>NC_057801.1:72396636-72996636 GCF_018294505.1 Triticum aestivum | reverse complement strand
ATTTGGATTGGAGCTTCTGAACTTACATTATCTGCATACATATTAGTGTTGGTCACTGATATGGAAGAGGCTAGAAGTGGAGGAACACGCAATGGCATAAGTAGGATCCGTAGAATTAAGAAATTCAAACTGTAGAATTTAATGTAGTGAGGTGAAATAAGCAAAACCATCTGCTAATAGAAATATTGAATTAAACAATAAAATTATAACTGTGATTATGATAAGTTATGGTCACAAAATATGACCCTACGAAAATGGACCATCCAGCCTTAGTTTCAGAAGTGTGCATAACAATCCAATGTGAATTGGGGTAGTGCTAATAAATAAATAAAACCAAAATTGTATTTCTGGAGAAGGTAAGAAAATTTCCTGATGTAGACATACTTTGCCGGTACATGGGGACAAGCAGGTATTGATAGACATTTCAGCGTGTCAATTACATCCTACAGGGGCAAAAATGAGGCTAATTTAAAAATCAGAAATTAGGGCCACATAAGAGAACGTCTCCTGCAAAAAATTAGCACAATGCACAAAAAACAGATAATGTATTATGAATGGGGCACCTGACCTCTAGGATTTTATTATATCGCTCCAACTTCTGGATCATTGGGGTAGAATCACCACCGAATATATGCCCTGCATGGCCTAAAGAAATTTGACCTTATATGCATCTATTTCCACGAAGGGAAGGACCGAATGTGTAAGCCAGCGCCAAAGTGAACACAAACAACTTACCACACCAAGGCAATGTGCAATAAGAACGTCCCAATCATTTTTGTGCAGTGAAGGAAGCAAAGTGCTCAATAACACCATTGCCTACCTGATATATTTAATTCGGCGGGCAATTCCATGCAAATTAAATGGAAGAGGGAAAATAGCTCATCGCAGCAAGGAGAAACTGATACTGAACAAATGACCTACTGTGTCGAGATCTTTGACATTAAAAGAAGGGTACCGAAATGACTTGTTGAAGTGATCTGGGTATAACTGTGTCCATCATCTCCCATCACGACTACCCTCTTTCTATGTTTTGCCAGCTGATTGAGTGCAAAGAAACAATAGCAGGGTTAACTATCCATCATGAGGTATATTTTTAATGAAGTTGAATGTAAGGTGCAAAGAACCTGATGCATTGTATTGTCTTTTATTGAGCTGCAATGCTATTCCGACATTGATAAAGGTAGGGAGACCACCCGTCGTAGAGCGTGAACATAGATTTTTGCAGCAAGAATACACACCAAGTTATTCCCATTTTTATTATACCCAAAAAAGATGGAGGTGCGCACGAGATAACTGTTTTTTTTTGGCATAACATCATTACATGAGATCAATGTACACACATCAGTACTCTGTACTCATCCCCTTAAGATGTTGAAGGCTGGTGGTCGGTTGGTCAGTGAACGCATTCAAGATTATAGCAGAGTTCTTCTCATCAGCAACTAGCTTCTGCAGGACCTGCAGCTTGTCCATCCATGACTGCTTCTCTTCAGGAAAATGTCAGGGCATGTTCTAGTTTCTCACCATGGCTATGTACGTTATACTAACCCACCTTGGAAGAATGTACTCGGTGCCACGAAATCGAACCTGTATGATAGCAAGAAGTAGCTCAAAATTCAGATATGGGAACTAAGGCGAGGACAGGGTAGGCAAGGTGATGATACACTGATACCTGAGGGCCCAGAGTAGTCCTGACCATCTCAGGCCCGGCCCTGTCGGCCCATCCAGGCCCGGCCCTAAAATCCAGGGCCTAGGCCCGATGGGCTTGCCCGTGGGCCAGGCTTGGGCCTGAGTTTTGAGCCCACCAGCAGGGCCTGGACAGGCTTGGGCTTGCATATTGGCATTTTAAGGAAGAGGCCCGGCCCATGGCCCTAAGCCCTAAGGGCTTTTCAGGGCTTTTTACCAGATAGGCCGGGCTTGGGCTTGAAAAGTAGGCCTGATGGTAGGGCCTGGGAGGGCCTGGGCCTCAGTTTTCTGCCATGGGATTTTTCAGGCCCGGCCCAAGCCCGGCCCGGCCCGGCCCATGGCCAAATATAGCCCAGAGGCAGTCTATGGCTGGCTGGGGCCCAGAGGAGCACCCAGGGGAGATGCCGCTGAGGTCGTCCCGATGGCCGTGGAGGTCGTGCTCGGTGCGGGTGAGAAGGAAGCCGCACATGAAGAGGTAGAAGGACAGTGAGTTGAGGGCGAGGATAGCGACGAGGAGCAGCGGTCATGTGCGACCCTGAGAGGGCCTGCGGCGGGAGCTAGCCGGCGCCGCCATTGACTCTAGCAGGCGTCGTACTCTTCGGGTCGATATCTCCGGCCATCGCACCTCCGTACTGACCTGATCCGCATTGCTGGGAGCGGGTGGGTCGTCGTACCTCGGTCCTGGCCTGATCCAAATCGCTGGGAGAGGGGGGGTTCGCCGTCCGCACCGGCTGCTCCTCTCCTCCGGTCGCAGGGATCGACCGGCGGTCTCGTTCCCCTCAGGCTCGATCGGGATTAGGCGAGTGGATAAACCGGACTGGAATCGATGTGGTCTCGATGGGGACTGGATTAGGGCTCATTTTTTTAGGTGAGGATTAGGTCTCGTGAGGTTTTTTTTTGAGACAATTAGGCCTTCCTCCTGCTGCCGGCTCGCCGAAGGCCCAATGCACCAGAAGCGTCTGTTTCGCCCCGTGGAGCAGCAACCCACAGGACAGCTGGGCCAGATTAGCCACACTGCGAAACAGATCGCTTTTCACATTAAATCTGATGGCCAAGAACTCGTAGTAAAAAAAATCAATAAAATGGACGACCGAAAACCCAAAACGTTGTGAGGGCAGAGATTATATGCGGTTATCCTGTCCTTGATGGCTGGGCTTTTTCTTTTAAAAAAGTAAATTCTTATGTAACCTTCCCACAATAATTCTATTCCCCCTGATCTATAATACCTAAATAGTTCATCCCCACTGAGTGCGGCTAATCTGCACCCGGGCTCATTTGCATCCACGCTTAGAAAAAAATTCAAAAAAAATACTAGAAAATTCAAAAAATTCCAATTTTTTTTGTGGTGGTAGATAATTTGACGCGTGAGGTGCGCCCCAAAATTCATCTCATTTGAGCATCTGAGCAGCTCTCGGCAAAAAAGACAAAATCAGGGTCTGTAAAAATGTTCATTGTTCATGCACTGTTTTGACCCGATTTGTCTTTTTTGCCGAGAGCTGCTCAGATGTCCAAATGAGATGAATTTTGGGGCGCACCTCACGCGTCAAATTATCTACCACCACAAAAAAATTGGAATTGTTTGAATTTTTTTAGTATTTGTTTTGAATTTTTTGCTGAGAGGGAGCAGATGAGCCCGGGCACCGTTTTAAGTTTTCGATCCCCACTATCCTATTTCTCTTGACATGCAACCTATCCACCTCATCACAGATGCCCCACACATGCCATCTTCTTTTTCACTTCACCGCATGTGCCACATCAGCCACTCTGCTCTAATAAAATTTATTTTCAACCAATAGCCGAAGAGTTCACTCACAAAAAAACGAAGGGCCAAGCTTCTGTAACAGACACGACATTTGAAGAGACATGATCGTTCAGCCGAAGAGCCAGGCTTCTGGAACCAATGCGGGGATCTGAAGAGACATGATCGTCCCCTTTATTTACATGCTTTGGCATCTTCAAATCTGGGCCAGCGCCTCCATGTCGCATCATCGTCCCTTTCAGATCTTGGTCGAGCGCATGGGGTCAGGCAGGAGGGGGAAAATGACTGAGAAGGAGCGGTGGTACATATGGATCTCCACAATGTGTTGCGGCTGCAAAATCCAAGGCTGCTGCTGATCAAGTCGACCATTCACGTCGATGTGCTCCCCTCATGGTGGCACGACCTCTGGGAGCAGCAGCGGCCCGTGTCCCTTGCTCTGCCTAGAGTTTCGTCATTGTCGAGCATGTCCCCAATGGCAGGGACCGAGGTCCAACCCGCAACCAGCGACATGTGAGGGAGTTTAGGTGAAATGAGAGCTGCTCAACCCCACCGGCACAGTCGTTGCGCAGCCTGCCAGCGTCGCTGGATGTTGCAGGTAGTGGGTTGATCAACATGGACACACTCCTATCGCAGGTGTTCTAGCGTTGTTGGAAGCGTGGCCAATTACGGAAGGATCCTCATGTGGAGCTGCTCCTACAATGCTACGACAAGTACTCTGGCTTCTGTTGGGAAAGTGGCAAAACTGAAACAAATGGCTTTGCATGGCAACGAGTAAAGTTTTTTAGAAGGCCATGATTTTTGAGAACATTTACGAATTTGAAAATTGTTCATGAGTTATGTATTTTAAAATATTATGAATTCTAAAATTTCACAAGTTCGGAAAATGTTCAATTTTTTTAAAATAGTTTCAGATTTGAAAAAATGTTTCACGAATTTTTGAAAAGTTCACAAACCCAAATGAAAATTCTTGAAAAATAAAAGTGAAAAAGAAATATAAAGCGAAAATGTCAAAAGAAAGAGAAAAAACCGTGCATAAAAAACCAAAAAGAAAATCGTGCGGGATTGCATACTACAAGGAGGGGAAGAAGTGAAACTATCCACAACAACTTATCTATGTGAGGTGGTAACTCTGGTCGGATATAAAGCTGAATGTGCTGAGATCGAATCAAAGAGGAGAGAGACACGGAGACAATTACGAAATGTAGTCTGACAGTGGTACTCATCTCGGTGTGTAAATTGCCGAATCTCTACTTTTAATGGAGCAGTTGGTGAATAGTCTGTGCGGTTTATTTTCGCTGGTTTTTTCATCATCCTCCCACCTTCGGGTTTTTTTGTCATCCTCCCACTTCCGTTAACTCGCAACCCACCCGTGCAAAAAGGGCAATTTGAGAAAATGCCACATCTTTCCTGGGACTTTGCTCCCATAACACACCTTTCTTTTTATTAGATTGTATAGCACACCTTTAACTAATGGCTGGACAAAATACCACAGATTGATTTTTCCCCTTCTATTCCACGTCCAAACCCACATCTCTTTTTTATTAGGACGAAATTGCCCCCGGCTGTTTCCTGGTGATACGAAACGATCACAGAACGTAGAGCACAACGCCGCATCGTCGTGACTCCTCCCGACACCGCCGCCTCACTGTGCCAGCTCCCCGGCGAGCCGTCGTCTCACCGTGCCTTCTCTTCGGCAGCAGCGCCTTGTCATTCGTCCTCTCCCACTTGCCGCTTGTACGTATGCAGCATGACACCCGTCCAGACGTAGTTGCTCGTGGCTGTGCTGGCTGGAGAAGTGCTTGTTGTACATGCTGCTTCATCAGTTGTAGTTGTAGCTACTGGTTGCTCTGGTTGCTAGCTTTGTTAGCATATGGCTCAAATACCAGTGAGATACACTAACAAATTTGTTACGTGTTGACGGCTGTAGCAATTGTTGTAAGAAGATATGGATGCTTGTTCGTATGGATGTAATCAAAATTTAGATTGGGATGTAGCATGTAATGATATATTATTTTGTTGGTATAGATATAATCAAAATTTCTACAGCATTTTCACGTAAAATTTTGACATGACCTCTCTATATTTCTGTACCTTCTTCACATATCACAAGAATATATATGACAATCCAGAATTAATAGATATGAATTTATATTGGAAGCATAAGGTGAGTCCTAGTCTGACAAGTTGCATCCAGAATAAAAAGTGAATAATCATCTCAGTACACACGACAAGATCACAAGACATTATCCTAGAAAAAAGATCACAACACACTGAAAGACATGAATTCAATTGAAAAGCATCGACTTCTTAAAGAAGTGGCATCGACTTAATGCAGATCACTAAAGGCATAACAATATCACGGAATGGCATGCTACACTCTTTTTCTCTTCCTTGGTGTGAGCTTTTTTGCGGCCTTCACAACTACTTTTGGTGGAGAAGCGGGAGCCCCTGTTTCCATAGAAAATTGCCTGCATAATACATCAATTTCATGCATTAAAAAATGAGACTGATGTTATACATAATTCAATAAAAACATCATATTTCTTTTCACCTCCTTGTGGTTGGACCAGGGCTGCCTTGTAGGAAAGTGAATGAAGATGTACCTCCAAGAGGGCTACGAAGAGATGATTGACTACACAAAACAACATTGTTTAAAGATAAAAACATTCCACACTTGTAGAGATATTAAAGATAAGCCAAAATAAATTTACCTCCTCGTTATAGGTCGAGGGCTAGCTTGTGGGACACCCAATGAAAACATCCCTCCAAGAGGGCTATGAGGAGATGATTGACTACCGAGAAAACATAGTTTAAGGTAAAAATATGCCACATTTGTAGAGATATTAAAGATAGGCCAGAATAAAATTACCTCCTCGTCATAGGTCGAGGACTAGCTTGTGGGACAGCCAATGGAGACATCCCACCAAGAGGGCTAGAAAGAGATGATTGACTACAGGAAAAGGCAATTTTTAAAGATAAAAACATGCCACATTTGTAGAGATATTGAAGATAATAAGCCAAAAAAATACCTCCTCGTCATAGGGCGAGGGCTGGCTTGTGGGGCAGCCAATGGAGACATCCCTCCAAGAGGGCTACAAAGAGATGATTGGCTGCACAATATGTAGTTTGAGAAAAAAAATACCTCACGCCCACTTGAGAAATTGAAAAGAAGCATTATTTTTTACCTCCTTGTAATAGGACGAGGGCTGACTTGTAGGAGAGCATCTCCTGGGATTGTACATTCAACATCTACTTCGGTGTTTGGTTTTATCTTTCTAGGTTTCGGTTTCCTGTCAACAAATTGAAACAATGTTACAAACTCGAGCAATAGAAGTGAAAATATGAGTTGAGCAAATGTGAATAAATATAAATGACCTTTTCTTCACTCCATTAGTTGGGCATCCAGCTTGCCTATGTCCAAGTTGGTTACACTTCTTGCACCTGTTTTGGCTTCCTAATTGACCTTTTGGTGGTGGTTTCTTTTTATAATGTCCTCCTCCCTTTTCAAGGCAACTTCTAAATCTCAACTTCCTTTTTCTTCCTACGGAACTTTTGGGGAGTGGTGCATGCAATACAAAGTCTAATTTAACATTAGGCCATTGTGATCTATCTGTGAGGGGCTCTACAACCCCCCTATATGCTGCCCTAAAACTTTCTAGAGAGTAGTACTCATGAAGATAATCTTCCATCTTCACGTTCCTTTTTCCAATCAAGAAAACAAGTGCATGCTCACACGGTTTACCCGTGTGCTGCCACTCAAGGCACGTGCACTCGCTTTTCTCTATGTTAACCACATGCCTCAAATTGTCTTTGTTGATGTCCCTGACCTCACCTTTCCAATTACTTGATCTGGTAACTTTCAAGTGCCCAAGCCCCCTTGTTCTATTATTCACTTGTTGTACAACTGCTGGCAACATTCGTCCTTGTAACTTCTCCCCAATTGTTCTCCTTGTTGCAACCAATTTCATTATCTTTCCATTAAGCGTGTCAGCTAACACATCTACGGGAAGATCTTTGGTTCCTTTTATCCAATTATTGAAGGTCTCTGCAAGGTTGTTATGAATGTAATCGCACTTGATCTCAGTGTCAAAACTAGACCTCATCCACTTCAAATTATGGTACTCTTGCAAGTACTTGCCCACAGTTTGGCTAGATTCTAGAACCTTGGAGAAGTGGTACTCAAACATTGAAGGTCTATGTGTCTTACCAGCAGCCCACATGCGTCCAATTATGTCACCATTATATCTTTTTGAAAAATTCTGCATTAAATGCCTAAAGCACTCCCTCTGTTCTGCTTGAGGGAAAACTTTCTTAACTGCATTTTCTAGGCCTTTGCATGCATCCGTACATATAGCAAGCTTTGAAATTGGCCCTAATGCCCTATGCAACTGTGTCATGAACCATGTCCAATTATCTTCATCTTCAACCTCAATAAAGCCAAATGCAAGTGGAAACATCCAATTATGTCCATCTAAAGCTGTGCATGCAGCTAAATGACCATTCCACTTTCCATTCAATGCAGTTGAGTCTATGCTAAGATAAGGCCTACATCCAGCATGGAATCCATCTACACAAGGCTTAAGTGCCATAAAAAATCTGTGAAAGTAAACTTTACCTTTCGTTAGCTTAGTATCGACCTCAACAATGCTTCCAGGGGATCTAAGTTCCATCTCTGCTTTAAAATTATACAGGTAACGGAAGCTACTACCCCAAGAACCATATATCTCATCCTTTGCTCTCTCCCTCCCCTTCCATACAGTGTCATAGCCAGTGGTTACATTCCAGTCTTCCTCTAACTTTTCTTGTAAATCCTTGCAACCAATGTTTGGAGTTTTCCTTAAAATTTTCTTGGACCTTTCTTGAACCCAATCTTGTGAGGCCATTGCTGAATTGAGCCTACTACTTGAAACACATGTGTGTGCCGGTCCTATCTGGTTAACCCGCATACATAACAAAGTTGTTAGCGTTGCTACAATAACATGATGCTACCATAACAAAATTAATAGAGAAAGTGAAATATTAAGCTATGTTAGTACCCTGGTCTTTGTCTTATCAGCCATAATGCGACATGTTATTTTCCATGGACAATCCTTAGCCATACAATGTGCCATCCACCTACTCTTGTTAGCTCTGTAAGTCCCAAGGTTGAATTCTTCATTGATTGCCCATTGCCTCACAGCCCTCCTACAATCAATCATTGTTGGAAAGATTGAACCTTTCTCAACTTTTGGATGATCTTTGTCATATGACATTTCTATATCTTCAGGAACTTGGTCATCAACTGGTATAGCTCCCTCGGCTATTAACTCCTCATTAGCATGGCACACAACAACCGGAGCTGGATCATTTATTGGTTGAGCATCCTCAACCTCATCCTCAATCCCAAGTACCTCACACATGTTTTCCTGGGACATAGGAGCTATTATATCATCACCTATAGGAGTTATCTCAAGACTGGACCAGTCAATAGTAACTTGACCATCAGATTGCACATATCTCTCATTTACAAAGCACATTACCATCGTCAACACATGATGCACTACTAGCATTTGACTGGTAAACATCAGAACTTGAGGAAATGATGTTGTCGACTATCTCACTAGATGGGATATTTTCTGAACAAGATGATGCCGTAAACCCCTTTGCAATTTCCACAACTTGAGCAAGCACAAGCAATTCTTTCTCTTCCCATCTCTCAAGAAATGATGTCAGCAACTTCCAGTAGTACATCAATCCTCTCAACTGAGTCAAAATGCTTGTCCTTGCACAAAATATGGACCTCTTGTCCGCTCCCCCAAACAATTTTGGACCCAATGAGTTCTATCATTTTTTCAACCGAAAAACGTTTCATGTTAACCTCAAACTCCACATCATATTGGGCAACTTGATGCTCGCTGCCATCATCAAGTTTTGCAACAAATCAAAGAACTCTAACAATTAGTTTATAAATGACAACGCGCAATTCTGCACCTTCCTCCGTACAAAATTTCGAATAGAATCAATGATTAGGCATAAATATTCGTCAATATTTGAGTTAACAATTCACGTAACCCTCCTATTCAAAAGCATAGGTTGAACGACTAACCCTTCCGGAACTGCGCCCTCTGGCTCTAACTGTTTCGGAGCTGCACCTTCTGGCACCATCTTGGCGAACAACCCCCTTCTACTCCTACTTGTGAAGCCTGCTCACTAGCTCTCCTCCTCCACCATAATCTCCATGGCCTAGGGTTCCACAATACACATGTCAGATCAAATGTGTGTGTGTGTGTGTGCGTGTGTGTGTGTGTGGAGAGAGAGAGAGAGAGAGAGAGAGAGAGAGAGAGAGAGAGAGAGAGAGAGGCAACTTGTCAGGGGCGGCGGCAGAACGTACGTGTGGACTGTTGGGGAGGAGAAGAAACGGGATGAGGCGGCGGCGGGATGAAGCACGTCGACGTGGCGGGGCGACTGGAAGGATGGAACGGCAAGGCGTCGGTTCAGGGAGGAGGCACGGCGAGGCGGCGCCATGCCGCGGAGGAGGCACAGCTAGGCGGCGGCGCTGGGAGATGGAACGGCGAGGCGGCAGCGTCGTTCTTCGTTCTGTCTCTCGTGGTTTGATTGTTCCGTATCCAGGAAACGACATGGGGGCAATTTCGTCATAGCAAAAAAGAGATGTGGTTCTGGACCGTAGAAAAGAAGAAAAAAATCAATTTGTGTTATTTTGTTCAGCCATTAGTCAAAGATGTGCTATACAATCCAATAAAAAGAAAGGTGTGGTATGGGAGCAAAGTCACAGGAAAGACGAGGCATTTTCTCAAATTGCTCGCGAAAAAAAGAGCCAAAAAAACCCTACGATCGATGCCTCCAACTCCCAACCTCCTCCCTGGCTCCCGGCGCCGCCCGTCCCCATCTCCTCCCCGATCCCGGCGCCGCCCGCCCCCATCTCCTCACTCACTCCCGGTGCCGACCCCGCCCCCGCGCCCGCGTTCCCCCACCCCCCCCCCCCCCCCCCCCCCATCTCGTCTCATCTCCGATCGCTGCAGAGGAGCCCCGTTTCGCGCCGCCACCATGGTTGGCCTGCAGCGAGCAGCAGAGGACCTAGCCGCCGCGTCCGACCTCAACCGCCGCCCGAAACCCTAGCCCCTCCTTCCAACGGCAGGTCAAGCCAGCAGGATCCCCTCCAAGAACAGCATTTGATGCGTGAGTGCATCCCCTTCTCTTCTTCTTCTTCTTCTTCTCGATTTGATGTGTGCGTGCGTGCTGTTGTGTGCAGGCCCGACTCATCTCCGCCCCATCCTTCCGACCGCAAAGGGGTGAGTTTTCTTCATCCCGAACCCTCCTGATTTGCTTACTGCACTGCACTGTGAGAACTCAAGCTTTTCTTCTTCAGAGATAGGACATGGCGGAAACAAAACTGCACGGCGATGTGCATTTCTGCAACACATCAGGCCTACATTTTCCATTGCCCTGGACTTATGAGTAAGTAGCATACAGAGTTCAGTCTGATTCTAAAGAACAAGAGTAGAAAATATATTCTGCCGAGTAGAAAATATCTTCAGGTCTACATTTTCCATTGCCCTGGACTTATGGCTATCTGATTGTAAAGAACAAGAGTAGAAAATATAGACATGCATCTTCACGTGTGTGCATTAAATTTGTTTTGATTCTGTTAATATATTTTTGTTGCAGACGGAAGAAAAAGCAACATGAAGTTCCTGTCTGCATCAAACTGCTTTCACTTATATTCTGCCGAATTTCTTCCTTCTATGGGACTGTACATGGGGATTATGTACAAGGGTTATGTCCTCTGCAGGTAGATTATCTTATAGGACAGGCGAAATGCAACAGAAGAAGCTCCTCCGCTGCTACTCGCCAAACTCCAAGCAAAAAGGACCTTCCACTTTCCTTGCTAATGGTGAGCAACTCAAAGATGTCTAAAAGGTTACGCTTAATATTTACCCTCCGTATCTTATTTACTTGACCATTACATGTATAGATGCTTTTAGAGAACATGTATATATAGCTGCAGATCTGTTATATCTGAACAATGGCAGATTTGACCATTACATGTATATACCTGCCAGGAGAGAACATGTATATCTATCAGTTGTTTTTCGATCATTAAGATATTACTTTCTCATCTTATTTCTAGGTATAAACACTGGTGCTGTTTTGTTTAATTTCGAAACATGCAGATTATCGTGTCTTCATCCCTGCGAAGTGACATCCTTTCCCAGTAATCTGTGCATGTGAAAATTATTTTCAAATGCGATTCTACTTGGTAGTTTTCATATTTCCAATGGCCCGTAGTGTGCATTTTCACGAGCTTCAGCAAACCCTTTTTCAGTCATCTGGTCCATGTACATACCAAGTGCTTGTTGAAATAAAAATGCAATTGGCCGCCAATTTTATCTTGCGTGTATCACTGGTTAATTTTGTATAGTTAGTTTTATGTCTATATATTGTCAATATATCGAAAGTTTGGTCCTCTGAGTAAGCACTCGGTTCCTTGTCAGGTCTGGCTAGATCGATATTTAAGGGATCATTTTAGTCCCAGTTTTCCACCTTGCATTAAAAGAATGCCTTTGTATCAATTACATGCTCTTTGTCTAGACTAACACTCAGATGGCTGAAACTCAAAGTTTCAGTATCAATACTGTAAAATTCTCCCAAATAGATAAGTATCAGTTCACTTCTGGGTATTCATATTTTCTTTGTGTTTTAAATCTTTAATTATTCATCAATTTTAGTGCTACATATTCCTATTTGGATTATACTTGGTGCATCAAATTAATGAATCAGGAAACTCCTTTTTTGTTGTTTGGGCAGGGGCCTCAGTTTGTTCGGAATCAGATACAACCATTTGATCCATTATTGTTCGTGGGCATCATATTTAAATTTTTTTTTTGGATTTTGTAAAGTTTGCGGTTAATAAGCTGGTGAGAGCTGATGGTTCAGTTAGATCCTGCATTTTCTTGACCTCTTTCTCTGTCAGGTAAATTACCATGGTACTTTTCTAATGCTATTTGTAAAGTTTTACCAATCTGGTGAGCATATGAGACTGCAATATTGTGTTCACTCTCAGGATTAAACTGCTTGCTGAGTAATTCGCCTCTTATTATTTGCATGAAATAGCAGTAGTTTTCTTGTCTAACTTCATTTGATTTTGTATGCAGGAGGATATTCAATACCAAGATTTATGATTTGGCATAAGTGAGATGACATACAAGTGAGTTTAATTCGTGAGACTGAAATAGCAGCAGTTTTCTTATCATACCGCCGGCAGCTGCGCCTCAACTGCAGAAAAAGAAATCTTGAAGAACCAAGACCACCACCAGCTGGAAGAAGGTAAAAATCCTTTTTTTTCTTCTCCCTCCTCATTTGATTTCCATTTCCTCGCAGCTTTAGGTAATTTCGTGACCTACCTCAGTCACCTATCTGCAGAATGCATGTAGTGTGTGTGTGTGTGTGTGTGTGAGAGAGAGAGAGAGAGAGAGAGAGAGAGAGAGAGACAGTGAAAAAACACCACAATGCAAGTGTCAAATCCTGTTCTTGGTGCAAATTTGCCACTATGTTCTGGACTGTAAGCAACTGCTTCATGTTAAACTAAAGCTCCAATCAGGCGTGTGGCTCTTCTGTACCTGTATGCCTAGATTATTTACTAATGGGATATGCACTAGATCTTCCTGTATAGGATCATCAATTGCTAGGAATAGTCATGGTTTTTATTAATTTTTCATGTTTTTTTATTTAGCTTGACTTCCACTTATCTGGTACACTAATGATCTCTAGCTAATTTTTAACTATTGATTAGTACACTGAAATGAATTCTATTGGTCTCAGAGTGCAAGAGATTTCCTGGATGCCTCAACTATATGCATACTTGTGTTATATTTGACACCCTCAAGAGATTTCCTGGCGTATTCTTCTGTATAGCTTAAAATTCTTAAAACAAATGTCCCTAAAATAGCAAGGTGAAATCTTGATTTTTCTTGCTGTGAACAAATGCATCATAATTAATTTCCCTGATTGTATCAATATCATCACGGGCATCACTAGCCATCAGACTACTGATAGTTCGCAACTATCAGACCAGTCCAAGGCCGTTGGGTCAGATGCCGGACGTATGCTCGATCTGGTAGTCCGCTTGTTTGATTAGATGCTTCCAATCCCTAATTTGTTGCTGCTTCCTAATCGCTCCCGCAATGCACGCCCTGCATCCCCGCGTCTCTCTCCGGCCGAATCTTCCTCCGTAATATTTGTTACTTCCTTGCATGGTTCCCTTGAAATCATGGAAACATGGTGCCTGATTCTTTCCAAGTTTGTTTCCTAACGAGTGCTTCCATAAACCAGGGCGAAAACTACTTTCAGAAATCACGTGAGTACATGTTCTTGATTTTCGCATGAGACTATTTGCTTCCTCATGAAGCACATCTTGATTCCATTTTTATGTAAATTTACTTCCATTCGTGTGGATGTTCTTTGACATCATAAAAAATGTTTTTCCAGTGTAATGCAAAATTAAACTTGTTTCCGTTTATCAATGAATTTGCGCCCATAGTGAACTAAACTTGCTACGGTTAATACATATTTGTTTTCTACCTAGAGGATTGCACCACCAAAATAAGACATTCTTCCTATAAAAATAACCATTATTACGAGTACAAATAACACATGCTTCAAGCATATTAGGGATGTGATTCCAAGAAATACAAATATGCTTTGCTTTCATCATCTGAAAATCATTCTTCCAACACTACAAACTATGCTTCATAATCCAGTCATTTTTTTGTCTCAAAGCAGTTTCATGTGTATTGTTTTATTTGTTTTTTAGGTATGACTCCATGTGTTATGACCGCCGTTTTTGGCTTACTAGAAGTTTAGTTGCTTTGTACATAGCTTGTAGGATTCCTGTCGAAGCCCCTCCCTGCTCTGCTCCATCCATCGTGTCCGGCCTAGCCTCGATGACCTTCTTTTGTCCCACAAATCTGTGGGTTTTGACATCGCGAGCCACAAGAGTTGGCGAGGACCAGAGAGGCCGGCACCATCGAGGGTACGACACCCTTGACCTTTGACAGCCGAGTGTGCATCTTGCTTGTTTGCTTGCAGCACGATGACAAAACACTGAGCAATGAAATGCTTGATCTCACGTCGCACGCCATGCCCCCATCGACGACCGTGGCATGCTCACAATCAGTAAAGCAAGATCTTCCGCTCAAGTTAGTTCTGCAGGAATTTAGGAAGCATGGGGTAGTTTGATTTGGGTATAAACATGGCGCCTACAAAATAATATGAAATATGGAAATGAAGCAAACTAAACAAGGTGTAGAAGCACAATTGTTAAGTACATGAAACAAACCATACACTATTAAGCATAACCATGGTCCATATATGAAGCAAACTATACACCATGAAGAAGCACAACTATGATACAAATGAATCATGAAAATTGGATACATCATATTCATGTAATCTCAACATAATTTCTACATAGTGGAAGCACATATAAGAAAAATGGGGTGCAAAATATCTCTGCACAGTCATTCAAATTAAGACAAGCGGTGACATGCATCTTGTCCATAATATGTGTGAAATTTAGGAAGCGTGATTTAGTTGTTCATTAAGTAAAAACATGATGCCTACAAGAACGTGCAAAGGATTGGCAGAAAGCAGAACTGAACACGATGTAGAAGCACAAGTTTGATATGTACGAAGCAAAGTGGACTCAATGTAGAAGCATTGGCATGATAAATGAAGCAGAGTTTAACCAGCAATGGTGTAGTAGTACTATATGTATGTATGAAACATGAAAAGCTGGAAGCATTGTACGGATGCAATCTCGACATACTTTCTATATAACGAGGATAGTCATGAAAAGGTTGGATGAGGATGGTATGGCGGATTCGCGCGACCAACAGCGTGTGCTCCCTTCACCAACTTTGAACATAGACAACAAAGAGGGGAAAAAGACGACAAAAATCTTCTCGCTTCTCACTTATATTGCAGCCAAAATTGAGAAGCACATGTACATATGTACATACCAAATTCAGAAATATTACTCTAATTCAGTCAAATAATACACACTGGTGTGGCCAAAATAATGAATGAGTTATACAAATACACAATGGAGGTGTACAAAATTCATCAAACAACACTGGTGACATACAAATATGTCAGAAATCAGAGAGGGCTATATCAAGATTTCCCAGAATTACCTAGGTCAGATGAGGATGCTACCTGCAGAGGAGATGGGGGGCGACTCCAGCAAGGTTCCTCGCATGATGGATTCGTTCGAAAACTGAGACGAAGCTCCGCCACGGTGGCCTGGAAGCCGGGGGATCCGAAGCAAGTGTAGATAACCGGGACGACCATGGACTGCGAGCTCGCTTGTCATGCTCGACGTGGCTAATGCCGTCCACCACAATCGTGTGGGACGACGCACTTGCGAGGTGTGTCTAAAATGGGAATTGGGGAGGCTGGTTCATGGCGGCGAGAACAAGGGCGGGGCGGCCGAGGACGAGATTGGTGAGCTCCGGAGCAGGCGACGGGGATGGGAACGGGTGGGCTTTGGCAGGTGAGATTAATGCGGGAGTAGTTATGGGTGGAAAATCAGGCTGTTTTGGAAACTAATCAAAGGATTTCGGACGCAATCTCGGCCGTGAGATGAAAGAAGCATCGACGGTGTGCGATTAGTCTGACAAACGTCTGCTGTCAGATGCCTGGTAGGAAGCGTTTCCAGTCACGGTTTCTGATTTTCTGTTGTTTGAGTATGTGAATAAATTCACTTTGGGTCCATTTGCTAACTTGATGATTGCCTTCTTATAGCTCACGATGGATCTGTGAATCAAAGTGTGATCAGGCATAAACATGAAAGAACTAGGAAGCAAACTATACTTCATGTGTGCATTGAGATGAACTGATTTTTAGACGCAACAGTAAGTTGTAAAACTGAGATTAACCTTTTAAAGTTATATCTGATACATCAGTAGTAGGTTATTTGAAGTATTCAGCAGCAGCAGTATTTTTCTTTACAAAAGTTTAGCTAAGCCTGTCATTGACGTGAGATTATGTGGGATGTTCACTTGTTCTATAATTTTTTTTTGTACACACATGTGGGCCTCCCACTTATATTATGTGATGGATGTGATTTGGGGTTGGGGTTTGTTCTGTTCAATTATCGTTCTATGAGCGGAATAATTTACCTACATTAGAAAATCTGGCAAATTGCATTTCATTAGAGCTGACTTTGCAGCAAATTGCTTGAGCGAGCGGTTCTTTTTTTACATCAAGTCATACAATGTTTTAGTTAGCATAGAATGGTACATGCATTTGTTGGTTGCTTCAAGAGTTAATAATGGATACAGTGACAGCGGACATCATAGTTTGTCCAGTGGCTAAGGGAACATTGGATCTGCCTTCTTGGCTTAGGAGGCGTCGTGGGCGGCCAATGCCCTCCTTCGCCTTGATGGAGGCGGCGGATCAACACGAACATAGAGGAAGGGATCTGGGTGGAGAGTTGGGCAGTTTTGCAGGGTCTCCTGGATGGTCCATGGAGAAGTTCGGTATGAAGGAGAGAGGGTGCTAGCGAAGGCGAGGTGGGCGTCATCCGGTTTTAAATGAGAGGGCTCCATCAAGAAATGTCACGCTACGATGAAAATCGAGCAGGAAGGGAATGGTCTGACAGGAAGAGGAAAGGGTGTGTCGTGAGGTGGATTTTTTTTTTGTGTTGGGCCCTCTTTTTGTTGGAGATAACACGATGAATAGTCCGGACAACCATATTTTTCCTTCATATATGGTATGTATTTGGGGAAGGCTGAACTGTCTAGCTGGTTTAATTTTGGGGTGCCGGCTGAGCACCCATTTGAGGTCAAAACACCTTCGGACATGGGAAGGATATATGAGCTTCAATGTTGGAGACAATCTTAATTATTTGTTTGATTCACTTGTAGCCCGTAGCAACGCACGGACATTTTACTAGTACTGCTAAGCTAGCAGAAACTTAAAACGGTGGTCGAGCTCATCTGCTCCTGAAATCACAACCGCATAGCAAACTTGGGATGTGTGAGCTCCACTGCATTTGGCACTGTATTTTGATTTTCGGTGTAACATGTCAAAACAGTGATGAGCCCACTGGACCGGACATAGCAGTCACCTTAATGGTCCTGGCCGCATTTATTATCCAGTCAGGTTTAATCACACCCTTCGTTGGCTCCTCTGCCAACACACTCATTCTAGTTCTATTCGCGGGGCACTGCTAAGGCAGTCTGTAATGAATAAACAGCTAATCAGTTCGTTCAGGACTACATCAATGTTTCTGGATTGATTGTCCTAAGATTCCAACCATTGCTTGACACTCAGCCACAAACGAGTGATAATCAATTTTTTTGACAGGAAAAGCCATAAGAAATTTTTCACAACCATAGACGAGCGGTAGCAACTATTCTATATCTATACCTACTATTAAAGTAAGGTGATATTCTTGGTTTCGTTTCATTTAGAGTTTTTATTTACGCGCCGTTGATTATTTTTCTAATATGCGAGGTGGTACTAATGCGCTCTGGCCCAATAAACAATCAGCGCGTAGCCTGTTAAGTTTAAAAAAAGCCCTTTCGTACCTATTCTGGGTGATTGGGCCTTTGTCATGTTTGTCCATCAGAAGAAAAAGTCATTCCAATAGGATTCGAACACGCAACCTCCAGTTCAAAAAAGAAATCCTGACCAACTCAGTCAGCTCACATTATGCGTACAACATAAGGTTGTGTCTTTATTAAATACTATCACATCACCCTCTTAGGTACAATCTATCCAATTTATATACACCATCTGAGGGATAATGACGCAGAAGTACTAAAGGGAAAAAAGGCTAATTAACTACACAGACATTTAAAATTAATAAGAAAGATTGATTGACGTAGAGGATTCCAAGGAAATAAGGGAGAGAGAAATAAGCAACGACAGAGAGGGTAATGATATACCTTCTATATATGTGGTGGACTGCTATTAAACAGATTTCAGAGGGCCAAACATTCTATATGTGTGTAACAAATTCATGACATTTGCCTAAAAAGCAGATTCATAAGATATCCTCAATAATTTAAAAAGGGGCATTCCTGAGACATGCAGGCTGATTTTTTTGAGTTGTTGATTGTTTTTGAGATAGCTAACCGCTTATTCCAAGCGGCATGCATGCTGCATATTTTAACGAGAGGGATCACATTGTGATGCCCTTGATCAATGAAATGGAAAAGGTAGCCAGAAGGGGACGTACGAAATGGGGAGTTAATGAGAATAATTCGAACTCAACTCCATGCATTTTCCGGGTTAAAAGTCTCAAGGAAAAAATATCAACATGGTTTTTGGTGCCGATCATTTTAAATTGAATTTGATGTTTGTTTCTGTCCTTCACACACTGGTATTAAACTACTACAATGTAAAAGCGAGAATAAAATTATGTAGATGTGGTTGAGATCTCAAACGCGATCGTTCGCCAACTTCTGCATCTAGGCCATGCAATTCTTTATTATTTCCACGCTTATGTGGAATGTCGATCGTGTAGTGGACAATGTGACTAACATCAACAATGGTGACAAAGAAGAGAAGCGGTAACATGGATCGGGCGCAAGGGGTGAAATTTGTTTCTCCCGTTGCAACGCACGGACTCTTTTGCTAGTGTATATTAAAGCATCAAATCAAATAAATTCTACCCATGTAGCCCCATAATTTTTTTCCAACTAAGAAAGTGAGTCGGCGATGGAAACGATCAACTTGGTCACCTCTTTTTATATCCTCGAGCTTTACGATTCGCCCAGGTGGTAAAAACATTGACATTGGCGCCCACCATGGGTATCATCCAACGATGATTACCAGTGGGCATCAACCAATGATGATGATTACCAGCGGGTATCAACCGACGATGATTACCAGGTGGGCGCCAATGTCGATGTTGTTTACCAGCAGGTGTCAACCAACGATGATTGTAGGAATTAGTACGCCTAGAGATCGTCAAGGTGGGTTAGCACATGAGACAAGATTTAGACACATTCAGGCCCCGAGAATCATCATCCGGTAATAGCCCTGCATGTTGTTTTTGGCTAGGTCTTATTCCGTATGCTCCGGAGGGAGCCTCCGTATGAGCCGACTCTCCTCTAGTTGTGTCTAGCCTTAGAGATTCTCCAGGTTCTTCTCTCTTGTCCCTATTCGGGCACTTTTCCCTTCCTTATATAAGTTGAAGGGGTCGGCTTACATGTAGAGTCCTAGTGGGATAGAAACTAGTCTCATCTTCTATTACAAGCCAAATAGCAATCCGGGTCTTACTAAAATTGTTTAAGTCGGCCTATTGGGCCACCTCCCCAGATGGGCCATGACCTACCTCCATGAGGATACCCGTGTCCCATATCCATGACATCATCCATCCGCCCGCCGATGCAGATTGTGCCGTCTGACCAGGTTGGGATAGAGGAGGATCCGATGGCCGGTTAGGGGCATGGCGGAGAGCTTTCCGCCCACACATATGCCGGCGGCGAACGTTTGTCACTCGCCAAAGCTCTTTCGGATAAGCACGGGCATCGGCGGCGCCCGGGCTACCCATGACCTGTTTGACGGAATGACACAACAAGAGTCGGTATGTTCTTGTTGCTCCTGTCCGATCAACTTTGCATATGGCATTTTCAGTGTTTTGCATAGACCGCCAGTTCATTTTGGACATGATGAATGCTTGCAAACCATAATAACTTAGGAGGTGTTCCCGACGGACATGATCAACGATAATCAAGGTCCGACCCGAATGGAGTACAAATTGGGGCATCCAACTTGCACTACATTTGAAGTTGGGACAAAATTCAATCCCAATCTGAGCAAGAAGAAGAAGAAGATGAAGGGAAAGACAATGAAGGCTAGAGGTTTGACATTCTCAACTTTCGAGGATATATTGTTGATCAAAGCTTGGTTAGCCACAACAATAGATCCAATATGCAGCACTGAGCAAAAGGGGAGCAAGTATTGGGAGAAGATTTGGAAGGAAAACCACGAACAAAAGGAATATGTGGAGCCGCATCCTATCGTCACCAACCGCAATGTGGCGTCTCTCCCACATCGACGGGGGATCATTCAAGGGGAAGTGAACAAGTACGTTGGGATGGGAGTGGCAACTCACGTAAGCTATTTCATCTTTTCATCATTTTTGTATGCTTGGTTTTTTTGCATTTTTGTGCTCATACATATGTTGTTTGCTAGAGGCGGTGGTGGCAACTTTGTATCACCAAATAGAGAAGAAGCCATTTGCTTTTAGACATTGTTGGATCATATTGAATGGCAGACCAAAGTGGACACAACTTGGGGCTGATCTCAAGGCCGGCAAGAAGAGGAATGATGGTCGAAGCTCCTACCATCAATTGGGTTGGATGATGAAGAGGAAGATTGTTGCAAGAATGGAAGAGCCACCATGCCAAAGGAGAACCGACAAGTTAAGGGAAACAAGTGGGAGAAGGCAAGGGCCTCCCATGACTCTACGACTACAAAAATATTCTCCACATGGACGGGTATTTTTCGGCGAGGGAGAACAAGAAAGAGGAGAGGTACAGGATCATGTTGGATGCACAAAAGGAGAGGATGGATTGGGACTAGAAGAGGGCGGAAAAGAAGCTGGAAATTGAGAGGAAGAAGATTCGAGTTGGAGAAGCAAGAGGCAGTGATCAAATGGGAGCTCGAGAAGGCCAAGACATTTGGAGAGATTGAGCTTGAGAAGTAGAGGTTGCAACTCGCACGGGAAG
This sequence comes from Triticum aestivum, assembly GCF_018294505.1. NCBI lineage: Eukaryota > Viridiplantae > Streptophyta > Magnoliopsida > Poales > Poaceae > Triticum > Triticum aestivum. Next base: position 72,975,450 of record NC_057801.1, on the reverse strand, counting down.
CATAGGATGCAAAGATCATGTTGGTGGACGAAACCCTCTTGGATGAGCATGCAAGGAAGTGGCTTGCGGCAAAGAAGAAGGAGATCAACGAGCGTAGGGAGTATGAGGCGGCGAGGGCGGCTCCCGTAGTAGTGGAGCATGTAGCATGGATGAAGGCGGTGCATGCACGCCCGAATGCAGGTGGAGCAGGACTCAAGGATGGCCTCGGAGCAGGCGGCATGGCGTCCGGTGAGTTATCCGGCCAAAAAGCAAGGCATCCTTCACGCTCGGACATTGATTTCATTTTGGCTTGTCCAGATTGTTGAACTATATTTGCTTTGCTTTGTTTCGAACTATTGAATTCATACAATTTGTATCGTATGATCGACGTAGATGGGTTGCATGGATTTGAGACTCTGCATTTGAGGTGTGTGGATGTGAGGAAGCCCACATGCGAGGCCGCCCGGCGCTGTCCGCGGACGCGCCCACAAGTGTATAGGGGGGTGGATTTGCCAAGTTGGGCTATAGATGCTCTTACATGTACCAATACTTATCCTTTTTGGATCATGAACGTAACATTATTTGTTTCCTCCTAATAAATCTAACAGTTTATGATCCAAAAACAGGAAAGGAATGTGAACTAGTGGTATTTATGTTTAATACATTTATGTATTTTTCCTTTATTTTATTTTTTTGCGAGGTGAAGGAGATCTTTCATTACTTAAGGTTGTGCATCATTCTTACAAAGATTAACAACTTCACTAGTACTTCCTCCTAACCACACCATAGTGCGCGGAGTGCATAACCCATAGGTAGCGAGATAGTGACTAACCTTACTCTGAGAACGACTAATCTTACTAACGAAGATCTCCGTATCATTCTTCATCATCCCATGGATCTCTCTGACTAGCACCATATGCCTCAAACGATCAGGTAATGTATCTTGTAGCATCATCACCGCCTCGACGATGTGAAGTTCCAACTGTATGGGACAGTTGGTGCGGTGTAGGGCAATAACTAGGCCTTCCTTCCACGCCTCCAATTTGGCTTCAAGAGCTTCATCGCATGTGAATAATTGCCTGGAAGACGAGTACATGATCTGACCTTGTGCGTCCCGTAATACTATGCCACAGCCGGTTGTGTTGTTGCTAGACATAACCGCCGTTAGTATTGAGCTTGGCCCAACCAACAACCGGCTTGCTCCACTTGAGCTTCATGCAATCATTCCCGGCGGGCCACTGGTCGGGATTAGGAGATGGACATACACAGTCAGGGTACAACACCACTTTTTCCTTTAGCCTGGTCATGGTGTGGAAATCGCTATAGGCACAACAATGAATTTATGTAACTCTGAAGAAAGTGGTGGGAAGCTTCAGTAAGCGGTGGAAGTTTATCATGGGTAATTTTGTTTTGGACGTGCCATGTACACCATAAGACCACCAACAGAACCATGTGATTGAGCTCCGACAACTGATTAAGCATACCAAGGAGCCATTCCAGCCCATGTTGCGCACCTCATCCACATCTGGGAGTGGCCAATCCTACGCCATGGCTCTCTATAATTCCTTCGTTCATGGGAATCTGCACATCGTGTGGAGACCATCCTCGCACTCCACATCATAGAGGGGGAGAATATCATTAGTTTATCAATTGCGGGAAAATTTATTTGCCCAAGTATCAAGCAAATTTGTCACCAGTCTCTATGCAAAAACTCGTACCTTCGGGGGAGCAGGGCACCCCCATATGATCTTCCAGATGGCCTGACAACCATTTGGTGTCTTGCTCGTGGCGGTTGCCTATGGAAGATTACGCTCATCCATGGCTAAGCGGTAGGCGAACCGAATGGTGAAGATATCGTTCCTCTCTAGCGCCCATGCGATGGTATCGTTAGTGACGGGCGGCGATGTGCGAATGTTGGTGATGTAGTCGATGCCTGCGATGAGGAAGTGGTGTCAAAGAAGATCCATGCGCCATTCCTCAGACTTATCCAGGAGCTTTGAAACTCTCCCGAGTCGACACATTCCTTGCTATGTGATGGGTTGGCATGGAGGATCAGTAGGGAGCTAATGATCATGCCAAATATGATACTTCGGTCGTCACCGACATGCCACATGATGCCCTTCTTCAGGGGCTCGAGTCCGTACTAGATGGCCTGACAAGTAGGGGAGGCATTCCCCGAAAAGATGGTATCATCAAGGTGCCCCTCTAGATAATATCGAGCCATTAACACCTACGCACACAAGCAGTAGGGTTAATTAGCAAACGCCATGCCTTCCTTGCGAGAAGGGCTTGGTTGAAGATACGGAAATCCTTGAAGCCCATGCCACCCTTCATTTTATGTGCCAATTTTTTTGGCCAAGCCATAAAATGCGTGTTCTGCTTGCCTTCTGAGGAACCCCACTAGAAATTTTGCACCATCCTATTCAGGTCATCACATACTGACATTGGAAGTTTAAAGATGCCCATACTATAAGTAGGAATAGCATGTGCAACAACCTTAATCATAGTTTCCTTGCCTGCAAGAGAGAGGATGTCACCCCAAGCAATGATTCTTTTCAGAAGCCTCGAGTGCAAATTCTAAAATTTACCACGTGACACATGGCCCTCTGGAATAGGCAGCCCCAAATACTTTTCCCCAAAGGTCACCAAATTTACTTTTAGTACCCACGGACTTTCTCCTGGTTTTCCATGGTACATGACTTGCAAAATAATGCGCTACACTTAGCCGGGTTGATAGACTGTCCAGTAGCCCTCTCGTACTTGTTGAGCACTACACGTACCTTTTCTGCTTGTTCCTCTGCCGCTTCAAAGAACACAGTGTATCATCAACAAATAGCAGGCATACATGGGTCTCTATGGAAAATCTTCAGGGATGCATAATCACCCTTTTCCTCACCATCTTTCAATAAAGCAGAGAGACCATGGACCAAATAAAAACAAGAACGATGAAATTGGATCACCTTGCCAGAGCCCGCGCGACGGTGCAAACAAATCCAAGAGGGTTCCATTAAATTTAACGGTGTATCTCACCAAGGTGAGGTATGCCATAATCCAGTCCACCCAACAGTGAGTGAAACCCATCTTTTCTATCATTTGCTCCAAGTAGATCCAGCCACCCTGTCATATGCTTTAGATAAGTCAAGCTTATAAGCACAAAAACTCTTATTCGAGTCATTTTCCTGTTGAATGAAGTGAAAGCACTCAAAAGCAAACAACACATTATATGTGATCATCCATCCAGGGACGAAAGCACTCTTCTCAGGCGATATAATCTCATCCAGAATAGGCCGCAAACGATTTACCAAACACTTGGACACTACCTTGTAGATGACATCACACAAACTGATAGGCTGGAATTCTGTGTGTTATTCAGGGTTGTAAAATTTGGGAATGAGAACAATGGAGGTGTTGTTCACCCCCTCCGGCATGATCCCCGAACGTAAAAGTTCCTTCACATCGGTGGTGACCGCTGATACGTCTCCAACGTATCTATAATTTTTGATTGTTCCATTCTATTATATTATCTATCTTGGATGTTTTATATGCATTACCATACTATTTTATATCATTTTTGGGATGAACATATTAACCTATTGTCGAGTGCCAGTTGTTGTTTTTCCCCTTGTTTTTGACTTTTTCAGAAAGGAATATCAAACGGAATAAAACTTTCGCAATGATTTTTCTTGGACCAGAAGACACCCAGAAGACTTGGGGAGAGGGCCAGAAGAGTCCCGAGGGCACCACAAGCTCTCAGGGCACGCCCTAGGGGGGGGGGGCACCTCCCTGGCTTGTGGCCCACTCGGGAGTCCCCCAACCCTAACTTCGCCTCTATAAATCCTAAAATATTCCAGAACCACAAGAGGCATCCACCAAAATACTTTTCCACCGCCGCAAGCTTTTCTTCTCACGAGATCCCATCTTGAGGCCTTTTACGGTGATCTGCCGGAGGGGGATTCGATCATGGAGGGCATAAACATCAACCTTGCTGCCCTGTAGATGATGTGTGAGTAGTTTACCACAGACCTACGGGTCCATAGCTAGTAGCTAGATGGCTTATTCTCTCTCTTTGATCTTCAATACAATGTTCTCCTCGATGTTCTTGGAGTTCTATCCGATATAATCTTCTTTTGCCGTGTGTTTGTTGAGATACGATGAATTGTGAGTTTATGATCAGATTATCTATGAGTATTGTTTGAGTCTTCTCTGAACTCTTTTATGTGTGATTAAAATAACTTTGTATTTATCTCCGATCTATTGATTTGGTTTGGCCAACTAGATTGATCTATCTTGCCATTGGAGTGGTGCTTTCTGATGGCTTCAATCTTGCGCTGTCCTCACCCAGTGACATAGTAGGGGTAGCAAGGCACGTATTGTATTATTGCTATTAAGGGTAAAAAATGGGGTTTACATCATATTGCTTGAGTTTATCCCTCTACATGTCATCTTGCTTAAGGCGTTACTCCGTTCTTATGAAATTAATACTCTAGATGCATGCTGGATAGCGAACGATGTGTGGAGTAATAGTAGTAGATGCATGTAGGAGTCGGTCTACTTGTCACGGACATGATGCCTATATTCATGATCATTTCCTTGGATATCGTTATAATTATTCTCTTTTCTATCAATTATGCAACAGTAATTTGTTTACCCATTGTATGTTTTCTTCTAAGAGAGAAGCCTCTAGTGAAACCTATGGCCCCTAGGTCTATTTTCATATATTTTTAGATCTACAAAACCAAAATCCCAAAAATACCTAGCTACAATTTATTTGTGTTTACTTTATTTCACGTTTTAGTAATCTTTTATATCTACCTCTATGAGATGTCATCCTTGCAAGTGACTGTGAAAGGATTGACAACCCCTTTATCACATTGGGTGCAAGTGTTTGATAGTTTGTTCAGGTGCATAGATTAGAGACTTGCTTGTACCTCCTACTGGATTTATACCTTGGTTCCCATACTGAGGGAAATACTTATCTACTTTGCTGCATCCCCCTTTCCTCAACCAACACAAGCTCAAGAAGTAGCAGGATGAATTTCTGGCGCCGTTGCCCGGGAGGTTCTACATCAAGCCTACCAAGTACCCATCATAAGCTCTCATCTCTTGCAATACATTATTTGCCATTTGCCTCTCATTTTCCTCTCCCCCGCTTCTAAAACACTTTCAGAAAAATATAAAAATATTTGCCTTTTTATTCGCCCTTCTTTCGTTCTTCTTTTGGTTTGCCCATATGTCTTACTTGGTTTGTTTGCTTGTTTGCTTGCCATAATTGTGTATTTATTCCAAGTCCGAGAGCAAAAAGTTTATGGATCCTCATCCAATTGCTAATATTTTTAAAATGATCCAATTATGATGAACCAATTGATAGTGAGTTGAGTGCAATAGATTATCTTTATGAAGTTTTGCTTGAAATTTGTGAATCTGAAAATTGTGATGAAGTGTTAAAAGAAGAAAATTATAAAGTGATTCACGATAACTCCTTGAATGCAAAGCATAATTGCAATGATGTTATTTTAAATTCTAATGTCAATTGTGCTAATAATATCCAAAACCCTAAGCTTGGGGATGCTAATTTTGCCGTGACCACTACTTATTGCAGTGGTCATGATTGGGGTGATAATGTTTCTTATGATATTGAAAATTTATTTAAGCCTCATGATGAATATGTTTGCGATAAAATTGAAAGTGAGTTTGAAGAGGTCATGACTTTAGTTGATGTTAATCCCACTATCTTGGAAGATTATAAAACTTTTATGCATGTGGATCATGAAGAGAAAACTTTATATGATAGCTATATTGTTGAATTTGAATATGATCCCACATGTAATTATTATGACGGATGAAAATATGGTTGTATAAATTTTCATGTTACTAAATTACCTCTCATTATGTTGAGATTGCTATTGTTTCTTTCTTCTTCCTTGCATATGGTAGTTTTTGTTTTTCTTGATAAATCTTTTACCTATAAAATGCCTATGCCTAGGAAGTATGTTAGACTTAAATGTGCTTGTCACATGTTTCATGATGCTCTCTTCGTGTTTCAATTGCTATCTTTCATGTGAGCATCATTAAATTATCAATGCCTAGCTAAAAGGCTTTAAAAGAGAGCGCTTGTTGGGAGACAACCCAATATTTTTCTTTTATATATGTTTTTTAAATACACATTATTACTTAGGTAGTAATTGTGTTTTAGTGTGTTAATTAGTGTTTGATCGAAGTAAGACCTTTGGGATGATCTATGGTGATAGTTGATTCGATTTTGCTGAAAAATAGAAACTTTTGCGCTCATTGTTGGAATTTTGATAATTCACAGAAGCGTGCTTTTGATCTGAATTTTTTACACAAGATTTATATACACATTTCCCATGTTTTCCTAATTGTTCAGAATTTTTAGATTTACAAAAGTATACTAAGTTACCGTATTTCTATGGACTTTCTGTTTTTGCCAGATTGTGTTTTCTATGTGTTGTTTGCTTATTTTGATGAATCTATGGGTAGTATCGAGGGCTATGAACCATGGAGAAGTTTGAATAGTAGATATAACACCATTATAATTGTATAATGAGTTCACAACAGTACCAAAAGTGGTGATTTATTTTATTATGCTAACGGAGCTTACGAGTTTTCTGTTGAGTTTTGTGTTGTGAAGTGTTCAAGTTTTGGGTAAAGATTTGATGGACAATGGAATAAGGAGTGGCAAGAGCCTAGGCTTGGTGATGCCCAAGGCACCCCAAGGTAATATTCAAGGACAACCAAGCATCTAAGCTTGGGGATGCACCAAAAGGCATCCCCTCTTTCATCTTCAATCCATCGGTAAATTTACTTGAGGCTATATTTTTATTCACCACATGATATGTTTTTTTGCTTGGAGCGTCTTGTATGATATGAGTCTTTGCTTTTTAAGTTTGCCACAATCATCCTTGATGTACACACCTTTTGAGAGGGACACACATTAATCGTGAATTTATTAGAATACTCTATGTGCTTCACTTATATCTTTTGAGCTAGGCAGTTTGCTCTAGTGCTTCACTTATATCTTTTTAGAGCACGGCGGTGGTTTCATTTTATAGAAATTGATGAACTCTCATGCTTAACTTATATTATTTTGAGAGTCTTTGGACAACGTGGTAATTTTCTTAGATTATAAATTTAGTCCTAATACGATGGGCATCCAAGAGGATATAATAAAAGCTTTCATATAAAGAGCATCAAATATATGAGAAGTTTGATTCCTTGCATTTGTTTTGAGATATAAAGATGATGATATTAGAGTCAGGCTAGTAAGTAATTGTGGATTGGTAGAAATACTTGTGTTAAAGTTTTTGATTCCCGTAGCATGCACGTATGGTGAACCGTTATGTGATGGAGTCGGAGCATGATTTTTTCATTGTCTTCCTTATGAGTGGCTGTCGGGGACGAGCGATGGTCTTTTCCTACCAATCTATCCCATAGGATCATGCATGTAGTAATTTTTTCGATGGCTAACAGACTTTTCCAATAAGTATGTCAGTTCTTTATGACTAATGTTGAGTCCATGGATTAGACGCACTCACACCCTTCCACCATTGCTAGCCTCTCTAGTACCGCACAACTTTCGCCGGTGCATTACACCCATCATATACCTTCCTCAAAACAACCACCTTACCTACTTATTATGGCATTTCCATAGCCATTCTGAGATATATTGCCATGCAACTTCCACCATTCCATTTATTATGACACACACCATCATTGTCATATTGTTCTCATATGCATGAGGCATTCACGTAGAGTCATATTTTTGTTCTAGCATCGAGTTGTAATTCTTGAGTTGTAAGCATTGTTCAAGAAATCTTTCGATTCACCGATTAATCTTTCGATTAATCGCTAATCGGGGGTGACCTATAAGATTATGCCTTATCTTTTCCATTTATCTTTTGGACCGATTTATCATTTAGACAAGCGATTTATTCGGAATCTACCGATAAATCAGACATATTCATAGCACCATGTTTGCAAAAAAATGTTTATTTATGTTTTGTGGACCTTGTTACGGAATATGTACTATCGTCCTATTTTGTTTGTCATTATACGAGGATACGAAGGCTAGAAATCAAGGTAACACTTCTGTCAAATATTATTTTGGTGTTGAATATAACGTATTTTAGTGTTGGGAAACTGAGATTTGCAAAAACATATTCGATTAATAGTCGACCAATAAAATCGATTAATCGGCCGATTTCGAAGTAATCTCTAATCCATAGCTGATCGAGACAATAACGATAAGTGATATCCTCAACACTGGTTGTAAGTAAATAAAAATGTGATGATGATCATTATTAGAACATTGTCCCATGTGAGGAAAGGATGATGGAAGTTATGATTCCCTCACAAGTTGGGATGAGTCTCCGGACTTCAAAAAAAAAATAAAAGAGGCTAAAGAAGCCCAAATAAAAAAGGCCAAAGAATCCCAAACAAAAAAGAGAGAAAAAAGAAAAGAGAAAGAGAGAAGGGAGAATGTTACTATCATTTTCCACACTTGTGCTTCAAAGTAGCACCATGTTCTTCATGACAGAGAGTCTCCTATTTTGTCACTTTCATATACTAGTGGGAATTTTTCATTATATAACTTGGCTTGTATATTCCAATGATGGGCTTCCTCAAAGTTCCCTAGGTCTTCATGAGCAAGCAAGTTGGATGCACACCCACTTAGTATCTTTTTGAGCTTTCATACACTAGCTGTAGTGCATCCGTTGCATGGCAATCCCTACTCACTTGCATCGATATCAATTGATGGGCGTCTCCATAGCTCATCCTAGTTGATGTGATACTATGTCCTTCTTTTCGTCTTCTCCACAATCACCATATTCTATTCCACCTATAGTGCTATATCCATGGATCATGCTCATGTATTGCGTGAAAGTTGAAAAAGTTTTGAGAACACCAAAACTATGAAACAATTGCTTGGCTTGTCACTACTAGGAAAAAGCCTATACACAGAATCTTACTAGTAGCGAGGGTTAAAAACCCGCGCTACTGCTATCAACTTAGTAGTAGCGAGGTTTTGCCATAGTAGTAGCGCGGGGTAAAAACCCGTGCTACTACTAAGTTGATAGCAGTAGCGCTGGTTTTTAGCCCTCGCTACTACTAAGTGGTGCCATAGTAGTAGCGAGGGGTAAAAACCCGCGCTACTACTAAAGGTCCCATTTTCAAACTCTACCCCCTCCCCCCCGTGGATCGCCTTTTCAGTTTAAAAAAAAGAAAATGATGAAAATGTCAAAAAAATAAAAGAAAATAAGTTTCCCATGTGATATGTGGTCTAGTTGTTGGGAAAATTTGCAAATATGAATTTCGACTTTATTTGCAGAATCTCTCGAGAATTTGTAAAGATGGGCATAACTTTTGCATACTAACTCGAATGAAAAACTTTTTTATATGAAAAATTATCTACTTGAAAAGTTACATCCAAATTTAAGCATCGGCCCACATGGGTGCCCGCATGGCCATTAAGCCGACAGCGTCCCCCACAATTGCCAAACACCACCCCCACATCGGTCTTGACTACTCCGAGAAGATGGATCCGGTGAACGTCTCATCCTTAAACGAGCTGCTAGATCGCATCACTGCCCTGGGGGTTTCAACGGACAATGATCGGATCGGTATTAAACCTGACCAGAGGGAAATCAATCTCTTGCAGATCATCCACCTGGTAGAGGTCGTCGAGGAACGAGCCGATAACACTTCTTCCCCTATATTAAAAACCAGATACGTTCGGGTCTCCGAACCCCTTGAGCCGGATACCCTTCCCTTGGATGGGATTTTGCATCCCCCAAACTTAGAGTCATACATAGGGTCCGGGGAGCGCTTGGATGTTCCCGGACCCGAACTGGTGACCTCGGAGATTTTGCAAGCTCCGGACACAAAATTGGGTCGGGACTCAAGTTTTAGCCCACCTGATACGTCCCCAATGTATCTATAATTTTTTATTGTTCCATGCTATTATATTACCCATTTTGGATGTTTATGGGCTTTACAATACACTTTTATATAATTTTTGGGACTAACATATTAACCAGGAGGCCCAACCCAAATTGCTGTTTTTTTTTGCCTATTTCAGTGTTTCGAAGAAAAGGAATATCAAACGAAGTCCAAATGGAATGAAACTTCCGGGAGCGATCTTTTTGGAACAAACGCAATCTAGAAGACTTGGAGTGGACGTTGATACATCTCCAACGTATCTATAATTTTTGATTGTTCCATGCTATTATATTACCCGTTTTGGATGTTTATGGGCTTTACTTTACACTTTTATATCATTTTTGGGACTAACCTACTAACCGGAGGCCCAACCCGAATTGCTATTTTTTGCTTATTTCAGTGTTTCGAAGAAAAGGAATATCAAACGGAGTCCAAACGGAATGAAACCTTCGGGAGCAATCTTTTCGGAACAAACGCAATCCAGGAGACTTGGAGTGGATGTCAAGCAGCAAACGAGGCGACCATGAGGGTGCCCAGTGCGCCCTAAGGGGGTGGGCGCACCCCCACCCTCGTGGGCCCCTCATGGCTCAACCGACCTACTTCTTACTCCTATATATATCCACGTACCCTGAAAACATCCAGGAGCACCACAAAAACTATTTCCACCGCCGCAACCTTCTGTATCCGCGAGATCCCATCTTGGAGCCTTCGCCGGCGCTCCACCGGAGGGGGAATTGACCACGGAGGGCCTCTACATCATCTCCAAGGCCTCTCCAATGAGTTGTGAGAAGTTTACCAAAGACCTTCGGGTCCATAGTTATTAGCTAGATGGCTTCTTCTCTCTCTTTGAATCTCAATACCAAGTTCTCCTCGATCTTCTTGGAGATCTATTCGATATAACTCCTTTTGCGGTGTGTTTGTCGAGATCCGATGAATTGTGGGTTTATGATAAAGTTTATCTATGAGAAATAATTGAATCTTCTCTGAATTCTTTTATGTGTGGTTAGTTATCTTTGCAAGTAGCTTCGAATTATCAGTTTGGTTTAGCCTACTAGATTGATCTTTCTTGCAATGGGAGAAGTGCTTAGCTTTGGGTTCAATCTTGCGGTGTCCTTTCCCAGTGACAGCAGGGATAGCAAGGCACATATTGTATTGTTGCCATCGAGGATAAAAAGATGGGGTTTATATCATATTGCATGAGTTTATCCCTCTACATCATGTCATCTTTCTTAATGTGTTACTCTATTCTTATGAACTTAATACTCTAGATGCAGGCAGGAATCGGTCGGTGTGTGGAGTAATAGTAGTAGATGCAGAATCGTTTCGATCTACTTCTTGCGGACGTGATGCCTATATACATGATCATGCCTAGATAATCTCATAACTATGCACTTTTCTATCAATTGCTCGGCAGTAATTTGTTCACCCACCTTAATACTTATGCTATCTTGAGAGAAGCCACTAGTGAAACCAATGGCCCCCGGGTCTATCTTTTATCATACAAGTTTTCTTCTATCTTTTATTTGCATCTTTTACTCTCCAATCTATACCATAAAAATACCAAAAATATTTATCTTATCTTATTATCTCTATTAGATCTCACTTTCGCAAGTTTCCGTGAAGGGATTGACAACCCCTTTATCGCGTTGGTTGCGAGGTTCTTGTTTGTTTGTGTAGGTGCGTGGGACTTTTGAGGAGCCTCCTACTCGATTGATACCTTGGTTCTCAAAAATTGAGGGAAATACTTATGCTACTTTGCTACATCACCATTTCCTCTTGAAGGGAAAACCAACGCAATGCTCAAGAGGTAGCAAGAAGGATTTCTGGCGCCGTTGTCGGGGAGGTCTTCGCTCAAGTCAAGGCATACCAAGTACCCATCACAAACTCATCTCCCTCGCATTACATTATTTGCCTTTGCCTCTCGTTTTCCTCTCCCCCACTTCACCCTTGCCATTTTATTCGCCCTCTCTTTCGCTTGCCTCTTGTGTGCCTGTTTGCCCTTATGGCTCTGCCTAAGAACGCTAATCTTCATCTTAGAAGGTTGGAAGAGATTGAATTAAATATTAGAAGCTTTATGACTTTACAATGTGAGCATAACAATTTCTTTAGAAAAGAGCTTAAAGAACAAAAAAGCTTTATGGAGTACATGAACAAAGAGCTTGATGATATGTCTAAGGAATTTTATGGTTTGAATTCTCAGATTGCTCGTCTTGAAAAATCAATAGCCCAAATTTCGGATAAGCAAGCCACCTTGGTCAATAAGATGCCTGCCAAACCAGAAGGGTTAGGGGAAAATAATGATGAGATCTAAAAGTTATTGATGTGTCCCCTATTAAATGTTAATTTTTCAATATGAATCGTGATAATGATGGGACTGGAGATGAGTCAACTTTAGTTAAAAGGCGTCCCAATAATTCATTGTTTTTAGATCTTGATGCTAAATTTGGTAAAAGTAGGATTGGAGAGGTTAAAACTTTACATATCAATGAACCCACTATTATGGATTTCAAGGAACTTAATTATGATAATTGTTCTTTAATAGATTGTATTTCCTTATTGCAATCTGTGTCGAATTCTCCTCATTCTTATAGTCAAAATAAAGCTTTTACCAAACATATTGTTGATGCCTTGATGCAATCTTATGAGGAAAAACCTGAATTGGAAGTTTTTATACCTAGAAAACTTTATGACGAGTGGGAACCTACTATTAAAATTAAAATTAAAGATCATGAATGCTATGCTTTATGTGATTTGGGTGCTAGTGTTTCCACGATTCTGAAAACTTTATGTGATGTGCTAGGTTTCCATGATTTTGATGATTGCTCTTTAAACTTGCACCTTGCAGATTCCACCATTAAGAAACCTATGGGAAGGATCAATGATGTTATTATTGTTGCAAATAGGAATTATGTGCCCGTAGATTTTATCGTTCTTGATATAGATTGCAATCTTTCATGTCCTATTATTCTTGGTAGACCTTTCCTTAGAACGATTGGTGCAATTATTGATATGAAGGATGAAAATATTAGATTCCAATTTCCATTAAGGAAAGGCATGGAACACTTCGCTATAAAGAAAGTTAAATTACCTTATGAATCTATTATGTGTGCCACTTATGAATTGAATGCCAAGGATGGCAATATGTAGATGTATTCTCACTTTTATGCCTAGCTAGGGGCGTTAAATGATAGCGCTTGTTGGGAGGCAACCAATTTTATTTTTGTTCCTTGCTTTTTTCTTCTGCTTAGTAATAAATAATTCATCTAGCTTCAGTTTAGATGTGGTTTTATGTTTTAATTAGTGTTTGTGCCAAGTAGAACCTATAGGATAACCTACAGTGATAGTTAATTTGATTCTGCTGAAAAACAGAAACTTTTACACGCACGAGAATAATTTTAATAAATCACAGGAACGTGATTTTGCATTGATTCTTTTTGAAGTAGATCAATAGATAAATTTACCAGGACTTCCTATTTTGTTACGATTTTTAGAGTTCCAGAGGTATTCGAAAGTTACAGATATCTACAGACTATTCTGTTTTTGACAGATTCTGTTTTTCGTGTGTTGTTTACTTATTTTGATGCATCTATGGCTAGTATCGGGGGGTATGAACCATAGAGAAGTTGGAATACAGTAGTTTTAACACAAATATAAATAAATAATGAGTTAATTACAGTATCTTACGTGGTGGTTTTTCTTTCTTGCACTAACGGAGCTTATGAGATTTCCTGTTGAGTTTTGTGTTGTGAAGTTTTCAAGTTTTGGGTAAAGATTTCATGGACTATCGAATAAGGAGTGGCAAGATCCTAAGCTTGGGGATGCCCATGGCACCCCAAGATAATCCAAAGGAAACCAAAAGCCTAAGCTTGGGGATGCCCCGGAAGGCATCCCCTCTTTCGTCTTCGTCTATCGGTAACTTTACTTGGAGCTATATTTTTATTCGCCACATGATATGTGTTTTGCTTGGAGCATCTTGTATGATATGAGTCTTTGCTTTTTAGATTACCACAATCATCCTTGCTGTACACACCTTTTGAGAGAAACCCACATGATTTGGAATTTATTAGAATACTCTATGTGCTTCACTTATATCTTTTGAGCTAGATAATTTTGCTCTAGTGCTTCACTTATATCTTTTAGAGCACGGTGGTGGCTTTATTTTGTAGAGATTTTTGATCTCCCATGCTTCACTTATACTATTTTGAGAGTCTTTTAGAACAGCATGGTATTTGCTATGGTTATAAAATTGGTCCTAGAATGATGGGCATCCAAGTTGGGTATAATAAAAACTATCATAGGAAGTGAATTGGATGCTATGATCAATTTGATGCTTGATAATTGTTTTGAGATATAGAGGTGGTGATATTAGAGTCATGCTAGTTGGGTAATTGTGAATTTAAAGAATACTTGTGTTGAAGTTGGCAAGTCCCATAGCATGCACGTATGGTAAAAGTTGTGCGACAAATTTGTTGCATAGGGTGCTCTTTTGATTGCCTTCCTTATGTGTGGAGGTTGGGATCGCACGATGGTTAACTCCTACCAACCCTTCCCCTAGGAGCATGCGTAGTAGTAAGTTGCTTCGAGGGCTAATAAAACTTTTTCAATAAGTATATGAGTTCTTTATGACTAATGTGAGCCCATGGATTATACGCCCTCTTACCCTTCCATCATTGCTAGCTTCTTCGGTACCGTGCATTGCCCTTTCTCACCTCGAGAGTTGGTGCAAACTTCGCCGGTGCATCCAAACCCCGTGATACGATAAGCTCTATCACACATAAACCTCCTTATATCTTCGTTAAAACAGCCACCATACCTACCTATTACGGCATTTCCATAGCCACTCCGAGATACATTGCCATGCAACTTTCCACCGTTCCGTTTATCATGACACGCATCATCATTGTCATATTGCCTTGCATGATCATGTAGTTGACATCGCATTTGTGGCAAAGCCACCTTCATAATTTTTCATACATGTCGCTCTTGATTCATTTCCCATCCCGGTACATCGCCGGAGGCATTCATATAGAGTCATATCTTGTTCTATTTCAAGTTGTAATTTATGAGTTGTAAATAAATAGAAGTGTGATGATCATCATTATTAGAGCATTTTCCCCAAATAAAAAAAGGAAAGGCCAAAAAAAAGAAAGGCCAAGAAAAAAAGAAAAGAAAAAAAGAAAGGCCAAATAAAACAAGAAAGGCCCAAAAAAAATAAAAATAAAAAAGGGGGACAATGTTACTATCCTTTTCCACACTTGTGCTTCAAAGTAGCACCATGTTCTTCATATAGAGTCTCATATGTTGTCACTTTCATATACTAGTGGGAATTTTTCATTATAGAACTTGGCTTGTATATTCCAACGATGGGCTTCCTCAAAATGCCCTAGGTCTTCGTGAGCAAGCAAGTTGAATGCACACCCACTAGTTTCTTTTGTTGAGCTTTCATGCATTTATAGCTCTAGTGCATCCGTTGCATGGCAATCCCTACTCCTCATGTTGACATCACTTGATGGGCATCTCCATAGCCCGTTGATTAGCCTCGTCAATGTGAGACTTTCTCTTTTTTTTGTATTCTACACACAACCTCCATCATCATATTATATTCCACCCATAGTGCTATATCCATGGCTCACGCTCATGTATTGCGTGAGAGTTGAAAAAAGCTAAAGCGCGTTAAAAAGTATGAACCAATTGCTTGGCTGAAATCGGGGTTGTTCTTGATGGGAGTATTTTGTGTAATGAAAATAAAACATATCCTAACTATATGATTTTGTAGGGATAAACCTTCTAAAGCCATGTTATTTTGAGAAGACATGATTTCCTTGTTAGTATGCTTGAAGTATTACTATTTCTTATGTCAATATGAACTTTTATTTTGAATCATTTGTATCTGAACATTCATGCCACAATAAAGAAAACTACATTGAGAATTATGCTAGGTAGCACTCCACATCAAAAATTCTGTTTCTATCATTTACCTACTCGAGGACGAGCAGGAATTAAGCTTGGGGATGCTTGATACGTATCCAACGTATCTATAATGTTTGATTGTTCCATGCTATTATATTACCTGTTTTGGATGTTTATGGGCTTTACTTTACACTTTTATATCATTTTTGGGACTAACCTACTAACCGGAGGCCCAACCCGAATTGCTGTTTTTTTGCCTATTTCAGTGTTTCGAAAAAAAGGAATATCAAACGGAGTCCAAACGGAATGAAACCTTCGGGAGCGATCTTTTCGGAACAAACGCAATCCAGGAGACTTGGAGTGGACATCAAGCAGCCACGAGGGTTCCTGGTGCGCCCTAAGGGGGTGGGCGCGCCCCCACCCTCGTGGGCCCCTCGTGGCTCAACTGACCTACTTCTTCCTCCTATATATATCCACGTACCCTGAAAACATCCCGGAGCACCACGAAAAACTATTTCCACCGCCGCAACCTTCTATATCCGCGAGATCCCATCTTGGAGCCTTCGCCGGCGCTCCACCGGAGGGGGGATCGACCATGGAGGGCCTCTACATCATCTCCAAGGCCTCTCCTATGAGTTGTGAGTAGTTTACCACAGACCTTCGGGTCCATAGTTATTAGCTTGATGGATTCTTCTCTCTCTTTGAATCTCAATACCAAGTTCTCCTCGATCTTCTTGGAGATCTATTCGATGTAACTCTTTTTTCGGTGTGTTTGTCGAGATTCGATGAATTGTGGGTTTACGATCAAGTTTATCTATGAGAAATAATTGAATCTTCTCTGAATTCTTTTATGCGTGATTAGTTATCTTTGCAAGTCTCTTCGAATTATCAGTTTGGTTTGGCCTACTAGATTGATCTTCCTTGCAACGGGAGAAGTTCTTAGCTTTGGGTTTAATCTTGCGGTGTCCTTTCCCAGTGACAGCAGGGGGCAGCAAGGCACGTATTGTATTGTTGCCATCAAGGATAAAAAGATGGGGTTTATATCATATTGCATGAGTTTATCCCTCTATATCATGTCATGTTTCTTAATGCGTTACTCTGTTCTTATGAACTTAATACTCTAGATGCAGGCAGGAGGCGGTCGATGTGTGGAGTAATTGTAGTAGATGCAGAATCATTTCGATCTACTTGTTGCGGACGTGATGCCTATATACATGATCATGCCTAGATAATCTCATAACTATGCACTTCTCTATCAATTGCTCGACAGTAATTTGTTCACCCACCATAATACTTATGCTATCTTGAGAGAAGCCACTAGTGAAACCTATGGCCCCGGGTCTATCTTTTATCATACAAGTTTTCATCTATATTTTATTTGCATCTTTTACTTTCCAATCTATATGATAAAAATACCAAAAATATTTATCTTATCTTATTATCTCTATCAGATCTCACTTTTGCAAGTTTCCGTGAAGGGATTGACAACCCCTTTATCGCGTTGGTTGCGAGGTTCTTGTTTATTTGTGTAGGTGCGTGGGACTTTTGAGGAGCTTCCTACTAGATTGATACCTTGGTTCTCAAAAACTGAGGGAAATACTTACGCTACTTTGCTGCATCACCCTTTCCTCTTCAAGGGAAAACCAACGCAGTGCTCAAGAGGTAGCAAGAAGGATTTCTGGCGCCGTTACCGGGGAGGTCTTCGCACAAGTCAAGACATACCAAGTACCCATCACAAACTCATCTCCCTCGCATTACATTATTTGCCTTTTGCCTCTCGTTTTCCTCTTCCCCACTTCACCCTTGCCGTTTTATTTGCCCTCTCTTTTCTGTTCGCCTCTTTTTCATTTGCTCCTCGTACTTATCGCCACTATGTCTGAAACCGGGGAGGTTATCGTTGATAAGTACAATAGTAATAACATGGGAAATTTTGATGCTTTTGATAATCATGTTAAAGAACCCACTATCTTACACACTAAAAAGTTTCGAATCGGTAGTGGTAATATTATTGGAAAAGGGGTCATTCAAGATTTCTTTACTTGTGTCGGTGCTTTGCCCGCTATGGGTGGATCCATTCTTCATTGAACTAGTAGTCTTGCGGATGCTATATCCTTGCTTATAGTTGAACTTCAAAGACGGTTTATGCATATGCATCCTTGCATACAAAGGATTTCTTAGAATTTTCCAACATTGAGCATTCTTCTGTTAAGCGTGCATCTACTATCTTTTTGGCACATGAGTTCAGATTCATAATAAAATAAGCCAAAGAAATTTTTGCACACTATAGGGTAGACGTTGCCCGTCCTCCCACAGAGGCAATCCTCTTGAATCAAGAGGACATAATGCGTTTACAATCTCTAGATTATGTTGCTTTTATTGAAAACCATAGAAAAAAGTTTCCTACCAATGTTCTAGTTGATAGAATTTCCAAACTTAATAATGATTTTGCAATACGAAACAATGAGTTAGGATGAGTATAGGCTCATGACTTTCTGTCAAAAGAATGCTTATAATGATGAATTGGTTGTGCAATATGAAGGGCCAAAGGAGAAACCCATACCTCCCGAGCTTGATCTTGGGCACTTCTGTCCCATTAAATTTAGCCCTTTTGATTACTTTTGCTTGCCACAAAGAAAACTTGCTGCTGAACGTATGGAATACGAGATGAGTTTTCGTGATTTATCTTATTATTATGGCAATACTTAGATTTATTCTCGCTTTTATGCCTAGCTAGGGGCGTTAAACGATAGCGCTTGTTGGGAGGCTACCCAATTTTATTTTTGTTCCTTGCCTTTTGCTTCTATTTAGTAATAAATAATTCATCTAGCTTCTGTTTAGATGTGGTTTAATGTTTTAATTAGTGTTTGTGCCAAGTAGAACCTATGGGATAACCTACGGTGATAGTTAATTTGATCCTGCTAAAAAATAGAAACTTTTGCATGCACGAGAATAATTTTAATAAATCACAGAAACGTGATTTTTAGTTGATTATTTTTGAAGTAGATCAGCAGACAAATTTCCCAGGTCTTCCTATTTTGGTAGGAGTTTTAGAGTTCCAGAAGTATTCGAAAGTTATAGATTGCTACAGACTGATCTATTTTTTGACAGATTCTGTTTTTTCGTGTGTTGTTTGCTTATTTTGATGAATCTATGGCTAGTATCAGGGGGTATGAACCATAGAGAAGTTGGAATACAGGAGGTTTAACACAAATATAAATAAATAATGAGTTCATTACAGTACCTTAAGTGGTGGTTTTTCTTTGTTGCACTAACGGAGCTTATGAGATTTTTTGTTGAGTTTTGTGTTGTGAAGTTTTCAAGTTCTGGGTAAAGATTTGATGGACTATGGAATAAGGAGTGGCAAGAGCCTAAGCTTGGGGATGCCCATGGCACCCCAATATAATTCAAGGACAACAAAAATCCTAAGCTTGTGGATGCCCCGGAAGGCATCCCCTCTTTCGTCTTCGTCTATCGGTAACTTTACTTGGAGCTATATTTTTATTCACCACATGACATGTGTTTTGCTTGGAGCGTCTTGTATGATATGTTTCTTTGATTTTTAGTTTATCAGAATCATCCTTGCTGTACACACCTTTTGGTAGAGACACAACATGATTCGGAATTTATTAGAATACTCTATGTGCTTCACTTATATCTTTTGAGCTAGACAATTTTGCTCTAGTGCTTCACTTTTATCTTTTTATAGCACGGTGGTGGTTTTATTTTTTAGAAATTATTGATCTCTCATGCTTCACTTATATTATTTTGAGAGTCTTTTAGAACAGCATGGTATTTGCTATGGTTATAAAATTGGTCCTAATATGATGGGCATCCAAGTTGGGTATAATAAAAACTATCATAGAAAGTGAATTGGATGTTATGATCAATTTGACACTTGATATTTTTTTTGAGATATGAGGATGGTGATATTAGAGTCATGCTAGTTGAGTAGTTGTGAATTTGAGGAATACTTGTGTTGAAGTTTGTGATTCCCGTAGCATGCACGTATGGTGAACCGTTATGTGATGAAGTTGGAGCATGATTTATTTATTGATTGTATTCCTTATGAGTGGCGGTCGGGGACAAGCGATGGTCTTTTCCTACCAATCTATCCCCTAGGAGCATGCGCGTAGTACTTCATTTCAATAACTTGTAGATTTTTGCAATACGTATATGAGTTCTTTATGACTAATGTTGAGTCCATGGATCATACGCGCTCTCACCCTTCCACCATTGCTAGCCTCTCTTGTGCCGTGCAACTTTCGCCGGTACCATACACCAACCATGTACCTTCCTCAAAACAGCCACCATACCTACCTATTATGGCATTTCCATAGCCATTCCGAGATATATTGCCATGCAACTTTCCATCGTTCCGTTCATTATGACACGCTCCATCATTGTCATATTGCTTTTGCACGATCATGTAGTTGACATCGTATTTGTGGCAAAGCCACCTTGATAATTCTTTCATACATGTCACTCTTGATTCGTTGCATATCCCGGTACACCGCCGGAGGCATCCACATAGAGTCATATTTTGTTCTAAGTATTGAGTTGTAATTCTTGAGTTGTAAGTAAATAAAAGTGTGATGATCTTCATTATTAGAGCATTGTCCCTAGTGAGGAAAGTATGATGGAGACTATGATTCCCCCACAAGTCGGATGAGACTCCAGACTTTATGAAAAAAGGGGGAGGCCAAAGAAGCCCACCAAAAAAACGAGAGAAAAAGAGAGAAGGGACAATGTTACTATCCTTTTACCACACTTGTGCTTCAAAGTAGCACCATGATCTTCATGATAGAGAGTCTCCTATGTTGTCACTTTCATATACTGGTGGGAATTTTTCATTATAGAACTTGGCTTGTATATTCCAATGATGGGCTTACTCAAAATGCCCTAGGTCTTCGTGAGCAAGCAAGTTGGATGTACACCCACTTAGTTTCTTTTGTTGAGCTTCCATACACTTATAGCTCTAGTGCATCTGTTGCATGGCAATCCCTACTCACTCACATTGATATCTATTAATGGGCATCTCCATAGCCCATTGATATGCCTAGTTGATGTGAGACTATCTTCTCCTTTTTTGTCTTCTCCACAACCACCATTCTATTCCACATATAGTGCTATGTCCATGGCTCACGCTCATGTATTGCGTGAAAGTTGAAAAAGTTTGAGAATACTAAAGTATGAAACAATTGCTTGGCTTGTCATCGGGGTTGTGCATGATTAAATACTTTGTGTGATGAAGATAGAGCATAGCCAGACTATATGATTTTGTAGGGATAGCTTTCTTTAGCCATGTTATTTTGAGAAGACATAATTGCTTTGTTAGTATGCTTGAAGTATTATTGTTTTCATGTCAATATGAACTTTTATCTTGAATCATTTGGATCTGAACTTTCATGTCACAATAAACAAAATTACATTGAGAAATATGCTAGGTAGCATTCCACATCAAAAATTCTATTTTTATCATTTACCTACTCGAGGACGAGCAGGAATTAAGCTTGGGGATGCTTGATACGTCTCCATGTATCTATAATTTTTTATTGTTCCATGCTATTATATTACCCGTTTTGGATGTTTATGGGCTTTACTATACACTTTTATATCATTTTTGGGACTAACCTATTAACCGGAGGCCCAACCCAAATTGCTGTTTTTTTGCCTATTTCAGTGTTTCGAAGAAAAGGAATATCAAGCGGAGTCCAAACGGAATGAAACCTTCAGGAGCGATCTTTTTGGAACAAACGCAATCCAGGAGACTTGGAGTGGACGTCAAGAAGCAGCTGAGGCGGCCGCGAGGCAGGAGGGCGCGCCCCCACCCTCGTGGGCCCCTCGTGGCTCCCCTGACTGACCTCCTTCACCTATATATATACTTTCATACCCTGGAGACACCGAGGAGCACCACGAAACCCTATTTCCACCGCCACAACCTTCTGTACCCATGAGATCCCATCTTGGAGCCTTTTCCGGCGCTCCGCCGAAGGGGGAATCAATCACGGAGGGCTTCTACATCAACACCATGGAATCACCGATGAGTTGTGAGTAGTTTACCACAGACCTTCGGGTCCATAGTTATTAGCTAGATGGCTTCTTCTCTCTCTGAATCTCAATACAATGTTCTCCCCGATCTTCTTGGAGATCTATTCGATGTAACTCTTTTTGCGATGTGTTTGTCGAGATCGGATGAATTGTGGGTTTACTATCAAGTTTATCTATGAGAAATATTTGAATCTCCTGTGAATTCTTTTATGTATGATTGGTTATCTTTGCAAGTCTCTTCGAATTATCAGTTTGGTTTGGCCTACTAGATTGATCTTTCTTGCAATGGGAGAAGTGCTTAGCTTTGGGTTCAATCTTGTGGTGTCCTTTCCTAGTGACAGCAGGGGCAGCAAGGCACGTATTGTATTGTTGCCATCGAGGATAAAAATATGGGGTTTATATCATATTGTTTGAGTTTATCCCTCTACATCATGTCATCTTGCTTAATGCGTCACTCTGTTCTTATGAACTTAATACTCTAGATGCATGCTGGATAGCGGTCGATGTGTGGAGTAATAGTAGTAGATGCAGGCAGGAGTCTGTCTACTTGTCGCGGACGTGATGCCTATATACATGATCATGCCTAGATACTCTCATAACTATGCACTTTTCTATCAATTGCTCGACAGTAATTTGTTCACCCACCGTAATACTTATGCTATCTTGAGAGAAGCCACTAGTGAAACCTATGGCCCCCGGGTCTATCTTCCATCATATAAGTTTCCAATCTACTTTATTTTGCAATCTTTACTTTTCAATCTATATCATAAAAATACCAAAAATATTTATCTTATCTTATTATCTCTATCAGATCTCACTTCCGCAAGTGGCCGTCAAGGGATTGACAACCCCTTTATCGCGTTGGTTGCGAGGTTCTTGTTTGTTTGTGTAGGTACGAGGGACTTGAGTGGAGCCTCCTACTGGATTGATACCTTGGTTCTCAAAACTGAGGGAAATACTTACGCTACTTTGCTGCATCACCCTTTCCTCTTCAAGGGAAAACCAACACAGCGCTCAAGAGGTAGCACCACCCACCCACCAAAATCAATACTCTCCAAGTAATTCAGGCCCTCCAGACATATACGACCTGATGTATGTACGACAGCAACCTCAGGAAATGGTCCATCACTTTTGGGCCAGGTTCCTACTTGTCAAAAACAAGATTAAAGATTGCTGCGACGACAATGTAGTCTTGGTCTTTCATCGCAATTGTACCAACGAGGGAATCTGGAATGCCCTCAACCACTGTCGCATACATAGTTTCATGAAACTATCGCATGTAGTACGGAAGTACTGCGTGATTGAAAGCACATGGAAGGCCCAAAAAACCCAACTAGAACCTGCTACCTTTAAGCAGTGTACTGCCCGGGCTAAATGAATACACCCTTACGAGGCATCCGACCATAAATCCGTCGGTAGAAATAACAAACCCTTTATGGGATAGATGTCCATTCTTGACGAACTCCTTGACAAGCTCTGACAGATACATGCGACTCCAAGCACAAACTCAACTCAGAGCCTTCGAGCATGTTGGGTACTCTGGCAGGTAGCTAAGAGTGGGGAGGCCATCCTCAGCACCGCCACTCCAAAGAAGCATTCTTCGGAGGAGGATGACTTTAATGTACTCACGGTCTTCGACACTTTCTCTTCAAATAATCAGCGTCGAAGGGCACTTGGCGACCTCGCCGAAGTCCACCAAGTAACCACAATGAGCCCATGGAATGACGCGACAAGAACCTTCACCGCCGACGATGAACCAAAGGCCCGATCAGTCCGAGCACCCACCGCTCTAGTGCTAAACCCCATTGTGGACGGCTTCCGACTCACCAAAGTGCTCATGGACGGCAGCAGTGGGCTTAACCTCATCTACGAGGACACGCTCGAAAAAATGCAGGTTGATAGAACACACATCGAGCAAAGAAGTACCACCTTTCGAGGCATCATACCCAGTCGAGAAGCACAATGCTCTGGGAGAATTAAATTGGATGTAGTATTTGGCACGCCTAAAAATTACAGGTCCGAAGAGTTTCTCTTCCACGTGGTTCCCTTCAATAGTGGATATCGCGCCATTCTCAGGCGGGACGCTTTCTCACGCTTCCAAGCTATACCCCATTATGTGTACATGAAGCTTAAAATGCCAGGGCCCAGTGGAATAATCACAATTTCGAGTGACCCGGATAAAGCACTCCATGCCGGAAAAAAAACCACATCCTTGGCCCTTGAGGCACTATCCTAAGCCTTAGCGACCAAAGAACTAACCACCCTACGATCCACGATGGACAAGGATGGTGTGATTCTCGATAAGAGACCTAAATCCACCTCTTTCAAGCCAGCAGATGAAATAGTTAAATGTCAAGTGCACTCGACGTACCCCAATAAAATAGCGTCCATCGGAGCACAGCTAGATCCGGCGGTAGACACCGCCTTACGCATGTTCCTGCATGAAAATTGGGATATCTTCGCCTGACACCCTTCGGACATGCCCGGATCCCATATAAACTAGCCGAACACAGCCTCAACATAATCAAAGGGTTCAAACCAGTCAAGCAAACGCTGCGGCGATTTTCCGAACCCAAACGACAAGCTATGGGGGGGGGGGGACTAGCCAAACTACTCGAGACCGGGTTCATAAGAGAAATCAAACACCCGGATTGGCTAGCCAACTTGGTCATGGTGCCGAAGAAGGAAAATCCTGGCGCCTTTGTGTTGATTTCAAAGATCTCAATAAGGCTTGCCCTAAAGATCCTTTCTCGTTGCTCCGCATTGATCGGATCATCAATGCAACCGCAGGACACGACTCATTGCGTTTCATCGACGCTTACTCCAGATACCATCAGATTAAAATGAAGGAGTCCGACCAGGCTGCAACGGCGTTCATCACCCCGTATGGGTCTTTTTGTTTCAACACTATGCCTTTTGGGCTTAAAAACGCTGGCGCCACTTACCAATGCATGATTCAAACATGCTTGGAAAAACAAATCGGCAAGACAGTTGAAGCATATGTGGACGACGTGGTCATCAAAACCAAACACGTCGAATCATTGGTGGACGATCTTCGCCTCACCTTTGACAACCTCCGAACATACGATATACGACTCAATCCGGGAAAATGCGTCTTCGGTGTCCCAGTTGGAAAGCTACTAGGGTTCATTGTTTCCCTTAGAGGACTTGAAGCAAATCCAGCTAAGATCCGAGCCTTGTCGCAATTGGCGACACCAATAGACCTAAAGTGGGTCAAAAAGCTAGCAGGGTGTGTGGCAGCTCTGAGCCACTTTATCTCTAGATTAGGAGAAAAAGCATTACCACTTTACAGACTGCTTAGACACACGACAACTTCAAATGGACGGATGTGGCCACAGCCGGATTGGAAGAAATAAAAACCTTATTAGCAGGCAACACAATCCTATCCACCCCAAGTGTTGGCGAGCCTATGTTGCTTTGTATCTCCGCAACTCACCAAGTAGTAAGTGCTATACTCGTCGTCGAGCGAGCGGAAGAGGGACATAAATTACCCATCCAAAAGCCAGTCTATTACACCATGCAAATCCCGATACCCTCACTATCAAAAGATAGCTTACATGGTCTTTATGGCATCCCGAAAACTCCAACACTATTTTCAAGGGTGTTCGATCATGGTGGCATCTGAAGTACCACTTAATGACATTATCAATAACAGGGGTGCCACCGGCCGCATAGCTAAATGGGCCATTGAGATCTTACCGTTCGAAATAACATACAAGCCACGCCAAGCTATTAAATCTCAGGTGCTGACCGACTTCGTCGCCGAGTGGACGGATGTCAAGCTCCCTAAAGAGTACAGTTCATACTCCAACTAGATATGTACTTCAACAGCTCTAAAGTGCTAGTCGGACTAGGGGCTGGAGTTATCTTGACATCCCCTACGGGGGACACAATCCGCTACGTGCTGCAAATCATGTATATGGACTCCAATAATGCAGCCGAATATGAGGCGCTTCTACATGGTCTCCGCATGGCATTCTCCATGGTTCTACAATATTTAGAGGTGTGCGGTGATTCAAACCTCGCAATATCTCAGTTAAAGGGAGAGTTCGATGCAAAAGATCCAAAAATGGTGGCATAGCAAAATGCCGTATTAAAAATATCGGCTCTGTTCGAGGGGCTTGAATTTCATCACATCGCTCAAGACAGTAACCAGGCAGCCGACATCTTCGCTCGCATGGGCGCCAAGCACGACCCCATCCTGCCTAATACCTTTTTGAAAAGGCTCTTTAAGACATCCGTGGTATGGCAGGATGCGAGCGGAGACGCCAGTACGGACCTGGTCACGCCCCCAGCAGCCGAACACAATACAGATATCATCGGGGGTTCGGATGCCGAAGTAACACCCTCTGCTCATGAGATCATGGTTGTTATTGCTCCATGGACCGAACCTTTCCTGGCCTACCTTAATAGGCAGGAGTTTCCCGATGATCAAAATGAGGCCCGTCGCATAGTTCGGCGTTCTAATGCCTACAACGTTCACGAAGGTGAACTATACAAGAAAAGCACTACCGGAGTTCTCCAAAGGTGCATCTCTGAAGAGGAGGGGCGGCAGCTCTTGGCGGAAACATGCTGGTCTGGTCGGCCATCACACCGCAGCTCGGGCCCTCATAAGCAAAGCTTTCCGAACAGGTTTCTTCTGGCCAAAGGCCCGAGCAAACGCACAAGCCTGGTCCAACGTTGTGTGGGGTGTCAGCTTTTCCCAATAAAAGTCATATGCCTCCCACTGCCTTAAGATAAATCCCCATCACTTGGCCCTTTGCGATCTGGGGACTTGATATGGTCGGACCCCTTAAAGGGGGAAGCCACAAAAAGAATTATTTACTGGTTATGGTGGATAAATTCACTAAGTGGATAGAGGTCAAACCAGTAAAAATAACTGAAGCAGGGCCAGTGATCAACTTTATATCCAGTGTGGTACACCGCTATGGTGTCGCACATCATCATGATTGATAATGTCTCCAATTTACAGCCGATGAGGTAAAAAACTGGTGTGCTAACTTGGGCATTAAACTCGACTATGCATCCGTCTACCACCCTCAAACAAACGGTCAGGTTGAACGGGCCAATGGCCTAATAATGAGCGACATTAAACCCAAGATGGTGCACTCCTTATGGGAATCCGATAAGCACTGAGTCGAGGAACTCGATTCCGTACTCTGGGGGCTGCGGACTACGCCTAATCGAACAACCGGATACACACCTTTCTTCATGGAGTACGGCGCAGAAGCTGTCCTGTCCTGCGACATTATTCATGACTCACCTCGAGTGCGTATGTACGAAGAGCGAGGAGCCGAGCTCGGTCGGCAGGATGAACTAGACGGCCCTGAAGAGGAGCGTGATATTTCAAAAGCCCATTCCACATTTTATCAACAACACGCCAGGCAATACCAAAGCAGTGTACTGGGCTGAATAACGCCCTTGACAATAAGCCCTGAGTTTCCAGGTATGAGCAGTAGTCTGGTGTGACAAAAATGCCGAAAACGCTAGTATCCCTCCCAGTTGTATAAATTTTCCGGAGGGGAAGAAGCAACAAGAGACATTAAAAAGGTTTATGCAGGGTCTTAATCTAAAAAGAAACCTTTGAGCGGGGCCCTGCTGCACGTCTGCGCCTTTATATCTGTTGTGCCGTATCCTGGAAGGGTGTAGCACGACGATCATCTGTAAAAGAAAATAAAAAACCCAGGTGAAAGACTTCGTGCGAGGTGTTCATTAATCTGAATGAACCATGAAAACGCAATATGCTATTGTATTGATAGGGTCAAGCCAAAATATGGGCTCTTATTGCGAGCAGCCCCTAACATCTTTTATGAGGAAATCCCAACTGGGCTATTACACTGGGTGGAGCGCCGAACTCGTCTAACCGTGTCTGTGGTCTTGACGACCGACCACTTGTCTTGGTTGGAGGGACCGCTCAGTGTTCGGCTGCTAGAGCCGCCACGTATTCTTCCGCATGTAAGGAACGCTCTGTATTTCCGCTAACTGTGATGACGCCGCGTGGACCGGGCATCTTAAGTTTGAGGTAGGCGTAATGCGGTACTACATTAAAACGAGCAAAGGCTGTTCTTCTGAGTAGTGCGTGATAACCGCTTCCGAATGGAGCGACGTCGAAGGTTAATTCCTCGCTTCTGAAGTTTTCGGGAGAACCGAATACAACCTCTAATACTAGAGAGCCCGTACAGTGGGCCTCGACGCCTGGTATTAGTCCTTTAAAGGTAGTGTTGCTTAGGCTGATTCTTGAGGGGTCTATCCCCATTTTGCGGATAGTTTCCTGATATATCAGGTTTAAACTACTGCCGCCATCCATGAGGACTCGTGTGAGATGGTATCCATCAATTATTGGGTCGAGCACCAAGGCAGCCGATCCTCCGTGCCGGATACTAGTCGGATGGTCCCTGCGATCGAAGGTGATCGGGCAGGCCGACTAGGGATTAAATTTGGGGGCAACGGGCTCAACAACGTATACGTCTCGGAGTGCGCGTTTGCGCGTTCTCTTTGGAATGTGAGTTACGTAAATCATATTCACTGTTCTGACTTCTGGTGGGAATTTTTTCTGTCCTCCATTGTTCGGCTGACGAGGCTCATCCTCGTCTTCACTTGGCATCTCCCACCCCTTTTGTTCGGCATTCAGCATGCTGGCCTGCTTGAAATCCCAACACTCTCTGTGGGTGTGGTTTGCAGGTTTTTCGGGGGTGCCATGAATCTGACATAATTTGTCTAGAATCTTGTTTAGGCTGGACGGTCCATCTCTGCTACCTTTAAATGGCTTCTTCCGTTGACCGGGTCGAGAGCCCCTGAATCTGGCGTTGACCTCGTGTTCACTGGGCTGCCATCATTGTTTCGACGCTTGTTTTTGTTGCATCGCAGCTTCCCGTTGCCATCCCTGACTTCTGATGTGCTTGGGTCGCTGTTGCCGCTACAGGCCAGCCAGCTGTCCTCGCCCACGCAAAAGCGGGTCATAAGGCTTGTTAAGGCTGCCATTGTCCTTGTCTTTTCTTGGCCGAGGTGTCTGGCAAGCCATTCATCCCGAATACTGTGTTTGAAAGCCGCTAAGGCTTTGGCGTCCGTGCAACCGACTATTTGATTCTTCTTAGTAAGAAATCTGTTCCAGACCTTTCGGGCTGACTCTTCGGGCTGTTGAATTATGTGACTTAGGTCGTCTGTGTCCAGATGTCAGACATAGGTCCCTTGAAAATTGGCCCTGAAAGCATCCTCGAGCTCTTCCCAACTTCCGATTGGGTTTTCGGGAAGGCTTTTTAACCAGTGCCGAGCTGGTCCCTTTAATTTGAGGGGTAGGTATTTAATGGCGTAGAGATCGTCTCCGCGAGCCATGTCGATATGAAGGATAAAGTCCTCAATCCAGACCCCAGGGACTGTAGTTTCGTCGTACGCCTCTATATTCACGGGTTTAAATCCTTTCGGAAATTTGTGATCCAGCACCTCATCGGTGAAGCACAGGGGGTGTGCGGCACCCCTGTATTTGGTTGTGTCGTGGCATGCTGTCGACGGTTGTTGTGTTCGGTTCTGATTCCTAGCTGGTGTTCGGTCAATGTGATTGCTTCGGTAGCTCTGATCCTGTGCCGGAGCGCGCTTCCTAGATCTGTATATGGATCTGTCCATACCGGACTTTTTGTCCATGAGCTCACGTAAATCGTGTGCTGACTTGTGTGCGACGTCGTTAGCCGTCTTGTCACAGCCATGGGGCGGTCGGTCCGGCTGATCGGTCGTTTTCGGCTGAATGGGCTCTACGACCTCGTCGTCGAATTTGGGCAGCAGCTTGCGCTTTGGATAGCTCTTTGTGTAACGATCGTCGCTGTATTTTTCTTCTGTGTCGAGCACTTTGTTCCACCTGCAGTTGAGCGTATCCTGCGCGGCCTTAAGCCTTTGCTTATGCTTCCTTAGGATCCTCGCTATGGCGATAAGCCTTCTGTGGAGGTTCTCTTGTTCCAAGAGTTTTTCTGGGATGATGAGTGCATCATCGTCTGGGCTGTTCTCTTCTCCAGAGACAGGTTGGTGGATTTTACCCTCGGGATCGGCATCATCTGACGTCGGCTCCGGACTATGCTCATCGTCCTCTGGCTCATCCTGCTCCATCGCTGGGTCCATGGGGTCGTCGTTTCCTTTGGAGTCAACCGGGGTTTTATTATTTCTTGCGCTGTTGTCGCTGTTTTTACTGTGGCGGGATTTAGAGCGGCGTCTATGGCGCCGCTTGGTGGCTTATCGAGGGGATTATCCTTCGTTATATCGTCACCATCGCCTTCTTTTGGTGTGTCCACCATATATATATATATATATCATATGATGAGGTGGTTGTCCAGCGCCCTATAGGCGGTGGTTCCTATTCTTCTCCTGCATCATCGTCCATACCGTTGATGTCTTCAGAGTTGAAGTCAAGCACGTCAGTTAAGTCATCGACAGTGGCTCTAAAGTGGGTGGTGGGTGGGAGACGAATTTCTTCGTCGTCCACTCCCCACTCGAGCTGGACATAGTTCGGCCAAGAATCTCCTGACAAGGAAAGAGACCTTAATGAGTTTAGCACGCCACCGAAGGGCGAGTGCTGAAAAATATCCATGGCGGTGAACTCTATGATTGGTGCCCGATCAGATCCAATAGGCACGGACGCACGCGGTTCGGATCCTGTGGCCGGAGACGAGTCCGAGGGTCTGATGATATCACTCTCATAGGAGGTGGAATCAGTGTTCGGCTCCGACGCCGATGAGTTGCGGCTTCCATGGTGGGGTCCATCCACCCGCCCTCGGAAGGCACGATCTGCTCCGGATTGATTCCCAGTGCCACCGCAGGCGCGATCTCCCGAATACTGTCTGACGGCAGATCAAAGTCATGCTCGTCGTGACTGTTCGACACACCTGTCATGGGCTCGAATCCGTCGAAGATCAAGTCTCCGCGGATGTCGGCAGTATAGTTTAAGCTTCCAAACCTGACCTGATGGCCAGGGGCGTAGCTATCGATCTGCTCCAGATGGCCAAGCGAGTTGGCCCGCAGTACAAAGCCGCCGAATACAAAGATCTGTTTGGGAAGGAGAACCTCCCCCTGGACCGCATCGCTGAAGATGATCAAAGGATCCATCAAGCCTTACAGCGGCACAGTGGAACTCTCAATGAAAGCACCAATGTCGGTGTCAAAACCGGCGTATCTCGGGTAGGGGGTCCCAAACTATGCGTCTAAAGATAATGGTAATAGGAGGCATGGGACACGATGTTTTACCCAGGTTCGGGCCCTCTCGATGGAGGTAATACCCTACTTCCTGCTTGATTGATCTTGATGATATGAATATTACAAGAGTTGATCTACCACGAGATCGTAGAGGCTAAACCCTAGAAGCGAGCCTATGATTGTGATTGTTCTTGTCCTACGGACTAAACCCTCTGGTTTATATAGACATCGGAGGAGGCTAGGGTTACACAGAGTCGGTTACAGAGAAGGAAATCTACATATCCGAATATCCCAGCTTGCCTTCCACGCAAAGGAGAGTCCCATCCGGACACGGGATGAAGTCTTCAATCTTGTATGTTCATAGTCCAACAGTCCGGCCAAAGTATATAGTATGGCTATTCGAGGACACCTTAATCCAGGACTCTGTCACCCGCGGTGACAAGTAAGCAAGCGCGGGGCCTAACCCTACTTCGTCGCTGTCTCCGCCGAAAAGTGTGAGTGTGGTCGAATGAAGTAAGGGAGCGATAATGCTTGTTGCCGGGTGACAATGTTTATATTAAAAATAACAAGGATTTGTTCCTTGGTATGGGCTTCGCTCACACACAAAGAACCCGGCAAGCACCATTTTTCATTAACACGCCCCATACAGGTAGAGTTCGTACGGAATGTAAACATGAGCAAGGGATTACAAGTTCTAAATTTAACTAAGGCCCGTAGGCTTACAAACTAAAAAGAGATAAGGTGCCCATAATCCATTTCTTGTCCCTCTCCTCAGGAAATGGAACAAGAAGGCAAGAGGGAAAAAGGAGCGCCTAGGCGAGGTACGAGCAGAAGAAGGCGCCAAGAGAACATATCGACAGCCGCCTAGGAGAAGGCTGGTGATGTTGATGCCGAGAGAAGAGCTGGAAGATGAGGCAGCGGTCCGCCAATATGCTACGAAGGCGTCGGTGCCATTGTACTCTGATTTGACGGCCCGCCACCCGCCTTCTTCGCCTTCTCTGGCCTTCCCACGCCAGCCGCCCAAGGAGGCGACCCCGAGAAGTTCAAGGAGCCCGCCCCACCGGGAGAAGGGGCCGGTGCAGATGCTGCTGCTGCCGGCACCGCCCGGGGACGGCTGGTCCGACGCCTAATCGGACCCGTCATCCTCTCGCCTGCTACCCTCGTCATCGATGTTGTTGTCCTCCTCGTCACTCTCGCTCGAGGAAGAGTTCTCGTCATCAGAGGAGCTCTCCACGCAGCACTTTAGGCGAGTTCCGAAGTCTCCAAAAACCTTGACGGAGAGCAGGCCATTCTCCATTAGTTTGAAATAGAGACGAGCCCCGCCGTCAGGCTGTGGATGGGAGCGAAAGTCTTCCATCCGCGATGGAGATACATGACCTGAGGGGCTGGGAAATCAACGTCAGCCCATGTGCCGCTGTTCCCGCAGCCCCTCATATGCAGTCTCAGAGCCTGTGGCGGGTCGAGCTCCATCTCCCAAGCAAATGGAGTAGGGATACAAGGACAACGACGCGCCGGCCGGCCCAGCCTGATGAAGAATTCGCGAGGCTGGTCCCCGACATGGCCCTCCATTGGGGAAGGGACCACCGGCGAAGGCGAGGACGATGCACCGCCCCGTCCTCCTCTTACCCGAGCGCACGGCGACCTCGGCCTCACCCCCTCCCCCTTCCCCTCGTGGCCGGCTGCGCTACCACGAACTCTTGGGGAAGAGGGGCGCATTGTCAAGCGGAAACCCTCACCGCCACCGTCGAAGCATCAGCGCGCCCTCTCGCCATAGCAGAAGGAAGAAAGAAGCCAAGATGGGAGGAGGCGAATGGCGAAAGATTGAGGGGTGCCATCCCTCCCCCTCCCCTCCTTATAAAGGGGCGGGATCGGGGCTCAGCCGCCTCTCTCAACCAATCTAGCTCATTAAGGTGGCAGCAGGCGAGGCCGTCGACCACCCTCCTCGCCAAATTGAAGGCGCATGGGTATCAACCCACGCGCACACCTTCCCGTATTCCATGCGCCTGTCACCTACCCCGCGCCATGCATGCGGCGTATGTGGCGCAAGGGGCGGACGTAGTGGTAAACATGGAACGACGGTTCCAAAGCGGAAAAAGTAAATGAGCAATGGCCCTGCAGTCTTAAAAGGGCACTCAAGCCGCCTCTTTACTATTCACTGCAGGATGACGCAAGCACGCTGGTGTCTACTACACAACCTTCTTCTTGTAGACGTTGTTGGGCCTCCAAGTGCAGAGGTTTGTAGGACAATAGCAAATTTCCCTCAAGTGGGTGACCTAAGGTTTATCAATCCGAGGGAGGCGTAGGATGAAGATGGTCTCTCTCAAACAACCCTGCAACCAAATAACAAAGAGTCTCTTGTGTCCCCAACACACCCAATACAATGGTAAATTGTATAGGTGCACTAGTTCGGTGAAGAGATAGTGATACAAGTGCAATATGGATGGTAGATATAGGTTTTTGTAATCTGAAAATATAAAAACAGCAAGGTAACTAATAATAAAAGTGAGCGTAAACGGTATTGCAATGATAGGAAACAAGGCCTAGGGTTCATACTTTCACTAGTGCAAGTTCTCTCAACAATAATAACATAATTGGATCATATAACTATCCCTGAACATGCAACAAAGAGTCACTCCAAAGCCACTAATAGCGGAGAACAAACGAAGAGATTATGGTAGGGTACGAAACCACCTCAAAGTTATCCTTTCTGTTCTATCTATTCAAGAGTTCGTAGTAAAATAACATGAAGCTATTATTTCTGTTCAATCTATCATAGAGTTCATACTAGAATAACACCTTAAGACACAAATCAACCAAAACCCTAATGTCACCTCGATACTCCAATGTCACCTCAAGTATCTGTGGGCATGATTATACGATATGCATCACACAATCTCAGATTCATCTATCCAACCAACACAAAGTACTTCAATGAGTGCCCCAAAGTTTCTACCGGAGAGTCAAGACGAAAACGTGTGCCAACCCCTATGCATAAGTTCATTGAACCCGCAAGTTGATCACCAAAACATACATCAAGTAGATCACGTGAATATCCCATTGTCGCCACAGATAAGCACGACAAGACATACATCAAGTGTTCTCAAATCCTTAAAGACTCAATCCAATAGGATAACTTCGAAGGGAAAACTCAATCCATTACAAGAGAGTAGAGGGGGGGGGGGACCATCATAAGATCCTACTATAATAGCAAAGCTCGTGATACATCAAGATCGTGCGAAGTCAAGAACACGAGAGAGAGAGAGAGAGAGAGAGAGAGAGAGATCAAACACATAGATACTGGTACATACCCTCAGCCCCGAGGGTGAACTACCCCCTCCTCGTCATGGAGAGCACCGGGATGATTAAGATGGCCACCGGTGAGGGATCCCCCCTCCGGCAGGGTACCGGAACAGGGTCCCGATTGGTTTTTGGTGGCTACAGAGGCTTGCAGCGGCGGAACTCCTGATCTAGGTTATTTTTTTGGAGGTTTTAGTATTTATAGGATTTTTTGGCGTAGGTCTCACGTCAGGGGGGTTTCCAGGCTGTCCACGAGGCAGGGGGGGCGCGCCCAGGTGAAGTGGGCGTGTGCCCTACCCTCGTGGGTAGCCCGGGACTCTCCTGGCCCAACTCTTTCACTCCAGGGGCTTCTTTTGGTCCACAAAAAATCATCAAAAATTGGCATGTCAATTGGACTCCGTTTGGTATTCATTTTCTGTAAAACTAAAAAACAAGGAAAGAATAGAAACTAGCACCGGGCTCTAGGTTAATAGGTTAGTCCCAAAAATGATATAAAAGTGTATAGTAAAGCCCATAAACATCCAAAACAGGTAATATAGTAGCATGCAACAATCAAAATTATAGATATGTTGGAGACGTATCACACGCTTCAGTCACCCCATGCATGATCCCCACGTCACGCATTCAACGCGAGTCATGGGGAAGTGCAGCGGGCAGAAAAGTTACTGCGTTAAAAATCGGCCCCGCCTGCCCACGCACCATTCTGGGCCTAGCCAAACAACGCGTCGCGCTTATGTGTGGCCCATGCCCGGGGGCTCCTGTCAGTGTACAGAAGTAAGGACTCACCCCTTTACCTGTGCACGGGCAGTCAGAACCGTGCCCGTGGCCACACTTAGCAAAGCAGAGGAGGGAAGCCGAAGCCACAAGACGATCAAAGCAACGCCAAGACAGAGACACGACGAGCAAGAGGGCAAGGTGGACTCCCCCGAGAAGACCCTTGCCAAGGCGACCTCCGCAGCCCCGGCAAGAACCTTGCCGGGGCAACCTGCCCAACAACAGCGGAGCGCGCCACCCTTGAGCCCATGGTTTCCAACACCATCAACCACATTGGAACAAAGGCTCGGGAGGCAACTCTGTGGTGGCATGTAGATCTTTGTAAAGATCATTAACACACAAGATGAGATGAGGACCAGAAGACGGCGATCCTCGACATGATCCCCGCTGAGGAAACCCATGAGGCCTCCGGCAAGATCCTTGTCTGGGACGACCGCAGTGCCGCGGCAAGACCCTTGCCGGGGACCCCGGCAAGATCCTTGCCAAGGACACGCGCACCAAGACCCCACTGATGTTCCCATGCAGCTGCTAGCCCAGCCAGCCAGGCGAGCACCTGCGTGGCGACGTGCGGCCCCAAGATCAGCTCAGCAAGCACCTGCGTGGTGGCATGCAGATCCTCATGAAGGCGCTGCCACCGCGCCAGCTCAGCATCCTGCCAGCCTACATGGCACTGCCCGCCTCGCTGGCCTGGGCGCGTGTCGAAGCAGGGCGAGGTGGCAACAAAGCGAAGGGACACCTCAGGAGCGCATTTAATGCGTCTTGTCCCGTAATGACAGGCGATAAGCTTGTACACTGTATCCTTTCCACCTCATGTGTGCCACTATGGCGCCTCCTTCGACTATAAAATGAGGCCCGAGGCATACTGGAGGGGGATTCGACTCTTTGCGCAAGTCATGCGCCGTAGCTAGCTCAAGAACATTCGGATATACACCAAAGCAGGACTAGGGTATTACGCGATCCCCGCGGCCCGAACCTGGGTAAACGACCTTTGTGATGGCTCTTAGATCCGCTCTTCTTGCAACCTCGTGCTCGCCGACCGCAGTAGGGATTCCGTTGAACCATAGGTGTCGTCCCCACCAACAAAAAATATAAATGCAGAGCACCTCCAAAGTTCAAGAAGCGACTAAACAATGCAATTCATGGTAGAAAAGATCCAGTCATGATGCACCAAACATTAGCTACACATAATGCATAAATCATGACATGTGTGCGCTACTCAGTTTCTGGCGCTTGTTTTAGAAGGTGGTGACACAACATAAAAGTAAATAGATAGTCCCTTCATAGAGGGAAACAGTGATTTGCAGAGGTGCCACAGCTCAATTTTTAAGACAGAGATAAATGAACTTTTGAGACATGCACCCTTCTTATTCACTTCATGACCATCAGTTATGAATATCTTCCATGCTAAGCACGCTAGTGGCGGTTCCCAAGCGATAAAAGTAAAGGTTTACTCCCCCTCCACCATGAATCACACTCCACGGCTTGTGTCGGTGTCAAAACCAGCGGATCTCGGGTAGGGGGTCCCGAACTGTGTGTCTAAGGCTAATGGTAACAGGAAGTAGGGGGCACGATGTTTACCTAGGTTCGGGCCCTCTCTATGGAGGTAATACCCTACTTCCTACTTGATTGGTCTTGATGAATATGAGTATTACAAGAGTTGATCTACCACGAGATCGTAATGACCAAACCCTAGAAGTCTAGCCTATGAGATTATGATTGTTGTCCTACGGACTAAACCCTCCGTTTATATAGACACCGGAGGGGGCTAGGGTTACACCAAGTCAGTTACAGAGAAAAGAATCTACATATCCGAATCGCCCAGTTTGCCTTCCATGCCAAGGAGAGTCCCATCCGGACACAGGACGAAGTCTTCTATCTTGTATCTTCATAGTCCAACAGTCCGGCCACAATACATAGTCTGGCTGTCTGAGGACCCCCTAATCCAGGACTCCCTTAGTAGACCCCGAACCAGGCTTCAATGACGATGAGTCCAGTGCGCAAATTGTCTTCGGCATTGCAAGGCGGGTTCCTACTCCGAATACTTCAAAATATCTGACTTAAATAGCAGTGTCTGGCCCTTCATTCAATGACACGCTCCTCGGCTTCACCTTCATGATTTCGGCTTCCACGTGTTGAGCGAATACGAGAGGCCAAGGCATTTTTGCGTTTACCACCCTGACCAGATAAGAAAATTGTCTATTAAAGAGACAGGGATCTTCAGATCCAATCCACCTCATCTTCCCAACCGAGAAATCGTCAGAGCTTGCTCGTAGAGAACCTCCCCAACATGGCTAGCGCTCCCAGCTCTTCCTCCTGCCCTCGCGGCCCCAAACAGGGTGATTGGGAAAAGTGTTCTATATCCCACGACCAACTGGTGAAGGTGCAGACCCAGGGATTCCCCCCCCCCTGCAGATTTAGTCCCTGTTCAAGCCAGACTTGCTTCCTTCAACGGTGGGGAGCGGGTGGAGAAGTTCCCCAACCCATCCAGGGGGAACGAGTATGCTTCATTCCCTATTTGTTGAGAGGTGTTGGATTTCCAATCCATCCGTTCCTCCAGGGGCTCCTGGAGTACTATGGTCTCCAGCGCATAACTTCACACATGCCTCCATCCTGCATATTGCGGGTTATGTCGCTCTTTGCGAGCTATTTCTGGGCTGTGAGGCTCATTTCAAAATATGAAAGAAGCTGTTTTGCCTCATCCCTCGTAATCAAGAGGGATCGATATTCCAAGTGGGCGGAGCCGAGATATGGCGCATTGCCGGAACCGGATACCTATCTGTCACACCAAAGAAGTCACCCGAAGAATGGCCTTCAGAATGGTTTTATATTGAAGATGTATCCCTTCCTGACCCAATCCGAAGGGGTCTTCCCGAATATCCAAGTACTCCATTGAAGAAGCGCCTAAGCTGGCATCCTCGGAGCCCTAGAGAGGAAGATAGCACAGAAGTCCTCCAACTGATGAGCAAGATAAAGACGCTCGCTCGATCCGGATTGTCAACAGTCGAGGTGATGGTGATATCCATAATGCGAGGGGTTCAACCCCTCCAATACTGAGGACGCCCCATGTGGCACTTCAACAGAGAAGATGACGCCACCCGCTATGGTCGGAAGGGTACGGACACTTGCGCTGCTTTGGCAAAAATACTATCCGGATTATATAAAGGGGAGGAGGAGGAGTTCATCCATATTAAGCCCATGGATGGATTTTCCATGTATAATCCTCCCAGCTGGGTGAGTTTTCGTCCCACTACTCTACTCCATCAACTCCCTGAATCCTTTTTCGCAAATATTAATCCGTCATTTATAATAGGAATGGCGGAAAGTCACCAAGGAGATCCACAGCCCCGCACCACAGCTAGAGGACCACAACAGGTCCCTTGACCCCTGATTCGAAGAGGATCCCAATATATTTTTGGAGCTTGGGGAAGGAGGGTTTTCCCAGGCGAGCTGTGATGGCATTGAAGTGGCCATCATTGCTGACTATCCCGGCCTTCTCCCCACGATGCAGGTAAGTGATCCGGAGATTTGTCCTTCGACAGAATTCCCTCTTTCTGCCTTACCCACCGCACTATATTATGCTCTAAAGGGGAGGCGATTAGCGTGCAAGAAGGTGACACCTATGACCGGCAGGCTTCCGAAGAGGAAGGCAAATAGAAATATGGTCGAGCCTTCATTGAAGAGGTATGGTTTCAAATATACACCATGGCCGTCATCTTAAAGTATGACACTACCCGTTGTGTCTTAACAGGAAGAATATTCGCTGGACTGTGTCCGGGAACCCTGCCGGCCAAGCCTCCACTAGCCGGATTTCGGACCCTGCCACGAGGACAGAGGCTAATGCGAAAGCAGCACCAGATTGTCCTTATGAGGAGGATTCAGATAAAATATCCGCCACAAACTCCAAAGTGGAAAGCGCCATGAATCATCAACTCCGGCGGGCCACTCTTCGCGACCCTGGTTTTTCAGAAGAAGCTTTCAATGCCTTCAACTCGGGTGATGCATACATCCGAGCTGCCCGAGATGGGCTTTTCAGAGACACATATCAGTATCTAAAAGATATATGGGTAAGTACACATTTGTGCAGAATAGATAATCATATACCAGTGTCCCCCGAGACTTGAAACAATTGGTGCAATGGATTTAAGGATCATCATATGACCAGGTGCTCATAGAGATAATCTGTTGTCTCAAGAGCTGAAAAGTGTCAGGCCCAGCTGACTAAGGCTACCGCCGAACTGGAGAAATCCAAGAAGGCACCATCTGGTAATGTTCTCCTCTATCAAGAAAACATAATCACATACCAGGATTATTAATACAGGCGCAACTCTTATAACAGAAGCATCGGATGTCGCACAAGCGGAAGGTTCAGGAGCTCAAAGGCAACTGGCCGCAGGCGAACGCGTCCTGACTAAGGTCAGGATGGAGAAGAACAAACTCCAAGATGCCAAGACTAACCTCGGTGAAGAGCTGAAAGATGTGCGCACTCAGCTAGCTGACTCCGTGAAGGAAAATAAGAAGCTGCGAGGCGGCATATTTGGTACGTGTTTGGACTTACCTTTATACAGTTTGGCAAGGGAAGGAACTGACAGAATTACATCTATAGGCATATTGACGGGCCATCCCGAAGAGGAGGTGTTCGGATCATCGAGCGATCTACTACAACAACTGTTGCAAATGCACGAGCAAGCTCGGCAAGCGATGGAAAGTATTGCTAAGGCTTTATGGCCATCCGACTCCCCTCCAAGAAGTACGGAGGGGCTTGTAAAGCTACTCCAGGGAGCGCGGCGGCGCTTCCGATTATGGAACATATCGGCCAACCGTGAAGGTGCGCGAGAAGCCTGGGCAATGGTGAAGACCCGCTATACCAAGCTCGACCCGAATCACATGGCCCGGGTCGGACCTGTAGGGTCAAATGGAGAAGAAATTCCCGTCAACTTGGTATATGACCAGGTCCGAGTAGCCGCCAAGTATTCCCAGCAGGATTGTAGGCTAGATAGCTTGTTAGATGGCATAGAAGAAGAAGTGTTTGAGTCTAAGTGACTATGTACTTCATTTGACAATTTAATGTCTCTAGCTAAATTGTAAAAATGCTTGTCATGGCAGACCTTTTCGCTTCAACCTCTGGGCCCGAAGGTGCGGAGTGCTTCCAAATACCCGCTCGGTAATGTAAATCGGGGTACGCATAGAAGCCAGGTGTAGGGGTCATAGTTGCTTGAACAGACAAGTATTCGGCTAGTTATGTTATATTACATTTTGATCGTAAGAAACATCTTCTAGAGAGAATAGTTTCGTTAAAGGTTCCTTTACCTGGGTAAGCATGCATTAATGTGCATGTCCAAACTGTGTTTGAAAACCACAACATACATAACATCCGGGGGTTCATGAAATGACAAGTAAAAAACATCTTTAGTCCGCCGACTGAATATTCCCTTAAGAATGCTAGCTTTCGGCTTCACCCAGTCTGAGGTACAGATTCGGAAGACCCGACAGTAACAATCACAGAGGTGCTCCCTTTATGCCCTAGCCGAACTAACGGGAACATAGGGCATAAGCACAGGAGCCAGGCAACCCAGCTTGGCCAAAACTTAAGTCATATCGATGCATATAATGGCGAATAAAAGATATATATGTGGAAAAGACACATATGTGGTGAGCTTGATGCTCGGAAAATAATAAGAAATAAGCTTACGTGAAAGAAGCCCCCAAGTATAATTGTCATACGTATTAAGAATTGTATGTGTTTTTAGGTATATGGTCAAGCCGTATAAGAGCTTTACAGCTTAGTAAGTAAAAGTGAAAAGAGAGGAAAAATAAATAAAGGCAAAAGGAAGGGAAAAAGGAGATGAAGGAAGAGTCCGGCGCTAGGCATAGAATCTTTGGAGTCTGGCCGCGTTCCATGGGTTCAGCTCCAGGCGGTTGTCTGATGCATCATGCAGGCGGTACGCTCCTCCGGTGAGGACTTCGTCGATGATGAAGGGATCCTCCTACTTGGGCTTCAGTTTGTCCTTTTTCTTCTCCGACAAGCATAGAACGAGTTCACCAGTGTTGTAAGTCTTGGCCCGCACTTCTCTGCTTTGATATCTACGAGCCTGTTGTTGATAAAATGCGGAACGGGCCTTAGCGACGTCGCGCTCCTCCTCCAGGGCATCTAAGCTGTCATGCCGATCCAGCTTG
Organism: Triticum aestivum; assembly: GCF_018294505.1. Classification (NCBI taxonomy): domain Eukaryota; kingdom Viridiplantae; phylum Streptophyta; class Magnoliopsida; order Poales; family Poaceae; genus Triticum; species Triticum aestivum. Next base: position 72,934,116 of record NC_057801.1, on the reverse strand, counting down.
GCCTCTCTCTCTTCATACATGCGCACTCGAGGTGAGTCATGAATAATGTTGCAAGGTAACACAGCCTCTGCGCCGTACACCATGAAGAAAGGTGTATATCCGGTAGAACGATTGGGCATGGTCCACAACCCCCATAGTACAGAGTCGAGCTCCTCCAGCCAGTGCTTGTCTGATTCTTTAAAAGACCGCACTAATCTTGGTTTGATGCCGCTCATAATAAGACTGTTAGGTCGTTCAACTTGACCGTTGGTTTGTAGGTGGTCTACGGAGGCATAATCAAGCTTCATGCCTAGATTAGCACACCAGGATTTCACCTCGTCGGCTGTGAAATTGGAGCCGTTGTTAGTGATAATGTTGTGTGGAACACCATAACGGTGCACAACGCCGGATATGAAATCTCTCACTGGCCCGACTTCGGCCGTTTTGACTGGTTTGGCCTCTATCCACTTAGTGAATTTATCCACCATGACCAACAGGTATTTTTTCTTATGGCTTCCTCCTTTATGGGGTCCGACCATATCAAGCCCCCAGATCGTGAAAGGCCATGTGATGGGGATTGTTTGTAGAGCGGTGGGTGGCATATGGCTTTGGTTGGCGAAAAGCTGGCATCCAACACAGTGTTGGATGAGGTCCTGTGCGTCCGCTTGGGCTGTTGACCAATAGAAACCTGTATGGAAGGCCTTGCTTACAAGGGCTCGAGCTGCAGCGTGGTGACCGCCGTGACTGGCATGAATTTCAGCCAAAAGCTGCCGCCCTTCCTCCTCGGAGATACATCTTTGAAGCACTCCGGTAGCGCTTTTCTTATAGAGTTCTCCCTCGTGAACCTTGTAGGATTTAGAGCGACGCACAATGCAGCGTGCCTCATTCTGGTCCTCTGGAAGCTCTTGCCTATTAAGGTAGGCCAAGAAGGGTTTGATCCATGGGCGATGACTGCCATGATGAGATGGGCCAACGGTGTAATTTCGGTGGCTGAGCCACTGATGATATCGGTGTGTTCGGAATCTGTGGTTGTATTCGAATCCGGATAGATGTTACCACTCTCCCCTTGCCACACCACAGATGGCTTAAAAAGCCTTTCCAGGAAGATGTTAGGTGGGACGGGGTCACGCTTAGCACCGATGCGAGTAAGGACATCCGCTGCTTGGTTACTTTCTCGAGCCACATGGTGAAACTCCAGCCCCTCGAACCGAGCTAACATTTTGAGGACGGCGTTACGATAAGCCGCCATATTGGGATATTTGGCATCGAAATCTCCATTTATTTGAGATATTGTGAGGTTTGAGTCCCCGCGCACTTCCAGGCATTGTATGCCCATGGAGACGGTCATCCGAAGACCATGCAATAAGGCTTCTTATTCGGCTGCATTGTTGGAGTCCGTGAACAATATTTGTAGGACGTACTAAACAGTATCTCCGGTAGGGGATGTTAGGACAACGCCTGCCCCTAGGCCTGCCAGCATTTTAGAGCCGTCGAAGTGCATGAACCAGTTAGAGTATGTGCCATACTCTTTAGGGAGTTCGGCTTCTGTCCATTCGGCGACGAAGTCAGCCAATACTTGAGATTTAATGGCCCTGCGTGGTTTGTATGATATCTCGAATGGAAGGAGCTCAATGGCCCACTTGGCAATCTAGCCCATAGCATCGCGGTTGTTTATTATGTCATTGAGGGGTACTTCGGAGGCCACTGTAATCGAACACTCTTGAAAGTAGTGTCTTAGCTTTCGGGATGCCATAAAAACCGCATATGCTATTTTTTGGTAATGAGGGTACCGGGATTTGCATGGTGTGAGGATGGTGGATACGTAGTATACCGGCTTTTGGAGCGGAAATTTGTGTCCATCCGCCTCTCGTTCGACAACGAGTACCGCGCTCATGACTTGGTGTGTGGCCAATATGTATAATAACATGGGTTCGCCGATGTTTGACGCAGCCAGGATTGGGTTGCTTGCTAGAAGAGCCTTTATTTCTTCCAATCCAGCCATTGCCGCGTCCGTAAACTCGAAGTGTTCGGTGCGCCGGAGAAGGCGATACAGCAGCAATGCCTTTTCTCCTAGTCTGGAGATAAAGCGGCTTAAAGCTGCCACACATCCGGATAATTTTTGGACCTTTTTAAGGTCTGTTGGGGTAGCCAACTGTGACAAAGCTCGTATGTTAGCAGGGTTTGCCTCAATTCGTCTATTGGAAACGATGAACCCCAGAAGTTTCCAGCGGGAACGCCGAAAATGCACTTTTCCAGATTGAGCTTGATGTCATATGTTCGGAGGTTGTCGAATGTGAGATACAGATCGTCTATTAGCGACTCGACGTGCCTAGTTTTGATGACTATGTCGTCCACGTATGCTTCGACTGTCTTGCCGATTTGTTTCCCCAGGCATGTTTGAATCATGCATTGATAAGTGGCACCGGCGTTTTTGAGCCCAAAAGTCATAGTGTTGAAGCAGAAAGGCCAGTATGGGGTTATGAAGGCTGTTACGGCCTGGTCGGACTCCTTCATCTGGAATTGGTGGTATCCGGAGTATGCGTCAAAGAAACACAGTGAGTCGTGTCCTACGGTAGCGTCGATGATCTGATCGATGCGAGGGAGGGGAAAGGGATCCTTAGGGCAAGCCTTGTTGAGGTCCTTGAAATCGACACATAGGCGCTAAGATTTATCCTTCTTTGGTACCATCACCAGGTTTGCTAGCCAGTCCGGGTGTTTTATCTCTCTGATGAATCCGGCTTCGAGTAGCTTGGCTAGCTCCTCTCCCATAGCTTGTCGTTTTGCTTCGAAGAAGCGCCGTAATGTTTGCTTGGCCGGTTTATATCCCTTTAGGATGTTTAGGCTGTGTTCAGCCAGCCTACGCGGGATCCCTGGCATATCAGAAGGGTGCCATGCGAATATGTCCCAGTTTTCGCATAGGAACACCCGCAATGCGGCGTCAACCATGGGGTCCAGCTGTGCTCCGATGGATGCTGTCTTCGTAGAGTCCGTTGGATGGACCTGGAATTTGACTATTTCGTCTGCTGGTTTGAAGGAGGTGGATTTGGGTCACTTGTCAAGTATCACGTCATCCCTGTCCACCGTGGAGCGCAATGCGGTTAATTCTTGGGCCGTGAGGGCTTAGGACAACGTCTCAAGGGCTAAGGCAGCAGTTTTGTTTTCGGCGTAGAGTGCTATGTCCGGATCACTGGCGAGAGTGATGATTCCATTGGGCCCGGGCACCTTGAGCTTCATGTACCCATAATGGGGTATAGCTTGGAAGCTTGTGAATGCATCTCGCCCTAAAAGGGCGTGATATCCACTATTAAAAGGGGCCACCTGAAAGGTTATCTCTTCAGACTGATAGTTCTCTAGCGTGCCGAATGCCACATTGAGTGTGATTTTTCCCGCACACCGTGCCTCCCCACTAGGAATAATTCCTCGGAAGGTCGTGCTGCTTTGCTCAATGCGGCTCCTGTCTATTTCCATTTTGTCGAGAGTTTCCTCGTAAATGAGGTTTAGTCCGCTGCCGTCGTCCATGAGAACTTTGGTGAGTTGAAAACCATCCACAATTGGACTGAAGACCAGTGCGGCAGGTGCCCAGGCTGTTCTGAATTTTGGTTCATCACTGGCATTGAAAGTTATGGCCGTGTCGTTCCAGGGGTTTATTGCTGCAACTTGGCAGAATTCAGCGAGGCTGTAGAGCGCCCTTTTGCGCCTACTATTTGAGGCAAAAGTCTCGAAGATTGTCAGCACTGTATGGTTGTTGTCTTCCGTGGGATGTTGCTCTGCAGTATTTTTGATGAGGAGATCCTCGCCGCTCTTAGCCACCTGCAGGAGTATCCAACACGCTCTGAGGCTGTGGGTTGGTGTGGTATCCAGTGTTGTGTGTATCTTGCATGGCCTATCGAGCCAGCCCTCTAGGACGGTTCCGCGCCCCGTAATGGGCTTCGATTTTTTGGTTACTGGATCAGGCAACCAATGAGGGTGTACCTTTTTGTCCGGACGAGGGGTTTAGTGGAAACCGGTGGCTCCCAAGAGGCTTCCTGAGTTATCCAGGTGCTCTCCATTGCATAGTACTTCTTTACTATGATTGCCAGGTCAGTGAAGTGTGGTATGTGACGGTGATTGATTGCATTGAGGATTCCCTCGTCCATGCAGGTTTTGCAGAATAATGAGATTGCATCTTCATTGCGACAGTCTTTGATCTTGTTCTTGACAAGGAGGAATATAGCCCAAAAGTGATGGGCCATTTTTCGGGACTGCTATTTGATGTGGGTAAGATCTCTTATATCTGGGTGGGTGAATTTAAGTCCGAACCCTGACCCGATCTGGGATCCAGAGCTTGAGAAACTTCCGACTTTAATAGTTCGGGCTCTGGGATATCAACCAATTTCTCAGGCCCACAGTACGATTCTAAGTTCGGAGTGTGGGGCAGGTCTTCCCACGGGTGAGTATCCAGCTTCGTCAGCTCAGAGATCCGAACATAGTTCGTCCTCAACATAGGTGAAGAATCATCGCATTGCTCCTCCAATATCGCGTGATCAGTGGAGATTCAATTTCTCTCTGATCGGGTTTAATCCCAGTCCGATCGTAGTCTATAGCGACTCCCAAGGCGGCGATGCGATCCAGGAGTTCGTTTAAAGACGACAACTCCATCGGATCCATCTGCTCGAAGTATTCTGAGCTAACGCGGAGGTGATTTTCAATGACACGAGAAGTCATCATCGACCCGACGGCAGAACGGGCGACCATGGTAAAGCCGCCCAGCCGGAGAGTTTGGCCTGAGGCCAGGGCTCCCTCGGAGGTGATGTTGTCCTTGATAACAAGGCGAGCCATCAAGCCCATCTTCGACGTCACAACGGAACTCTCAATGAAAGCACCAATGTCGGTGTCAAAACCGGCAGATCTCAGGTAGGGGGTCCCGAACTGTGCGTCTAAGGCTAATGGTAACAGGAGGCGGGGGGCACGACGTTTACCCAGGTCCGGGCCCTCTCTATGGAGGTAATACCCTACTTCCTGCTTGATTGATCTTGATGAATATGAGTATTACAAGAGTTGATCTACCACGAGATCGTAATGACTAAACCCTAGAAGTCTAGCCTATGAGATTATGATTGTTGTCCTACGGACTAAACCCTCCGGTTTATATAGACACCGAGGGGGTTAGGGTTCCACCAAGTCGGTTACATAGAAAGGAATCTACATATTCGAATCGCCAAACTTGCCTTCCATGCCAAGGAGAGTCCCATTCGAACACGGGATGAAGTCTTCTATCTTGTATCTTCATAGTCCAACAGTCCGGCCAGAATACATAGTCCGGCTGTACGAGGACCCCCTAATCCAGGACTCCCTCAGCTTGTCCGAAACAATTGGTGCCATCCATACCAACATCAGTCCCGGGGGAGTTTTGTTCAATTATTTGCATTTTTGAGTTCGAGACTGGGAATCTGATAACCCACAAGTATAGGGGAACAATTCTAGCCTCTTTCGATAAGTAAGAGTGTCGAACCCAACGAGGAGCTGAAGGTAGAACAAATATTCCCTCAAGTTCTATCGACCACGGATACAATTCTATGCACGCTTAGCGTTCGCTTTACCCATAACAAATATGAAACTAGAAGGACTTTGTAGGAGTTGTTAGATAGGTTTGCAAGAATATAAAGAGCACATAAATAAAAACTAGGGAATGTTTAGATAAAGAAGCAATAAATTTAGTATAAGGAGTGTGGAAAAGTGGTGGTAGGAGTTGCAGAATTGTCCCTAAGCAATTGACTACTTTACTAGACCGATAGCAAGTTTTATGTGGGAGAGGCATAAGCTAACATACTTTCTCTTCTTGGATCATATGCACTTATGATTGGAACTCTAGCAAGCATCCGCAACTACTAAGGATATTAAGGTAAAACCCAACCATAGTATTAAAGTATCAAGTCCTCTTTATTCCCATACGCCATGACCCACTTATCCGTGTTTGTGTTTCAGTCACTCACGCAACACAAACAATAAGCGAACCATGAACATATTGCAACACCCTACAACGGAAATCCCTCACGCTTGCGCGACACGGAGAGCACCATAGGACAGCAACATAACCACACGCAAATTAAACCAATCATAGCAATTCACCAATTACCGAAAGGACAACGAAAATCTACTCAGACATCATAGGATGGCAACACATCATTGGATAATAATATGAAGCATAAAGCACCATTTTCAAGTAAGGGGTATAGAGGGTTGCGGGAGAGTGGATCGCTGAATATAGATGGGGGGAAGGTGATGGAGATGTTGGTGAAGATGGCGGAGGTGTTGGTGTAGATCGCGGTGATGATGATGGCCCCGGCGGCGTTCCGGCGCCACCGGAAGCGAGGGTGAGAGAGCCCCCCCTTCTTCTTCCTTGACCTTCTCCCTAGTTGGGAGAAGGGTTTCCCCTCTGGTCCATGGTCTCCATGGTGTGGGAGGGGCGAGAGCCCCTCTAAGATTGGATCTGTCTCTCTATCTCTCTCTGTTTCTACGTTCTGGTATTCTGCCTTTCACCATTTCTTATATATCCGGAGATCCATAACTCCGATTGGATTGAAACCTTCGCCATGAATTTTTTTTCCCGAAAATTAGCTTTATTGCGGCAAAAGAAGAGCAGCAACCGCCTTACGGGATGCCCACGAGGGTCAGGGGCGCGGCGGCCCCCCTAGGGCGCACCCCCCTGCATTGTGGCCCCCTCGGGCACCGTCTCACATTGATTCTTCTTCCCAAATATCACAAATATTCCAAAAATATTTTCCGTCCATTTTTATCCCGTTTGGACTCCGTTTGATATGGGTTTTCTACGAAACATAAAACATGCAACAAACTAGAACTGGCACTGGCCACTGGATCAATATGTTAGTCCCAAAAATAATATAAAAAGTTGCCAAAAGTATATGAAAGTTGTAGAATATTGGCATGGAAGAATAAAAAATTATAGATACGACGAAGGCATATCGGCATCCCCAAGCTTAATTCCTACTCGTCCTCGAGTAGGTAAATGATAAAAAGATAATTTTTGATGTGGAATGCTACCTAGCATAATCTTGATCATATATCTAATCATGGCATGAATATTAAGACACGGGTGATTCAAAGCAATAGTCTATCATTTGACATTAAGACAATAATACTTCAAGCATGCCAACCAAGCAATTAAGTCTTATCAAAATAACATAGCCAAAGAAAGCTTATCCCTACGAAATCATATAGTTTGGCCATGCTTCATTTTCATCACACAAAATGCTCCCATCATGCACAACCCCGATGACAAGCTGAGCAATTGGTTCATACTTTTTAACGCGCTTCAGCTTTTTCAACCCTCACGCAATACATGAGCGCAAGCCATGGATATAGCACTATAGGTGGAATAGAATATGATGGTGGGGGTTTATGTGGAGAAGACAAAAAGGGAGAAAGTCTCACATCGATGCGGCTAATCAACGGGCTATGGAGATGCCCATCAATTGATGTCAATGTGAGGAGTAGGGATTGCCATGCAACGGATGCACTAGAGCTATAAGTGTATGAAAGCTCAAACTGAAACTAAGTGGGTGTGCATCCAACTTGCTTGCTCATGAAGACCTCGGGCATTGGAGGAAGCCCATCATCGGAAAGCCAAGTTCTATAATGAAAATTCCCACTAGTATATGAAAGTGATAACTCAAGAGACCCTCTATATGAAGAACATTGTGCTACTCTAAAGCACAAGTGTGGTAAAAGGATAGTAACATTGCTCCTTTTCTCTTTTTCTCTCATCATTTTTTTTATTTTTTTTATTTTCTTTTTTTGGTGGGCTTCTTTGGCCTCTCTTTTTTATTTGGGCTTCTTTGGCCTCTTTTATTTTTCATAAAGATCGGAGTCTCATCCCGACTTGTGGGGGAATCATAGTCTCCATCATCCTTTCCTCACTGGGGCAATGCTCTAATAATGATGATCATCGCACTTTATTTACTTACAACTCAGTATTGCAACTCGATGTCTAGAAAAAAGATATGACTCTTATATGAATGCCTCTGGCGGTGTACCGGGATGTGAAATGATCTAGCATAGCAATGACATCAAAAAATGGACAAGCCATGAAAACATCATGCTAGCTATCTTACGATCATGCAAAGCAATATGACAATGAATGATCAAGTCATGTATATGATGATGATGGAAGTTGCAGGGTGATGTCTACTACACAACCTTCTTCTTGTAGACGTTGTTGGGCCTGCAAGTGCATAGGTTTGTAGGACAGTAGCAAATTTCCCTCAAGTGGATGACCTAAGGTTTATCAATCCGTAGGAGGCATAGGATGAAGATGGTCTCTCTCAAACAACCCTGCAACCAAATAACAAAGAGTCTCTTGTGTCCCCAACACACCCAATACAATGGCAAATTGTATAGGTGCACTAGTTTGGCGAAGAGATGGTGATACAAGTGCAAAAGGGATGGTAGATAAAGGTATTTGTAATCGGAAATAATAGAAACAGCAAGGTAACTAATGATGAAAGTGAGCATAAACGGTATTGCAATGATAGGAAACAAGGCCTAGGGTTCATACTTTCACTAGTGCAAGTTCTCTCAACAATAATAACATAGATAGATCATATAACAATCCCTCAACATGCAACAAAGAGTCACTCCAAAGCCACTAATAGCGGAGAACAAATGTAGAGATTATGGTAGGGTACGAAACCACCTCAAAGTTATTCTTTCGGATCGATCTATTAAAGAGTTTGTACTAGAATAACACCTTAAGACACAAATCAACCAAAACCTTAATGTCACCTAGATACTCCATTGTCACCTCAAGTATCCATGGGCATGATTATACGATATGCATCACACAATCTCAGATTCATCCAACCAACACAAAGTACTTCAAAGAGTGCCCCAAAGTTTTTATCGGAGAGTCAATAACGTGTGCCAACCCCTATGCATAGGTTCATGGGCGGAACCCGCAAGTTGGTCACCAAAACATACATCAAGTGGCACATGATATCCCATTGTCACCATAGATAAACACGGCAAGACATACATAGAGTGTTCTCAAATAAAGACTCAATCCGATAAGATAACTTCAAAGGGGAAACTCAATTCATCACCAGAGAGTAGAGGGGGAGAAACATCATAAGATCCAACTACAATAGCAAAGCTCGGGATACATGAAGATCGTGCCACAGAGGGAACACGAGAGAGAACATGAGAGAGAGAGAGAGAGATCAAACACATAGCTACTGGTACATACCCTCAGCCCCGAGGGTGAACTACTCCCTCCTCATCATGGATAGCTCCGGGATGATGAAGATGGTCGCCGATGATGGATTCCCCCTCTGGCAGGGTGCCGGAACGGGCTCCCAAGAGGTTTTTGGTGGCTACAGAGGCTTGTGGCGGCGGAACTCCCGATCTATCTTGATATTCGATGGTTTTAGGGTACGTAGGCTTATATAGGTGAAAGAAGTTGGTTAGGGGGTGCTCGAGGGGTCCACGAGAAAGGGGGGCGCGCCCCCCTATCTCCTGGGCTCCTCGAGTATCTTATGACTTGATCTCCAAGCCTCTAGGATGATATTCTTCCAAAAAATCACGACGCCGAAGGTTTCATTCCGTTTGGACTCCATTTGATATTCCTTTTCTTCGAAATACTGAAAGAGGCAATAAAACAACAATATGGGTTGGGCTTCCGGTTAGTAGGTTAGTCCCAAAAGTAATATAAAAGTGTATAATAAAGCCCATAATCGTTCAAAACAGATAATAAAATAGCATGAATGCTTCATAAATTATAGATATGTTGGAGACGTATCACAGGGCAATATATCTCGGAATGGCTATGGAAATGCCATGATAGGTAGGTATGGTGGCTGTTTTGAGGAAGATATAAGGAGGCTTATGTGTGACAAAGCGTATCATATCACGGGGTTTGGATGCACCGGCGAAGTTTGCACCAACTCTCGAGGTGAGAAAGGGTAATGCACGGTACCGAAGAGGCAAGCAATGATGGAAGGGTGAGAGTGCGTATAATCCATGGACTCACATTAGTCATAAATAACTCATATACTTACTGCAAAAGTTTATTAGCCCTCGAAGCAAAGTACTACTACGCATGCCCCTAGGGGGATAGATTGGTAGGAAAAGACCATCGCTCGTCCCCGACCGCCACTCATAAGGAAGACAATCAAAGAAGCACCACATGCTTCAAATTTGTCACACAACGGTTACCATACGTGCATGCTATGGGACTTGCAAACCTCAACACAAGTATTTTCTCAATTTCACAATTACTCAACTAGCACGACTCTAATATCACCACCTTCATATCGCATAACTATTGCAAGGAATCAAACATATCATATTCAGTGATCTACAAGTTTTATGTAGGATTTTATGACTAACCATGTGAATGACCAATTCATGTCATCTCTCTAAATAGATATAAGTGAAGCAAGAGAGTTTAATTCTTTCTACAAAAGATATGCCCATGCTCTAACAATTTTAAGTGAAGCAAAAAGAGCATTCTACAAATGGCAGTTTTCTTTGTGAAGAGAAACAGGCAATCCAAACTTCAAATGATATAAGTGAAGCACATGAAGCATTCTATAAAGGGTTAATTGGATTTATGCCACTGTAACTTTCATGAGTTGGAAAAATGCCATTACAAAAGTCGAAGTTGGAAATATGCCATTGCAACTTTTTCATACCTCTACATATGCCATTGTCTTCAATACCTGCCCATATAATGGCATATTTCCAAGTCGTGAAAGTTGCAATGGCATGAATCCAATTAATCCTTCTATAAAGCCATACTCAAAAGATTTAAGTGAAGTGCAAAGAGCATTCTATAAATCAACCAAAGACTATCTCATACCAGCATGGTGCATAAAAGAAAAGTGAAAACTAAATGCAAAAGACGCTCTAAGATTTGCACATATCACATGAATGAAATGAATCCGAAAACATACTGATACTTGTTGAAGAAAGTGGGGATGCCTTCCGGGGCATCCCCAAGCTTAGATGCTTGAGTCTCCTTGAATATTTACTTGGGGTGCCTTCGGCATCCCCAAGCTTGAGCTCTTGCCTCTCCTCCTTTTCTTCATATCGAGACCTCCTCGGTCTTTGAACACTTCATCCACACAAAACTTCAACAGAAAACTTGGTAAGATTCGTTAGTATAATAAAGCAAATCACTACTCTAAGTACTATTGCAAACCAATTCATATTTTGTTTTTGCATTGTGATTGGAACTCTAGCAAGCATCCGCAACTACTAAGGATATTAAGGTAAAACCCAACCATAGTATTAAAGTATCAAGTCCTCTTTATTCCCATACGCCATGACCCACTTATCCGTGTTTGTGTTTCAGTCACTCATGCAACACAGACAATAAGCGAACCATGAACATATTGCAACACCCTACAACGGAAATCCCTCACGCTTGCGCGACATGGAGAGCACCATAGGACAACAACATATCCACAAGCAAATTAAACCAATCATAGGAATTCACCAATTACCGAAAGGACAACGAAAATCTACTCAGACATCATAGGATGGCAACACATCATTGGATAATAATATGAAGCATAAAGCACCATGTTCAAGTAGAGGGTAGAGCAGGTTGCGGGAGAGTGGACCGCTGAATATAGATGGGGGGAAGGTGATGGAGATGTTGGTGAAGATGGCGGAGGTGTTGGTGTAGATTGCAGTGATGATGATGGCCCCGGCGGCGTTCCGGCACCACAAGAAGCAAGGGGGAGAGAGCCCCCCTTCTTCTTCTTCTTCCTTGACCTTCTCCCTAGATGGGAGAAGGGTTTCCCCTCTGGTCCATGGTCTCCATGGTGTGGGAGGGGCAAGAGCCCCTCCGAGATTGAATCTGTCTCTCTATCTCTCTCTGTGTCTCTCTGTTTCTGCGTTCTGGTATTCTGCCCTTTCACCGTTTCTTATATATCCGGAGATCCGTAACTCTGATTGGACTGAAACCTTTGCCACGATTTTTTTCCGAAAATTAGCTTTCTTGCGGCAAAAGAAGAGCATCAACCTCCTTACGGGGTGTCCACGAGGATGAGGGATGCGCCTGCTGCCCTGGGGCACGCCCCCCTGCCTTGTGGCCCCCTCGGGCACCGTCTTGCGTTGATTCTTCTTCCCAAATATCACAAATATTCCAAAAATATTCTTTGTCCGTTTTTATCCCGTTTGGACTCCGTTTGATATGGGTTTTCTGGGAAACATAAAACATGCAACAAACAAGAACTAGCACTGGGCACTGGACAATATGTTAGTCCTAAAATTAATATAAAAAAGTTGCCAAAAGTATATGAAAGTTGTAGAATATTGGCATGGAACAATCAAAAATTATAGATACGACGGAGGCGTATCAGAATCCCTATTAACGCCCGTTTTCTCGTCCGATGGTGAGTGAATAAACACTCGACCTAAGAATAACCCGCTTAGCATGGAAGATATCGACCACCTCCTGTCGTTCCACGAACGATCCAGGCACACAAAAAGGATAATTTTTAGAAGTTTTTAGAGGTGGCACATGCAAATTTACTTAGGATGGCGGGGTAATACCTCATATAGTTAGGCATAGTGGACTCATCTGGAATAACTTTGGGTTCAAGGTTTTTGATGTAAAACCAGAGTTCCCACTTAGTACAGGCAAAGGCTAGCAATTAAGATTGAGAAGCGGCTAGCTAGAGAGCAACAACGATCATGACCATGCATTATGCGTAAGTAACATTGGACACTAGCATGAGTAGGATATGGACACCATGAACATAAATATCATAGAGGCTGTTGGTTTTGATTTAACTACATGCATGAACATGTGCCAAGTCAAGCCACTCGAAAATTCAGAGGATGATACCATATCATCATACTACATCACAATCATTTTAACGCTATGTTGATATCCAATATAAATCATTATCAACTCCCAGCTACTTATGCATGGCATGAAAAATTATAATCTCTAATTGTCATTGCAAACATGTTTAATCATAATGGGTTGAATCATGGATAGTAGGTTAAACATATTTACAAAAACAGAAGAAGTCAAGTTCATACCAGTTTCTCCCTGCCACGGCCAGTTCATCGGATGTTGTCATTATTGCCTTTCACTTGCACGGCCGAATGATATGAAAATAATAATAGTGCAAGAGTGCCATGAACTAAGCTGGAATCTGCAAACATTTTATTTAACATGAGAAGACTGGGTAAAATGTGCTCTTATTAGTTCAACAATTATTCATATGAGAGCCACTCAACATTTTCATCGTGGTCTTCTCCTTGGTAGGTCTCGAATAAAAAGAAAAGAAGTTCAGAGAAAGACACTAACATATTTTTGGAGTTTTTGGTTTTCTAGATCGGGCAAATAAAAGGGAAAAGCAAAAACGAGAAAACCTATTTACACGGGAAAGCTCCCAACAAGCAAAAGAAGAACAAGGAAATCTTTTTGGATTTTATTTTTAATACTAGTACTAAGCAAGCATAGAAAGTAAACTAGCTACAACTATTTTTTTTGGTTTTTCTAAAGTTTTTCAAACACACAAGAAGAAAGTAAGGAAATAAATCCAAGCATGGATGATACAATGAAAAAGTGTGAACACCGACAAATAGAATATGATATGCGGACATGAATGTAAGGTCGGTGGGAACACGTACTTCCCCAAGCTTAGGCTTTTGGCCTAACTTGCCAGTCAATCAGTAGCCTAGTGGGTAGAAGTCTGCGTGGAAGCTCACAGAGGCTCTTGGTATGGATGCCTTGGCATGCCGTGCTGCCACCACTGCTGCGTTATGAGCTCGGGCCTCGCTCTTAAGAACAAAATATCTCCCCTTGCTGTGATAATCAAAAAGAGCAGGCGCAGGCAAATATGTGTGCACAACAGAGGTTTGGTTAAACAATAAATTATAAGTGCAGTCATGATTTTTTCGTTTCAAGATCTTATGGCTTTTTAAAGCCTCGAAATCTAAATACTGCATGGGTAGGATAGGGTCAGAGGGTAAAGGTGAAACACCCAGCTCTTGTACCAAACGTGTGGCATAAATGCCCCCATAGAACCAGCCACCGTTAGCATTATTCTGAAGTCTACGTGCAACAATCGCTCCAAGGTTATAGTTCCATTCACCAGCGAGAGCGGTGTGAATGAGGCTCAAGTCTGGCGCACAAAGTATGCTACAGTCTTGCTTGCCTATTATGCATTTCGTGTTAAATAATGCAAAATACTGAATTGCGGGAAAGTGGATGCTCTTTATTCTACCTTGTGTCACTCCCCTATTTTCACCGTAACAAAGGCTAGTCAAGAAGGACTCGTACTCAGCCCTGATGGTTCATCAAGCAAACCCCAATAAGGCAGTTTGCAATGGTAAGCAAACATCTCCAGTGAGATAGTAAATGTATTATCATAAATAATAAAGGACACCCTAGACTCACGAGGGAAAAATGTAAATCTTTTGGCAAATGACTCAGTGAGAAGTTGGCATTGTTCACACTTATCTGAAAGGTAGGGACCGAGGCCAGCATTGTGAACATATTGCTCAAATTCCTCCTTAATGCCCACATGCACCATATATTCATCGCAAGGCCATAAGCATGTTTTGGTGGCGGCATCACGCGTGGAACTTTCACTTGGTTCCACATAAGACCGGCGAGCAGAACTGTCACTAGAAGATGCCCCGGAGGATCTTCTCCTTGAAGAGCTCCTTCCAAATAGGTTCATCGTGTCCGCGTACAATTTTCTGAAAATGAAAATTTTGAGGTGACAAAAATTTGTCAACAAAACTTCACAAGATTGATAGCAACTACTCCTAGGGATACATAGAGGCCATAGCAAGCATTCAAACTACTTAGAACACTAAGAATTCAACGTGCAAGCTCATCTACAGCAGCACCAAGAGTAGCTAATTATTAAAAGTATAAACCACTAAAACGAAAACTAATTGGACAAATGGTGGAGTCACATACCAAGTAACAATCCCCCGAAACAGTTTCAGAAACGGAGCTTCGAGCTAAGAGATCAAAGTCCGCAGGTTTGAGCTCAAGAACACGGGAGAGAGAACAGTGGGGATTTTTTTTTCTGAAGGTAAGTGATGATGTGGGCTAAAGAGATAAGTGAGGGGGCCCACATGGGGACCACAAACCACCAGGGTATGCCTGGGGGTCCTGGCGTGCCCCGGTGGGTTATGCCCACCTGGTGCCCTCCCTCTGGTATTATTTGCACCAAAAATTCATAAATATTCAGAAAAAAGTTGTATCAGGTTTTCAGAGCATTCTAAGAACTTTTATTTTTGGGTCATTTTTCATTGCACGGGAAATTCAGAAAACAGACAAAACATGGCATTTTATTTTATTTAACTAATTAAAACAGGAAACAAAAAGTAGGGACAGAAGGTAGTGCTACCGCTCAAAAATGATTCATTAATAAGGTTGATCAGGTCTTATTAACAACCACTTTCAATTAGCATGAAACCGAAGAACATCCGTAAATCACTAAGTTACCTCAATGGGGATATGCATTTCCCCAACAATAAGCATTTCATATTTCTTTTTGACAGTAGGTAGAGGTATTTGAAAACTTCCAATAGTGATTATCGGAGATTTTTCAATAACATTAATACCATTCACTTGGAATTGTTTCTTCGGAAAATGCACCGTATGCTCATTACCATTAATATGAAAAGTGACCTTGCTTTTATTGCAATCAATAACAACCCCTGCAATATTCAAGAAGGGTCTACCAAGGATAATCGACATGTTGTCATCCTCGGGCATCTCAAGTATAACAAAGTCATTAAAAATAGTAACATTAGCAACAACAACTGCACATCCTCATAGATACCGATAGGTATGGCAGTTGATTTGTCAGCCATTTGCGAAGATATTTCAGTAGGTGTGAGTTTATTCAAGTCAAGTCTTTTGTATAAAGATAAAGGCATAACACTAACACCAGCTCCCAAATCACACAAAGCAATTTTCACATAATTCTTTTGATAGAGCAAGGTATAGTTGTTATACCCGGATCTCCAAGTTTTTTAGGTACTCCATCCTTAAAAGTATAGTTAGCAAGCATAGTGGAGGTTTCAGCTTCCGGTATTTTCTTCTTATTTGTGATGATATCTTTCATATACTTTGCAAAAGGAGGCATTTTTAAGATGTCAGTCAAGCGAGTACGCAAAAAGACTGGCCTCAGCATTTCAGCAAAGCGTTCAAATTCTTCATCATCTTTCATTTTAGTTGACTTGGGTGGAAAAGGCATAGGTTTTTGAACCCACGGTTCTCTTTCTTTACCGTGTTTTCTAGCAACAAAGTCTCTTTTATCATATCTTTTATTCTTAGGTTGTGGGTTATCAAGATCAACAAGTGGTTCTATCTCAACATCATTATCTGGTTCTTTATCATTATTTGGTTGAGTGTCTTCATGAACCTCATCATTATATTTTTCATTATCACTATGTGGATGTTCATACCAGATTGAGTGTCAGCATCAGCATCAGAGATAGAAGTTTCATTTTCATTATCAGGAGGTTTGTCAATTTCAGGTTTACTAGAAGCATGCAAAGTCTTATCTTTTTCTTTTTCTTTTACTTTTTAGAAGGACTAGGTGCACTAGTGTTGTTTCTTTGTGAATCTTGTTCAATTCTTTTTGGGTGTCCCTCAGGATAAAGTGGTTGCCGAGTCATTTTACCTCCTCTAGTTGCAACTCTAACAACAAAGTCATGTATATTATGATTCATTTCATCAAGTAATTCTTTTTGTGATTTAGCAACTTGTTCTAACTGGGTTTGAACCATAGAAGCATGTTTTCCAGCACCTCTAACATCATTTGAGATTCTAAATAACAAGTCACTCAAGCGAGCAATCATATCATAATTATATTTCAATTGTTTCATAACATTTGCATTGAAGTGATCTTGCTTTTTAATGTAAATGTCAAACTCATAAATGCATTGACTAGGATGTTTATTATGAGGATCATCACTATCATTGAATTTCATTAAATATTTTACCTCGTGCTTCAACCCCATGTATTTCTTTCATAGGTGGTAAATTTTTAACATCCTCGGCCTTAACACCTTTTTCCTTCATAGATTTCTTTGCCTCTTGCATATCTTCAGGACTGAGATACAATATACACCTCTTCTTAGGAGTGGGTTTAGGCGGTGGTTCAGGAATAGTCCAATCATCATAATTTTTCATATGTTATTCAATAATTCTTCAGCTTGAGCAATAGTTCGTTCCCTGAAAACACAACCAGCACAACTATCTAGGAAATCCCTAGAAGCATCGGTTAGTCCATTATTGAAGATATCAATTATTTCATTTTTCTTAAGAGGATGATCAAGCAAAGCATTAAGTAACTGGCAAATCCTCCCCCAAGCTTGTGGGAGACTCTCTTCTTTAGTTTGAACAAAGTTAAATATTTCCTGTAAGGAAGCTTGTTTCTTATGAGCAGGAAAATATTTTTCAGAGAAGTAGTAAATCATATCCTGGGGACTGCACACACAACTAGGAACAAGAGTACTGTACCAAGATTTAGTATCACCCTTTAATGAGAAAGGAAATAATTTGAGAATAAAGTAGTATCGAGTTTTCTCATCATGAGTAAAAAGGGTGGCTATATCATTCAACTTAGTAAGATGTGCCATAACAGTTTCTGTTTCATAACCATGGAAAGGATCAGATTCAACCAAAGTAATTAACTCTGGGTCGAGAGAGAATTCATAATCCTTATCAGCAATAACAATAGGTGAAGTAGCAAACTCCGGATCACATTTCGTTCTAGCATTCAGAGATTTTTCTTTATACTTGTGTAATAATTTCTCTAGATCATCTCTATCCTTACAAGCAAGAATATCTCTAGTTGCCACTTCACTCATAACGTAGCCTTCCGGTACCTTAGGCAATTCATATCTAGGAGGGCTAGCTCTAGCAAGTGTTTCAGGAGTTTTAGTTTCAAGCTCATCATCAGATTCAACAACATCATGTTGTATTACTCTAGCAATTTGTTCATCAAGAAATTCACCAAGTGGCAGATCATCATTATCAAGCATGGTACTAGCATCATCATGAGTAGATAGCAGAAGTAGCATCATCAATAACTTGCGACATATCAGAATTAATAGAATGTAGTGGTGTTGCAAGTCTACTCATAACAAAAGGTGAATCTAAAGCAGAACTGGATGGCAGTTCCTTAACTCCCCTCATCTTTGAGGGAAATATCATAGTCTTTGGATCCTTCAGATTCTTCATAGTGATAAATTGATAATAATCCCAAGTGACTCAACAAATATAGCTATGTTCCCCGGCAATGGTGCCAGAAAAAGGTCTTGATAACCCACAAGTATAGGGGATCACAACAGTTTTCGAGGGTAAGTATATAACCTAAATTTATAGATTCGACACAAGGGGAGCCAAAGAATATTTGGAGGTATTAGCAGTTGAGTTGTCAATTCAACCACACCTGGAGATTAATTATCTGCAACAATGTGATCAGTAGCACAGTAGTATAATAGTTTGATGATAGCAGCAGTAGTAACGGTAATAGTAACAGTGGTAACAGTGATATTGTAGTAGGAACGATAGCAGTAGGAACAGTAGTAACTTATCAAGAACAATATAAGATAAATTCATAGGCATTGGATCGGTGACTTGTTGGATGATATTCATCATGTGACAGTTATAACCTAGGGCAATACGGCACTAGCTCCAGTTCATCGATATAATGTAGGCATGTATTCCGTAAATAGTCATACGTCCTTTATTAAAAGAACTTTCATGACATCTTTTGTCCTACCCTCCCATGGCAGCGGGGTCCATATTGGAAACTAAGGGATATTAAGGCCTCATTTTAATAGAGAACCGGAACAAAGCATTAACACATAGTGAATACATGAACTCCTCAAACTATGGTCATCACCGAGAGTGGGCCCGGTTGTTGTCACTCCGGGGTTGTCGGATCATAACACGTAGTAGGTGACTATAACTTGCGAGATCGGATCTAACCCATGGATATAATGATGAATTCATAAACGGTTCAGATCTTAGTTCATGGCACTCGGGCCCAAAGTGACAAGCATTAAGCATAGCAAAGTCATAGCAACATCAATCTAAGAACATAGTGGATACTAGGGATCAGGCCCTAACAAAACTAACTCGATTACATGATGAAACTCATCCAACTCCTCACTGACCAGTGAGCCTACGAAGGAATTACTCACTCCCAATGGGGAGCATCATGGAATTGGCGATGAAGAGTGGTTGGTAATGACGAAGAACGAAGATCCCCCTCTCCAGAGCCCCAAACGGACTCCAGATCTGCCCTCCCGAGGAAGAACATGGCTTGGCAGTGGCTCCGTCTCATGGATCATGATAATTCTTTCTCCCTGATATTTTTTCTGGAAATATGTGATTTTTTAGTATCAGGGGGTCGTCTACGGGGCCACCGGGTGGGTACAACCCACCTAGGCGTGCCAGGAGAGGGGGGCGCACCCTGGTGGGTTGTGCCCACCCAGGTGCCCCTCTCCTGCAGGTCGTGGCTCCAGAAATCCTTATTATTGATATAAAAAATTCTCGCAAAGTTTCGTTCCATTCCGAGAACTTTTATTTCTGCACAAAAAGAACACCATGGTAGTTCTGCTGAAAACAACATCAGTCCGGGGTTAGTTTCATTCAAATCATGCAAAATAGAGTCCAAAACAAGAGGAAAAATATGAGAAAAATTCGATACGTTGGAGACGTATCAGCTCTCGTCCTGGTCGATGAGCCCAGTTTAGGATTGGCTGATGCTCGGCTAGCTGGGATTTTGGACACGGTCACCGTGTGCTCCTCCTGGAATAAGAGGGGGGGAATATGACAATCTGGTCTTATGCCTAGGCACATACTGAAGGTTATACCTCTTTGATGATGGAGGGGGTTCTACGGTGCTCCCAGTTTCCTTTCGTTTTGAAGGCTCACCATGCGAAGATGCTGCCTTCCTAGGGGCCGCCCTCGATTGGGTACGGCTCGCTGAGCGCCGATCCTATAAAGCACGGTTCAGTGTAATGGGTGATACACGAGTGGGGGCTCCTCTTTTTGAGAATGATTTCCGAGCACTTACCTTGACGAAAGGAAGAAGGTCGGGGTAGTCGGCCGTAATAGCCACTTCCGAGCCATCAAGGCTCACTTGATAAAAGACTCCATCACCAAACTCTATTAATATATCCGAATCCTCGCGGAAGCTGGGGTCTTTGTTGCGAGCATGGTCCTCTAGCTCAGGGGAGGGGCAATGAACATTTTCGACTGCCTTCCTCCATGTCTGCTTTAAGACAATCAGAATAATTTGATTAGCACATCTTGATAACGAGGTCGAACAATGCTGATAATCAACAACTTACCCATTCAATGGGGCTGTACATGGAAAAACCTTCCCGACAATTTAAGCGGATGAATTCTTCTTTCTCCCCCTTATAAAGATCTACCAGCATGGCGGCCAGAGCGGCTAGGGTATTAGGGCCCTCGCGCTTATAGCGAGATGCGTCGTCCTCCCTGTTGTAACACCATAAAGGGGTCACTCTGGACTGAAGGGGCTGGATCCATTGCTTTATCGCGATGGCCATAACTTTGATTACCGAGAGTCTGGACTGGGCACGTAATTTGACATTGCTAACTAACCTCATTAGCTCCGCATTATCTTCTTGCTTGGGGCTCCGGGGGCGCCAATTGAGTAGCTTCTTAAAAGGAGCACTGGAGAATTCGGGAAGTCCACGCTGAACTGGGTCCGGAAGGGGAACTTCCTCAATATAAAACCATTCAGAAGACCATTCTTCGGACCCCTTCTTGGGAGTTCCGACAGGGTAGCCTGATCCGGCTATGCGCCAAATTTCGGTGCCGCCCACTTCAAACATAGAACCACCTTGATGGCGGGGAAAAGGCAAAAGAACTTTCCCCATAGTTCAAAATGAGCCTTGCAGCCTAAGAACATCTCGCAGAGAGTGATAAAACCCGAAATGTGCAGGATAGAACCTAGTGTGGGGTTGTGTAGCTGGATCACATAGAATTCCAATAGACCCTTGAGGAAGGGATGGATCGGGAATCCTAAGCCCCTCAGAAGAAACGAGACGAAGCACACCCTCTCCTCCCTGTTTGGGTTGGGGAAATTCTCTGCTAGCGCGTCACTACCAATCGAGGCCAATCCCGCCTGCTTGGAGACTAGATCTGCGGGAGGAAGATATCCCTGCATCTGAAGTCAGCTCAGCTAGAGGTGGGACACTGAGCAGCTTCGCCAATCACCCTCTTGAGGGCCATGGGGGGCGAGGAGGAGCTAGGGGCGCTAGCCATGTTTTGAAGTTTTTTCGTGGTTTACTCCGATGCTCTTTTTGTCCAACGTGGGATGGCATTTGGGGATCTAACATCTTTATATAGATGTCGCCCGTGCGTGGTAAGGGGCTTATTTGTAAAAAGGAATGGACCGTTCGCATTTGCCTAGCACGTGGAAATCAAGGCGACGACGGGAAGGAATCATAAAGGCAGAACATGGAGGCAAAAAACGGACTATCATCAATCCGGAGTATGCTGAAGAACCCTCCTTGCAAACCCGAAGACATAAGCCAGATACTACATCGTCATTGAAGGCAAGTTCAGGGGCTACTGAAGGAGTCCTAGATACGGGGGTCCTCAGGTGTTTGGCCTATTCGATATGGTCCAGACTGATGGGCCATGAAGATAAAGCAGAAGACCATCCCCCGTGTCCGAGTAGGACTCTTGAGTGTGTGGACAACAAGTTTGGTGTCCGGATGTACTGTTTCCATCTTCTATAAACCGACTCTGTACAACCCTAGGCCCCTCCGATGTGTATATAAACCAGAGGGGTTAGTCTGTAGAGGCTATCAGAATAATCATAGGCTAGACAGCTAGGGTTTAGTCATTACGATCTCGAGGTAGATCAACTCTTGTAACCCCTATACAAATACAATCAAGCAGGACATAAGGTTTTACCTCCTTTAAGAGGGCCCAAACCTGGGTAAACATTGTGTCCCCATTGTCCCTTGTTAGCATTGATCTTTAGACTTACAACTTGCCCCCCCCCCCAACCCGAGATCTACCGATTTTGACACCGACAAGGGGTAACGAGGCACATACTGTATTGTTGCCATTAAGGGTAAAAAGACGAGGTTCATATTGCTTGAGTTTATTCCTCTACATCATGTCATATTGCTTAAGTCGTTACTCCATTCTTATGAACTTAATACTCTAGATGCATGCTGGATAGTGGTCGATGTGTGGAGTAATAGTGGTACAAACAGGCAGGAGTCGGTCTTGTTGTCACGGACGTAATGCATGTATTCATGATCATTGCCTTGGATATCATTATAATTATTCTCTTTTCTATCAATTGCTCAACAGTAATTTGTTTATCCATCGTATGTTTTCTTTCAAGAGAGAAGACTGTAGTGAAACATATGCCCCCCGGGTCTATTTTTCATCATATATTTTCAGATCTACAAAACCTAAAACCCAAAAGTACCTTGCTGCAATTTATTTGTGTTTACTTTATTTCACGTTTTAGTAATCTTTTATATCTATCTCTATCAGATCTCATCCTTGCAAGTGACCGTGAAGGGATTGACAACCCCTTTATCGCGTTGGGTGCAAGTGTTTGATTGTTTGTGAAGGTGCATAGATTGGAGACTTGCTTGTACCTCCTACTGGATTGATACCTTGGTTTTCAAACTGAGGGAAATACTTCTCTCTGCTGCATCACACTTCCTCTTCAAGGAAAAAACCAACGCAAGCTCAAGAAGTAGCAGCCGCCAAGTTCATTTAGAAGAAATGGGCGGGACAACCATCCGACCTAGGCGCCTTGAGTGGTCCTATCTGAAAAAGTGCATCAACAATATATTGATTCGTAATCTCTACACATAGGCCAACATTCATCTAAGTCAGTGACAAGCTTATTAATTAAATTTATCACCGAGTCCGCATGAAGTGTTGAATCAGCCAGAAAAAAATTAGATAAGTAGGATGTGGCCATAGGAGCCATAGATTCATGATCCTCGTGCGTCACCCCTTCATCATCAACCAATGATTTTTCGCGATTTTTCCGAGCACGCCACATCGCTTTCTGATGTAAGAACTGTGTATTATGGTCCCCTTCCCGCAACCATGCAACTCTAGATCTTTGCATCTAGAGCATCTCCTCCCGGTACAGAAGTTTGTTCATCGTGTCAGCGGCCTCCCGAATTTCCTTTCTATATGCATTCATAGACATAAGCTCTTCCAAACGACAAGGTGACTTATTAATTTCCTTTATAACTTTACCAGATTTTTTACAATTCCAATCTTGTAATTTTTAATCATATCTCTAAGACCATTAGCAATATCTCCGAAATTATGCATGGAACACAACTCAGTTCAAGTATTCATTATTACCTCTGGGAGAGTGGGGTCTCTCTCCCACATCACCTCATCTTTTGATTTCATCTAAGTTTTATCCCAAAATCAATCTTATCACTGTCGATTTACAAAAGGATATATCCAATAGCTAACCATGAGAAAGGCAGGTGGTGCGCGACATGCCTCCTCTTTCGGTACACATGATAAGAACATTGTTGCACACACTCGGAGGCATGGGAAGATCCATATGTTGCGTGATAGCTTTTTTAGGAAAAGCAACAAGGTTGTTCGATCGTTGCACCTAGATGTACCTACACTAGTACGCGACGACCCGGAAAGCGGGTAAAAATGAGAAACTTATGTATATCTCCAGAGAGATGCGAGTGATGTGCTTTTGTGTACATACATGTAGTGCTTGAGCTTTACCGGTCCCGCTCATGCACGCGGGGATTCGGTAGCAGTTGGCGCCAGTCCCCCCACCAGATGGTAACCGATCTATTGACGTTGCTTTGAGAGAGATCAACGTGACTGTTACTAACACTCTAGGCACCACATTATACCGACATACTGAATCAACCATCCATGCTCATCTCCTTGTCACATATTGTTTAGAGAACACAAGGGTTTTGTGTAAACTCACAAAAGCTATATATAGTATATGAATGCATATGTAAGATGGAATATGTAAACTAATAGATTTCTCTAGAGGCTGTATATAAATATGAATGCATATGGTGGAATGTATACATAGGTATATACATAGAAAATAACATTGCTTTGCATCACAAAGCCACGCAACATCAAAAGAAGCACCCATTTTCCACGCAGATGAGATGAGCAGAGGGTAGCATGAGGAGCGCATATTCATACATTAACAAGAATGAGAACAAAACCAAAAGTATTCAATCTGGCATGTCATGTCTTGGAGAGGTTCGATAAACCTAGCACATGTCACCATCTAGTTGTGCCCCCACAATACGACAAGCAACACACAGTTGTAAAGATGAGGAACTATCTCTATCTAGCTAGCTAGCTTAGCATCTATCCAACCACCGCCAGTAAGAACAAATTAAAAAAGCTAAGAAAACGTCAAGGCTTCTCTGGCAAGTGCCTTGCTAGTACACGCATCCACTGCTATTTAAGTACCCCCTTCTCATATCTCTAGATACCATCGAATTCCTTCCATAGTTACACACATCTCTATCGTTACCCCCAATATTTGCGCCACAATAGGACCCATTTCCCAGAGAACCTCCGCCATGGAAAAACATCTTCAAGTTCAACAACAACAACAGTTGAAGCTACCGTCGGGGTTCAGGTTTCACCCGACGGATGTGGAGATCATTACCGCCTACCTAGTACCCAAGGTGCTAAAGAAACCCTTCGACACTAGGGAAGTTGGGGAGGTGGATCTGAACAAACATGACCCATGGGAACTCCCCGAGATGGCAAACATGGGGGAGAAGGAGTGGTACTTCTTCTCCCAAAAGGACCACAAATACCCCACTGGGATACGGACCAACAGAGCCACAACCGCCGGCTACTGGAAGGCCACTGGAAAAGACAAGGAGATCTTCCACCCGCCAACCATGAGTCTCATCGGCACGAAGAAGACACTAGTCTTCTACAAGGGCAGGGCACACAAGGGGGAGAAGACCAACTGGATCATGCATGAGTACAGGCTCGAGAGAGGCAAGCAGCCGGCACCCAACCTTCCCACTGACATCACCAACACATCCACCATTAATGCATCTTCCAAGGTATTTAAACCTAGACTAGTAGTACTCATGAATCATGAACATCTCCGTATGTATGTAGAAAGATACTTACCATAGTTGATTTGCATTGATTTATTTTATGTATGTTGGTAGGAGGAATATGTGGTTTGTAGGATCTTCCATAAGAGCATTGGACTCAAGAAGGTGGTTATGTCATCGTTCGCCATGCCCATGCCCATGGTAGTAGAGCGGCAGCATGGCTTCCTCGAATCCATTACATTGCCTCCCCTCATGGACTACAATGCATCATCATCATTGGCGCCACCGTTGTTAGTGACTGCATCTTCTTTGTACCAGCTACAAGCCACCGGGGCTAGCTTGTCGATGATGGAAGGTGTGTTTCTCCCAATGATGAATGGCCACTACTTTGGTAACCACCACCACCACCAAATGATGGCCGTCCCACCAAAGCCGTCGATACCGTTCTACCACCACCAGCAGCAGGAGCAACAACAACACCAGATGATGCAGATGATGTCGATGGATATGATTGTAGACCAGGGCTTTATGGTCAGGGTCGAGCCTAGGAGCGAACCATCATCCATAGTGTTGCAGGAGGATTTCCTAATTGCGTTAAGCAAAAATGACCCAGGCAACGACACCACAACAACATCTGACGAGATCATGTCAATGAATATGGGGATGGATGGCATGTGGAAGTATTGATGATCAAATTATCCAATAGACCATATATGTCTGTGCGCATGCATGAATTAATCATCCGTCCGAAGATCAGTTGATATATACCAACATATATATTGGTTTGTACCGCAATTTAAGTTTTCAGCTTCAGCACAATAGAGTTTGTATGCATTGCTTGACATGCCTGCCTTGCCTTGTCTCTCTTGTGCTAGCATTGTGTGTGTGTGTATGTGTTGTGTGTGTGTGTGGCGCGCGTGCGCGCGTGTGTGTGTGTATACTGGCTTGTATATGTTGTATATTTGGCACAACTATGGGCTTTACCATTGTGAACATTGTTGCCATAGGAAAAATAATTGCTTTTGGAATAAAAAGTATTATTTCCATACTTCAAGTGCCAGAAATGGCTTTTTTGTGAAGAAAGTACGTGAAATAAGTTCCAAAACTTGGCATTACCATTTTTTATATAAGGTAGACCAAATTGGAAGCACGCTGACCAATTTCATGAATTTAAAAGTACTTTAGCTATCTTTCGAAGATTTACTGCATTAATAGTGAAATATGAGATTTTGCTCAAATTTCAACTACAAGTGTGATGTAGTTTGGTACTGAAAATTGGCAAGAATCATTTTATGCTCTCATGTTGGTGGTGCATTGATACGTCTCCATCGTATCTACTTTTCCAAACTCGTTTGCCCTAGTTTTTGACTCTAATTTGCATGATTTGAATGGAACTAATCTGGACTGACGATGTTTTTAGCAGAACTGCCATGGTGTTATTTTTGTGCAGAAATCAAAGTTCTTGGATTGACCTGAAAATTTACAGAGAATTTTTGTGGAATATGTAAAAAATACTGGCGCAAAAATAGTGGCCCACCCCCTTAGGGCACGCCCTGCATGCTTGTGGGCCCCCTGGACCTCCTCCGACCCTAACTCCAACTCTATATATTCCTATCCAGGGAGAAAAATATCAAAGAGAGGAGTTCATCACGTTTTACGATGCGGAGCCGCCACCACCTCTTGTTCTTCCTCGGGAGGACAGATCTGGAGTGTGTTTTGGGCTCCGGAGAGGGGAAATCATCGCCATCATCATCATCAACCTTCCTCCATCACCAATTTCATGATGCTCACCACCGGGAGTGAGTAATCCCTTCGTAGGCTTGCTGGAGGGTGATGGGTTGGATGAGATTTATCATGTAATCGAGTTAGTTTTGTTAGGGATGATGCCTAGTATCCACTATGTTCTAGATTGATGTTGCTATGACTTTGCTATGCTTAATGCTTGTCACTAGGGCCCGAGTGCCATGATTTCAGATCTAAACCTATTATGTTTTCATGAATATATATATATATATATATATATATATATATATATATATTCTTAATCCTATCTTGCAAGTTGTATACACCTATTAAGTGTTATGATCCACATACCCCAAGGTGAAAATAATTGGGATTCTTTCCAGTGAGTAATGTAGATTGAGGAGTTCATTTATTCACTAAGTGCTAATGCTTTGTTTCGGTTCTCTATTAAAAGGAGGCCTTAATATCCCTTAGTTTCTTTATGGACCCCGCTGCCAGGGGAGGGTAACACGAAAGATGTCATGTGATACGTCTCCAATGTATCTATAATTTTTTATTGTTCCACACTGTTATATTATCATTCTTGGATGTTTTACAATCATTTTATATTATTTTTTGGTACTAACCTATTGACATAGTGCCCAGTGCCAGTTGATGTTTTCTGCATGTTTTTTACATCGGAGGAAATCAATACCAAACGGAGTCCAAACGCGACGAAACTTTTGGTGGATTTTTTTGGGCCAGAACACATCTGGTGGGCCAATAATGCACCTGAGGGGAGCTCCGAGGGGAGAACAACCCACTAGGGTGCGCTTGGGGGCCCAGGTGCAGCCCGGTGGGTTGTGCCCTCCTCGGAGGCCTCCCGCCCCGCCTCTTTGCTCTATAAATACCCCAATATTCCAGAAACCCTAGGAGAGTCGACGAAAATCAATTCCAGCTGCCGCAGAGTCCAGAAACACCAGATCCAATCTAGACACCATCTCGGAGGGGTTCATCATGTCCATTGGTGCCTCTCCGATGATGCGTGAGTAGTTCTTTGTAGACCTACGGGTCCGTAGTTAGTAGCTAGATGGCTTCCTCTCTCTCTCTCTCTCTTGATTATCAATACAATGGTCTCTTGGAGATCCATATGATGTAAGTCTTTTTGCGGTGTGTTTAGAACTACTTTGGACCATATAAATTTGACATGCAAGCTCAAGAACAGGGTCACCTCCACAGCAAAAATTTAAAATAAATAAAGCACTAGAACCTAATTGGACCATGGGAGGAGTCACATACCGAAGAACAATCCCCCAAAGCAGTTTTGTGAATGGAGCTTTGAGCAAGGAGATCGAAAATGACAGCAAAACGAGCTAGAACACGGGTTTGAGCTACGGGGTGATTTTTCTGGAGGAAGACGAAGTGTGTGGGTGCTGGAATACGTGGAGGGGGCCCACGTGGGGCCCATGAGGCAGAGGGCGCGCCCAGGGGGGTGGGCGCGCCCTACACCCTCGTAGCCAAATGGTGTGTCCCCCTGGTGTGTCCTGAGTGCCAGAAATTCTTAAATATTCTACAAAAAATCATACACCATTTTCAGGGCATTTGGAGAACTTTTATTTTTGGGGTATTTTTTACTGCAAGGATAATTTAGAAAACAGACAGAAAATACTATTTTTACTTAATTTAATCTAAATAATAGAAATAAAAGGAGGGTACAGAGGGTTGTGCTTTCTAACTTCATCCATCTCATGCTCATCAAAAGGAATTCACTAACAAGGTTGATCAAATCTTGTTAACAAACTTCTTCCGAATAACAAGAAACCGGAGAATTTTTGAATAACACTAGGTTACCTCAACGGGGATATGCATGTCCCCAACAATAAGAATATCATATTTCTTTCTGACAGTAGGTAGAGGGAATTCAAAACCTCCAAAAGTAATCGTTGAAATTTTTCAAATAGAATTTATACTATGAACTTGAGGTTGTTTCCTCGGAAAGTGTACCGTATACTCATTACCATTAACATGAAAAGTGACATTGTCTTTGTTGCAATCAATAACAGCCCCTGCAGTATTCAAAAGGAGTCTACCAAGGATGATCGACATACTGTCATCCTCGGGAATATCAAGAATAACAAAGTTTGTTAAAATAGTAACGTTTGCAACCACAGCACGCACATCCTCACAAATACCGACAGGTATAGCAGTTGATTTATCGGCCATTTGCAAAGAGATTTTAGTAGGTGTCAACTTATTCAAATCAAGTCTACGATATAAATAGAGAGGCATAACACTAACACCAGCTCCAAGATCACATAAAGCAGTTTTAACATAATTTCTTTTAATGGAACATGGTATAGTTGGTACTCTTGGATCTCCAAGTTTCTTTGGTATTCCACCCTTAAAGGTGTAATTAGCAAGCATGGGGGAATTTCAGCTTCCATTATCTTTCTTTTATTTGTAACAATATCTTTCATATACATAGCATAGGGATTCATTTTAAGCATATCAATCAAATACATACGCAAAAAGATAGGTCTAATCTTTTCAGCAAAGCGCTCAAAATCCTCATCATCCTTTTTCTTGGATGGATTAGGAGGAAAAGGCATGGGTTTTTGAACCCATGGTTCTCTTTCTTTACCATGCTTCCTAGCAACGAAGTCTCTCTTATCATAACATTGATTCTTTGATTGTGGGTTATCAAGACCAACAGCAGGTTCAATCTCTACCTCATTGTTATTACTAGGTTGATCATCAACGTGAACATCATCATTAACATTATCACTAGGTTCATGTTCATTACGAGATCATGTTTCAGCATCAGAATAGAAATATCATTGGGATTCTCAGTTGTATCAGCAACAGGTTCACTAGAAGCATGCAAAGTCCTATCATTTTTCTTTTTCTTTTTCTTAGAAGGACTAGGTGCATCAACATTAGTTCTTTGATAATCTTTCTCAACTCTCTTAGGGTGGCCCTCGGGATACAAAGGTTCCTGGGTCATTCTACCACCTCTAGTCATAACTCTAACAGTGTTATCATTGTTCTTATTATTTAAGTCATTGAGCAAATCATCTTATTCCTTCAGCACTTGTTCTACTTGAGTGGTAACCATGGAAGCATATTTACTAATAATTTTAAGGTCACCTTTAACTCTAGACATATAATCGCTCAAGTGTTCAACCATATAAGCATTACATTTCAATTGTCTACCAACATAAGCATTGAAGTTTTCTTGCTTAACGATAAAATTATCAAACTCATTCAAGCATTGACTAGCAGACTTGTAACGAGGAATATCATGTTCATCAAATCTATAGAGAATTTACCTTTACTACCTGTGTCGGGTTATTAAGACCATGTATTTCTTCAATAGGTGGTAAATTCTTAATATCTTCAGTTTTAATACCTTTTTCTTTCATAGATTTCTTTGCCTCTTGCATATCTTCAGGACTGAGAAATAGAATACCCATTTTCTTCGGAGTTGGCTTAGGATTTGGTTCAGGAAGTGTCCAATCATTATCATTACTCAATATATTATTCAATAGCAATTCAGCTTGCTTAACGGTTCTTTCCCTGAAAACACAACCAGCACAACTATCCAGGTGGTCCCTGTAAGCTTCAGTTTGTCCATTATAAAAGATATCAAGTAGTTCATTTTTCTTGAGAGGGTGATCAGGCAAAGCATTTGGTAATCGAAGAAGCCTCCCCCAAGCTTGTGGGAGACTCTCTTCTCAAATTTGCACAAAATTAAATATTTCCCTTAAGGTAGCTTGTTTCTTATGAGAGGGGAAATATTTTGCAGAGAAGTAAAAAATCATATCATTGGGACTACGCGCACAACCATGAGCAAGAAAATTAAACCATATTTAAGCATCACCCTTTAATGAGAAAGGAAACAATTTAAGGATATAATAATAGCGAATTTTTTTCTAAGGAGTAAATAGGGTGGCTATATCATTCAATTTAGTAAGATGTGCCACAACAGTTTTAGATTCATAGCCATAAAAAGGATCAGATTCAACCAAAGTAATTAACTCAGGATCGACAGAGAATTCATAATCCTTATCAGTAACACAGATAGGTGAAGTAGCAAAAGTATGGTCGTATTTCATTCCAGCATTAAAAGACTTTTCTTTTAGCTTAGCTAACAGTTTCTTAAGATCATATCTATCTTTGCAAGCAAAAAGGTCTCTAGCAGTTTCTTCATCCATAACATAACCCTCAGGTACATCAGGCAATTCATATCTAGGGGGAGAGTCTTCATCATCACTTTCATCAATATTATCAGTTTCAATAATTTCATTCTCTCTAACCCTAGCAAGTTGTTCATAAGAAATTCACCTAATGGCACAGTATTATCAAGCAAAGAAGTAGTTTCATCATAAGCATCATGCATAGCAGAAGTGGCATCATCAATAACATGCGACATGTCAGAATCAATAGCAGGTGCAGGTGTAGGTGTCGCAAATTTACTCATAACAGAAGGTGAATCAAGTGCTCGTAGTTGAGGGAAAAATCTTGGTTTTTCATCTTTCAAGTTCCTCATAGTGATCAGCAGATATAAATCCCAAATGACTCAAAACATAGAGCTATGCTCCCCGCAATAGTGCCGGAAAAGAGTCTTGATAACCCACAAGTATAGGGGATCGCAACAGTTTTCAAGGGTAGAGTATTCAACCCAAATTTATTGATTCGACACAAGGGGAGCCAAAGAATATTCTCAAGTATTAGAAGTTGAGTTGTCAATTTAACCACACCTGAAAGACTTAATATCTGCACCAAAATATTTAGTAGCAAAGTAGTATGGAAGTAATGGTAACGGTGGCAAAAGTAACAGTAGTAGTTTTGTAGCAATCGTAACAGTGGCAACGAAGAAGTAACTAAGGAAAGAACAATATGTGAAAAGCTCGTAGGCAATGGATCAATGATGGATAATTACGTCGGATGCAATTTATCATGCAACAGTTATAACATAGGCTGACACAGAACTAGCTCCAGTTCATCAATGTAATGTAGGCATGTATTCCGAATATAGTCATACGTGCTTATGAAAAATAACATGCATGACATCTTTTGTCCTACCCTCCCATGGCATCGGGGTCCTAATGGAAACTAAGGGATATTAAGGCCTCTTTTTAATAGAGTACCGGACCAAAGCATTAGCACTTAGTGAATACACGAACTCCTCAAACTACGGTGATCACCGGGAGTGGTCCCGATTATTGTCACTTCGGGGTTGCCGGATCATAACACATAGTAGGTGACTATTGACTTGCAAGATAGGATCAAGAACTCACATATATTCATGAAAACATAATAGGTTCAGATCTGAAATCATGGGCACTCGGGCCCTAGTGACAAGCATTAAGCAAGGTAAAGTCATAGCAACATCAATCTTAGAACATAATGGATACTAGGGATCAAACCCTAACAAAACTAACTTGATTACATGCTAAATCTCATCCAACCAATCACCGTCCAGCAAGCCTACGATGGGATTACTCACGCACGGCGGTGAGTATCATGAAATTGGTAATGGAGGATGGTTGATGATGACGATGGCGACGTATTCCCCTCTCCGGAGCCCCGAACGGACTCCAGATCAGCCCTCCCGTGGAAGATTAGGGCTTGGCGGCGGCTGCGTATCGTAAAACGTGACGAATCCTTCTCTCTGATTCTTTTTCTCCCCGAACATGAATATATGGAGTTGGAGTTGAGGTCGGTGGAGGTCCAGGGGGGCCACGATGCAGGGGGGCGCCCCAGGGGGGGGGGGGGGGGCGCGCCCTGCATCCTTGTGGATAGGGTGTGGGCCCCTTACGCTGATACTTTCTCCAATATTTTTTATTAATTTCAAAACGTGTCTCCGTGGATTTTCAGGTCATTCCGAGAACTTTTATTTCTGCACAAAAATAACACCATGACAGTTAGGTCATATTTAATCTATGTCGACTAATATGGTGGCTCTATTGTTTCTCCTTATTTTTATTTTCCTTATTTTTCTTTTAGTATATAATAGATAGATAGGTAGACTTGATAAAAAACAGGTCCCACGGCTTCATGGCTAGATAAACCTAATATGATTAATGGAACAATAATTTTCACATGAACATTCATGGGAAATATATATGTAAACATTTTTTGACACACAAAAAGAGAAGGCTTCTACACCGACAGTGAAAAGCACTGGGACTACACAGCTTGAGAATGTAATAAAGTACGCATAAAATACCAGTTTTAGGAAGAGAAAAAAAACAAAATGAATAGCATAGTCCAATACAAATAACAGACCACTTGAAAGAAAAAAAACACATATAATGGCCCACACCATAAGTCAAAACCACACGGCTCCGCTGAAGACAAATGCAATCCGAACCGAAAAACAAAAACAACTATTACACCTGTCGCGTGCCTGCATACGGGAACTCATATTTTTGAGCATGAATCTTGGAGCGCTCAAATGGTGTGGTAGGAAGGTTAAATATGACCTAGCTATTTCCCAACTAGATGTGTTTTAGCAATAGGATTCTTTTTTCTTGAATAATAAACATAATGTTTTTGTTTTTTACACAGTAATACGTGCAGGGACCGACCTTATTAAATTTTATTTGCGTGTGTGTGTGTGTGTGGGGGGGGGGGGGGGGGGGGGGGGGGGGGCATCAATATTGTCTGAGTAGAGGCTTGTGCCCCTGCAATATTGTGAGATCATTTCATTCCACTTAAATTTGATAGTTACATTTTATTTTACTCTGTTTGTTTTGACATCAATTGTTGATCAACGTAGTACATTCAGTATTTTGGCTTCCGCCCGTTTTTCATCTTTACTTACTATAAACTTAAGTTAATACCTTCCAAAATTGCTAAATTAAGGTTTAAATTAGGGTAGTGATAGGCGTTGACGCGCCGGCGAAATTTCGGCCGGTCGGCCCCATCCATAGGTTAGGCAACTTCCAACCGTTGATTTTCCCATGTCATCTTCTCCCCTTCGCATATGGCTTGTGTTGACCTGCAGCTTCCATCCATGGCGGATTCCACGCTCGCCGCTGCCGGCACTCGTCCTTGGCTGCACGTGCTTGTCGGCTAATGATGCCACTAGCACTCGTTGCCCCGGACACCGGCGCTTGCCGCCCATCTGCTCTCGTCCTTCAACAGATCACCATCGTCACAAGCAGGCCTGCTACGTCGAAGCAACACGGAGACGTTGCCATCCCAAGAATTATGTGGTCGTCGTAGCGTCACCGGTGTGGTCAGGGCAACCTCGGCCGCCGGTTGCAGCACCCTGATGTGCCATCGCCGCCCCTCGCCATCGATACTCATTGCACATGGATTGCGTGAGCAACGACACAAGACCCAACATCGCTGAATGGAAGTAGAAAAAAAGATCACTGGTCGTAGCAATAAAGGGCGACTGTTGAAGCAATTTGTTGCCACCGCCATCGCAGGTCGCGGCTCCACCATGATGGATGTAGCAAAATTCCTCGCCGGTGGTAGCAAAATCTAACCAGTTGCAACAATGATGGGGACCGCTGGGTGTAGAAAAAAATCTGTGGCTGTAGCAAAACAGTGGTTGAAGCAAAATTATCCACTGGTGGTAGCTTTTGCGGGTGCCGGTTGCAGCAAAAAACATAGCACCGTCGTCGCCACCACAAACTTTGTTGTCGCCATTACAGCATATCCCATCACCGGTGGTTGCTTTTCCGTTGCTGGTTGTAGCCGCACTACCGTCGCCACCACAACCTCACCATTGCCGTCTATAAACATATTGGATCTTTGGTTGTAGTATGGCCCATCGCCGGCTTTAGGATGCGCCAGTGGGTGTAGTAGCACGGTCGGGCAGCTGGGGGCATTGAATGCGCCATGATAACAAGGGGTAGGTGGCGGACGGCCATGGCGTGGAGGAGGATGTGGCAAAGAAGAATAGAGACTGAAGGATGTACAGGCAGATGCCTCGTCTGGACGGCGGTGCATGAGCTCACTGTGAAGAAAAGGTGCCAGAGAAAATGGGGATAAGGGCAAGCAGCGCGGGGGAGAAGAAAAGGGATAAAGTAAGAAGACTAGTCTTCATGGGTCCACTACGTCACGTGGTTGTCTGCGAGTAGGTCGCGCGTGCTTGCGTGAACGCGACCACATATAGGCGCGAAACATATACCTTAAAATTAACTTTATCTTTTTCAACATGGGTTTTCATTCCATGCGGTTATTTCCCCATAGAATAAACTTATACTTATTTATGTTCTTTTGAGTTGTAACAAGGTGACAACACATCTGCACGTAGGTGGTCAACTACTAATCTATAATGTCTAAATAGTTCATCCCCACTAACCTATTTCTCTTAACATGCAACCTATCCACCTCATCATACATTGCCCTACAATGGCACACCAGCACATGCAGCCTGCCACATCATCATTTTTATTTTTGTGTTTAACCACTAAATAGATCTCTTATTTTGGAGTTAACTGCAGCCGCTACTGAAACGCATACGCAATTCTTCCTATGGAGTACTAGCAGCTTGATTCCCCATTAATGAATGGTTCAATTTCTAATGTAGGAGCCGAGCAATCTTTTTTCAGTTTTCCATTAATAAATACTACATCCGTTTCCAACCGTAAGAGCCGAAGAGTCTTTCTCTTTCAAAACAAAAAGCACTGCATCTCAATCTCCCACATAAACCAAACCACTCTTTCTAGCCTACGCACACCTCATGCCGTCGATGGCCAGCTCTCTCTGATTCCACATATAGCAAAACACTTTTTCTCCGAGCTACAGCAGAGTCCACTCCTCTCACATGATGCTGGTGTCTACGCGGGCTGGGTCGCAGTTTTGTTGCCGTCAACGAAAGCTTACCTACGGAGGCTCATCTGGGTGCAGAAGCCTAACCTCTCCTGCTGCCGCCGGAGGCGTCCATGCAAGAAGCTCCACCTGAGTAGCAGCAGTACGCCTGACCGGCCACGGCGCAACAATTGATTCGAATCAAAAGCTAGGCAACCATGATGTCTGCCTTTATCCCAGGGCGTTTGATTACTGATAATGCTCTTGTGGCCTTTGAATGTATCCACCACATTAAGCAAGAAAAGGATCCTACAAAAAGCTTTTGTGCTTACAAACTCGATGTCTCAAAGGCATATGATAGGGTGGATTGGAAGTTCTTGAAGCAGGTGATGCAAAAGCTGGGTTTCTCTCAACGTTGGGTGGACTGGATAATGTCTTGTGTCACATCGGTGAGATACTCTGTCAAACTTAATGGGACCCTTTGGATTCATTTGCACCATCGCGTGGGCTTCGGCAGGGCGATCCGCTATCCCCCTTCTTGTTCCTTTTTGTGGCTGATGGACTTTCTGCAATTATGAAGCAGTATGTGTCTAGTGGTGATATTACTCCTGCCAAGGTATGTAGAAGAGCTCCAGGGATCTCACACCTATTGTTTGCTGATGATACTATGTTATTTTTTGAAGCAAACCGTGCTCAGGCCGAAACAATAAAGCTAGCATTGGATCAATATGGAAAGGCAACGGGTCAAAGTTTGAATTTTGACAAGTGCTCTATTCTTTTTGGTGAGGCTTGCCCTTATGTCAAACAGGAGGAAATCAGAGGAGTTCTCAATGTCACTAGTTTCGTTTTTGAAGAGAAGTACCTTGGACTCCCCACACCTGATGGTCGCATGTCTAAGGGAAGATTTCAGAATCTTGAGATGAGCTTAACTAAAAGATTGCTCCAGTGGGGAGATGGTCACCTTGCTCAACCAGGGAGGGAGACACTCATTAAGTCTGTTGCTCAGGCCCTTCCCACTTATATGATGGGGGTCTTTAAATTACCATTTTCGGTGTGCGATGAACTTACTAGAATGATAAGAGCCTTTTATTGGGGAGCTGAGAAGGGGAAGAGGAAAGTGCACTGGCGGGCATGGGATAATCTAATGCAACCAAAGAGTAAAGGAGGTGCTGGTTTTAGAGATTTCAGAATTTTTAACCAAGCACTATTAGCTAGGCAAGCATGGAGATTAATTACGAAGCCTGACAGTCTATGCGCACTAGTGTTAAAAGCAAGATACTATCCAGATGGTAAACTTGAGGATACCGTTTTCGCCGGAAATGCTTCTTCTTCTTCTTGGCAAGCTATTAGCTACGGTCCTGAACTCTTGAAGAAGGGTCTGATTTGGAGAGTTGGGAACGGAAGAAATATTCGCGTTTGGCGTGACAATTGGATACCCAGACCCTTCTCCTATAAACCATTCACCTTACAAGGGAGGTGCAGAATCCGCTTCGTCTCAGATTTTCTTAATGAGAACGGTTCATGGAAGGTTGGCTTGTTACATGAATTCTTTATGCCAGCGGATGTTGTGGAGATTTTGAAAATCAGGGCGTCGCCAAGATAGGAGGATGATACGTTGGCGTGGGGCCTTGGCAAGTTTGGGGCTTTTTCAGTGAGGAGTGCGTACCAGTTTGGCTTCGAGGAAGCTCACAGAAGCACTTCGACGGGCTCCAGCTCATGTCCAGATGGGTGTCGGGACTGCTGGAAATATATATGGTCGACTGATGTTCCTCCCTCGGTTCGTAATTTCGCATGGCGGGTCGCTACAAACTCTCTGCCTACATGGAGTAACAAGCATATAAGAGGGCGGGAAACTAATGATTTGTGCCCTGTGTGTTCGATAAAGTCTGAGGACTGCTTCCATGCACTATGTCGCTGCAACCTTTCGAGAGCTCTCTGGGATGCTATGTCAGAAGTATGGACTCTACCGAATATTACTACCGTGCAGAATACAGGTGTCGAGTGGCTGCTGCATGCTCTTGCTCCTCTACCAGATATTGAGCGTTCGATGCTTCTCATGACATTGTGGAGGGCGTGGCACATACGCAATGAGATTGTCCATAATAAATCCCCGCCACCCATGGAGGCTTCTCGAAGGTTCTTGATGAGCTACTTGGACTCTCTAATTGGCATTAAAACTGATCTAATTGCTGATCCTAGCAAAGGGAAGTCAACCATAACATATATTCCAGTTCGGCCACATGAGGTAATGGTCGTAGCAGACCCCAAGTGGTCTGCTCCTAAGCCCGGCTGGGTTAAGTTGTGTACTGATGGTTCTTTTGCTGTTAATGGATCGGCCGGTGCCGGAATGGTGTTAAGAGACGACAAGGGAGCTATCATCTTCTCTTCCTGTAGGCAGTTATTTTTTTGCCAGGATGCACTTGAAGTTGAATTATGTGCATGCATGGAAGGTTTATCTTTCTCCATCCAGAAAAGTGAGTTACCAGTGCAGATCGACATGGATTCTATAATTGCAGTGAAATTGATCCAGGCTTCAGAGGTTGATAGATCGGTATATTCGTCTATCATCAAGGAGATTAGATATCTTATGTCTCTACGTGAAAATTGTATTACTCATGTAAGTCGTAGCCAAAATAAAGTTAGTGATAGCTTAGCTAAATTTGCTCGTAGTGAGGGTAGAACCATGACTTGGTTAGGTTCTGGTCCTCCAGAGGCTTTGGAACTAGCTGCGATTGACTGTAAGGACTTTGGTGGATGAGTAATACAAATTTCTACCTGCAAAAAAAAACATGATGTCTTGAAAGAGGTGATAAATGTAAGCCAACGAGTAGTACCTTCTTTGTTCACCAACTGTACATGTTGGTGATTTATATCCCTTCCAAAAATGTCTGGCCGTTTTTGTTTGCAGCGTTTCTATCACATCTAATTATATTAACACCTTTTCTTTTTGTGATCGATCTGCTCTAATAAGTGTTGGCTCATATGGATTTCATACTAAAGTTATTTTGCATCATCACCTCATTGTAGTACCCTTAATAATATTCTTTCTGATCAAACTTTTGCATTGTATATAGAACTTGCAGAAGTTAAAAAACTGTGAGGCTAGGCGTGTGCACTCCGTTGCTCTGAGAGCTATGCTATACACACGACAAAAATGGACGACTCATAGACGATGTTTAAAATCCGGCCACACATGCGTGCATACATCAGGCACCAGCCGTTGAATTTCTGTGTCGTGCATGCGTCGGCCAGGAGAATCGTGCATGAAGCAATTTCGTTGCTCTGATCCTAACACCATCCTAACACCATCCTTATTAATATTCTTTATGATCAATCTTCTGGATTGTCTATAGAGCTTGCAGAAGTTAAAAAAGAGTCGGGCTAGGTGTGTGCACTCCGTTGCTCTGCTCCTGACATCCTCCATCACACCCATCTTAATATGTCAAAATGTTGCCTATTAACTGATTCATGAAGTCATACACCGAGGTGGGCAAATACATTACATACATGTGCTTCCTTTCACTCTATTAATAGTTTGATCTTGATTTTTCATCTTTGGACACATTTCTTCGTGCCTGCTGCATCTCGCCTATTTGGAGAAGGCATGGAAAATTATTATTGCACCCTATTTTTTCCACGATGGTTTTTTCTTACAATTATGTATTCCTAGCAGAATGTGGCTTATCCAAGAAGAACAGTTAACATAAGCTAAGATTAGTGCTTTGAATTTTAAATAATTGCTTCCTGTTAGTGCCATGGTTGAATGTTAACATCTTGCAATATATTGATCCGCCATTGGTTTCATAACTGAATGTAATATTAGTTAGAATCCATGCAGCTTAGTGAATATTTCAAAAGCAACTCACATCCAATTAACACTGATGGCCAAAGATAGTTATCATGTCTGGTGTGGCAAAGGTGACCCATTCATTATCTGTGTGTGAGACAACATAACTGAGGTGGGACTTTTTTCTATTGATTTGTTTACAGATTTCACCAGTGTAGTTGCTCAATGCTTTAGGATACGTTGTGCTTCACAACTGGAACTTGCTTCTGTTAGTTTTACTGTAAAATTATT
Source organism: Triticum aestivum (assembly GCF_018294505.1). Lineage (NCBI taxonomy): Eukaryota > Viridiplantae > Streptophyta > Magnoliopsida > Poales > Poaceae > Triticum > Triticum aestivum. Next base: position 72,894,452 of record NC_057801.1, on the reverse strand, counting down.
GTTCCACTTAGTGTTTGTTTGAGGAATTGTTTCCCTTACTTTTGCTATAATACATCCATATAATATATAGGATTGCTACTGTTAAGTCCATTCCACATTATTCTTTTGTTATACGTAGTTGCAAACTTAAAGATGGCCGTTATGTGGTCAATGCACTTCCAAACTTCCAATATAATTTTGGTGGTTAGTTGTATCGATTCTAAATTTCTAACCGAAGCTTTTGTTCTTTTGTAATTAACAAAAACTTTCACATTGATGAGCATAATTCTTCAATTAAGCTATAGGGATCAGGACAAATGTAACACTGAGGCACATTTACAAGACTTTTTTATTGGGATGTTTGGTGTCATTTCCTTTCTCTTTGAGACTTATTATGCATGCGATTTGTTTTGCATCCACGCCCATCCATGAGGCACGTAAAAATGGTTTTATGTATATTATTCTGTGTTACTCAATATATTCTCTGTAATTTTTTTGCATGTGATTATATAAATATGTGTTTATGCATTCCCGCAGCAACGCGTCGGGGTATCATCTAGTAGTTACAAAATAGAAGGCATCCTGGAGTTTAATAAAACCTTTGATAATTTTGCATTGGGACATGCTAATGGATTAAGATGACAACATCGAGCACCTTATCATGGAGGAGGTCGCACATGTCGATACAAATTTGACCATACAGAGGAACACGATCGATGTACCAGAGGTAGGAAATAATGTCGACGAAGAGGATGAAAATCTTGCCAAGGCAAATACTGCATCACAGGAAAATGTTATTGCCGAAGTTAAGAGCATCTCCAGCCGTTCGGCCCCCAGGGCGACGAAAAATAACGGCCTGGGGGCGAGCCGACGCTAGTTCGGCCCCTGGGGTTCGGTTCGTTCCCAGTCGCACGCTCACGGTGGTCGTTGCGGGTTCGGCGAAGTTCGCCTTATTTTTTTTTAAACTGGGCGACTTTTGCATGAACTCTACCATTTTTTGTTCAAATTTGTACAAAAGCGTAAAACATGCGTGAGCTAACTTAAAAACGAACTTATTAAAACGCCTAGCTAGTGCCGCCACCGTCACCACCGCCGCCTTCTACATGCCGACAAGCCTGTAGAAGCGGGTGTAGTCGTCATCGTCGTCGTCATCGCGCGCCTCGCCCGCGGCGTCCCTGCTGCACCCCTCGCCCGGGTCACCGACAGCGCATGACGGCCCGGCCTCGACCTCGTCGTCGCTGTCGATGACGATAACGCCGCCTTCCTCGGCGCGGCGACGGGCCTCGGCGCGGCTGCGGGCCTGGGTCTCCAGGTAAGCCCGACGCTGTTGGCGCACCTGCTCGCGGACGTAGTCCTCCCTCGCCCATTTGAGGGCGGACTCGTCGTCGGGTGCCACCATGCCGGCGTGCTCCGGCTTCACGGGGGTCGTGTCCGGCTCGGGCTTCAGCCGGACAAGGCGAAGGGAGCGCCTCGTCGGTGTCGTCGCAGGCAACGGCTCGTTGATGACGAGGATGCCGCTCCGTGCGCGACGCCCGAGCGGTGTCTCCTCCGGCTCGGGCTTGACGGGGCGGACGGCCGGCGAGCCGGAGCCCGACGAGGAGGACGACCCCGGCTCCATTCGCCGCGGTATCCAGAAACTACCGCGGCGGCGAAAGAAGGAGGGGCGCGCCGGGTACTCCAGCCGCGGCACATTCCGGTCTTGATGTGGTCGAGAGCGGCATCGAGTGTGCGGCCGGGGACGCCCCACCACTCGCGCCATCCTTCGGAGTTGAGGCGGCCGCGGGGGATGACGCCGTTGGTGGAGGCGATCTGCTCCTCGCGGCGGGCCTGAAAGTACAACGTCCACATCGTTTCGCTGTCGGGCGCGTACCTCGGCTCATTCCGCTGCTCCTCCGTCAGCGACGAGCGTATGCGAGCGATCTCCGCCCGTCGTGCGGCTCCTTCGGGGACGGGCGGCACCAGGACGCCGCCGGCGCTCAACCGCCACGCCCCCGACACACGCATGTCGTGCGGCGCCGGGTACTCTGCCTCGTACAGAAGGAGCGCCTTCGGCTCCTGGAGGTGTCGGCGGCCGAAGCCGTTCGCCGCTGTGTCGTCACCTGTGTATGTTTCGGCCATTTCGCTCGTCGGCGGTGGAAGAAGAAGGCTTTCGCGGGAGGGAGAGGAGTGTGGTGCTCACCGGCGGGGAGGGGCGCCTTTTTATAGCCGAAGCGGGGTGGCGGTAGGCGGCATGCGGGCGGACGCGCGTCGGCGGCGTCTTCACTGCGCCGTCCGTGAGCATCAATGGAGGCTGACCGGCGCGGCAGCGCGGCAGTCCGGCAGCCTTTGCATTGATTCCTGCGGGAACCGAGGTGATGGGGTCGACGAAACAGCCGTCTCGCTGACGCGGTTGGCCCGCGGCTGCTTCGCGCCAAAACGCTCGCCCCGACGCCCCCGGGCGCCACCCGGCGCTTCGGGTTCGGCCTGGGTCCACCGGCGCTGATTTCGGCCCAAGCCGACGAAAAACGGGCACCTGGGGGCGCGGTTGGGCCGATTTTTCGGCGCCGACGGAAAGAAAACGCCTGGAAAGGCTGTTCTGGGGACGCGGCTGGAGATGCTCTAAACGTAGTGTTGCTCGTTCCAGCACCGCTCGTGCCGAGGAAGATAACATGCCACACTGCCCTCCACAAGAGCCAGTCCACGACCCGAAAATGACAATTAGAAATATTTACCAGCAATTTCCTCTTACTAAATGTGCACTTTACGGCAGTTTCGGCCTCATGCGCCATTCGACGCAATATGCCAGCTGGTTGTAGAAACGGGAGGAGATGCCTGCAAAGTTGGGATATGGCCAGAGCATTGGGTTGATAGGCACATAGATCCATACATCTCGTGCAAGGTTTTCTATGAAAAGTGAAGAGGCCGGTGATGTGTGTGGCACGCATACGAACGTACACGGGTAGGCAAGATAACCTGGAAAGCAAATAATAAAAGTAAGCAACAGAAGGTTTATCTCCGGAAAGAAGTCATTGGCGTGCAAGGTTTTCATTGAAGAAAATAGAGAAGTACGTATGTGCATGAAGAGCGTGCCTCGAAGCTTACCGGTCCCGCGCATGCATTCGGGGATTCAGCTGCGGCTGGGCGCGTGTCCCCTCTCCCGCTGGTAACCGTTCCAATGGCGCCATCGTTTTGTGGGAGATAGAGATTAATCATCTTGTGTTGCATGTGTGCATAATGCAGGAGCAACGTGCTCCTGGATGTAGCTGACACCCGCATACACCACCTCGCGCCCGACATGGTGAATTATCTTTCCATGTATTGCTAGATTAGGCTAACTATGGACAATTGTACCATCCATCCAGTGACCGGGGACATTGAAAACATAAATCGTTTTGCGTAAACATGCATTAGCTTCAGTATATGGTAATTTTTTTCTTCTAAAAAATATAGTATGTGGTAAATACATAAGGGTGAAATGTATAGTACATATAGTTCACACTTGATACATCTCAATTAAACGCCATATAAATTAGAACAATAGCAGGGCTACGTATGCACACGCAGCTAGTAGATACATACAAATGTGGGTGTCTATTTGCTTTACATAACAAAGCTGGGCGGCAACAGCAACAGAACATGCATGTAGATCGGACGAGAAGGTGGGTAGAGGACCGCATACGCATACGCTAACAAGAATGAAAACAAAACCAATTGTGCAATCTGGCATGGCCATGGCCTAGAAAGGCTCGAGAGACCCGTCACCTGTCATCACCAGGGTGAGGCCCTGACAATAGGACAAGCAGAGCACAGTTGTAAAGACGAGGAAGCTATCTCTATCCATCCATTGCCAGTAGGAACACAATTAAACAAAGGCACAAAAATGTCGATGCTTCTTTGGCAAGCGCCTTGCCAGTACACGCTTTCACTCCTATTTAAGCGCCTCCCCTGATGTATCTAGCTCATTAAATTCCTTCCATAGTTGCATACAGCGATCACATAGAGCCTCCGCCATGGCAGACCACCTTCAAGTTCAGCAGCAACAACAACATGTTAGAGCTTCCACCGGGGTTCAGGTTCCACCCTACTGATGAGGAGATCATCACCTCCTACCTTGCCCCTAAGATTCTCAACCCAGCGTTCAACGCCACAGCGATCGGTGAGGTGGACCTGAATAAGAACGAGCCATGGGAGCTTCCCAACAAGGCCAAGATGGGGGAGAATGAGTGGTACTTTTACTGCCAGAAGGACCGCAAGTACCCCACCGGGATACGAACCAACCGGGCCACGAAGGCCGGCTACTGGAAGGCCACGGGTAAGGACAAAGAGATCGTCAACCCACATTGCATGTCCATGCTCATGGGCATGAAGAAGACATTGGTGTTCTACAAGGGCAGAGCTCCCAGCGGGGAGAAGACCAACTGGGTCATGCACGAGTACAGGCTCGAGATCGGCAAGCAGTCAACATCCGGCCTGCCCACCACCATCGCAAATGCCGCTTCCAATAACGTGTCTTCTAAGGTATTTAAACCTACAGTATGGTAGTACGTAGTCATGAATCATGAGCATGGTCGTCCGTCCATACATATGCACATACCTAGCTATTGACCATAATTTATTTGCACTGATTCAGTTTATGTACATTGGTAGGAGTATGTGGTTTGCAGGATCTTCCATAAGAACACTGGAAGTGGGGTGTCATCCATGGTGTCACATGAGGACGTTGGGACCGGTCCTGGCAACAACGACCAGGGCAACGGCGGTGCAACAACCACCGACAAGATCTTGTCGATGAGCATGCGTACAGGTGGGGCATGTTGAAGTACTAATAATCAGATGATCCAAGAAAACATATATGTGTGTCTGTGCATTAATTAATCATCCATCAGAAGATCGGTCGATATATACCAACATCTATATTGGTTTGCACCGCATTTTATTTTTCAGTGTGATTCCAAGAGAGTTTGCATGCGCTGGCTCATCTGGCTTGCCTCTCTTGTGCTAGTGTTGTGTGTATTTGTATCGGCTTGTACATGCACCACATAACTGGTGTATATCTAGCTACATTTGCATTGTAAACTTCCTAGGAGTGTACACCATGCATGTTTTAAACCTATATAGAATGTACTATTTTGTTAAATTGTGAATGCTTGACTGAATGCATTATCGTGAATTTGATTACATATGTTTATTTTATTTGGAAACAAATTTTGGGCATGCACCAACCTAGAGGGACTTCCATCCACCACATAAACTCTTACATACACTCTCAAAATTTAACAAATGTATTGGATAAACTTATTTTTAGAAACAACACACACACACACACACACACACACACACACACACACACACACACACACACACACACACACACACACACACACACACACACACACACAAGACCACATGCACACACATCGTATTCCTATGAGAACCTCCGATAATTTGAGCCGACAAGATGCGAACCCACCTATGTAAGTGATGAAATATCATTGATCTTTCGAAATGTATACTTTCTTAATTAGGTGCCGTAATCAACGAGAATAAGATGGCTGAGATGGAATGAAATGCAAAAAACATATCATTCTCTTATTATGATAACATGACAAACATAAATATAGGATATCATGATTGGTCTAAGCATGTCTGAAACAATTTATTGGGTCACGCATTGACGTCAGTAATAGCCATAAATAATAGAGGGTTTCATGGTTGAGCATAATGTGTATGTTTTTCTTACAGTACAAACTTAGCAACAATATTGATCCATTTGCATGTTATGGCCTAATTTTGGTTAGCAGAAACTAATGGGACAACATTTATTTTCTCACAAACCACACAAAAGAATTGGACACGGGATCGATAAGTGGCGGAATTATGATCGAGCCAAGCTGGGCAGTGACATGTATAGTCCAGGAGAAAACAAAGGAGCCCAACTGATCTGCCGAACTAACCTAGCCAAATTACTTTTTGTGTTCTCTATCAGCCTGGCCCGCCTAACAATCTGACCGCGGCTCCTCCTGAATGTCGAACACATATCATTTTATTATTACTCCTAGGGAAGCCTGTTAAAGTAGGACATGGAGTTTCTTAGCCCAAGCTCATATGAGCTCAGACAAACAGTAAAATCAGGAAAAAATGTGAAACAATTGAAAAAATTATCAATTTTTTTAGTGACGTACATTGACAAAAGATTTTTAATGATTGCAAAATTTCATCGTGAAATGACATTTGTCGAAGCCCTGGCTAAAAAAACAATTGATGCTCCAAAAATATCATTTCCAATAGCATTTTGGAATGATGATTTTTTTCCACCGCTTCAACCAACATTATTTCACGATGAAATTTTACAATCATTCAAGACTTTTGTCACGAAAAAAATTCAGGAATTTTTTTATTATTTTCAATATTTCTCGATTTTACTGTTCACCAGAGCTCATTTGAGCTTGGGACTAGAAGTGTATTTTTGGTTAAAGTATTCATTTGTTCATAGTTGTTTACATCCTAACTAATTAGGATTGTAAAAAAAAATATGGGTTCAAGATTTTGGGAGAAGCTAAGGAAAGCCCCGATTCTTGAGATTCTGGGAGAATCGGCGAAAAGATCTGGGCGTAATAGGAAAGTAACTTTGATATCCTACTAAATATCTATAGTATGATTCGGTTAGGGATCTCTCGAATTCATCTTGTTTACCAAGGCATGTAATGCCTATATATTGGGAATACAAGGCTGCCCGTAAAGTGCCGTGATTTTGCACAATCCTATAATCTTTTTTGGTAAGATTACGTATGATCCTGCCTCCTCTCCCAAGCAACTCGCTACCTGACCTGATCGTTGCTGCCACGCCATGTCCGCCGCACCTGACACCAGCCCTGCCTCACCTCCCCATCCCTCTCCGCCACCATGAACTCCACCTCCGGAGCCATCATCTCGGCCGCCATGCCCGTTGCTGCTTCTTCGGCGGTCAACATGGCCAGCGTTCGCACCCACGTCCCCGTCACCCTGGACCTCCACACCAACAACTTCACCAAGTGGAGCATGCTGATCCGTGTGCTCCTCGGCAAGTACGACCTATTCTACCACGTCAACGCCATCATTGAGGCGGAACGCACCCCGGACTGGACTCGCGAGGACTACATCGTCGATTGGTAGCTCTATGGGTCAATCTCCCATGAGATCCTCGACATCATCATGGTGTAGGACCAGACGGCTCTGTAGGCTTGGATGCTCATGACCAACCTCTTCCTTGACAATCAGATGACCTGCGACATCTATCTAGAGGTGGAATTTCACGGTCTCGTCCAAGGCAACCTATCCATCACCGCCTACTACCACTGTCTTAAGGCGCTCCATGATGCCCTTAGTGACGTCGGCAACCCCGTCTCCGACCAGACGCTCGTCCTCAACTGCGTTTGTGGGCTCAGCCCGCTCTTTTCCGACATCACGACCATTGTCATCATGTAGAACCCTCTCCCGTCCTTCAGCCAGAAGAGATCCATGCGCACTCTATGGCAGCGTGTCCTCCCATGGCACTAGAGGCTCCAACTATTCTGGTCACCACCGCGGCTTGGACCCGGCACAGAAACAACACTGACGGAGGCGCCTCTGGTGGCAACCGCAACGACGACAACTTCCAGCACAGGGCAACCTCCTCAATTGGCTCTTGGGTTTGTTTCAACCCCTACACGTGCCAAGCCTAGTAGCTCCAGGCACTGCCAATGATGTGGCACAACACCGAGCTGGCCTCCTGGGCCGTGGCCTCCAGTGCTACCGCCGGCCCAAGACTTCTTCTCCCTCGCCCTGCTGCAAGGCCGGGTGTTTGGCACCAACCATCTATTGACTTCCGCCTACAGCGGCACACCGGCATGGGACTGCCCCGTGCTCCTGGCTGCCATGAACAACGCTGCAACTCCATCGACTGTCGGTGAGTTGGTCATGGACTTTGGAGCCACAACACATATTGCCTCTCACCCCAGAATGCTTCAAAATCTCAGCCCCTCTTCTTCCTCCATTGTCACCGCTGGCAATGGTACTACCTTGCCCATCTCTCACGCCGGCCAAACTTCTACATTGCTTCCTCTCGTTCTCTTATTCTTGAAAATGTCTTAGTAGTTCCGCATACTGTCAAGAATTTACTTTTCGTTCATCGTTTCACCAAACATAACCTTTGTTCAATTGAGTTTGACCAGTTTGGCTTTTTTGTGAAGGACCATCGCACCAAGGTTGTGATTCTTTGCTACAATAGTCTGGAGACCTCTATATCTTCCCAAGTTCAGTCATCAACCACCACGCCCATGGACTCCTTGCCACCACCTCCAATTAGCTTTGGCATCGCCGCCTAGGTCACTCGGGACACCACGCCATGTCCCAACTTCATAAGAACTATTTTATCTCATTTAATAAAGCGGCCTCACAGGTTTGTCACCTTTGTCCACTTGGCAAACATATGTGCTTGCCCTTCGCTAGGTATACTTCAATAAGCGTCGAACCATTTGAGTTGATGCATTCTGATCTTTGGACTTCCCCGATTTTGTGGAATACCGGCTTCAGTTACGATCTCAGTATTGTTGACGATTTTTATCACTTCATGTGGACTTTTCCTCTTCGCCCAAAATTCAACACTTCTGCCATTCTATTTGACTTTGTTGCTTACATCCGCACATAATTCTCAAGCCCTCTCATTGCCATGCAAACGACAACGGGACCGAGTTTATCAAATCCACGGTCACCACATTCTTATCAACCCACAACATCCGCCTCCCCCTCTCATGCCCATACACGTCTGCCCAAAACGGCAACGCCGAACATGGCATCCGCACGATTAATGATGTTGCCCATACTCTTCTTTTCCGGTCATCCATGCCACCCTCTTACTGGGTCGAAGCCCTTGCCACAACAACATATATATCTTGTCAACATACATCCATCCCAATCGATTGGTTTTTCGGTGCCTTAGATATTCCTCTACGACTCCCCACCCAACTACGCCGCCCTCCATATGCTTTCGGTCGCCCATGTTATACCAACCAATCCTCTATGGCCAAACACAAACTCGTACCACGGTCCAGAGCTTGTGCCTTTTTAGGCTACCCGAACAACCACAAATGCTATCATTGTCTTGATCTTTCTACCCGTCACGTCATCATATCTCGTCATGTGGTCTGCGACAAAGCGATCTTTCCCTTCTCCTACTCAATAGACCGCCCCGCCGACCCTATTGCCGCGCTTGACTTTCTCCTCGACTTTGCCACCACGCAGCCCACACCAAACTCCTCCACGCACCATGCATGCCCACCCACAATGCGCCATGCATGGCAACCCTGCACCTCCCTCCCCATCTGCCCATAGCTCTCGCTTGCTCCTCCTGCACGCCCGCAACCCAGCAAACCCCAGTTCTTCTACACGCCCGCAATCTGCTATGCATGTGAACCACAACCCTCTATGCATGGCGGATCCCCAGCTCCCTCAACGTCGGCCCGGCAAAGAACACCCCCCTCGACCCAATCTCTGCTCTCTCGCGCATAGCTCCTGCCTCCCCGTAGCCTCGCCTAGACCGACGCCCTCACCTCTCTCTATGTCCAGCAACACGTCCCCGTCAGATGTTATCCACCGGCCACCATCCCTGTCCAACAACCACAACATGGTCACTCGTGCTAATAGTGGTCTTTTTAGCCCGTTGACCGTCTCAATCTTACCGCTTCTCATTCCACTCCCTCTCTTATTCCCAAAACGTACCGGGGTGCTCTACATGACCCGCACTAGCTCCATGCTATGAACGAGGAATTTGATGCTCTTGTCACTAAGAGGACGTGGTCTCTTGTTCCACGTCCTCCTCATGCTCATGTTATTTCAGGAAGTGGATCTTCAAGCACAACTTTCACTTGGACGACAGCCTTGCTCGGTACAAGGCTTGATGGGTGGTACGTGGCTATTCTCAACTACTAGGCATTGTTTTGATGAGACATTCAACCTCATTGTTAATCCAGCCATGATCTGCATCGTCCTCAGCCTTGTCGTCTCGCGTTTGTGGCCGACCCACCAGCTCGACGTCAAGAACGCATCTTCTTCATGGCAATCTCGATGAGGTCTACTCGTTGATGCTCGTTGCTATGACTATGTGCACCACCTACACAAATCACTCTATGGTCTCAAGCATGCGCCACGTTGTTGGTACTAACAATTTTCCCTCTTTGCACACCTGGTCAGCTTTGTCGCTTCCATGTAGGATGTGTCTCTGTTCATTTACATTTGTGGACATGACCTTTTGGTCAAGGATGTCAAATTTTCGTCCTTGCTTGTAAGAAAACCAAAACCTTTTGGTCGTGGATGAAAAATGCCCCTAAGAACTGACACCCTGGAACTGTAGTTGTCGTTGTTGAACCCTTAAATAGATCTAAACATGAAGAAAATCTAGCAAGAAAAGAACAAAGGTGAATGTGCATCATTTTATCAACCACGTTTTTTGGTTTGCTAATTTAACTCAAAATGTCCATCAACTCATAAATAAGTAAGAATTTTAAAAATATTTGCTAATTTAAAGAAAAACATGAATTGGAAAAATATGTTCTCTAGTAGAAATGACATTCATGATTTTGAAAAAAGGTTACTTGAATATTTTTCAATATAACCAAGCCCTCGTCAAGCCCCCGCCGGAGCGCCACCGGCCGGCGTCCTCCTGCAGGTACCCCGAGACCGATGTTGATGCCACTGTGATCGACTACATCACCGATGACACTTCTTCCCTTTCAACGGAGCTTCCCGGCAAGCCCCCCCCCCCTTGATCATCCTGATATCGCCCATTCCATTCTCTCATGCTTGCATTAGATTTTACTACTGAAATTGATTGCTCCTATTCTGATGCATAGCCTGCTTTTGTACCTGCTATTGTTACCTACCTGCTTATCAAAAACAGCTTCGTATAGGTTAGTTAGTGATCCATCAATGACCCCCACCTTCTCATTGTTGCCCCCGCTTCATCATCGATGACTCGATCAACATGATCAGCGACCAGAGCCCAACACCTCACATCACATCAGACCCCCCCTTTGTTGCTCGACTCTGCGGAGATACTATCGAGTGTTGAGGGTGATACCTCGTAACGCACTCCTGATGATAACTCTGTAGTGTAGCCATTCATCGCGGACGCTGTGTTTAAAGGCCGCTAAGGCTTTGGCGTCTGGACAGTCTACGATCTAGTTCTTTTTAGTTAAGAACCGATTCCAAAGCTTGAGGGAGCGGCCACGGGAAGGGCACCATGTCTTTGGGACTCACCCTGACGGCCTCCGCCTCCACCGACCTCGTGGCCTACTCAGGCGCAAGAAATAGGAGGCCTGACTCAGGCTAACCACACTACCGGAGGACGGTCTGGCTAATTATGGCTAGTGGTAACTCAGGCCAGACAAGTAAGAGGGTTACTCAGGATAGCAACCAAACAACACACAGGATAGCAACCAAACAACACACTGGCACATTTGAGGCAGGTGGTCGGGCCAGGCAAGTTCGGTCAGGCATCCAACCAAACGGCCCCTAAAAATCCTAACCTAAACTAATAGTCTGAGCAAAGTCATTGGGATTCCCCTCCTTGCAACCATCCAATGGAGCGGTGGGTAGAGAGAAGGCGAATCCATGCGCTTGCGGTGCAACCTAGACGAGAGAGTATTTCCTAGCCGAGTTTCTTAGTTGAGGAAAGGAAATTTGATTCCATGAGATATATTTACATACTAACTCCATGTATGTGATGGAAGTAACTAATGGAATAGCATCCTAAAAAATCTATCGGATTTCAGTTGCCTTGATCGACGAAAGAAAGATGCCTCACATGCATGGAAATGGCAATGCAAATTAGTTCTGCCAGATTCCATGTCCAACCGAAAACACGCATGATATACAAAGTGGAGTATGTCTTAGTTAGCATCACTTTTCCAAAATCGAAAGGGAAGTTAGAGTGGACTGATTTGTCCATTAATTTTTTTTAGAAAAGGAGGATGACCCCCGACCTCTGCATCTGGGAGATGCATACGACCACTTTATTGATTGGCCACTTTATTGATTATTCTCGAGGACCTTACAAAGTATTACAAAAATGTGTCTGAGTCCACCATCTTGGCAACATATGCCCCTACTCCTATCCAAAATGATGAAGGGGTGCTAGCTGGGCCACTACCCAAACCACTCACCTAAGCCTAACATCAAAAGCCGGAAGCCGAAACTCATTCGGAAGCCCCAGCCGAGCCACATACCGGGTCTGGGGCACAATCCGATCAGACACACTCGTGTGTCGTCGCCACCATCTTCCACAGGTCTTCAGATCATATTGAGGCTTCTACCTTGTCTGGCCACTCAGCCATCGACGTCACCATGACGCCAGACAACAACCTCCTCCTGCGCGAGCCCATCTCCGCGCATCGGGCGCCGAGTCTCCACAGCGCCATGCCATCAATCTCCGCCGCCATCCAATGTGTGAGATGAAACACCGCTCCACCATCCCTCCAGCCAGCACTTGCTCCAAGACGATGCCCCCAGAAGGGAAAGCGATAGAACACCATCATCATCCGATCCGGAAGACCCAGATCTGGGGTTTCCCCCTGAGCATCCCGAACCTGATGGCGCAGACTGCCGACGATGCCTCGACCATCGACATTAGCTCCACCAGACGAGCGTCGCCTATGTCGCCGCAGCCTCCAAGATGAAACTGACCAGAATGCATATGTCGACACCGAACCGCCGCCACTTCCACCGCCACTTGAGCAGCCCCCGAGCAACGCCTTCAGGAAGGAGCACGCCACCGTGGTGTCGTCGTCGCTTGGAACAGGGGGGTCTGAGGTTTTCACCTGAGCTCCTGGGAGGGGTGGAAGGAAGGAGGTCCTCTCTGAAGCCTCCAACGAGGAAAGCAACACCCAAAGGCACTGCCATCGGAGTGGCTGCCACGCCGGCCAAGAGATTCCCCCGGAACCCTTCCAGCCACCGGATCTGCAAGGCCAGCACCCAAGAACGGTGACCGAAGCCACCAAGGGCCGGATCCGCTGCAGATCGGAGTAGATCGGGGTCGAGGACAAACATCACCATGGCCACCAACATCCAGCGAGGATCCGCCGCCGCAGCCGAAGCCCACCACCTCCCCGCCATCCACATGGCCAGGGAAGTGGCCCACCTGTCCACGCCGGCGCCGCCCGCCGCCAAGCTACGCCGCGTGCCACCAGCCATGGCCGCCGCCATGGATCCGAGCCGCAGGCGGGCCGCCAGCCGCGGTGCCCCGCGGGAGAGGAGAGCCGCGCCACGGGGGGAAGGCCAACCCCAGCAGATCGGCTCTGGGGAACCACCCCCCCCCCCCGCACGCCACCGCGTCGCTCGAAGCGGCCTCGCGCCGTGCACGCGGGCCCCTGCACAGCCGCGTCCAGGGCGCGCCGGAACCCCAGATCGGGTCCAAGCCACGCGCCGCCCACCTCGCGCCTCGCCGCGCCTCCATCTGCCGCTGCCTCGGAGACCAGGACCTGGCGCCCCGCCGCCGCCTTCCTTGGGGCCGGCCCGAGCTTCGCCGGGGGCGTCCTCTGGCGGCGGCAGGACGGCTGGGGGGAAGGGGAAGAGGGTGGCGGCGCTAGGTTTTTTACCCCCGAGTCGCCAGACAAGGCGACGCGAGGGTCGAGGGTCCTGCCTTCTTCTTTTAAAATGGGGACATTTTCACTTCCCGGCCTCTGCACCAACTTAGGATGCATACAACCATTTTAGTATGAGTACCAAGATAAACATGGTCCTCAGAATTTTTTAATTGAGTATCAAGATATTTCTTGATGAGTGGTTGCACCATACACCAAGCTTGATCATCAATAAACGGGGAAAAAACCCTGTGCATCACCTGTCAATTCCGGGAATTGAACTCGGGTCGTTGGGCTGGACAACCGCATACCCAACCACTGAGCCAAGGCTCTCTCTGCAAATGTTTAACTTTGAGTTACATACCGCCAATGTTTGGAATATTGCTTATCGTTAGCATTTCTTTAGGATTAGAGATTAATCAGACATCTGCCAATTAACCGATTTTACTCAAAAAAATCAGACGTATTGCAAAACTTCTCCGGCTTGATAATTTACTCCCAAACACTTCTGATTTCTCCGAAATACTTCTGCTTTTCTCTCCGAAACATTTTCAATGTCTCCAAACCTTGCAGGCACGGGCAGCGCTTGCTCCTCATGTGAGGTTGAGCGGCCACGCGCCGCGCATTGGGCGAGCCTCTCAACTTCTATGATACTGCAAGGCACCCCCCCCCCCCCCCCCTGTGTCGAGTTCTTTAGTTGAGTAAAGGAATTTGATTCCATGGGATGGATTTACATACTAACTGATGGAATAGCATCCTGCAAATATCAACGAAAGAAGATGCCTCAGATACATGGAAATGGCAATGCTAACTAGTTCTGCTAGATCCCACGTCCAACCAAAAACGCGCATGATATACAAAGTGGAGTATGTCTTAGTTAGCAGCACTTTTCCTTTAACGGAAGGGAAATTAGAGGAGGATGATTCCATCATATTAGTTTAACTTTACTTACCTCTATCGTCTTTTTATAACTCCTCATTATACTCGCCGAGTCCTCTAAATAGTAAGAAATTGCTTTTTTTGCGAGAAGTAAGAAGTTGGTCATAAAGTTAAACTCATTAGTGCAAACTTTCTACAAATAGCTACATTTTTTTATAGGGAGCATTACGCCCGGCTTTATAGATAAAGCCTCGCTAACCAAGCTAGCCAAATGGTGATGACACGAGATTTATTTTCTTTGTGAATATAGTGACACAAGATTGTAATACAAGCATACAAATATCACAAGTTTCAATGTCACTGAACAAAATTATTAATTAGTTGTGCATGTTCCAGAGCGTTTAAGCCTAGCCAGATTTTTTTAGCGTACCCAAACCTAGCCAGATAATGCAACGGGTTTACCCCCAAGATACCCCACAACCAAGCAAAAGAAATCTATGGAACCCTTACCATGCAGTGTAATACACCCATGAAGAGTCATAATCCCTCCCAAGCTTCGTTGAGCTTGTATTTATTATTTATTTTGAAAACAACTAGAAATCTCTTTTTAAAATATAAATGCACGTACAGAAAATTTTCATCAACAGATCTTTGATCTACACAGAAAAAAGATAAATACATGGGCAAAATATAGTTTTTGTTCTTTCTCTTTATGGAGCCACAAATTAGTCTCTTCTGCGTAGCCTACAAACCAAACATATTACTTAAAAATGTGTAGATGTCTATATCCTTTATAAAAAAAATCCGGCTGCCTAGAGCCCATGAGCCAAAATGTCGCATTATGTGCTCCCATCTTAACGAGAGTAACCTTTCAAGACTTTTGAATCAACATGGAACCATTCTCAAAGTCTCACATCATATATAATCTTCCTTTATCTACAAAGGAGATGAAAATCAGTATTGACCAAACACCGACATTATTAAAAAAAAACTCCTAAAATGGAAAATACAATGCAGTCCTGCATATAATACGGAGACTATACAAATGATTGTTACTCGTTTCCTGACCAAAATTTCGTAACATCTTTTAATACCACAATTTAGGTTATAAATATGTGCAAATCTAATTGAGCAAGATTTATGAATAAAACTTTAGGCAACCGGGAATTAACAAACAAAAATACTTTAGAGATTACGGATTGTTACGTTAAATTAGATAATGTGTTAAGGACGTGGATCACTAGTTGGCAGACAAGCGCGATAGCTAGGTGGTACGAAAAAGCTACGTGCAGCAGATTTGATTGAAGTATCTGCAAAAGCTTGCAGCTTTGACCTTGTACTAGTAGTGATGAAAAGAGAGATGGATGCGTCGTTGGAGCAAAAAGAAGGGATTGCTTTGACTTGCGTCGGTCGACCGATCCATGTGGTCGGTGGAATAATGCAAAAGCTAATAAAGCTTAAACGATTTGATTTGATGCAAAGATGATGGATCGAGCAGGCTGTGTTTTTATCAAATCCAATCACCAGTAAAAGTTTTCATTCCCTCGCCTTAGTTTGCTTTCACTAATAATTCATTTCAGAAATTCCCTCCTGGAAATTTATAGTAGTTAGATTCAAAAGACTAGATATAATTTACAAATTACAGGAAGATGCTCTAAATATAATTATGGATCGAGCAGGTTGTCTTTTTAAGTTGTTGATTGATGACGATCAGCACGCTTATGATCATGTTCAAATTTTCGATGGATCAGACGAACAAGACCCAAACACAAATTTTACATAAGCATGCATGCATGCATGCATGTATAAGTTCATCCCTGTGTTCCATGACAAGTTGAGATTGGGCATTATGCATGCTAGGATTACTTTAGTAATCGATCTTGATCTCATGTCCATGACAGGGTTGCTGCTGCTCGTCGCGCTCCAGCATACCGGCAATGGCACCGCCGTCCGTTTCTTCCATTCCACTGGGTTCAACAGGGTTGCAGCAGTAGTGCTCGAACTTGTCGGTGGCCGCCTGCGGGACGGAGACGAGCACGGTGACGCCGCCGGGGTCGCCTGCCACCGGGACGAACACGCAGTATATCTCGCTGGTGAGCGGGCCCATGTGCGCCGGCGTGCCCGCGCCGAAGTCGAGGTCCTCCAGCCCCAGCCTCGTCCATGCCGAGATCACCAGGCTCGCCGACAGGTCAGGCTTGGCTCCACCGCCGGCGCCGACACGACGCTCCTCCAGGAGGTCCACCATGGACCGCACGTAGTCGTCGTCCACGCGCTCCTTGGCCTCCTGCACGAGCCGGATCACCGTCGCCGGCGCAGCCACCGCCGCCACCTGCCCGGCCGTAGACTCGGCGCACCCGAGCACGAAACCATTGCCGTAGTATCCATGGGGGAGCTCCGGCTTTAGGTGACGCCGGGCGTTCACCGAGAAGAGGAGCTTCACGCGGAGCGCCGCCGGCGGGTCCAGCGCGCGCACCCACGCGCGCCACACCGTGGCCGCCAGCGCCTCGAAGGAGGTGCAGCACTTGAGCACCGGCGCCGACAGCAGCAACTGCTTCTTGAGGTGCCCCAGGTGCGCCCCCGTGAAGGTGAGGGACACTGGCGAGAGCGGCTGGCCCAGCAGGTGCTCCAGGAGGGTGGGCTTGTCGTTGGCGACGGCGTCCTGGCAATACTCCGGGTGCGTGAACTCGACGCGCGGCGGGCAGCGCGGGCGCAGGGCGCGGCGGTCGTGGACGACGGGGTGGTCACCGCTACCGGCGATGTCGGACCTGGCGGCGCGCGCCCAGGCGTGCAGGAACTGCGCCGTGCCGATGCCGTCGCAGAGGCAGTGGTTGATGGCCGTGCACAGCACCATGCCGCCGCAGCCGAGGTGGGTCACCTGCCATGCCATGCGAGCCGTTCATGTGCTTGTCAGTCAATTGTGCACTTGAGCGGGGAGAGAGTGCGCTGCGATCATTAGCAAATTTCTCTAGATTGCCAGTCCAAATCAAAGATCTATTCGTCACAACATGAATGACCAAGACGACGATGGTGATGATGATTAGTCAGGCCATAAGCTTGAAAGTGATGGCACTGCAACATACTCCCCCTGTTCCAAATTACTCGTCGCTGAAATGGATGTATCTAGAACTAAAATACATCTAGATACATTCATATGTGCGACAAGTAAGTCAGAAGGGAGGGAGTACACATGATCTAGTACTACAAAGTGCTAATTACTGTGTTGCCAGTACAAAATCTGCAGAGGATCGGCGAGATGCAGTAGCTGAGAATTCAGTTTGAGGTACTACAAAGTGCTAATTACTGTGTTGCCAGTACAAAATCTGCAGAGGATCGGCGAGATGCAGTAGCTGAGAATTCAGTTTGAGGGAGGACAGGCCACCCCCACTGAACTCATAAAGACACGGTTAAAGGCAGCACCTCAGTGGAGTGTACTACTACTGTTTAGTACTCCATCCATTCCAAAATAAATGACTCAATTTTATAAAGGTTTAATACTCCCTCTGTCCCGAAATTCTTGTCTTAGATTTGTCTAAATACGGATGTATCAAATCACATTTTAGTATTAGATACATCCGTATTTAGACAAATTTAAGACAAGAATTTCGGGACGGAGGAAATACAAAGTAACTTGAGCCACTTATTTTGGGACGGAGGAAGTAGTTGAATAAACAGTTTAATTAGATTTTCAACAATCTTAGAACAACACAAAGGGGATCAAGGATGCTGATGCTCACTGGAGGTCTACTTATATACTACTCTTAGTACTAGTAGATATCATATGATAAGGATTGAAATTTGAAAGTGAGAAGATTGCCCCTGAAGATCTCATTCTGATCTAGCGAAGATATACACGCACACACAACCAAGTCGTTGAGGAACAAAGCATATTTGTGAGAGATGAGATCGTGCATGGATCTGCCACTAATCATGATAAACTTGACAACATGCAAGTGGATCGGGTTGTTTGGAAGGACAAAGTGTGCCTGAGAAAATAATAAAGGTGGCGAGGCAAAGATGAGAGCTTTTGAGAAAGGCTGGTTGGACTCTCCTAACCCTATCTATCATTTGCTTTTGGCCAACTTTGCTGTCTCCTAAGCTCTGCACTCTGCTGCAGGTCACTGATCATACATGTACCACACAACTACTGGGACGATAACATAGTTTAGCAACAATCTTAATTGCTCCCACTCAGTTATTAGATCTACTCAAGCAGTTTTTTTCTTGGACGTACTGCACTGATTAACAAACTAATTCTATATGATTAACTGTACTCGAGCAGTATGCTGTTCTTTTTCAAGTGATGCAGGGGCAGCAGCTACAGCACAAAATCAAGCTTATTCCTGACCAAGTACAGAAACCAAGCAGTGATAAATGGATACATCTATAGATGCATGCAAAGGAAATTTGTGAAGAATAATTAGTGTAGGGGTGAATCATTTTTTGCTGCAAAGAAAATTTATTTGTAAAGAATAAAAAGTATTATATTGGTTATAATTAACTAATTGATCGAGAGCAGAGCAGAGCAGAGTGGCAACTGACACTGACCTGGACGACGAGAGGCGGCACGGCGACGAAGCCGTGCGCGTCGACCCTGTACAGCAGCTTCCGCCACGACTTGTGCGGCGTGGCCCCGCCGCCGCGGAGGAAGTCGGCTGCGGCGAGCCCGGGCAGGGAGCCCTCGGCGAACAGCGCCCCTTCGGCATTGCAGTCCACGGCGAGCTTCCCCTCCTCCTCGCCGTCGCCGGGCCGGAGCCTCCCCGCCAGCGGGTAGTAGTCAACGAGGGCCTCGGCCAGCGCGGACCGGAGCGCGTCGGCGGGGACGGCGGCGCCGGCGGAGAAGACGTAGAGGTACTTGATGGAGAAGCGGAGGAAGCGCTGGTCGTCCAGGTTAGAGAGGTAAAGCGCGTGGCGCGGCGTTGGGTGGCGGGGCGGCACCAAGACCGGGTCGCCACGGTACTGCACCTCGCCGGAGATCTCCAACCCCGTGTCCATGGCTGTCTCTCTTGCTGGTCTTTTCGGGCTTTGGCCATGGCCCTCTGCTCTGCTCGGCTTATATACCAATATACCATGGAAGATATTGTGCCAATGCACTTTTTTTTAGATTGGCTAGTAAATTAATTTCCGTATCATCTTCTCTCTATATATGGCAGTACTTTAGGGCGTCTTTAATTTCTTCCGTGTATACATGTGTTAATTACAGGCGTATATTTGGGGAATACGTTACTTTGATTCTCCTTTTGAGTGTATCTCGCCTTAATCTCGGGGTCTTTTCGTTTTGCGGGGTCCCATATAGGGCTGGACGAAAAGTTCGTATTCGGCGACCATAATAAGCGCTCGATATCTTGGCTCATTAAGCTCGAAGCTCATTTCTCAATGAGCATAATCGATCACTGATTTCAGCTTGTTAAACTTAACGGGCATAACGAGCGGGTTTCATGAGCAGCTCGTTAAATTCGTTAGTACACCACATCACATATATTTTTAATCTTATGCCATATTTTAAAGGTACCTTGACTCACCTAGTCAATCTAATCGACCTATTCCAACCAATAGGAGGAGGCAAACTAACTCACCTCCTTCTATAGTCACCACGGTTTCTTCGTAAAAATTATAACCAGACTCTTATTTTGTAGAATGTACATCGTAATCTGTTAACGAGTGCGGGCGAGCACTCACGAGCTTAACAAGCTTTAAATGAACAAAGTCGAACATGGTTTTTGTAGTTAAGCTTAACAAGTTGAGCCTTAACAAACACGAGCCTAATGAGTCTGAGCCTTAACGAGCCAAGCAACTTGTTAATCCACCCCTAATCACATACCATGACAACAATGACTAGATTTGTATATTTAATGCGAAGAATAGCATATGTGTTCCAATGTAACTAACCTCTCTGAACTGAGTAATACTACATTTGCAAGATTTATTTCTACGGACGAAACTTACAGGGCGGTGACCTAAGATGATAAAAGGAGCAATACAATTACCCTATATACTTCTTAGAAGTATCATGCATAATTTACATCCAGATATACTCATCCCTATACACATTCACACACGTTTTACTGAAGACAAGAGTCAGCGACGTAGCTTTTTACAAAATTGATGTCACAATTTCGATAAAATACACTAAGTGTCAACCCATGTTGTTTATATTAAATTCATATCCCTTTCAATTCATCCAAAAGTCTGAATTGTGGGGGAAGGTCGAACATAATCCTCCAACACTTCCCGTAATGTCTATTCTCTTTGGAGTTGCGATGTGGGCATTAGAAGCGGGAGCAGGCCACAATTTTTTGTTGCATTTACTGGATTTTGAACAACCCCCCCCCTTCACGTCTATGTTCTTTTAGTCATTATACATGGGATTGATTTAGACTGCATACTCTTTTTTTAATACTGCATCATCGGAGTTTTGAAGTCGAGATCTCTTGGCTTTGATACCATATTGAATTTATGCTACACTCAATTCATACAAAAGTCCAAACTATGAGAGAGTGCCGAATATTATACTCCACGGGGCATGTTTGATTACCTACATCATTTTTGGCATCCTTGCATTTGTGGCTGAGTAGAGCCTGGTTGAGCTAATGCAAGCCAAAAACCATGTGTTGCACCTAATTTGTTTGCCCGAAAAACCCATTGTGCATTATAGGCGGACAACTAGCTCCAGGCATGTGTTGCCCAGATGCAAGGTGCTGCTCTTTGTCTACGTGGAAGACATGCGGTGTGTTAACCTTTTGTTTCAGTGGTGAGGTTACCAGAGCGCATGCACACACATACACACACACGCATAGAGGCGGAACAGAGCAACTTGAATAGCCATTCACACTACATTAGGTACTATATTAACAGTCGTAGTTTTAATAACAACAGTCTTAAGTAGATAGTCCAAATATTAAGCACACAGTCAGATAAACTAAAGAGAACACATTAAACATCCTAGATCAAGGCAAGTGCTTCATCGTGCTTCTTGCACATGCCCACAACCTTTTTGCCTGAAAGTCCAAAGACATGCACCTTGAAGGTGTCCATAATCAACGCCTTGAACGTTAGGAGGTCACAAATCTTGAGATGGTGAATTATGGCAAAGTCGTCCCACCTTTATCAAAGGCTAACCTATGATTGACCTCCCGGATTGTGACCCTCTAGTTGCAGCCAATGTTTGTCCTGAGAATGACTTTAAGTGGGATGTTGGTCCTGTGCTTGCAGAAGCTATCGGGAATTAGCAGTAACTCTAAGCGGGAGCTAAGATCACCTTGTAGGGGTGCATTTGACATGCATCCTCATGAAAATGGAATAAATTTGTCGCCCTAACCATGCACCTCTACGTCGTGCTGCCCTCTGCGAGCCCCTTGTCCTCTGACACCTCCTTGCCCTTCGAGTAGTTCCCCTCTTCCACCTCCTTGCCCTTCGAGCAGTAGTCCTCGACAGCATTATTGAGCACAAGCTTCCTAGCTGAGCACTATAAGGATGAACTGAACAAGATCAATTGATGTACATGTATCATTGACTATCCATGACGATCAACACACTAACACATGCAGCCAGTACCATGGACATGGAAAACATTGAAATCAACCATACTACCATCGAAGAAAACTCTTGATCTTGCAATTAGCAAACCATACAACAAGATCAAGAGTTTTCATGCCAACATGCCCAATTTGAGCCCTGTCAAACCCTTGATTGAGACCTATATCGAAACCATAATCTAACCTTACGACACCCTAATCTGGTAGGACTTAAACACCCAAATTGAAAACAGTTGTGTTAAACCCTTAATCGACCCCAACTCAAACCTATCAAGGCTTAGTCCATGCCAAATTCGAGTTGTATGAAGCCCTAAAATAGACCCTAAACCAAAGCCTGAATCAAACCCTGAACCAACCCCTAAATCTAGGGGCGTGTTTGGTTGCCTGCATGAGGCCCAACCAGGCCCGCGCGGAAAGAAAACGACCTGTTTGGTTGGCTGCATACATTGTTCGGCATGCATGGCATGATGTTTAAAGCACTCCTGGCCTGGCTCCATTGAAACACTCGAATCGGCAGTTTCTCTAGAGCCAGGCCCGAGCAGTGCACGTGGGCGGCGGCAGCGGCTGCACGCGCGCGGCCACGCTCGAGAAGCCGCCTTGCTTCCCGAAGTGCCGACAGTTATTAGCCTCACTGCCCCTCACCGCTCCCTCTCCCCACTCTCCCCCACTCTCCTAACTCTCATCGGTGGCGGCGGATCGCAGGAGAGCAAGAAGACCATCAGACTCCATCACTGGCGAGCGGATCACCACCTGGCCCGCGATAATGGCGGTAAGCATATTCTGTTAGTCATGCACTACTTTTTCACGTTCGATCCGGTGGTAGAATCGATCCACGGTAGAGAGGGGAATGGGGAATAGAGGTAGATAAGCATGGCAGTTCATACTAGTTCATACTAGTTCATGCAAGATCGGAATAGAGGTAGATGCAGATGGAGTAGAAGGGGGATTGGGGGTACACAACAGACACTAGCTAATCGCGGCGGGCTTCACCGGCATGCGGAGCGGCGGGTCAAGTGGCTGGCCTTCATCTTCTTGTCCATCACCGTGCGGGGCGGCGGGTCGTTGTCGCTCTCGAAGGAGTCAAGGTCGATCTGCCAGGTACGACGGCCGGGCTCTGGCGCCCTCACTGGCATCTGCACTAGTTCTTCGTCCTCCTTAGGCTCCCCATCGATGACCGCCGGCGACACGATTGTCGTCTCCTAGTACGTTGCGGCACGACAGTCATTAGGAGCCCAGTAGTTCTTGCACTTGGACCACCTCTTCCTCTGTTTAGCATCATCGGAGATGGCCTGATTCATGGCCCAATGAATGATGTTGACTGCCATCACATCCTTTGCCGGGTTAGGAATCAACATCTTCAACTCTTGTGCAGTGGCCCTCATGAGCACTGCATCAGATTCCTTCTGCATGTCAGGCATGGAGCCGAAGTTCGAGCACACCTCCATGGTGTTCTCGAACTTGGTGCGGTCACCATCCGACCACCCGAGGAAGAAGGCCCTCTAGCCAATACCCCAAGGGAAGGGGTTGGCGTTGGAGCTAGAGCTCATGGCGATGGAGAGGAGGAAGGTTGATAGTGAGAGAAGAGAGGAGGTGGGTAAGTAGCGGTGGTCAAGGTGAGTAAATATAGGCACGATGGAGTGGAGGAAGAGTGACAGTCATGCCGTTTTAACTAGATGCACTTTGTGTTGTGCCTGACTCCATGAATTGTGTGCAGATCAAGGAGATCAATGAGATGGGCATAGAGGTGCTCCCGGCCGTTGACAACAAGGGTAAGGAGCTGATTTCTCCAATGCCCGAGGTGGTGCTGCCGCCCACCGCTAAGGAAGAACCAAAGACGCCGACGGTTGGCAACGACGAGCGCATGCAGGAGCCCCCCTAGCAGCAAGCGCCGCAACTACGAACACTACCATGAGGAGGGTGTCCCAACTCACTTCTGCAAGATCAGCCTTGCACCGAAGCTTAAGTGCATCCCCATGCCCCTGGACTTCACCAAGCACTTTGTCGCGGTGCCAACAGAGTTCAAGCTGAGGAACAACACCGATTGCTCCTGGAGGGTGAGGGTGAAGCCGATGAACAGCAGGGTGACCCTGGATCAGGGTTGGGCCACCTACGCTGCCGTTCACCAGATCAAGATCGGCCGCATGGTGATGTTCAAGCTGCTGACTCCCGACACCCTCAAGGTCATCATCTTCGATGACGATGGCATTGAGGTGGTCAACAAGTGCGGGAAGCACGATGAATCCTTCACCACCGGGGACTAGAGCCGGGGCACCTCCTTCCTAAGTACTATCGAGTCTGCTTTATGGTTTATGCATTGAACTGTTTGAACTATCGTTATGATGTGTGGTACTATTGTTATGTTATCTGAACCATGCTGTTAAGTAGTTGATGCTCTGTTTATGCTCTGCTTATGATGTGTGGTACATGCATGGTTGTGCCGAAGTGTGCTGGTAACCTCACCAACTAGCCAAAGAGGTTACCACACACCAGGCGTTGCATACAACCAAACACCAACCTTGGGTTTATCCACTAACATGCAGGCAACCAAACACCAGGCAGTGTGGTTCAGCCCATGCAGGCAACCAAACAACTTGCAGATGGTGCATTTGAGGCTGCATTTGCATAGCCAGGCTGAGTTGAGAAGGCTATGCAATGTATCTACTGCAGACTACGGCAACCAAACACGCCCTAGTTGTATAAAAGTGTAAATTGAATCCTTAGATATAAATCCATGCCCACATCAATCCCTAAATCAGGGAGATAAGGGCTTACCGTCATTGATGAAGGAGTGGCCAAGAGGTGATGAAGTTGTGCTCACAGTCCAGATCTTGCTGTCGGTGATGCTCGCCACCTCCAATGAGAGAGAATGGCAATGGAGACAGGGGTGACTGAGCGATGAGAGAGGGGTGAGGGGATTTATGGTGTCGCTTTGAGAAACAACACGTCGTCTCCTGCTCTTGCCTGCGCGTGTAGACGCATGCAGCCACGTGTCCTCCTTGTTCTCGCTCGAAACGGTCGATTCAGCTGTTCCACCAGAGCCAGGCCCTAGGCTGCTTTGGTTTTTTGTGCTATGCCAGCCCAAACGCATGTGTATGACTCTAATCGTGCCAAAATTTCATTGCAAGGCCTGACTAGGTGATATGTAGGCTACAAAATAGGCTCCAAGAGTTTAATCTCTTACGGATTGAGGTAGAATCACCTGCTTAGACCATTCATCTCATTAGTGGTTGGTTCTCTACCAAGTGCACTTTTATTACTTTGAGTATAGCGAAAACTATATCTATCATCAACCTTGATAACACGTTTTCTATTTTCAGATGGATAACTTGTTTTAGTTAAAAGAAAAGAGTACTCCCTCCGTCCTGAAAAACATGTCGCAAGCATAGTGCAATGTAAATTTTGCACAAAAACCCCTTGTATCTTCGAATCTTTAACAAACAAGTCCTTCCGTCTTCCTCCACCCGATCTAGCTCCCGTGCATCGGGCCAAGGCCATCGTCGACTGATCCGTCGCCTGCGCCGCCCAGGGCCATATCCTCCGCCGCCCGGTACCTGCTCCTCCGCTGCCCAGTACCCGCGCCACCGCCTCCCAGGACCTAAGCTGCCGTAAGCCACTCCCGCCGCTATCCCCTCCGCCGCTGTCGCGTAGGACCTGCGCCACCAAGATCCTGTGGATCTCGTCCTCCTCAAGCTCCCGCCACCAAGCTCCGATGGATCTCGTCCTCCTCAAGCTCCCGAGAGCGCCTGGGCCTCAAGCTCATCCTCCTGCTTATCCTGTTCCACCAGGCTCGTGCTGCTGCTCCCCTGCTCGAGCTGTCGCCGGAGCTCCCCTGCTGCCCACCTGAGTGATGGTCACCGGTAATTTCCGCCGCCCATCCCCGCCGACGCCCACCAAATTGACGGTCCCTGGACTTTCCCCCGCCCACGCCTAAGCTCCGGTTGCCTGTTCTACTCCTCCATGCCCAGCACCTCCTCTCCACGACTAGGCACCGCTCCTCCTCCAAGCCCAAGCGCTTCTCCTCCTCCACGCCCAACACCTCACTGCTCGCCCAGTAGTAGATCCTCTACTTCTCACCTGCAGATCAAGAGATCAGTTAAGCAGAGTATCAGCCGCAGATCAATTGATCAACACAGAGGACTGTCATCTGTAGCAGTAGTATCTGTAGGAGCAGTATCTTCTTTAGCAGCAATTGATCGATATCAGCAGTATCTGTAGCAAGATCAAAGATCAAACTGTTTTTACATCAGATCAAAGATCAAACTTGCCCGGTGCCTCTGCTCTTCAGGTATAACAATTTTATCATGTTTTAAAACATGAGCAAACTGAACATCATAACATGTTTCAGTTAGGATGACCAATACTGTAAATTTCAGAAACTAAATTAGAACATATTTTCCAAGATGTAGATATACACAATACAGTCTGATCTGTATTTGAAATTAGAACTAGAAAACAAGATTAAATTAGGAAACACCCATATACTGTCAAGTTATGTCGATGCTCCACTTGAGGCAAGGAATTGCACCCATTTTCACTACTACAATATGATAGCCAATGGACAAAAATGTGACTAATGGGCAACTTTTTGAAATCAAAACAAAAATGGATAGTAAACTGATAATGACAGTAAACTGTAATTTGTTACAGAGGTTTTCCTATTGAAAATATAACTGAATGGACAGAAAAATGGGTGAAAAGATACCTGAAGGCTAGGCTAAAATGGACAGTAAACTGATAATGACTATTGCTAACAAGAGTAGGAAAATGCAAGCTTCTGAGATTTGTTACATAAATTTTCCTATTGAAAAGATAACTGAATTTTGTGTACTGAAAGTTTACAGTGTCCAGTGTAGGAAAGTTTACTGAAATTTGTGGAGTACTCAAAGTGCTTTGAACTAAAAAAATCATCAAAGTTCAAGCCTAGCTGATTTGAACGGCTCATTCTCTGGGATCATCAATGTGCATTCAGGCTAATTCTTTGAACTTTGATCATCAATCCAAAGAATATATTTATTTGATTTTTTAATTTATTTGGAATTATTTGGATTTATTTAGATTTATTTGAATTGTCTAAATTAATCCGAATAATTTAGTCAAGGCCTTTGGATTAATTTGAATTTATTTGAATCTCACAATTTGGTCTAACTTAGATGATCTTGTCTACTTGGAGTACATAATCTACCGAGTAGTCATGTCCCAGTCATGCATCCATGCATCCAGTAGAAACATCTTGCATACATGATCAGGTGTCAAACTTTTAATCAAAATCTACTGAGTAGTTATTGTGCTCATCCAGTAGCAACACCTTGCATACATGATCAGTAGTCATGTCGCAGATTTCTATTTACACTGAATTTGTATATCACCAAGAGCTCTACTAGTTTCAGACTAGGTTTACACTGAATTATTTGACCAGTAGTCATGTGGACTCTGAATTT
Organism: Triticum aestivum; assembly: GCF_018294505.1. Taxonomy (NCBI): domain Eukaryota; kingdom Viridiplantae; phylum Streptophyta; class Magnoliopsida; order Poales; family Poaceae; genus Triticum; species Triticum aestivum. The sequence continues at coordinate 72,867,053 of NC_057801.1, read as the reverse complement.
GTAAACACTTCCAGACTTGAGCATTCAGAGTTTGCAATTGCAAAAAAAAGGTCCCTTGTTCATGAACTTGTACTGTACACCATGCATTCAAGCAGAAAGAAACAAACAAGGTCTGAAGAAGAATGAATCCCTTCTCCATTAATTTTATTCAACATGATAAGTTCAGGTCATAAAAATCCATGATGTTGCATGAACAATTAGACAGTACACAGGGACAATTAACAGGACTACTCACGGAGACAATCACACATGATCAATTAACAGGATTAGTCCACGATATTCCTTACAGCTCCACAATCTGGAGATCAATTAACAGTATATACACACAACAAATAGCAGTAGATGGATTGGAATTCTTTCTGAAGTAAAATTAATAGGCGTTGGACCACAGACAACAGCAGATAAATTAACAGGATTACTCCATGATGCTTCACCAACAGAGGAGGGATGTGGACGACTGACCTCCTGCAATTCCTCAATTTTACCGCCGTCGTCGTCCTAGTGCCAGCTATTGCCGCCAGCCAGGCAGGCCAGCACGGCGGACGTGGAGGCGCCCTTGTAGTTGCGGCCGCCCACTCCAGGAGACGAGGCGGCGGATGCGTTGGTCGGCTTTGACGCCCTGGCATACGCGACGCCGATGAGCTCCACCGCAGACGCCTCTCCAGTGACCGTGCCGTGCATCGCCACCACCCGCTGCCACTCGTCTGGTCCCTTTTTATCCTCCTGCTCTCCCCTATCTTGCCGGCGCCAGTGACCTTTTCCTCCTCCTGCTCTCCCCTCTCGACGGTGGCCGGGATTGGTGGTGGTAGTGGAGAATCGACGGGCAGCAAGCGCCGATTTTCCGGAAGGGGATGGGGGAAAGCTTGAAAATTTAGGGATGCGGGAAACGGGAGCGGGGGAGCTGCGCGGGGTAGAGGTGGATCCACGCGGGGTTGCGGTGGAGCTGCGTGGCGGGGCGGTGTGCTTGAGCTACGCGAGGTCGCCGGTGTTGCGGGGGATCTAGTGGAACTGAGGGAGATGGCGGAGGAGACGATTGGACCGCGGGTTCGGTCAGATAAACCTGAAGGACTTTTTCACAAAAATACCGTTGCGACATGTTTTTCGGGACGGAGGGAGTATTTATTTGGTTCTTCGTACATATGTTCATGTTTGACGATAACCCCAAAGCTGTGGTCAGATATTTTTCCTAAGAAGTGCATGCGACAGCCAACACAACATGAGGTGTTGTTCTGCATGCGTCTCAGGTGGATGCGGGCGGGGAGGTATGATCATGTTGCGACTGCACGTGGTCGGCCGTTATCCTATCTCTGCAGTTTTGGTTGTCGCTAGTACATGGTGGTTGTGTTGTGGCTGCAACATCGAGGTGGTCCCTCGGCAGCTTGTTAGTGCTTGTGAGATGAATGGTGCTATGATGGATCAGCCATGCCCGAGCTCATACTGGAGGTTGGTGAGGCAATGTGCCAGGTGATTTTTTTAAATGGTGGTTGTAGTCAGCAGCGGCGATGCCGTGGGATCCATTACTTACTTCGAGGCATAGCCGGGGTAGCTATCCTCCCATCCACTTGGGGCAGCTCTGAGGGAAATCTCGGATCCGTGGATCAGATGATGACAACTCTTCTAAGTCGCTTCTCTCTTGGGGGCATCGTCCTTGGAGCAGGCATCAGTGGGAGGGACGGGCACTTGTCAGTGGCAATTTGGTGACCCTGTAAATCATGTGGCAAGGATGAAGATGGCAAGAGGGGCAGGGTTGGGGCATGTCCTTCGTCGTCGACCATTGTACATGTCCTAAGCATGAAGTCCGAGTTTTGGTGCCGTGGGGCGATGCGATGAAAACGATGCCATCTAATGGACAAGTCAAGCTTGTTGGTGCAAGGCATGCTTCTTTCTCATGCGAGACTCGTTGCTGAATTCAGAGTTTCCTGGTGTCGGTGTCAAAACCGGCAGATCTCGGGCAGGGGGGCCCAAGTTGTATGTCTGAGGACCGAAGGTAACTATGAACAAAGGACAAAGTGTTTAACCCAAGTTTGGGCCCTCTTAATGGAGGTAAAACCCTACTCCTGCTTGATTATATTCGAGGGTATAGGGGTTACAAGAGTTGATCTACCTCGAGATCGATTCGGCTAACCCTAGATCAGCTAGCCTAGCAATGTTGTGATCCTGCCTCCGATCTATCCTCCGGTTTATATAGACACTGGAGGGGCTTAGGGTTGTACAAAGTCGGTTTTACAGAAAGGAATAACATATCCGGACACCTATACTTGCCATCCACTGATGTCGCTTAAAGCTACGTTGGTGTTTTCCCAAAGAGGAAGGGATGATGCAGCACAGCGGCGGTAGGTATTTCCCTCAGATATGAAACGAAGGTTATCGAACCAGTAGGAGAACCAAGCAACACAACATAAACAACCCCTACACACAAATAACAACACCTCGCAACCCGATGTGTTAAAGGGGTTGTCAATCCCTGTCGGGATACGGCGCCTCAAGATAGGCAAAGGACGTGAGGTAAATTTGTAGATAGGATAAATAGATCATGGAACAAATAAATTGCAGCAAGGTGTTTTTGGTTTAATAGATCTGAAAATAAATGCAAGAGAAGATAGATCGCAAAGGCAAATATGATGAAAAGAGACCCAGGGGCCGTAGGTTTCACTAGTGGCTTCTCTCAAGAAAAATAGCAAACGGTGGGAAAACAATTACTGTTGGGCAATTGATAGAACTTCAAATAATCATGACAATATCCAGGCAATGATCATTACATAGGCATCATGTCCAAGATTAGTAGACCGACTCCTGCCTGCATCTACTACTATTACTCCACACATCGACCGCTATCCAACATGCATCTAGTGTATTAAGTTCATGAGAAAATGGAGTAATGCAATAAGAACAATGACATGATGTAGACGAGATCCGTTTATCTATTGCGGCAGCTATGGATCCCATCTTTTTATCCTTAGTAGCAACGATACATGTGTGTCGGTTCCCTTTCTATCACTGGGATCAAGCACCGTAAGATCAAACCCACTACCGGGCACCTCTTCCCATTGCAAGATAAATAGATCAAGGTTGCCAAAAAAATCGGAGAAGAAATATTAGGCTATAAGCAATCATGCATATAATAGATCAAAGAAGACTCAAATAACTTCCATGGATAAAAACATAGATCTAATCATAAATTCAAAGTTCATCAGATCCCAACAAACACACCGCCAAAAGACTTACATCATATGGATCTCCAAGAGACCATTGTATTGATAATCAAGAGAGAGAAAGAGAGAGAGAGAGGAAGCCATCTAGCTACTAACTATGGACCCAAAGGTCTACAAAGAACTACTCACACATCGTCGGAGAGGCACCAATGGAAGTGGTGAACCCCTCCGTGATGGTCTCTAGATTGGATCTGGTGGTTCTGGACTCTACGACGGCTGGATGAATATTTTGTCAACTCCCCTAGGGTTTCTGGAATATTGGGGTATTTATAGAGCAAAGAGGCGGTCCAGGGGGCACCCGAGGTGGGGACAACCCACCAGGGCGCGTCTGGGCCTCCTGGCACGCCCTGGTGGGTTGTCCCCTCCTCGGGACTCCCTGATACGTCCATTTTGCATCATGCTTTTATGACAATATTTATTGCATTGTAGGCTGTTATTTCACGTTATGTCACAATACTTATGGCTATTCTCTCTTATTTTACAAGGTTTACATGAAGATAGAGAATGCCGGCAGCTGGAATGCTGGGCTGGTAAAGGAGCAAATATTGGAAGCTTATTCTGCGCAACTCCAAAAGTCCTGAAACTCCACGGAATATCTTAGAATAAATAAAGAAAAATCATCGCCAAAGATGAAGGCCAGGGGGCCCACACCCTACTCACGAGGGTGGGGGCGCCCCCCTGGGCGCGCCCCCCTACCTCGTGGTCCCCCTGGTGGCTCTCCAACGCCCGTCTTCTCCTATATGAAGTCTTTGGATGAGAAAAAAATAAGAAGCAACCTTTCGGGACGAGACTCCGCCGCCACGATGCGGAACCTTGCCGCAACCAATCTAGGGCTCCTGCATAGCTGTTCTGCCGGGGACACTTCCCTCCGGGAGGGGGAAATCATCACCATCATCATCACCAACGCTCCTCTCATCGGGAGAGGGCAATCTCCATCAACATCTTCACCAGCACCATCTCATCTCCAAACCCTAGTTCATCTCTTGTATCCAATTCTTGTCTCCAAGTCCGGGATTGGTGCTAGTAGGTTGCTAGTAGTGTTGATTACTCCTTGTAGTTGATGCTAGTTGGTTTATTTGGTGGAAGATCATATGTTCAAATCCTTTATGCATATTATTACCCCTCTGATTATGAACATGAATATGCTTTGTGAGTAATTACGTTTGTTCCTGGGGACAAGGCAGAAGTCTTGATATTAGTAGTCATGTGAATTTGGTATTCGTTCGATATTTTGATAAGATGTATGTTGTCTAGCCTCTAGTGGTGTTATGTGAACGTCAACTACATAACACTTCACCATTATTTGGGCCTAGAGGAAGGCATTGGGAAGTAATAAGTAGATGATGGGTTGCTAGACTGACAAAAGCTTAAACCCTAGTTTATGCGTTGCTTCGTAAGGGGCTGATTTGGATCCATATGTTTCATGCTATGGTTAGGTTTACCTTAATACTTTTGTTGTAGTTGCGGATGCTTGCAATAGAGGTTAATCATAAGTGGGATGCTTGTCCAAGTAAGGGCAGTAACCAAGCACCGGTCCACCCACATATCAAATTATCAAAGTACCGAACGCGAATCATATGAACGTGATGAAAACTAGCTTGACGATATTCCCATGTGTCCTCGGGAGCGCTTTTCCTATTATAAGAGTTTGTCCAGGCTTGTCCTTTGCTACAAAAAGGATTGGGCCACTTTGCTGCACCTTATTTACTTTTGTTACTTGTTGCTCGTTACAATTTATCTTATCACAAAACTATCTGTTACCACTTATTTCAGTACTTGCAGAGAATACCTTGCTGAAAACCGCTTATCATTTCCTTCTGCTCCTCGTTGGGTTCGACACTCTTACTTATCGAAAGGACTAAGATAGATACCCTATACTTGTGGGTTATCAAGACTCTTTTCTGGCGCCATTGCCAGGGAGTGAAGCGCCTTTGGTAGGTGGAATTTGGTAAGGAAAAATTTATTTAGTGTGCTGAAATTTTCTGTCACTTGTTACTATGGAAAGTGATTATCTGAGGGGCTTGTTCGGGGTATCTTCACCCCGTCCAGTAGAGCAAAGAGTTGCTCCTCAACCTACTCAACCTACTGAACCTATTGAAAATGAAACTCCTTTTGAGATTCCTTCGGGTTTGATGGAAAAACTGCTAGCTAACACTTTTACAGGAGATGAAACAAAGCATCCTGATGAACATCTACGCTATGTGGATGATGTTTGTGGACTATTTAAGCTTGCAGGTATACCCGATGATGTTGTTAAGAAGAAGGCCTTCCCTTTATCTTTAAAGGGAGATGCATTGACATGGTATAGGCTATGTGATGATATGAGATCATGGAACTACAAAAGATTGAAATTGGAATTTCATCAAAAGTATTACCCTATGCATCTTGTTCATCGTGATCGCAATTATATATATAATTTTTGGCCTCGCGAAGGAGAAAGCATCGCTCAAGCTTGGGGGAGGCTTAAATCAATGTTATACTCATGCCCCAATCATGAGCTCACAAGAGAAGTGATTATGCAAAGTTTTTATGCTCGGCTTTCTGATAACAATCGCACCATGCTCGATACTTCTTGTGGTGGCTCTTTTATGATGAAGACTATTGAATTTTGATGGAATTTATTGGATAGAATTAAACACAACTCTGAATTTGGGACCTCGACGAAGGTAAGGAGTCAGGTATGACACCTAAGTTTGACTATGTTAAATCTTTTATGGATACCGATATTTTCCGTAAGTTTAGCACTAAATATGGACTTGACTCTGAGATAGTAGCTTCTTCCTGTGAATCTTTTGCTACTTATGTTGATCTCCCCAAGGAGAAGTGGTTTAAATATCATCCTCCCATAGAAGTAAAAGTAGCTGCACCTATTAAAGTTGAAGAAAAGATTGTCACTTATAATGATCCTATTGTTCCCACTTCTTATGTTGAGAAACCACCTTTCCCTGTTAGAATGAAGGATCATGCTAAAGCTTCAACTGTTGTTCATAAAAGCAATATTAGAACTTATACACCTCTTGAGCAAGTCAAAGTAGAACCTAATATTGCTATTGTTAAAGATCTCTTGTCTGATAATATCGATGGGCATGTTATTCAATTCCAGGGTGAAACTGCTAGAATTGCTAAACCTTGTGTTAGAGATAAACATAGACCCGTGGTAGGCGTGCCTGTTATTTCTGTTAAAATAGGAGATCATTGTTATCATGGCTTATGTGATATGGGTGCTAGTACTAGTGTAATACCCATTGACTTATACAAAGAAATTATGCATGATATTGCACCTGTTGAGTTAGAAGAAATTGATGTCACAATTAAACTTGCCAATAGAGATACTATTTCTCCACTGGGCATTGTTAGATATGTTGAAGTCTTGTGTGGACAAACCAAATATCCTGCTAATTTCCTTGTCCTTGGTTCTCCACAAGATAGCTTTTGACCCATTATATTTGGTAGACCCTTCTTGAATACTGTTAATGCTAAGATAGACTGCAAAAAGAATGTTGTTACTATTGGCTTGGATGATATGGTTCATGAGTTTAATTTCTCTAAATTTAGTAAACAACATCGTGAGGAAGAATCGCCTAGTAAGGATGAAATTATTGGTCTTGCTTCTATTGCTGTACCTCCTAGTGATCCTTTACAACAGTATTTGCTGGACCATGAAAATGATATGTTCATGAATGAAAGAAGGGAAATAGATGAAGTATTCTTTAAACAGGAACCTATTCTGCAACACAATTTTCCTGTTGAAATCCTAGGGGATCCTCCTCCACCCAAGGGTGATCCCGTGTTTGAGCTTAAACCGTTGCCTGATAATCTTAAATATGCTTATCTTGATGAAAATAAAATATATCCTGTTATTATTAGTGCTAACCTTTCGGAGCATGAAGAAGAAAGATTATTGAAAACTCTAAAGAAGCACCGTGCCGCTATTGGATATACTCTGGATGATCTTAAGGGCATCAGCCCCACTCTATGTCAACATAAAATAAATTTGGAAGCGGATGCCAAACCAGTTCGTGATCCTCAACGACGTCTGAATCCTAAAATGAAAGAAGTGGTAAAAAAAGAAATACTCAAGCTTCTGGAGGCAGGTATAATTTATCCCGTTGCTGATAGTCAGTGGGTAAGTCCTATCCATTGTGTCCCTAAGAAGGGAGGTATTACTATTGTCCCTAATGATAAAGATGAATTGATCCCACAGAGAATTATCACAGGCTATAGGATGGTAATTGATTTCCGCAAATTAAATAAAGCTACTAAGAAAGATCATTACCCCTTACCTTTTACTGATCAAATGCTAGAAAGATTATGCAAACATACACATTATTGCTTCCTAGATGGTTATTCTGGTTTCTCTCAAATACTTGTGTCAGCTAAGGATCAATCAAAGACTACTTTTACATGCCCTTTTGGTACTTTTGCTTATAGACGTATGCCTTTCGGTTTATGTAATGCGCCTGCTACCTTTCAAAGATGCATGATGGCTATATTCTCTGACTTCTGTGAAAAGATTTGTGAGGTTTTCATGGACAACTTTTCCGTCTATGGTTCCTCTTTTGATGATTGCTTGAGCAATCTTGCTCGAGTTTTGTAGAGATGTGAAGAAACTAATCTTGTCTTGAATTGGGAAAAGCGCCACTTTATGGTTAATGAAGGTATTGTCTTGGGGCATAAAGTTTCTGAAAGAGGTATTGAAGTTGATAAGGCCAAGGTAGATGCTATCGAAAAGATGCCATGTCCCAAGGACATCAAAGGTATAAGAAGTTTCCTTGGTCACGCCGGATTTTATAGGAGGTTCAGTAAGGACTTCTCAAAAATCTCTCGGCCTCTGACAAATTTATTACAAAAAGATGTACCATTTGTCTTTGATGATGATTGTGTAGAAGCATTTGAAATACTTAAGAAAGCATTAGTCTCTGCACCTGTTGTTCAGCCACCTGATTGGAATTTACCCTTTGAAATTATGTGTGATGCTAGTGATTATGCTGTAGGTGCTGTTCTAGGGCAAAGAGTTGATAAGAAATTAAATGTTATCCATTATGCTAGTAAGACTCTAGACAGTGCTGAAAGAAATTATGCTACTACCGAAAATGAACTTTTAGCAGTTGTGTTTGCTTGTGATAAGTTTAGACCTTATATTGTTGATTCTAAAGTAACTATTCACACTGATCATGCTGCTACTAAATATCTTATGGAAAATAAGGATGCAAAACCTAGACTAATTAGATGGGTTCTCCTGCTGCAAGAATTTTATTTACATATTGTTGATAGAAAAGGAGCTGAGAACCCCGTTGCAGACAACTTGTCTAGGTTAGAGAATGTTCTTGATGACCCACTACCTATTGATGATAGCTTTCCTGATGAACAATTAAATGTCATAAGCACTTCTCGTAGCACTCCATGGTATGCTGATTATGCTAATTATATTGTTGCTAAATTTATACCACCTAGCTTCACATACCAACAAAATAAAAAGTTTTTCTATGATTTGCGACATTACTTTTGGGATGACCCACATATTTATAAAGAAGGAGTAGATGGTGTTATTAGACGTTGTGTACCTGAGCATGAATAGGAACAGATCCTACGCAAGTGTCACTCTGAAGCTTATGGAGGACACCACGCTGGAGATAGAACTGCACATAAGGTATTGCAATCCGGTTTTTATTGGCCTACTCTCTTCAAGGATGCCCATAAGTTTGTTTTGTCTTGCGATGAATGTCAAAGAATTGGCAATATTAGTAGACATCAAGAAATGCCTATGAATTATTCACTTGTTATTGAACCATTTGATGTTTGGGGCTTTGATTATATGGGACCTTTTCCTGCCTCTAATGGATATACTCATATTTTAGTTGCTTTTGATTACATTACTAAGTGGGTAGAAGCTATTCCAACTAGCAATGCTGATCATAACATTTCTATTAAAATGCTTAAGGAAGTTATTTTTCTGAGGTTTGGAGTCCCTAGATATCTTATGACTGATGGTGGTTCACACTTTATTCACGGTGCTTTCCGTAAGATGCTTGCTAAATATGACGTTAATCATAGAATTGCATCTCCATATCACCCGCAGTCTAGTGGTCAGGTAGAATTGAGCAATAGAGAGATCACATTAATTTTGCAAAAGAATATCAATAGGTCTAGAAAGAATTGGTCCAAGAAACTTGATGATGCATTATGGGCCTATAGAACTGCATATAAAAATCCTATGGGTATGTCTCCGTATAAAATGGTTTATGGAAAAGCTTGTCACTTACCTCTCGAACTAGAACATAAGGCATACTAGGCTATTAAAGAGCTCAACTATGATTTCAAACTTGCCGGTGAGAAGAGGTTATTTGATATTAGCTCACTTGATGAATGGAGAACCCAAGCTTATGAAAATGCCAAGTTGTTTAAATAAAAAGTTAAAAGATGGCATGACAAAAGGATACAAAGGCGTGAGTTCAATGTAGGTGATTATGTATTGCTATACAACTCTCATTTAAGATTTTTTGCAGGAAAACTTCTCTCCAAATGGGAAGGTCCCTACGTTATCGAGGAGGTCTATCGCTCCGGTGCCATAAAAATCAACAACTTTGCAGGCACATATCCGAAGGTGGTAAATGGTCAAAGGATCAAACACTATATCTCAGGTAATCCTATAAATGTTGAAACCAATATTATTGAAACCGTAACCCCGGAGGAATAGATAAGGGACACTTTCCAGCCTGTTTTAGACTCCAAAAAGGAATAGGTATGTGTTACGGTAAGTAAACCGACTCCAAAACAATTTTTAAGGCAATATTTCTCCGTTTTGGAATATTTAGAAAAATAGAAAAATAAGTAGCAGTCCGGGGAGGACACGAGGCCTCCACGAGGGTGGAGGGCGCGCCCTACCCCCTTGGGCACGCCCCCCTACCTCGTGAGCACCTCGTGTGCCCTCCGGACTCCATTTCCTTGCACGATACATATTTTGGTCGATAAAAATTCATTATATATACTCCCGAAGGTTTTGACTCTCGTATCACGCAAATATCCTCTGTTTTCGTTTCGAGCTGTTGCTGCTGCAGATTGGAACAAGATGTCGTCCCAAGATTCGGAGGGAGAGAGCTACATAGCTGATTATATTGCAAATCCAAGAGTATATGGGGAGGTGGAACACTATGGCTGGACCAACAACAAAGAAGGAGAGATAATCACATGGGTATGGGCACTCCCCTTGGCAACTGCCAAGCTTGGGGGAGGTGCCCTAGTATCATATCACCATCACAACTCCTATCTTTACCGTTTTTCTTAGTTTGATCTATTTAGTAGTATCTTGATTTAGTAGAATAAAGTCATGGCATGATCTAGTTTTGAGTTTCGCTTTATGATCCTTCTTTGTAATCGAGTCCGTGAGCTATATAATAAAGATTAGTGTTGAGTCAAGGGCTTGAGTATTTTGCCATGATCTTGGGTGATTAGAAGAGAAAGAATAAAAAGAATCAAAGAGTTCATATTGATCTTAGTGAAAGTAATGACTTCACATAGAAAGAGTATGATGATTAAAGGTTGTTGGGAGTTGGCAGATATAGCTTTGGTCATCGTTGCAATTAATAGGAAGTAATAAGGAAAGAGAGGTTTCACATATAGATATATTATCATTGACATCTTTTATGATTGGGAGCACTCATTAAAATATGACATGCTAAAGAGTTGATGTTGGACAAGGAAGACAACATAATGAGTTATGTTTTCTTACATCTGAGATAAAGTATGCTGTCATGGATCTTCTAACGTGTTGAGCTTTCCTTTCCCCCTCATGCTAGCCAAATTCTCAGCACTAAGTAGAAATACTACTTGTGCTTCCAAATACCCTTAAACCAGTTTTGCCATGAGAGTCCACCATATCTACCTATGGATTGAATAAGATCCTTCAAGTAAGTTGTCATCGGTGCAAGCAATAAAAATTGCTCTCTATATATGCATGACTTATTAGTGCAGAGAAATAAGCTTTGTACGAACTTGTTGTGGACGCAATAAAGCGACGAACTGCATAATAAAGGTTCACATACAAGGGGCAATATAAAGTGACGTTCTTTTGCATTAAGATTTTGTGCATCAACCCTAAACGCGCATGACAACCTCTTCTTCCCTCTACGAAGGGCCTATCTTTTATTATTTTCCTCTACCTTATGCAAGAGTCACGGTGATCTTCACCTTTCCTTTTTCATTTTATCCTTTGGCAAGCTCAACATGTTGTAAAGAACATGATATATATATCTAATTGGATGTGGGGGAGCATGAATTATTATTGTTGACATTACCCTTGAGGTAAAAGGTTGTGGGGCAAAACTATAAGCCCCTATCTTTCTCTGTGTCTGATTAAAACTCCGTAACCACAAGTATTATGCGAGTGTTAGCAATTATGAAGGACTAAGTGATAGTTGAGTATGTGGACTTGCTCTTAAGCTCTGACATAGACTCTTTCCGATGTTGTGATAAATTGCAATTGCTTCAATGACAAAGGGTATAATTTGTTGATGCTCAATAAGGTTTCTGATTCATGCTTTGGCTTTGTGAAAAGATCATCACTTCAACATGAGTAATCATATAAAAAAATCTATATAAGTTGCTGTTATGAAATAATCATGATGCCTTCATGTCCGTATTTTATTTTTATCGACGCCTCTACCTCTAAACATGAGGACATATTTATTGTTATCGGCTTTTCGCTTGAGGACAAGCGAGGTCTAAGCTTGGGGGAGTTGATACGTCCATTTTGCATCTTGCTTTTATGACAATATTTATTGCATTATAGGCTATTATTTCACGTTATGTCACAATACTTATGGCCATTCTCTCTTATTTTACAAGGTTTACATGAAGAGGGAGAATGCCGGCAGCTGGAATGCTGGGCTGGTAAAGGAGCAAATATTGGAAGCTTATTCTGCGCAACTCCAAAAGTCCTGAAACTCCACGGAATATCTTACAATAAATAAAGAAAAATCATCACCAAAGATGAAGGCCAGGGGGCCCACACCCTGCTCACGAGGGTGGGGGGCGCCCCCTGGGCGCGCCCCCTACCTCGTGGGCCCCCTGATGGCTCTCCGATGCCCGTCTTCTCCTATATGAAGTCTTTCGATGAGAAAAAAATAAGAAGCAACCTTTCGGGACGAGACTCCGCCGTGACGAGGCGGAACCTTGGCGGAACCAATCTAGGGCTCCTGCAGAGCTGTTCTGCCGGGGACACTTCCCTCCGGGAGGGGGAAATCATCACCATCGTCATCACCAACGCTCCTCTCATCGGGAGAGGGGAATCTCCATCAACATCTTCACCAGCACCATCTCATCTCCAAACCCTAGTTCATCTCTTGTATCCAATTCTTGTCTCCAAGTCCGGGATTTGTGCTAGTAGGTTGCTAGTAGTGTTGATTACTCCTTGTAGCCAATGCTAGTTGGTTTATTTGGTGGAAGATCATATGTTCAGATCCTTTATGCATATTATTACCCCTCTGATTATGAACATGAATATGCTTTGTGAGTAATTACGTTTGTTCCTGAGGACAAGGGAGAAGTCTTGCTATTGGTAGTCATGTGAATTTGGTATTCGTTCGATATTTTGATAAGATGTATGTTGTCTAGCCTCTAGTGGTGTTACGTGAACGTCGACTACATAACACTTCACCATTATTTGGGCCTAGAGGAAGGCATTAGGAAGTAATAAGTAGATGATGGGTTGCTAGAGTGACAGAAGCTTAAACCCTAGTTTATGCGTTGCTTCGTAAGGGGCTGATTTCGATCCATATGTTTCTTGCTATGGTTAGGTTTACCTTAATACTTTTGTTGTAGTTGCGGATGCTTGCAATAGAGGTTAATCATAAGTGGGATGCTTGTCCAAGTAAGGGCAGTACCCAAGCACCGGTCCACCCACATATCAAATTATCAAAGTACCGAACGCGAATCATATGAACGTGATGAAAACTAGCTTGACGATATTCCCATGTGTCCTCGGGAGCGCTTTTCCTATTATAAGAGTTTGTCCAGGCTTGTCCTTTGCTACAAAAAGGATTGGGCCACTTTGCTGCACCTTATTTACTTTTGTTACTTGTTGCTCGTTACAATTTATCTTATCACAAAACTATCTGTTACCACTTATTTCAGTACTTGCAGAGAATACCTTGCTGAAAACCGCTTATCATTTCCTTCTGCTCCTCGTTGGGTTCGACACTCTTACTTATCGAAAGGACTATGATATATCCCCTATACTTGTGGGTCATCACTCCCCCAAGTGCAACCAGGGCCGAACTTCTTCCTTTTGGTCCATAAAAAATCATCGTAAAGTGGTGTGGCATTTGGATTCCGTCTGATATTGATTTCCTGCGATGTAAAAAACATGCAGAAAATAGCAACTGGCACTTGGCACTATGTCAATAGGTTAGTACCAAAAAATGGTATAAAATGATTGTAAAACATCCAAGAATGATAATATAACAGCATGGAACAATAAAATATTATAGATACGTTGGAGACGTATCAACATCCCCAAGCTTAATTCATGCTCGTCCTCGAGTAGGTAAATGATAAAAACATAATCTTTGATGTGGAATGCTTCCTAACATGTTCATCACATTCTTTTCTTTATAACATGGACACATGGACTTTTATATGATTCAAAGCAATGGTCTAGTTTTGACATGAAGACTTTAATACTCAAGCATACCAACAAGCAACCATGTCTTTCAAAATATTACCACTAAAGCAAGTTATCCCTAGCCCATCATGCTCAATCATTGATCCATTCATGAAACACACCCGAATATTAGCTACACCCAATGCTCAAATACGATCATAGTGCCCCTTAGTTGGTGCTTTATGAGAGAAGATGGAGACTCAAATTCAAAATAAAAATTACATAAGTAAAAGAAAGGCCCTTCACGGAGGGAAGTAGTGATTTGTAGAGGTGCCAGAGCTCAAAGCTTAAATTGAGAGATAAAATAATTTTTGAGAGGCATATTTTTCCTACCAACAAAAACGACTTGGAGCATTCCAACACTTTCCATGCTAGATACATCATAGGCGGTTCCCAAACAGAAAATAAAGTTTATTCCTTTTTCCACCATAACTTTCACTTTCCATGGCTAGCTGTATCCACGAGTGCCTTCCATACCAACACGTTCCAAGGAATTTATTATTTGACAACATAAAGTAATTCATTTTTCATTTCGGGACTGGGCATCCCTAATACCTTTGCCGTACTCTCGTGATGACAAGTGAATAAACACTCATCGTGAGAATAACACATCTAGCATGGAAAATATTGGCTACCCTTTACCACCTCGCGAGTAGTAGAGCACACAAAAGAGAAATTTATTTTGAACATTAGAGATGGCACATGCAAATTTTGCTTAGAACGGCATAGAAATACCGCATATAGGTAGGTATAGTGGACCCATATGGAAAAACTAGTTTAAAGGGTTTTGGATGCACAAGTAGTGATCATACTTAGTGCAAAATGAAGGCTAGCAAAAAGATTGAGAAGCGACCAACCAAAAAGCGAAAAATCTCGTACCCAAGCATTAAGCATAAGTAACACCGAATAATGCACCATAAGTAGGATATAAATTTCATTGCATAACTATTGACTTTCGTGCTTGCATAGGGAATCACAAACCTTAACATCAATATTCTTACTAAAGCACAATTACTCATCAACATGACTCACATATCATATCGTCATATCTCAAAACCATTACTAAGAATCAAGTTTATTTTGTCCAATTATCTTCATGTAAGTTTTTGTTATATACTCCTTGGATATCTATCACTTCGGAACTATTTTCATATGTTGCTTTTGATAAGCTCAAACAAATATACGTGAAGATCATGAGCATATTTTTTTTCTTTCTCTCAAATTAATCTAAGTGAAGCAAGAGAGAATTTCTGCAAAATTTACTAACTCACAAATAAATTTAAGTGAAGCATGAGAGCATTTCTTCAAAATTAGCAAAGCACACCGCGCTCAAAAAGATATAAGTGAAGTACTAGAGCAAGTCCATAGCTCTAAAAATTTAGGTGAAGCATAGAGAGCAATTCTAACAAGTCATGACATAATTTTGGCTCTCAAATAGGTGTGTCCAGAAAGTATTGATGACTTAAAACACAAAATAAAACAAGCAAAGACACATATCATACAAGATGCTCCAAGCAAAACATATATCATGTGACGAATAAAAATATAGCCTCGAGTAAAATACCGATGGTCGTTAGAAGAAAGAGGGGATGCCACTCGGGGGCATCCCCAAGCTTAGTTGGTTGCTCATTCTTGGATAATAGCTTGGGATGCCAGGGAATCCCCAAGCTTAGGCTCTTCTATCCTTCTTTCATCCATCGCAAGATAACCCAAAACTTGAAAACTTCAATCACACAAAACTTAAACAAAACATTTGTGAGATCCGTTAGTAAAAGAAAGCAAAACACTACTATAAGTGTTGTGTCAAACCAATTCTTATTTTGTTTTTGTATTATATCGACTGTATTACAACTATTCTATGGCAAAAACTCATCAAAGAAAACCATAGAGCCATCAAAATAAGCACACAACACAAAGAAAACAGAACCTGCCAAAACAGAACAGTCTGTAGTAATCTGGAACTTTCGAATACTTCTGTAACTTAAAAAATTATGAAATAAATTGGTGGACGTGAGGAATTTTCTCTTAATCCTCTGCAAAAAGAATCAACTTAAAAGCACTCTTCTGTAAAAAATGACAACGAATCTCGTGAGCGCAAAAGTTTCTGTTTTTTAGCAGGATCAAATAAACTTTCACCCAAGTCTTCCTAAAGGTCTTGCTTGGCACAAACACTAATTAAAACACAAAAAACACAATCATAATAGTAGCACAATTGTGCTAGCACACAAAAAGGAAAGAAAAAATAATTTATTCATTGGCTTGCCTCCCAACAAGCACTATGGTTTTACGCCCCTACCTAGGCATAAGATTTCAACGATGCTCACATAAAAGAGAAGAATTGAAGCACAAAGAGAGCGTCATAAAACATGTGACAAACACATCTAAGTCTAACATACTTCCTATGCATAGGCATTTTATAAGCAAACAAATTATCAAGGCAAGCAAAAACTAGCATATGCAAGGAAAAAGTAAGAGACGATAGTGTTCGCACACGAACACGTCACCGTGTACCTCCAACGCCGAGGGTGATGCACCGCAGCTCACGTCGAAGGAGACTCGGCCAGAAGCACGGTACGCAGGCAATCCGGCGGGTGCTTTTGAGGACCCGAAACCCCACACGCCCGGGAGGGACCCCGTCTGGACGCGCGGCGGCTATGGGCTGCCCTAGGTCGACCTGATCGCCCCTAGGGCCTCGAGATTCGCCGCCCTGCAACAAGAAGAACGAACGAAGAACGAGGAAGAAGAAGAACAAGGGAGAGAGATAAAAAGTAAAGGTAAAAAGTGGTAGATGATTTTGTCGATTGTGTGTTGTTCAATTGGTTGTCATCCCTTAGATATATAAGAGGCAGCTGGACTTCCCGTGCATGGAAAAGGCTTGGATTCACGTCCAAAACCCTAGTCAAATTCGGATTGGTTTTGTCCGAACTTTCCAAAATTGTTCGGTTTAAACTGGCTGCACCTTGCGGGTCTTTTTTGTGGTGGTAAACGATCTCGGATGGAAACGAGCCCAAAAGTAATCTCGACCGTTTTGACGAGATGAACAACTTATATGTTGAACATTTTTTGATCAGAGGCCATCTTGAGGGTCAAACCGGTTGCGCGAAACAGACTATTCCCTCGCGCTACCCATCACACATGTGTGTGGTGGGGCGCGCCACATCTCGCCTCGTAAGAGGGCTGCACTCCGATTGCTCTAACTTTTGCATACGAACTCGGATTTGGACAAATTGTATATCAAAATCGATTGTTTCGATTTGACGAAGACAATCTGTGTAGATCATTTTTCCATTTGATGTCGTCTTGGGGTCTTAATCGGCCGAACTGTACTCTAAATATAATATCTTAGTACTTTGAGCATGGTTTCGGCCTTCGAGATGAAATCGGACGGCGATGACCCAAACTTGAAAGATGTTCATATAAAAAATACGGAACTCTTTCATGTAGTTCACTTCTCCATTTGAGGCCATCTTAAATAAGTTTTTGACCGGTCCAAAATCTGGTGTGAACACATGCCCCCCTGTTTTTCGGCAAAGCTTGTGTGTCGAAAAATAACTTGCACATAACTTGCTCTAAGGACGATGTCAACACTCCATCGGCCATTTTGCATATGCTTAGGACGATAATTTTATATCGGCCATTGTTTGTGTGAATATTTTGATGCAAGCTTGGGTGAAACTTTCTCAACTTCATTAATCCGACTATAAAGTTCCATTGGTATGTATGTTAAAACCATCCATCAATCATATTGTTCACCCTTCTGCTAGGATCTTGCAGATAATCAACTATGAACTTTCTCGAATTCTTACTTTGCCTGCATAAAAGTTTCATTAGTGGCCGAGGTGGTGACCTCCAATTCGGCCTTACCTATGTTGGCAAGAATAAACATCAGCTATTGATAGACGTGCAATGCACCATGACCAACATGGTAGCCATTTGTTTGCTATGCCAACCCTCTTCAATTTTCATGCCTAGATATATGAACAATTTCAAAGCAACCCAAGGTAAATTTTGCATCTAGACATTCCCCAAGATAAACTATAAGTGATTCGTCAAAATATTGATAACCCTTGGATATTTGTTGCACTACTCATGACGAATCACCAAAAGCCGCAATATATTTAGAACACATGGAAAAAGTTCCAAACCGAATAACATTGCATATTCGGCTTTGATTATTGTGCATTAAATATTTTAAAAGGCATGAGGCTTCACATAACAACACTATATGGAGATATATAAACAACACCAACACTGTGTCCATTGTTATGAATTCAACTATCAAAACATAATCTCCATAGTACTTGTCTCGCTCTCCAATCGAACTAAGGACGATGTTAGAATACTACACCGGACATGCATTGACATACTCATAGTACGATAAGTAAATATCGGCCATTACCATGTAAACTTTGTTCAAAGCACATATAGCCGAAACAAACAAACGAAATGTCAAATTAAGTATTTCGGCCCTTTGGATCAGCAACAAACTTGTAGCTAACCAAATGTATAGTGACTTGGTAATACTCTTTCATGATGTAAGAAATTATATTGCATCCATGGATTAAAATAAGCCCATTGAGGGTTACCAATCATACCTGGTGATGAATTCCATGGCATAAGCGTTAATGGCATAGTTGAAGAATATGGATAATGTGTAGACCGAAGATGCTGAAACCTTCGGCTTGGTCCTTCATAGTTTTCACTCTTTTCATTCTTCACCTTTGCCGCAATTCTTGTAATGGAAGCTTGCACATAATTCTTATTTTGAGCACCTCCTTTGGG
This sequence comes from Triticum aestivum, assembly GCF_018294505.1. Classification (NCBI taxonomy): domain Eukaryota; kingdom Viridiplantae; phylum Streptophyta; class Magnoliopsida; order Poales; family Poaceae; genus Triticum; species Triticum aestivum. The sequence continues at coordinate 72,848,399 of NC_057801.1, read as the reverse complement.
AACCCATGCCATGTTCCTATCTTCAAGTTCTTGTGCAATAAGTTTTTGTAATTTGTTCTTTTTCCAATATGATAAGCCGAGTATGCACCCCAGCTGCGATTTTGTTTGAAGCAATGACAATTCTTGTTTTACCTTGTGCACTTTCAACTTCTTTTCTTCAGATTTGGCACTTTGATTCTCGACAATTGATTGCTTCATCTCGTTGCCTTTAGTAGCCAATGTTAACACTTTAATTGGCTCTTTATCCTTTAAGATCAAATCCGAATTGGCACTCTTGCGACCATCTTTTTTAACTCGATATACTTGTTTGATCACCTCTTTCTTCTTTCTTGAGCTCCGGACCGATTCTGTCTTATTGAAACGGTCTTGAACATATGACTGCTTATTGAACGTTGACCTTCTTGGAGCTGCATAATAATGCTGAGATGGTCTAAAATATGATGGACAATGTGCCATTGTATCATACATGTCCCATGATGAATATCGATCTACATGAGCATAGGGAGGCACCCACGGCATTGGCATTGGCGATCCAAAATAAGGATATGAACATGTTGCATTAAAATTGTCTTCTTGCTAGTACCGATCCTTGGATTTGCGCCTAGGGGGTGATCTTGATGCTTTTGCATTACTCGACCGATAAGCACCATTCTCTTCACTTTTCTTTTGATACTTATCTAATGACTGTGCAAAAGTGACCTGATTTCTTGTGCTTGTGCTTATTGCGGCCTTTATCTCCTTTGGTTTTGCTTGCATCGATCTTTGGATTGCTTTGTTGCCCCCCAGTCCTTGGCGTCTTCATTGTATCTTCGATAGAACTCATGCCTTCAAGAATATTTTCGTTGTGCTCTTGAACAACGTCTTTACTTGAAAACTTGATCCCATCACCTGCAGTTTTTACCTTCTCATCTTTAAAGGAATCGTCTTGAAGCAGCCGATTCAAAAACTTTTTTCCATTAGGACCAATCGGAATAGACTGGTCATCCCTTGGTGTTTCAACAAATTTTAATCGTCCTTTATCAATGACCGATTTAACTATTTGATGAAACATGTTGCAATCCTCGAAATTATGTTGAACGAATGATGCAACCTACAATACATTCGTCCTAGGTTTGATGGCTTGATGCAGTGATCAAGAATTCTAATGTAATTATTTTTCAACAAAAAATAAAGATTTGATCACACATGTTTGAATTGAAGGTATACTTTTTATTTTCTAGCCGATCTTGGTGTGTGAACGGCTTTAGAGGTAAGCAAACGAATGGTTCAGATTTGGAATCTCCCAATTCGGCTATGCAATGTGTTTTGCACTCTATATCCGATGTCTTTTGATAAGATATCATAATAGCATCGGTTTTCACAAAAGAATTCAATCTTTGCTTTAAATTTCTAAAATAATAATAGTTAGAGCATACATGTCTCAATTGAGACCAAATGAAAGCCAAGTAATAAATAAGCAAAGCCACCCAATTAGATATGAACTCTAGATAAAGCAATGGGGAAAGCCCTGGATGCAACAACAAGTCATCTTTATAAATGGCGCAATGGGTTGACCGATATGCTCAATAACAATTTTATTGCTAACAAGTAAATTACCCTTCTTCATTGGTCTTTCAAAATTACTTGTGAGGGTTTGTCTAATAGATGCATCAACAATAAAGTTGTGACCAAATCTGAAAACAGGTAAATTACTTGATACCCATACCTCTTCAAATATGTTGGGAGAGCATGATGGTGGTGCCACTTGAAGAACATCTTGCTCCGTCTTTGGATGGCTCCCCAACACCTTGTCATCATCTTTTTCTTGATTCCGTGCATCATTGCTTTGAAGATCCATGTCAGCCAAACTTTGTTCGGCTACTTGTTATTGTCCTTGAGGCTTGTCAATTTCTATGGCACGAAACTCATAGGGCAGGAAGTAGGTTCCATTGACTTCGGAAAAATCAAGTATGGCTGTTTTGCTATGCTTTCCATGCCATTTCTCAATAATGCTTGCCTCTTTGGATTTGATGGACTCAAAATATATACTACTTGATTCGGCTTTTCTAATAACCGATTTTTCTTTGTTACCTGAATCAATAACTTTATCTTTTTGAATTTGCAAGGCTTCTCGCTCTCGTCTAATTTTAGCCCACATATCTGCTTGGCAAGTTTTAAACTTTTTCATCTCAATTTCCATCCACTCGTCATGAGATTGCCCCCCAATACTTTGAGACTCTTTTGGCAATGAGGTGCCGAAACTTTGCGATTGTTTAGGTGGTACACTGGATGGTACAACACTAGGTGACTACATCATTTGTACAACTCTAGCTTTTACAGCAGCAAAATCATGAGGCTTTCCACCTTCTATTAGTTCATGGCGAATAGAGTTGCACAAATCCCAAGAGAATGTAAGCTTGTTCTCAATTACCCAGTATGGATATGGTTTCCCCCCAATGCTTTTAGACTCTTTAGGCAATGAGATGTTGCCGAAATTCTATAATTGTGTAGGGGGAACATGATATGCCACGGTAGTAGGTGAAGGCATTTGTGCTCCTGTAGAAGTTTCACTTATTCAACCATGACCATTAAGGTGCGGAGCCGAATTATGGACATCAACAGTTGCATATGGTGCCAAAAAACGAGTAGCATGAGGTGCAGCATACAACGTTTGAGTGTAATTGGCCGAATAACTAGTAGTAGCATGGCCAATTCCCCTATCCACCGGCATGTTTGGATTAACATGTTGTAAATTAGTTGCTGATGAATAAAAAGATGAAACACTATGTTGCAGGCCATTGAAAGTTCCTACATGGGGTGTTTCAACTTGATTAACCAAACTCACCATGTTGTTCATCGGCATATAGATTTGTGGGGTTGCCGATGCATGGGAGTTGTGATACATATGTTGCATGTTGCTAAAATTACATAAAGTTGAAGCATGAAGATTATTCTGAATCGGCTGTTGCACATAATTAGATGCATGATTGATAAAACTAGGGCTAGATGATACATTATGTTCATTATACGATCTAGCAACAACATATGCATTATTTGCATCTACATAAGTGAATCGAGTATGTTGGGGAATGTAGCAGAAATTCAAAAATTTCCTACGAGTCACCAAGATCTATCTATGGAGAAACTAGCAACGAGGGAAAGGAGAGTGCATCTACATACCCTTGTAGATCGCTAAGCGGAAGCGTTCAAGAGAACGGGGTTGAAGGAGTCATACTCGTCGTGATCCAAATCACCGGAGATCCTAGTGCCGAACGGACGGCACCTCCGCGTTCAACACACGTGCAGCCCGGTGACGTCTCCCATGCCTTGAGCCAGCAAGGAGAGAGGGATAGGTTGGGGAAGACTCCGTCCAGCAGTAGCACAATGGCGTGGTGGTGGTGGAGGAGCGTGGCAATCCTGCAGGGCTTCGCCAAGCACCGCGGGAGAGGAGGAGAAAGAGAGGTAGGGCTGCGCCAACAGGAGAAGAACTTCGTGTGTTGGGCTGCCCCTTTGCCTCCACTATATATAGGGGGAGAGGGAGGGCTGCGCCACCCCTTTAGGGTTCCCACCCCAAGGGGTGCGGTAGCCCTAGATCCCATCTAGGGTGCAGCCAAGGGGGGGAGAGGGGGGAAACTTGCCCCCCAAGTAAGGTGGAAGCACCCCCTCCCCAAGCCCTAGGTGCCTTGGGCCCTTGTGGGGGGCGCACCAGTCCACCTGGGGCCGGTCCCCTCCCACACTTGGCCCATGAAGCCCTCCGGGGCCGGTGGCCCCACTTGGTGGACCCCCGGGACCCTTCCGGTGGTCCCGGTACGTTACCGATAACACCCGAAACTTTTCCGGTGACCAAAACAGGACTTCCCATATATAAATCTTTACCTCCGGACCATTCCGGAACTCCTCATGACGTCCGGGATCTCATGCGGGACTCCGAACAACATTCGGTAACCACGTATATCTATTCCCTATAACCCTAGCATCATCGAACATTAAGTGTATAGACCCTGCGGGTTCGGGAACCATGCAGACATGACCGAGACATTCTCCGGTCAATAACCAATAGAGGGATCTGGATACCCATGTTGGCTCCCACATGTTCCACGATGATCTCATCGGATCAACCACGATGTCAAGGACTCAATTGATCCTGTATACAATTCCCTTTGTCCTGCGGTATTGTACTTGCCCGAGATTCGATCGTCGGTATGCCGATACCTTGTTCAATCTCGTTACCGGCATGTCTCTTTACTTGTTCCGTAACACATCATCCCGTGATCAACCCCTTGGTCATATTGTGCACATTATGATGATGTCCTACCGAGTGGGCCCAGAGATACCTCTCCATCAACTGGAGTGACAAATCCCAGTCCTGATTCGTCCCAACCCAACAGACACTTTCGGAGATACCCGTAGTGCACCTTTATAGCCACCCAGTTACATTGTGACGTTTGGTACACCCAAAGCATTCCTATGGTATCTGGGAGTTGCACAATCTCATGGTCTAAGGAATAATACTTGATATTAGAAAAGCTTTAGCATACGAACTACACGATCTTTGTGCTAGGCTTAGGATTGGGTCTTGTCCATCACATCATTCTCCTAATGATGTGATCCCGTTATCAATGACATCCAATGTCCATGGTCAGGAAACCGTAACCATCTATTGATCAACGAGCTAGTCAATTAGAGGCTTACTAGGGACATGGTGTTGTCTATGTACCTACACATGTATCTGAGTTTCCTATCAATACAATTATAGCATGGATAATAAACGATTATCATGAACAAGGAAATATGATAATAATAACTAATTTATTATTGCCTCTAGGGCATATTTCCAACAGTCTCCCACTTGCACTAGAGTCAATAATCTAGTTCACATCGCCATGTGATTAACACTAATAGGTCACATCGCCATCTGACCAACATCCAAAGAGTTTACTAGTGGCACTAAACTAGTTCACATCACCATGTGATTAAGACTCAATGAGTTCTGGGGTTTGATCATGTTTTGCTTGTGAGAGAGGTTTTAGTCAACGGGTCTGCAACATTCAGATCCGTATGTATTTCGCAAATCTCTAGGTCATATTGTAAATGCTGCTTCCACGCTCCACTTGAAGCTATTCCAAATGGTTGCTCCACTATACGTATCCGGTTTGCTACTCAGAGTCACTCGGATAGGTGTTAAAGCTTGCATCGACGTAACCCTTTACACCGAACTCTTTATCACCTCCATAATTGAGAAACATGTCCTTATTTACTCCAAGGACAATTTTGACCGCTGTCCAATGATCCGTTCCTGGATCATTCCTGTACCCCTTGACTGACTCATGGCAAGGCACACTTCCGGTGCGGTACACAGCATAGCATACTATAGAGCCTACGTCTGAAGCATAGGGGACGACTTTCGTCCTTTCTCTCTCTTCTGCCGTGGTCGAGCTTTAACTCTTAACTTCATACCTTACAACTCAGGCAAGAACTCCTTCTTTAACTGATCCATCTTGAACACCTTCAAGATCATGTCAAGGTATGTGCTCATTTGAAAGTACCATTTAGCGTTTTTGATCTATCCTCATAGATCTTGATGCTCAATGTTCAAGTAGCTTAATCCAGGTTTTCCATTGAAAAACACCTTTCAAACAACCCTATATGCCTTCTAGAAATTCAACATCATTTCTGATCAACAATATGTCAACAACATATACTCATCAGAAATTCTATAGTGCTCCCACTCACTTCTTTGGAAATACAAATTTCTCATAAACTTTGTATAAACCCAAAATCTTTGATCATCTTATCAAAGTGTATATTCCAACTCCGAGATGCTTAGTCTAGTCCATGGAAGGATCACTGGAGCCAGCATACCTTTTAGCATCCTTAGGATCGACAAAACCTTTCTGATTGTATCACGTACAACCTTTCCTTACGAAGACTGGTAAGGAAACTCGTTTTGACATCCATCTGCCAGATTTCATAAATGCAGCTAATGCTAACATGATTCCGACAGACTTAAGCATCGCTATGGATGAGAAAATCTCATCGTAGTCAACTCCTTGAACTTGTGAAAAACTCTTCGCCACAAGTCGAGCTTCATAGACGGTGACATTACCGTCCACGTCCGTCTTCCTCTTAAAGATCCATTTATCTCAATGGCTTGCTGATCATCGGGCAAGTCCACCAAAGTCCATGCTTTGTTCTGATACATGGATCCTATCTCGGATTTCATGGCTTCTAACCATTTGTTGGAATATGGGCCCACCATTGCTTCTCCATAGCTCGTAGGTTCATTGTTGTCTAGCAACATGACCTTCAAGACAGGATTACTGTACCACTCCGAAGTAGTATGCATCATTGTCACCCTACGAGGTACGGTAGTGACTTGATCCGAAGTTTCATGATCATTATCATAAGCTTCTACTTCAATTGGTGTAGGTGCCACATGAACAACTTCCTGTGCCCCGCTATACACTAATTGTAGTGACGGTTCAATAACCATATCAAGTCTCCACCATCCTCCCACTCAATTTTCAAGAGAAACTTTTCCTCGAGAAAGGACCCGTTTTTAGAAACAATCCTTTTGCGTCCGGATCTGAAATAGGAGGTATACCCAACTGTTTTTGGGTGTCCTATGAAGATGTATTTTATCTGCTTTGGGTTCGAGCTTATCAACCTGAAACTTTTTCACATAAGCGTCGCAGCCCCAAACTTTTAAGAAACGACAGCTTAGGTTTCTCTAAACCATAGTTCACACGGTGTCATCTCAACGAAATTACGTGGTGCCCTATTTAAAGTGAATGCGGTTGTGTCTAATGCCTAACCCATGAATGATAGTGGTAATTTGATAAGAGTCATCATGGTACGCACCATATCCAATAGGGTGCAACTATGATGTTCGGACACACCATCACACTATGGTGTTCCAGGCGGTATTAATTGTGAAACAATTTCCACAATGTCTTAATTACGTGCCAAACTTGCAACTCAGATATTCATCTCTATGATCATATCATAGACATTTTATCCTCTTTTCACGAAGATCTTCAACTTCACTCTGAAATTACTTGAACCTTTCAATAATTCAGAATTGTGTTTCATCAAGTAAATATACTCAGTATCTAGTCAAATCATCCGTGAAGTAAGAACATAACGACATCCACTGCGTGCCTCAGCACTCATTGGACTGCACACATCAAAATGTATTACTTCCGACAAGTTGCTTTCTTGTTCCATTTTACTAAAAACGAGGCTTTTCGGTCATCTTGCCCATGTGGTATGATCTGCATGTCTCAAGTGATTCAAAATCAAGTGAGTCCACATGATCCATCTGCATGGAGTTTCTTCATACGTACATACCAATAGACATGGTTCGCATGTCTCAAACCTTTCAAAACGAGTGAGTCCAAAGATCCATCAACATGGAGCTTCTTCATGCATTTTATACCAATATGACTTACATGGCAGTGCCACAAGTAGGTGGTACTATCATTACTATCTTATATCTTTTGGCATGACATGTGTATCACTACGATCGAGATTCAATAAACCATTCATTTTCTGCGCAAGACCATTGAAGGTATTATTCAAATAAACAGAGTAACCATTATTCTCCTTAAATGAATAACCGTATTGCGATAGACATATTCCAATCAAGTCTATGCTCAAGGTAAACACCAAATAACAATTATTTAGGTTTAACACCAATCTCAATGGTAGATGGAGCGTGCGATGCTTGATCACATCAACCTTGGAAACACTTCCAACACATATCGTCAGCTCACCTTTAGCTAGTCTCCGTTTATTCCGTAGCTTTTATTTCGAGTTACTAACACTTAGCAACCGAACCGGTATCTAATACCCTGGTGCTACTAGGAGTACTAGTAAAGTACACATTAACATAATGTATATCCAATATACTTCCGTCGACCTTGCCTGCCTTCTTATCTACCAAGTATCTAGGGTGGTTCTGCTTTAGTGTCCGTTCCTCTTATTACAGAAGCACTTAGTCTCGGGTTTGGGTTCAACCTTGGGTTTTTACTAGAGCAACAACTGTTTTTGCCGTTTCATGAAGTATCCCTTCTTGCCCTTGCCCTTCTTGAAACTAGTGGTTTTACTAACCATCAACAATTGATGCTCCTACTTGACTTCTACTTTAGCGGTGTCAAACATTGTGAATACTTCAAGGATCATCATATCTATCCCTGATATGTTATAGTTCATCACGAAGCTCTAGTAGCTTTGTGGCAATGACTTTGGAGAAACATCACTATCTCATCTGGAAGATCAACTCCCACTCGATTCAAGTGATTGTTGTAATCTGAGCACAATCTCAACGATTGAGCTTTTCTCCCTTGGTTTGCAGGCTAAGAAGCTCGTCGGAGGTCTTATACCTCTGACGTGGGCACGAGCCTGATATCCCAATTTCAGCCCTCAAAACATCTCATATGTTCCGCGACGTTTTGAAATCGTCTTTGGTGCCTCAACTCTAAACCATTTAACTGAACTATGACGTAGTTATCAAAACGTGGATGTCAAATGTTCGCAACATCCACAGACGACGTTCGAGGTTCAGCACACCGAGCGGTGCATTAAGGACATAAGCCTTCTACGAAGCAATGAGGACAATCCTCAATTTACGGACCTAGTCCGCATAATTGCTACTATCAACTTTCAACTAAATTTTCTCTAGGAACATGTCTAAACAGTAGAGCGCGAGCTACGACATAATTTGCAAGAATCTTTTGACTATGTTCAGGATAATTAAGTTCATCTTATGAACTCCCACTCAGATAGACATCCCTCTAATCATCTAAGTGATTACATGATCTGAGTCAACTAGGCCGTGTCCGATCATCACGTGAGACGGACTAGTCATCATCGGTGAACATCTTCATGTTGATCGTATCTACTATACGACTCATGCTCGACCTTTCGGTCTCTTGTGTTCCGAGGCCATGTCTGTACATGCTAGGCTCGTCAAGTCAACCTAAGTGTTTCACGTGTGTAAATCTGGCTTACACCCGTTGTATGTGAACGTTAGAATCTATCACACCCGATCATCACGTGGTGCTTCGAAACGACGAACTTTCGCAATGGTGCACAGTTAGGGGGAACACTTTCTTGAAATTTTAATGAGGGGTCATCTTATTTACTACCGTTGTTCTAAGCAAATAAGATGCATAAACATGATAAACATCACATGCAATCAAAAAGTGACATGGTATGGCCAATATCATTTTTCTCCTTTTGATCTCCATCTTCGGGGCTCCACGATCATCATCGTCACTGGCATGACACCATGATCTCCATCATCATGATCTCCATCATCGTGTCTTCATGAAGTTGTCTCGCCAACTATTAATTCTACTACTATGGCTACCGGTTAGCAATAAAGTAAAGTAATTACATGGCGTTGTTCAATGACACGCATGTCATACAATAAATTAAGACAACTCCTATGGCTCCTGCCGGTTGTCATACTCATCGACATGCAAGTCGTGATTCCTATTACAAGAACATGATCAATCTCATACATCACATATCATTCATCACATTCTTTTTGGCCATATCACATCACATAGCATACCCTGCAAAAACAAGTTAGACGTCCTCTAATTGTTGTTTGCATGTTTTACGTGGCTGCTATGGGTTTCTAGCAAGAACGTTTCTTACCCACACAAAAACCACAAAATGATATGTCAATTGCTATTTACCCTTCATAAGGGCCCTTTTCATCAAATCCGATCCGACTAAAGTGGGAGAGACTGGCACCCACTAGCCACCTTATGCAACAAGTGCATGTCAGTCGGTGGAACCTGTCTCACGTAAGTGTACGTGTAAGGTCGGTCCGGGCCGCTTCATCCCACAATACCGTCGAAACAAGATTGGACTAGTAACGGTAAGAATATTGAACAAAATCAACACCCACAACTACTTTGTGTTCTACTCATGCAAAGAATCTACGCAATAGACCTAGCTCATGATGCCACTATTGGGGAACGTAGCAGAAATTCAAAATTTTCCTACGAGTCACCAAGATCTATCGATGGAGAAACTAGCAACAAGGGGAAGGAGAGTGCATCTACATACCCTTGTAGATCGCTAAGCGGAAGCGTTCAAGAGAACGGGGTTGAAGGAGTCGTACTCGTCGTGATCCAAATCACCGGAGATCCTAGTGCCGAACGGACGGCACCTCCGCGTTCAACACACGTGCATCCCGGTGACGTCTCCCATGCCTTGATCCAGCAAGGAGAGAGGGAGAGGTTGGGGAAGACTCCGTCCAGCAGCAACACAACGGTGTGGTGGTGGTGGAGGAGTGTGGCAATCCTGCAGCGCTTCGCCAAGCACCGCGGGAGAGGAGGAGAAAGAGAGGTAGGGCTGCGCCAACAGGAGAAGAACTTCGTGTGTTGGGCTGCACCTTTGCCTCCACTATATATAGGGGGAGAGGGAGGGCTGCGCCCCCCCCCTTTAGGGTTCCCACCCCAAGGGGTGCGGCAGCCCTAGATCCCATCTAGGGTGCGGCCAAGGGGGGGAGAGGGGGGAAACTTGCCCCCCAAGTAAGGTGGAAGCACCCCCTCCCCAAACCCTAGGCGCCTTGGGCCCTTGTGGGGGGGGGGGCACCAGCCCACCTGGGGCTGGTCCCCTCCCACACTTGGCCCATGCAGCCCTCTGTGGCCGGTGGCCCCACTTGGTGGACCCCCGGGACCCTTCCAGTGGTCCCGGTACGTTACCGATAACACGTGAAACTTTTCCGGTGACCAGAACAGGACTTCCCATATATAAATCTTTACCTCCGGACCATTCCGGAACTCCTCGTGACATCCGGGATCTCATCCGGGACTCCGAACAACATTCGGTAACCACATATATCTATTCCCTATAACCCTAGCGTCATCGAACCTTAAGTGTGTAGACCCTACGGGTTTGGGAACCATGCATCCATGACCAAGACGTTCTCCGGTAATAACCAACAGTGGGATCTGGATACCCATGTTGGCTCCCACATGTTCCACGATGATCTCATCGGATGAACCACGATGTCAAGGACTCAATCGATCCCGTATACAATTCCTGTTGTCCAGCGGTATTGTACTTGCCCGAGATTCGATCATCGTTATGCCAGTACCTTGTTCAATCTCATTACCGGCAAGTCTCTTTACTCGTTTTGTAACACATCATCCCGTGATCAACCCCTTGGTCACATTGTGCACATTATGATGATGTCCTACAGAGTGGGCTCAGAGATACCTCTCCATCAACCGGAGTGACAAATCCCAGTCTCGATTCGTGCCAACCCAACAGACACTTTTGGAGATACCCGTAGTGCACCTTTATAGCCACCCAGTTACATTGTGACGTTTGGTACACCCAAAGCATTCCTATGGTATCCGGGAGTTGCACAATCTCATGGTCTAAGGAAATAATACTTGCCATTAGAAAAGCTTTAGCATACGAACTACACAATCTTTGTGCTAGGCTTAGGATTGGGTCTTGTCCATCACATCATTCTCCTAATGATGTGATCCCGTTATCAACGACATCGAATGTCCATGGTCAGGAAACTGTAACCATCTATTGATCAACGAGCTAGTCAATTAGAGGCTTACTAGGTACATGGTGTCGTCTATGTACCCACACATGTATCTGAGTTTCCTATCAATACAATTATAGCATGGATAATAAACGATTATCATGAACAAGGAAATATGATAACTAATTTATTATTGCCTCTAGGGCATATTTCCAACAGAGTATTCATATTACCTTTGTAGATTGCAAACCCTAGATGACGATATCTTCGTAGCAAGAACAAGCTAGAGACCGTTCAAAGCTTCGCAGACGAACACGTCACCGTGTACCCGCAATGCCGAGGGTGATGCACATCAACTCACGTCGAAGGAGACCCGGCCAGAAGCGCGGTACTCAGGCAATCCGGCGGGTGCTTTTGAGGACCCGAAACCCCACACGCCCGGGAGGGACCCCGTCTGGACGCGCGGCGGCTATGGGCTGCCCTAGGTCGACCCGATCGCCCCTAGGGCCTCGAGGTTCGCCGTCCTACAACAAGAAGAACGAAGGAAGAACGAGGAAGAAGAAGAACAAGGGAGAGACATAAAAAGTAAAGGTAAAAAGTGGTAGATGATTTTGTCGATTGTGTGTTGTTCAATCAGCCGTCACCCCTTAGATATATAAGAGGCGACTGGACTTCTCATGCACGGAGAAGGCTTGGATTCACGTCCAAAACCCTTGTCAAATTTGGATTGGTTTTGTCCGAACTTTCCAAAATTGTTCGGTTTAAACTGGTTGCACCTTGTGGGTCTTTTTTGTGGTGGTAAACAATCTCGGATGGAAACGAACCCAAAAGAAATGTTGACCGTTTTGACGAGATGAACAACTTCTATGTTGAATGTTTTTTGATCAGAGGCCATCTTAAGGGTCAAATCGGTCACGCAAAACAGACTATTCCCTCGCGCTACCCATCAGACATGTGTCTGGTGGGGCGCGCCACATCTCGCCTCGTAAGAGGGCTGCACTCCGATTGCTCTAACTTTTGCATATGAACTCGGATTTGGACAATGTTTATATAAAATTCGATCGTTTTTACGAGACGAAGACAGTCCGTGTAGATCATTTTTCCATTTGAGGTCGTCTTGGGGTCTTAATCGGCCGAACCGTACTCTGAATATAAGATCTTAGTACTTTGAGCATAGTTTCGGCCTTCGAGATAAAATCGGACGGTGATGACCCAAACTTCAAAGGTGTTCATATAAAAAATATGGAACTCTTTCATGTAGATTACTTCTCCATTTGAGGCCATCTTAAATAAGTTCTTGACCGTGCCAAAATCTGGTGTCAACAAATAGCAATCTTGACATGAAGAGAGGTAATTTAGTAACATGAAAATTTCTACAACCATATTTTCCTCTCTCATAATAATTACATGTAGGATCATAAGAAAATTCAACAAAATATCGATCACATAACATATTCTCAACATGATTCACGTGCATGCAAAGTTGACACTCTTTGAAAATAGTGGGATTAACAATAACTAAAGTCATGACCTCTCGAAACCCACTTTTATCAAAAATTTCATAAGTTTGAACATTCTCCAAATATGTGGGATCTAAAGTTGACACTCTTCCGAACCCACATTCAATATTATTGCAAACACTATTATCAATCTCATATTCATCATGGGGCTTAAATAAAATTTCAAGATCATACGAAGAATCACCCCAATCATGATCATTGCAACAAGTAGTGGACATAGGAAAACTAGCATCCCCAAGCTTGGGGTTTTGCATATCATAAGCATAATTGACATTAATAGAATTTATAATAACATCATCGCAATCATGCTTTTCATTCAAAGATCTATCATGAATCACTTCATAAAGCATTTCATCACAACCTTCAGATTCAGGAATTTCAAGCAAAACCTCATAAAGATAATCTAGTGTACTCAAATCACTAGCAATTTGTTCATGATAATTGGATCTGTTAAAAAGATTAGCAAGTGGATGAGGATCCATATCAAGAGATATTTAGCCAGCAAAGATGCAAGCAAATAGAAGACACATGGCACACAAGCAAAGAAGAGATCTGACGAGAAAACGACGAACGAAAAAGAGGGCGAATAAAACGGAAAATTTTTGTAAAGTGGGGGAGAGGAAAATGAGAGGCAAATGGCAAATAATGTAAATTGCGAGGAGATGAGTTTTGTGATTAGGAACCTGGTTGATGTTGAAGATCCTCCACGGTAACGGTGCCAGAAATTCCTTTTGATGTCGCTTGAAGCTACGTTGGTATTTCCCCAAAGAGGAAGGGATGATGCAGCACAACGGCGGTAGGTATTTCCCTCAGATATGAAAGCAAGGTTATTGAACCAGTAGGAGAACCAAGCAACACAACGTAAACAGCCCATGCACACAAATAACAACACCTCGCAACCCGACGTGTTAAAGGGGTTGTCAATCCCTTTCGGGGTATGGCGCCTCAAGATAGGCAAAGGACGTGAGGTAAATTTGTAGATAGGATAAATAGATCGTGGAACAAATAAATTTTAGCAAGGTATTTTTGTATTTTTGGTTTAATAGATCTGAAAATAAATGCAAGAGAAGATAGATCGCAAAGGCAAATATGATGAAAAGAGACCTGGGGGCCGTAGGTTTCACTAGTAGCTTCTCTCAAGAAAAATAGCAAACGGTGGGAAAACAATTACTATTGGGCAATTGATAGAACTTCAAATAATCATGACAATATCCAGGCAATGATCATTACATAGGCATCACGTCCAAGATTAGTAGACCGACTCATGCCTGCATCTACTACTATTACTCCACACATCGACCGCTATCCAGCATGCATCTAGTGTATTAAGTTCATGATAACAGAGTAATGCAATAAGAATGATGACATGATGTAGACGAGATCCGTTTATCTATTGCGGCAGATATGGATCCCATCTTTTTATCCTTAGTAGCAATGATACATAGGTGTCGGTTCCCTTTCTATCACTGGGATCAAGCACCGTTAGATCGAACTCACTACCGGGCACCTCTTCCCATTGCAAGATAAATAGATCAAGTTGGCCAAAAAAACCAAATATCAGAGAAGAAATACGAGGCTATAAGCAATCATGCATATAAGAGATCAAAGAAGACTCAAATAACTTTCATGGATAACAACATAGATCTGATCATAAACTCAAAGTTCATCAGATCCCAACAAACACACCGCCAAAAGACTTACATGATATGGATCTCCAAGAGACCATTGTATTGATAATCAAGGGAGAGAGAGAGGAAGCCATCTAGCTACTAACTACGGACCAAAAGGTCTACAAAGAACTATTCACGCATCATTAGAGAGGCACCAATGGAAGTGGTGAACCCCTCCGTGATGGTCTCTAGATTGGATCTGGTGGTTCTGGACTCTGCGGCGATGAATATTTCGTCGACTCCCCTAGGGTTTCTAGAATATTGGGGTATTTATAGAGCAAAGAGGCAGTCCAGGGGGCACCCGTGGTGGGCACAACCCACCAGGGCGCGCCTGGGCCTCCTCGCATGCCCTGGTGGGTTGTCCCCTCCTCGGGACTCCCCCCAGGTGCAACCAGGGCCCAACTTCTTCCTTTTGGTCCATAAAAAATCATCGTAAAGTGGCGTGGCATTTGGACTCCGTATGATATTGATTTCCCGCAATGTAAAAAACATGCAAAAAACAGCAACTGGCACTTGGCACTATGTCAATAGGTTATTACAAAAAAATGATATACAATGACTATAAAATGACCGTAAAACATCCAAGAATGATAATATAATAGCATGGAACGATCAAAAATTATGCATACGTTGGAGACGTATCATCCACGCATATGGGAGTCCCCACCGGACACGAGAGGTGATCCTCTGTCTTGTATCTTCGACGGCCCATCAGTCCGGCCCACATCCAATAGACCGGATGCCCGAGGACCCCCTAGTCTAGGACTCCCACAGTATCCCCTGAACCAGTCTTCAATGATGATATATTCGGCATTCTGATTGTCTTCCGCATTGCAAGGCGGGTGATGAAGCCATGTACCTAGGGTAGGGTCATGGACCTGTCTAAGGTACCCTCCCCACGGACACCTCTAGAAGAAACTGTCTTTCAGTCGACCTGAAAGGATTCCACTCGAAGAACTCAAAGACACTCGACCATGAAGACTCACTCGACCACCAGGAGATCTAGGGTCACTCTGCATCCAAATGGTCGCCTATTAAGTAGTCTTTATGGCCATCATATCACTTTATGTAAGACGTTACCAGTAACGCCAGGCCTTTATGTACATTGAACCTTCCGCTACGTAGGCTGGATGGGGTCCTGGCGCACTCTATATAAGCCACCCCCCTCCACAGGCAGAAGGGTTCGCACCTCTGTAACTCATACACATATAATCCAGTCGACCGCCTCCGGGAACCGAGATGTAGGGCTGTTACTTCCTCCGAGAAGGGCCCGAGCTCGTAACTCCCTTGCGTATACAACTACTCCATAGCTAGGATCTTGGCTCTCCATACCTACCCCCTATTCTGCTGTCAGGCTTAGAACCATGGCAGTTGGCGCCCACCTTGGGGTAGGTGTCTTAGCGACTTATTGGAGAAGTTGCAATTGTTCCGATCGCCTTCACCATGGTTTCTGGCGGAGTTTTGGTGGAGGGCCGTGAGATCCGTCTTGGCGCGCTCACGTTTATCACCGACGACTCCGCTTGGCTCCAGGAGGCTCCACTCGACATCAACACGCTCCTAGTCCGTGGGGCGACACACTTTCGCGCATGTGTCCGCGGCGTCCTGCTGCGGCTACCGTCTACTCCGTATCGGTCGACCCCTGCGTTGTCCTCCCTCCCTGTCTCCCGCCAGCGCAAGCGCTCTGGTCGGTCGAGGCTTCAGCGGTGGCTGAGACACGCAGTGGCTCGCAATTGGCCACCACCCAAGTCGCGGCGATTGAGCCCGACAAATCTCTCTATGGCCTGTTCGATCTGTCGACTGGCTCCATAGAGACTGCATCTGAGTGCGACAGCAGTGATCCAGCAGCGGAGGTCCTGATGGTCAACGGGCCTCGTAGTCCGCCCGGCTTCCCCCGCACCGACGGAGGAGACGACGGAGGCGACCCAGCTGAGGTCCAGGAGGAGTATCAACCCAAGCCACTCACTTCGTTGCAAAGAGAAGATCTTCGCCGCCGGAACATGGATGCTCTACATACTCCTATCGTAGGAGAAACCCCCGAGGCTCACACCATGGAGGACGCACATTTGGCCAACTTGGCTGAGCGCACTCGACTGGAGAACCTCCAGCGAGCACTCGTCGAGCGCGTGTGGCAACGAGTTCCAGACTCCAGTCGACGTCAACTCTTTCCGCCACCGACTCAGGTATATCGAACCCCAATTCAGAATCTGGCAGCTGCAGCCCGTATAGCAGAGTCGATTCAGCCCTCTCAGTCAGAGGCTGGCAGAGGCATGATGCAGATCAGAGATTTGCTCCGGGCAGTAGGGGATAAAAATTCAGCTATATCACAGTCGTGTAATAGGATTCATAGTCGATCCATCGCTGCGAATACAGTCCAGTCGGCCCATAGCCCGAGATCACCCCTGCGGCGTGAGGGACGTGGGGGTCGACGTGATCAGTATGATGACTGATTCGCGATGATCGGCGTCGAGTGCCCAGTCCTCCCCCAAGGGGTGGATCTTATGCCCCTCGGTAGCAAGATGACAGACACCAACACAGTGTTGGGCGAAGGGTTCCACTCGACCCCAGAGAACCAGGCTTTGATGCGAGGTCCATTATCGTGCAAGGTCTGGTCGACCGGAACAGAGCTCACCGAGAAGGCCATGACAGAGATGCGCCCACCAGCAGCCGAGTTCATGTCTCAGGACCAGAGTGTTTTAGCAGAGCCATCAGAGCCGCGGTGATCCCTCCCAACTTCAGGTTGGCGACTGGGGTGAGTAAGTTCACTGGTGAGTCCAAGCCCGATACTTGGCTTGAGGACTACCGAGTGGCTGTTCATATTGGCGGTGGTAATGATGAGGTGGCCATGAAACACTTACCGCTTATGTTGGAGGGCTCGGTCAGAGCCTGGCTGAATCAGTTGGCTCCTAGCAACATTTACACTTGGGAAGATCTTGCCCGAGTGTTTGTCAGGACATTTGAAGGAACGTGCAAACGGCCTGCAGGTCTGACAGAGCTGCAGGTTTGCGTACAAAAGTCGAATGAAACCCTGAGAGATTACATCCAAAGGTGGATCACATTGCATCATACGGTGGAGAATGTATCTGATCACGAAGCAGTCTGTGCCTTCAAGGAAGGTGTTAAGAACAGAGAGTTAAGTTTGAAGTTTGGTCGGACCGGAGACATGACTCTGAGTCGAATGATGGAAATTGCCACCAAATATGCCAATGGCGAAGAAGAGGATCGACTTTGGAGTGGCATGTACAAGTCGAGCCAGTCGAAAAAAGGGAACTCCAGTCGGAAGCAGAAGCGGAAAGCCGAGCCAGCTGCTCCTGGAGAAGCCTTGGCCATGACTCAGGGCAAGTTTAAAGGGAAACCCAAAAGCCATTGGCAAGGAGGTAGCTCGGCTCTTAGCAGCAGAGTTTATCCGGGAGATTTACCACTCCGAGTGGCTCGCCAATGTTGTCATGGTCGCCAAGAAGGACAAGTCACTTTGCATGTGCATTGATTTCAAACATATCAATCGGCCTGTCCGAAAGATCATTTTCCTCTCCCCCGCATCGACCAAATAGTCGACTCGACTGCGGGATGTGAGCGCCTGTCTTTTTTAGATGCCTATTCCGGTTATCATCAGATCCGTCTGTATGGACCCGACGAGATCAAAACAGCTTTTATCACCCCGATGCTTCTGCTATGTCACCATGCCATTCGGCCTCAAGAATGCCGGAGCCACATTCATGAGGATGATTCAGAAGTGTTTGCTCACTCAAATCAGTGGGAACGTGGAAGCATACATGGGTGATATTGTGGTCAAATCACGGAAGGGTTCCGACCTGTTGACTGACCTCGCTGAAACATTTGCCAATCTCAGGAGGTATGATATCAAGCTTAATCCATCAAAGTGCACATTCGGAGTTCCTGGCGGAAAGTTACTCGGTTTTCTTGTTTCCGAACGAGGAATCGACGCCAACCCGGAAAAGGTTGGTACTATACTCCGAATGAAACGCCCCGTGCGTGTGCATGATGTCCAGAAGCTTACTGGATGCTTGGTCGCGTTAAGTCGATTCATATCTCGCCTCGGTGAAAAGGCATTGCCTCTTTACCGATTGATGAAGAAGTCAGACAAGTTCGAGTGGACTCCAGGAGCTGATGTAGCGTTTGCAGAACTTAAAGCTCTGCTCTCCACCCAGCCGGTGCTTGCTGCCCCAGTCAGCAAAGAGCCCTTGTTGCTTTACATTGCAGCTACAGGACAAGTCGTCAGTACAGTACTTACGGTCGAGCGGGAAGAAGAAGGGAAAGCCTTCAAAGTTCAGCGCCCAGTATATTATCTTTCCGAAGTATTGACCCCATCGAAGCAAAGATACCCTCATTATCAAAAGCTTTTATATGGGATTTACATGACCACGAAGAAGGTTGCTCACTATTTCTCTGACATTCCATTACAGTCGTCAGCGACGCCCCATTATCAGAGATTTTGCACAACAGAGATGCAACTGGTCGAGTGGCAAAGTGGGCGATTGATCTCCTTCCCCTTGATATCAAGTTTGAGGCAAAGAAAGCCATTAAGTCCCAAGTAGTAGCAGATTTCATCGCCGAGTGGATTGAACAACAACTGCCGACTCAAGTTCACTCAGAGCACTGGACCATGTTCTTTGACGGTTCTAAGATGTTAAATGGTTCCGGTGCTGGGGTAGTATTGGTTTCCCCCCGAGGAGATAAGCT
Organism: Triticum aestivum; assembly: GCF_018294505.1. Lineage (NCBI taxonomy): Eukaryota > Viridiplantae > Streptophyta > Magnoliopsida > Poales > Poaceae > Triticum > Triticum aestivum. The sequence goes on along the minus strand of NC_057801.1, from coordinate 72,829,008 downwards.
CAGATATGTGCTCCAGATAAACTTTGATTCCTCCAACAATGAAGCAGAATATGAAGCACTTTTGTACGGGTTGCGCATGGCCATTTCACTCGGCATCCGTCGCATTATGGTTTATGGCAATTCAGATTTGGTGGTCAATCAGGTGATGAAGGAGTGGGATGTTAGAAGCCCAGCCATGACTGGTTACTGCAATGCAGTAAGGAAGCTGGAGAAGAAATTTGAAGGGTTAGAGCTCCATCATATACCCCGACTGAAGAATCAAGCAGCTGATGATTTGGCGAAGATATGTTCCAAGAGAGAAGCCATACCCAGTGACGTGTTCTTGGAACATATCCATACTCCATCAGTTCAGGAAGATCCTTTTACCGAAGAAGCTCCGCAGCCAAAAAGTGTCACAGATCCGATTGAAGTAGAAGTTCCAGCAGTGGTCGACCTAATCATGGAAGCACTGGTCATCACTCCCGACTAGACAGTGCCGTGCATCGCATATATCTTAAGGAAAGAGCTCCTAGAGGATGAAGAAGAGGCTCAACAGATCGTCCGCCGATCCAAAGCCTTTACTATGATAAAGGGACAGTTGTACAGGGAGAGCACGATTGGAGTCGGTCAGAAATGTATAACGCCAGAAGAAGGTCGGATAATCCTTGACGATATCCACTCGGGGACCTGTGGCCATCATGCGTCTTCTCGGACCATTGTGGCTAAAGCATACTGAGCGGGATTTTACTGGCCGAGAGCAAATGAAATGGCAAAGGAGATAGTCGACAAGTGCGAAGGATGTCAATTTTACTCCAATATGTCACACAAGCCCACCTCAGCCTTGAAGACCATCCCACTCGTCTGGTCGTTCACTGTATGGGGATTGGATATGGTTGGACCACTAAGAGCAGGCAGAAGCGGTTTCACCCATGTGCTGGTGGCAGTCGACAAGTTCACTAAGTGGATTGAAGCTAAACCCATCAAGAATCTTGATGCCGGCACTGCTGTCAGCTTCATCAGGGAGTTGGTATTCAGATACGGAGTTCCCCATAGCATCATCACTGATAATGGGTCAAACTTAGATTCCAAAGAATTTATAGCCTTATGCACGTCTCAGGGCTCACGAGTCGACTATGCTTCAGTCGCTCACCCCCGGTCGAATGGGCAGGCGGAACGAGCAAATGGTTTAATTCTCAAAGGACTGAAACCCCAACTGATGCGCGACCTCAAGAACGTAGCTGGCGCATGGGTCGACGAACTTCCGTCACTACTTTGGGGATTAAGGACCACACCTAATCGGTCGACTGGGAGAACTCCGTTCTTCTTAGTTTACGGAGATGAAGCAGTCCTGCCGAGTGACCTGCTTCACAATGCACCTCGGGTCGAACTCTACACTGAAGCTGAAGCAGAACAAGCCCGACAGGATGTAGTCGACCTTCTAGAAGAAGAAAGAGAGATGACCTTGATCCGATTGACCATTTATCAGCAGGACTTGCGTCGATTCCATGCCAAAACCGTGAAGAGTCGAGCCTTCCAAGAGGGAGACTTGGTTCTCCGAGTGGATCAACAGAAGCCACACAAGCTTGCTCCTACTTGGGAAGGTCCCTTCATCGTCACCAAAGTTCTCCACAATGGGGCGTATCGCCTTTACAATGTCGAGCACCAGACTGACGAGCCCCGAGCGTGGAACGCGGAGCTACTCCGCCCCTTTTATACTTAAGTATTCACTCAGATGAGTTGTAATAAAAGTACTTCTGTAGTTTATTTATCAAAGACAAGAGTTTTATAATTTTCCCAGTGATTGTTGTTACTTTTGTCCACATAAAGCAGTCCCCCAGTGGGTGGCTTAGCTGCGAATCCATTTCGCCTAAGTTTGTAAAAAAATCCTTACCAAGTGGTGAGCCAGCCTCCCACTCGGAGGCTTAGCTGCGAATCCGTTTCGCCTAAGATTAAACAAAATCCTACCGAGTGGTGAGCCAGTCTTCCACTCGTAGGCTTAGCTGCAGTCCAAGTACTCGCCTAAGTTTAAACAAAATCCTACCGAGTGGTGAGCCAGTCTTCCACTCGGAGGCTTAGCTGCAGTCCAAGTACTCGCCTAAGTTTAAACAAAATCCTACCGAGTGGTGAGCCAGTCTTCCACTCGGAGGCTTAGCTGCAGTCCAAGTACTCGCCTAAGTTTAAACAAAATCCTGCCGAGTGGTGAGCCAGCCTTCCACTCGGGGGCTTAGCTGTAGCCTAATGTTCGCCTAAGTACAAATACAACATGCGCTCCGCAAGGAGGACGAAGTGCAGGTCGACTGCTACCTTCTCCTTCCGAGCTACGCCACAAATACAACGTGCACTCCGCAAGGAGGAGGAAGCACAGGTCGACTGCTACCTTCTCCTTCCGAGCTATGCCATAAATACAACGTGCGACCCGCAAGGAGGACGAAGCGCAGGTCGACTGCTACCTTCTCCTTCAGACGTATGCCACAAAAATCCTACCGAGTGGAGAGAAAACCTCCCACTCGGGGGCTTAGCTGCAGCCCAGTGCTCGCCTAAGTTTTTTGAAAATCCTACCGAGTGGAGAGCAAACCTCCCACTCGGGGGCTTAGCTGCAGCCCAGTGCTCGCCTAAGTTTTTGAAAATCCTACCGAGTGGAGAGCAAACCTCCCACTCGGGGGCTTAGCTGCAGCCCAGTGCTCGCCTAAGTTTTTGAAAATCCTACCAAGTGGAGAGCAAACCTCCCACTCGGGGGCTTAGCTGCAGCCTAGTGTTCGCCTAAGTTTTTGAAAATCCTACCGAGTGGAGAGCAAACCTCCCACTGGGGGGCTTAGCTGCAGCCCAGTGCTCGCCTAAGTTTTTGAAAATCCTACCGAGTGGAGAGCAAACCTCCCACTCGGGGGCTTAGCTGCAGCCCAGTGTTCGCCTAAGTTTTTGAAAATCCTACCGAGTGGAGAGCAAACCTCTCACTCGGGGGCTTAGCTGCAGCCCAGTGCTCACCTAAGCATGACGAGGTACAAGTCGATTGCAATTTGTGCTTCATCCGTACCTGCAAAAGTGCATCACAAACACTAGTATATATTCCGAGCGAAGGACAATGATCGTTCGAAGGCAAATGCAAACATATTCAACGGCAAACCCAAGTTTAGATAGCGTCCTATGGATCCAGAAGTGCTCATGCACCAAGCCTGTTAAAGTTTATCAGTTACAAAAACCACTCGGCATTCCGAGGAAAATTTAAGGCATCAAGCATAGAAGTTTTTTACTCCTCCTGCGGAGAACTGGAAGGCGCAACGAACTCGTCCAGGTCGATTCCATCTGCGATCCGAGTGGCAGCAGCAATGAAGGTCTCCATGAAAGATCGGAAGTCATCCTTCTTGGTATTGGCCACCTTGAGAGACGCCAGCTTGTCCTCTCGCGCGTCCTTACAGTGAACACGGACCAGAGATAGAGCAACGTCGGCACCACACCTGGCAGAAGACTTCTTCCATTCTTGCACTCGACTTGGAACTTCGTTCAGTCGAGTCATCGGAGACTCGAGGTCATTCTGAAGTGTTTCTCCTGGCCAGAGTGCTGTGTCGATGCGCGATGTTGCAACATTCAGTCTCGCAAGATAGCCGACCACAGCAACAACGTGAAACTTGAGACGGAGCACGTTCATGGCGGCTTCATCCTTCACAGGAGAGTTGATGGGATCCAAGCCAGTCTCCACTCGACTAGTCTCCTCTTCAAAGTTTTGGCAGAATTCTATGGATACGATCCAAGGATGAGCTAACATGTCAGGACCCCGACTCAATGCCACATCGATCTAGCATGTAACACCTCATATCACTTTGCGGCCTCACGCACGGTATTCCCACGGGTGTTGACTTACCTTAGCCCGGGACCGTTTGCGCCTTTTGGCACACGTATATGACAGTGTCGCTAGCATCCATATGATAAGGAGCCCGGGCTGACATGGCTAGTCGTAAACCCAAAGTGGCACAGACTTACAGGGACAGGCATCCATGACCCAGCCTCGAACGTGTCGGTCATCAGCGAGTGAATCCAGGCTGTAGCACTGGGCTAGCAGGACTCCGGTGAACCGGGCTGTAGCGGGCTAACAGGACTCCGGTATTCATCGCGTGACATTTCCCCGAAGGGACAGACACAGGAACGAAGAAGGACACATGCCAGCCAGCCTAAGTGTTCCGGAGCAGCAGCAAGCTACCATGGCTCAGTGGAAACACTAGGAGACATTTCCCGGTAAGAGAGGCTACTAAGGATAAACAACTAGATAGCCAGATCCCACACATACCAAGCATTTCAATAACATACACACAATATGCTCGATATGTGCAAATACAACATGGCATCACAACATGACTCTACGACACGAGTAAATATTCAATAGGCTCCGAGGAGCGAGATATTACAAACAGGGGTCTCACGACCCAACATTCAGAGCATACAAATCAAAGCACAAGCGGAAGCTATCATGTCTGAGTACAGACATCTATAAATGAAAAAGGCTGAGAAGCCTGACTATCTATCAATCCTGCCGAGGCACAAGATCGTAGCTGAGGTAACAAGCTAAACATCGAAGCCCACGTGGAACTACTAGTGAGACTGAAGTCTCTCTGCAAAAACATAAATTAAGCAAACGTGAGTACAAATGTACCCAGCAAGACTTACATCAGAACTAACTACATATGCATCATTATCAACAAGGGGATGGTGGGGTTTAACTGCAGCAAGCCAGCTTTGACTCGGTGGCTATCCTAAACTACGACTGCAAGCGACTCTTTTGAGGTGGCGCACACGAGTCCACATATTCACCATATCAATACACCACTATGGATCCGCTCCCATCTCCCTACGAGAACGCCATCCATAGCACTCACGCTTATCTTGCGTATTTTAGAGTATCCACTTTCACTTGTCTATGAACTGATATAAGCAACCCAGAAGTCCTTTTCCGCGGACACGGCTATTCGAATAGATCATATTAACCCTGTAGGGGTGTACTTCTTCACACACGCTCTCACCACTTACCGCCGTTTACACGACATGTACTCGGCAACCTTCAAGCGGAAGCCCAACGTGGGTGTTGGCCACGGCCTACCTAAACACTCAAGTCTCTAGTCCAGGTTTATCGCCTATTCGGCTTCCATCCATGAGGAGATCCGGCCGGAGTTTCGCTCGCAACCCCAAACGATGTGAACAGGGTTCCCGAGACACCAAACGGGCGCCCGGTACACCGTGCCACGTGCCTACCACATCACAGCCCACCCCTACGGTCAGCGCTGCGCACGGCCTCCAGCATACTACAAACGCCAGAAACTACTTGCAACTCCTGGACAGAGGACAAGGGTGATTAAGAAGCCGAGAGGGTCCATTGGTTTCGGGCCCAATGCGTGGTAGTAGCTGAATCATGGATCACAAACACAGAACTCAGTTCCTGAGGACGGCTGCAATGAGACAACCCACCATGTACTCCTACATGGCCTCTCACCGCTACCTTTACCAAATCGTATTCACACACTTAGCTCACACACAGTGGGACAGGTTCACACGCCCCTGATTCATCCCCGATGAATCAGACCCGACTCAACTCTAAGCAGTAACAGGCATGACAAACAAACATAAATGAGTAGGCACATTAGGGCTCAAACAACTCCTACTCATGCTAGTGGCTTTCATCTATTTACTGTGGAATGGCAGGTCATGCAGAGGATAAAGGGGTTCAGCTACCGCAGCAAGTAACAGATGAATCGGTGTTGTCCTAATGCAGTAAAAAAGAGCAGGAGCGAGAGAGTAGGATTGTATTGGAATGAACAATGGGGGTTTTGCTTGCCTGGCACTTCTGAAGATAACATTGAGTCTTCATCAGTGTCAACGATCACATCGTCGGTATAACGTCTACCGAGGGGGAACAACACCGGCAAACACAGAAGAAACACAATCAATGCAATGCACAATATGATGCATGATCATGACATGGCAAAATGAATGTGTTTTGGGCTAATGCAACTAGCAATAGATTAAATGAAGTTGGTTTGAATACAAAATTCAAATTCAAACTCCATATGTGATTATTCAAATGCCATTTAATTGATTTGTGCTAAACAGCAGCTATAAGTTGTTCTAACATGCATGAAAATGGTACAGATGGATTCCTTGAATTTTTCTGATAATTTTTCATATATAAATTATTTAATTTGGAGTTACGGTTAATTTTCTATGATTTATTGAAGTTTTAGCTATTTCTGGAATCTCCTGATTATTATAAAATAAACTAAATTCCAGAAAAGGAATATGGCGTCAGCATGACCTCACCCTGACGTCATCAGGTCAACAGGGCGGTCCAGGTCAAACCTGGCGTGTGGGGTCCACACGTCAGTGACACGGGTTAAACAGGGGGGTTTAGTTTAGTTTAATTAAAGATTAGGGCACTAGGGCCCACATGTCAGTGTCACCAGGGGGTAATTAGTTTAACTAATCCGATTAGTGCTAATCCTAATTTAGTTAGTGGCCAGAGGCCCACACGTTAGTGACCCAGGGTCAAACTGGGCCCAGCAAGTCAACTGTCAACGGGGTCAACCCCACCGGCGACTTGACGCCGGCGAGGCCAACCGCGGCGGCGAGCCTCGGGTTTGCATCTCCGGGGACCAAACGGCCGGCGGAGGGCATCTACGTGACGCTGGTGGACTCGCGCGTCGAGTGGTGCAGGCGTTAGGTGCGGGGGTGGCCGGAGTTGTCGCCGGCGTCGACCTTGGCGGTCGCCGGAGCTCGGGTGAGCTCGGGGTCGACGCTACGGTGGCCGGGGAGACTCGTGCGGGGCACCTATGTGCTCTACGTGGCGCGGGAAGGGAGTTGAGCACGACGGCCGGACCGCTAGGTGGCCGGAGACTCGTCGGCGGCGGTCACAGGCGGCGGCGCGTACGGGCGAGCAAGGGGTGGCGGCTACGGCGCACGAGAGCGAGAACGGAGAGGGGGAAAAGGTTCGGTGGCTCACGGCGGTTGCAACAGACGTCGAAGCGGGCTCAGGGAAGGCCGGACGGTGACGAGTCGACGATGGGGATCCACGGCGGCCGGCGATGAAGAAGAGACCGGTGACGGTGTTTTGAGGCGTCCGGCGTCGAGTGAGTCGACGGGGAGGACGAGGGCGTTGAGGCGGAGGCCATGGACACGTCGGTGAGGCGAGGGAGGGCCTGTGGCCGCGGTGGTTCTAGTTGGCGGCGATGGCTGCGTTCGGGTTCGGGCGAGAGAGAGGGAGCAGAGGAGAGAGGGGATGCAGCGGGGGAGGAAGAGGAGCGAGGGGACACGAGGCCTCGTCGTGGCGTCGCTAGGGAGGCCGGGGGGAAGCAGGAGGTGGCCGGGAAGCAGGAGGTGGCCAGGTAGGCTTCTGCTCTTTTATTTTTCTGTTCTGTTTATTTTTGTTTAATTTATTTTGCCACTGTTTTGAATTTAAAATAATTCAAACAATGCCAAAAAAACTCCTCTGAATATTTTATATTGCTAGATGGACTTTTCCAAAAGCTTATAAAATATATCAGGGGTATTTGAAATTATATTCTAATTATATGAATATAAGTCAAATTCAAATAGCTAATGAATTAAATCCAAAGTCCCAAAAATAATTCCTTAAAAATGTTCAATATTTTGGTTGGGACCAGAACCCTTACCAAAAATTATCAAACATTTAAGAAGAGCATTTTGGAGCAATGAATGAGATTTCTGGGGTTTTTGCCTCTCTTTTATTTAGGGTTTTGAGGCTTCCAATTTTCCTCAGTTCAAGTTTCGAAATTTAAACATGATGCAAACACCAGGCAGCACCAGAAGCTAGGGATGTGACAACTCACCCCCACTAAACAAGAATCTCGTCTCGAGATTCAAGCGTAGGGTAAGGTGAAAGGGAAAACGCAACTAGTATAATCTTCACGATCTAGGTTGCACTTCATAGGAATGTTGATTCGATCACCATCATTGTCTTGAAGTCTTGCTCTGAGAAATCTTGTCAACATGACATGGAGGGAAGAAGGAGACTCTAGAAGGGTCGATCTTCTCGAAGATCGAACAACTCACGGAATGAGACATAGGACCATCTCTCGGGTTGAGACACGAGATACACATCAAGAGGGGTGGAAAGAAACGGATGACGAAGGTTCACTAGGTAGACAACAATTCCACGCTTAAGAAGGTGGTAAACGATTGTCAACGTAGCGAGGAGTTGAGTTGCCATGATACCACGACGAAACATCCTGGAGGAGGGTGATTCGTAGATTATTACCTTAAGTGGCAAAAAGAATTACTTTTGATTCAAAGATCATTGAAACTCTTTAAACCAGCCTAAGACAATTCTCGAGCGATCGTTTGGAGGGGGTCGGTAGAATGGCATACTCGGACTTGGATGATGTGGATTAGCTTGTTGAAGACAACGTAATGGATGAATTTGCTTATCACCGGAAATGGAAGAGACCCATGGTAGAAGGGCACATTGGCGGTGCAAGCTGGGAACAAAATGCAAATGCTGGGAATGATTCTGGTAACTGGGGAAGAACCCAACAATAGAGAGTGAATTCACTGTGTGAAAAGGTCATAGCATTGCCGAGGAAACTGAGAGCAAACCCAGTTAGTGCTGATGATAACATGTAGCGCTTGTGCGTGCTCTCAAGAACTTGAGCATTTCCACATTCATCAAGGTTTTACCAACATCCGTGTCAAGGGTGCTGACAACACAACATACTACCATGATGAATAGCGATGGACGATGCAGATGCGAAGGAGGATAACACTTTCTCAGATTTCACCTTAGCGAGGCCAAGGAAACAAAATCTGGATGATCGACCGAGAGACATTTAGCACTCTGCTGCTAATGTTCTCCTTGATGTGCTAGCGTAATCCACCCATAGATATGGTTTGATATCTAGAACATCAAGTAAAAAGGTCGGACTTCGGAACACAGAAATCCATAGGGGCAACTAGGGAGTAATCCTACGAAATCCCTATGGGGAGGTGGCCAACTTCCTCAAACAAGATACTATAATAATAGGTCTACCGGATGGGTGTGTTGGCCACGACATCCACCTTGCCGGTTATTGAGAGACCAATATTATAATTCTTGGGAAATGTGCCAACCATCACATCTGCCTGAGATTCAGATCTGGTTGGTGTCAGGATATCCCAGACTCATCAAGTCTAGAAAGAAAAATGAAAGTTTGCAACACAAATCGACGAGATGACGTTGCGAGATTCTCGGGGAATGAACTACGATAGTAAGCTCCAAAACATGAGCTGGTTCTGCTACAAATATGTGAACACATTGTCCCAGACAAGCATGACCACAAAGTAGTCTTATAATAAAACACTACCGAGTTCTGGTTGGGAGCCATCATCGAGGATATCGAAGTCTTTACGCAAGTCCATGGATTAGATCCCAAGCATAGACTTCTTTTCCTTGAACGAGTCAATCAGTGGCTTGGTGTGCTAGGATATACATATAGAATGGAGGTTGCAAATCTCCAGACCACAGAATACTTCGCACGTATGCATGACTGACTTGGGATGATTCCAGAGGAAGCAAAACTAACTTTCTCAAATTCACGGCGGCAACTTTCACCAAATGCACGTGTATAAGAGGAAGTCACTCCTTTCATCAAACAATTACTTCATGAGCTAGCATGAAGAAAATGCCTTCAAAAGTTTCCAACACTAGCTTAATGTTCAACAAAATCATGGAGGAGATAAGGATGTTGTCAATGGGCTCAACAACAATTCTTCCGGGTTTCCCTTTAAAAGGAATTCCATAGTTAAGTGAACAAGTGATAGCATTGGGCAGGCCAAAGATGTAATGGTCTATGCTCGAGGGATCAACCATGAATAAGACAACATTACGAGCATCATTGGTACTGATTTGATTTGACGATAGCCCACACTCAAATCAAAGGATTGATAAGACAATAGGTCCAGCAACTGATCACAGGGACCAATCGATGAAGATATCATCTTTCTTCAACACACACTACACAAGATTATCCCTTTGGAACGAACTAAGTCAGGCAAGCTTTTATCCTCCAACTCTCCAAGTTGTTGTCTAGCTTAACCAACTAGCTCAGGGATATCTAACACCGATTCTTGGAGAGAAGGTGGTTCACAAGAAACCAACTTGATCACGAGCCCAACATAATAGTCAGGAAATAAACCGGTAACGCTTCCAAGAAGATATTTGGAAAGTCACGAACCACCGGTATGTTACTAAGCTCGAGAACAATCTTGCTTTTGAGGGCAAGACAACATGACCAAATGAGTGAGGACTTGAAATAATTCCTAACTCATTGGTCGAGGAGTGCACCAGAAATAGGGACTAGGTAGCACGATCAACCTTAGAATGACGATTCAAAACCAACACGCTAAGAATGAAATTATTGTCCATTAACTACCAAGCAACAAGGTTGCTAGGAGTATTGATTTCACACATCACAATTCATTTGTCGGTATTCCGGTTGCATCAACACGAGGGCCGAGGAATGACTAATGATGGTGAGAAGTATCACTACGTCAAAATTCATGAGAGTTGGTGCAGTTCTCATGACAATTCTGACATAAAGGGGGTAATACTTCAAAGTAGAACAGAACCAAAAGCTGGATTGGCATTTGATCTACGGAATACAACTACTTTGACCCAATCCTAGATATGGATGAGGTACTGGAGTTTGTTTCTCCAAGTCATTCAGGACAGAATGGCTTGACGGACCACAAGGGTAATAGGCATCGATAAACGAATGCATGCATACCCTTGACTATCAATTGATAGACGAAGGTCAGTAGACAACTAAAGAGGGACAACTCAAAGGAACATATAATTTTCTGAGTTGTGGATGCATAGATTAGTATGTAGAGCGAGATCAACATTTCTTCCAGATAACCCAAGCGGAAAGGTAGAACTGGCAGAGCCACAATATATAATGGAGAACTCATCAAGAGCACTCTTGTTGTCATCTTTTGGTTCAGAAGAACTCCTGCCAAGAATGATTCATGGTAATTGGAAGAAGGATGTACCATGAACCTCGAGGACTATCGCAAAGGTTACTATTATCCTAAAGGAACTAGCAACACTATCAACATGATGTAAGTAGGATGAATCTTGGGTTCAAAACCCAGGAATAGAATACCTACTCCTAAGTAGCATCACGGAATGCTTTCGAGAATAAAGGCCAGAATCATCACACTAGGACACAAATCATGGCTAGATTACTAGATGATCCCCTAAGGCACCTAGGGTCATAATAATAACTCCAACATAAATGTCAAGGCAATAGAATACCTCAACTCAACAATTAGTGTGATTGAGCTGGCATAAAGGAACATCGAAACCAGAGGGAAATGATTTTGCAAATGCATCAGACTATTTAGAAACCCGGAATGACTCGGACAGCATAACGGTTGTAAATGCTCAGAAAAGACTTGAGACATTCACAAAAATGGTGGCATAACCACTCAGAAGCACAATATCAAGGTCTCGAGATCAATAATTAACATACAGAGGTAGAAACTGAACTGAGGCTTAAGTACAAAAATCTTATAAGTCTAATGATTAGTAACACGTGGTCCTAATAGCAAGAAGAGATAGCCTAGTTCTTAATCCCCGTAGGAAAGATAAGATGACTCAGATCAGAGGGGCATAAAGTATAAGGAGTAAAAAGAGCCTTACGTTCCAACCCACAATCAATTCCCTTATATAACTAAAGAATTTCTAGACTCAACTTCGACCAGTTTGGCTTGGTAATCCTACAGGCAGTCAAGCTCTGATACCAACGCTGCCAGGACCCCGACTCAATGCCACATCGATCTAGCATGTAACACCTCATATCACTTTGCGGCCTCACGCACGGTATTCCCACGGGTGTCGCCTTACCTTAGCCCGGGACCGTTTGCGCCTTTTGGCACACGTATATGATAGTGTCGCTAGCATCCATATGATAAGGAGCCCGGGCTGACATGGCTAGTCGTAAACCCAAAGTGGCACAGACTTACAGGGACAGGCATCCATGACCCAGCCTCGAACGTGTCGGTCATCAGCGAGTGAATCCAGGCTGTAGCACTGGGCTAGCAGGACTCCGGTGAACCGGGCTGTAGCGGGCTAACAGGACTCCGGTATTCATCGCGTGACATTTCCCCAAAGGGACAGACACAGGAACGAAGAAGGACACATGCCGGCCAGCCTAAGTGTTCCGGAGCAGCAGCAAGCTACCATGGCTCAGTGGAAACACTAGGAGACATTTCCCGGTAAGAGAGGCTACTAAGGATAAACAACTAGATAGCCAGATCCCACACATACCAAGCATTTCAATAACATACACACAATATGCTCGATATGTGCAAATACAACATGGCATCACAACATGACTCTACGACACGAGTAAATATTCAATAGGCTCCGAGGAGCGAGATATTACAAACAGGGGTCTCACGACCCAACATTCAGAGCATACAAATCAAAGCACAAGCGGAAGCTATCATGTCTGAGTACAGACATCTATAAATGAAAAAGGCTGAGAAGCCTGACTATCTATCAATCCTGCCGAGGCACAAGATCGTAGCTGAGGTAACAAGCTAAACGTCGAAGCCCACATGGAACTACTAGTGAGACTGAAGTCTCTCTGCAAAAACATAAATTAAGCAAACGTGAGTACAAATGTACCCAGCAAGACTTACATCAGAACTAACTACATATGCATCATTATCAACAAGGGGATGGTGGGGTTTAACTGCAGCAAGCCAGCTTTGACTCAGTGGCTATCCTAAACTACGACTGCAAGCGACTCTTTTGAGGTGGCGCACACGAGTCCACATATTCACCATATCAATACACCACTATGGATCCGCTCCCGTCTCCCTACGAGAACGCCATCCATAGCACTCACGCTTATCTTGCGTATTTTAGAGTATCCACTTTCACTTGTCTATGAACTGATATAAGCAACCCAAAAGTCCTTTTCCGCGGACACGGCTATTCGAATAGATCATATTAACCCTGCAGGGGTGTACTTCTTCACACACGCTCTCACCACTTACCGCCGTTTACACGACATGTACTCGGCAACCTTCAAGCGGAAGCCCAACGTGGGTGTCGGCCACGGCCTACCTAAACACTCAAGTCTCTAGTCCAGGTTTATCGCCTATTCATGTTCCATCCATGAGGAGATCCGGCCGGAGTTTCGCTCACAGCCCCAAACGATGGGAACAGGGTTCCCGAGACACCAAACGGGCGCCCGGTACACCGTGCCACGTGCCTACCGCATCACAGCCCACCCCTACGGTCAGCGCTGCGCATGGCCTCCAGCATACTACAAACACCAGAAACTACTTGCAACTCCTGGACAGAGGACAAGGGTGATTAAGAAGCCGAGAGGGTCCATTGGTTTCGGGCCCAATGCGTGGTAGTAGCTGAATCATGGATCACAAACACAGAACTCAGTCCCTGAGGACGGCTACAATGAGACAACCCACCATGTACTCCTACATGGCCTCTCACCGCTACCTTTACCAAATCGTATTCACACACTTAGCTCACACACAGTGGGACAGGTTCACACGCCCCTGATTCATCCCCGATGAATCAGACCCGACTCAACTCTAAGCAGTAGCAGGCATGACAAACAAACATAAATGAGTAGGCACATCAGGGCTCAAACAACTCCTACTCATGCTAGTGGGTTTCATCTATTTACTGTGGAATGACAGGTCATGCAGAGGATAAAGGGGTTCAGCTACCGCAGCAAGTAACAGATGAATCGGTGTTGTCCTAATGCAGTAAAAAAGAGCAGGAGCGAGAGAGTAGGATTGTATTGGAATGAACAATGGGGTTTTTGCTTGCCTGGCACTTCTGAAGATAACATTGAGTCTTCATCAGTGTCAACGATCACATCGTCGGTATAACGTCTACCGAGGGGGAACAACACCGGCAAACACAGAAGAAACACAATCAATGCAATGCACAATATGATGCATGATCATGACATGGCAAAATGAATGTGTTTTGGGCTAATGCAACTAGCAACAGATTAAATGAAGTTGGTTTGAATACAAAATTCAAATTCAAACTCCATATGTGATTATTCAAATGCCATTTAATTGATTTGTGCTAAACAGCAGCTATAAGTTGTTCTAACATGCATGAAAATGGTACAGATGGATTCCTTGAATTTTTCTGATAATTTTTCATATATAAATTATTTAATTTGGAGTTACGGTTAATTTTCCATGATTTATTGAAGTTTTAGCTATTTCTGGAATTTCCTGATTATTATAAAATAAACTAAATTCCAGAAAAGGAATATGGCGTCAGCATGACCTCACCCTGACGTCATCAGGTCAACAGGGCGGTCCAGGTCAAACCTGACGTGTGGGGTCCACACGTCAGTGACACGGGTTAAACAGGGGGGTTTAGTTTAGTTTAATTAAAGATTAGGGCACTAGGGCCCACATGTCAGTGTCAGCAGGGGGTAATTAGTTTAACTAATCCGATTAGTGCTAATCCTAATTTAGTTAGTGGCCAGAGGCCCACACGTTAGTGACCCAGGGTCAAACTGGGCCCAGCAAGTCAACTGTCAACGGGGTCAACCCCACCGGCGACTTGACGCCGGCGAGGCCAACCGCGGCGGCGAGCCTCGGGTTTGCATCTCCGGCGACCAAACGGCCGGCGGAGGGCATCTACATGACGCTGGTGGACTCGCGCGTCGAGTGGTGCAGGCGTTGGGTGCGGGGGTGGCCGGAGTTGTCGCCGGCGTCGACCTTGGTGGTTGCCGGTGCTCGGGTGAGCTCGGGGTCGACGCTACGGTGGCCGGGGAGACTCGTGCGGGGCACCTATGTGCTCTACGTGGCGCGGGAAGGGAGTTGAGCACGACGGCCGGACCGCTAGGTGGCCGGAGACTCGTCGGCGGCGGTCACAGGCGGCGGCGCGTACGGGCGAGCAAGGGGTGGCGGCTACGGCGCACGAGAGCGAGAACGGAGAGGGGGAAAAGGTTCAGTGGCTCACGGCGGTTGCAGCAGACGTCGAAGCGGGCTCGAGGAAGGCCGGACGGTGACGAGTCGACGATGGGGATCCGCGGCGGCCGGCGATGAAGAAGAGACCGGTGACGGTGTTTTGAGGCGTCCGGCGTCGAGTGAGTCGACGGGGAGGACGAGGGCGTTGAGGCGGAGGCCATGGACACGTCGGCGAGGCGAGGGAGGGCCTGTGGCCGCGGTGGTTCTAGTCGGCGGCGATGGCTGTGTTCGGGTTCGGGCGAGAGAGAGGGAGCAGAGGAAGAGGAGTGAGGGGACACGAGGCCTCATCGTGGCGTCACTAGGGAGGCCGGGGGGAAGCAGGAGGTGACCGGGAAGCAGGAGGTGGCCGGGGCGCGTGGCCGCGTGCGCCGGGCGCGTGCCCGTCCTCCTGGCAGGGAGGAAGACGACAGGGGAGGGAGGCGACGGTGGGCTGGGCCAGCGGGAGGAGCTGGGCCGGCTGGGCTGGACAGGTAAGCGCCAGGTAGGCTTCTGCTCTTTTATTTTTCTGTTCTGTTTATTTTTGTTTAATTTATTTTGCCACTGTTTTGAATTTAAAATAATTCAAACAATGCCAAAAAAACTCCTCTGAATATTTTATATTGCTAGATGGACTTTTCCAAAAGCTTATAAAATATATCAGGGGTATTTGAAATTATATTCTAATTATATGAATATAACTCAAATTCAAATAGCTAATGAATTAAATCCAAAGTCCCAAAAATAATTCCTTAAAAATGTTCAATATTTTGGTTGGGACCAGAACCCTTACCAAAAATTATCAAACATTTAAGAAGAGCATTTTGGAGCAATGAATGAGATTTCTGGGGTTTTTGCCTCTCTTTTATTTAGGGTTTTGAGGCTTCCAATTTTCCTCAGTTCAAGTTTCGAAATTTAAACATGATGCAAACACCAGGCAGCACCAGAAGCTAGGGATGTGACATAACAGTCCTACAATAAGTCAATGATTGCAAGTCAGTCGGATATAAGGGGTTACCTTCGAGCTTGAGGAATAGCTTCTTGGCGAGCCCTCCCAGATAAGCCTCTAAGTCGTTCTTCTTCCCCACCAGTTCGCTAGCCTTGTCACTCAGGGCTATCTTGTCATTCTTCAGTCAGATGACCTCCTTGTTGGCCGCGTCAAGAGCAGCTTTCAGATTGGTATTCTCCTCTTCAAGTTTGCTGATTGAAGCCAGCTTTTCTTCTGTGAGTTTCATCTTTTCCGAAGCCGCTTTCTACGCCTCGGCGAGGTCAAGGTCCTTCTTCTTCAGAACATCCTTCAGTTTATCTGCAAAATGACAGTGAGATTAGACTCAGGAATGGACAAAAAATAAGGGCAGTCGTCAAGGTTCTCACCAAACATACCTTTTGCCTCCTCCTTCGCCTTCGTGAAGTTCTCCTGGACAAGCTTCAGATCAAGTTTGAGCTGGATATGCTTGTTCTCCAACTCAGTATAACGAGCCACAAGCTCGCAAGATTTCTGCGAAAGATCAGTCGATAGACATCCAAAATAGGTCACTTCCGAGTGACTGAGAGAAAAATCGTAGTATTTCTAAGACTACAGCCGAATCAAAACATTCAACTGCAGTCTCGGGGACTACACCCAGTGGGTGCACTCAGCGTGCCCCCACTAGTTCTATCAGTTCAGGCCGATCAGTCGACCAAAAGAGACAGAAAGGCTAACTACCAACAGTTAGATACAGTTTCAAAAAAAAAGAGCAAAGTATTCTTCAGACCATAGCCGACTACCAGCAATCGACCATTGTCTCGGGGACTACACCCAGTGGGTGCACTCAGCGTGCCCCCACTGGTTCCATGATTCCATTCGACCAGATCGAGTGAAGAAAGTAAAAGAGAAAAAAGTTCAGGACATACAGACTAGAGTCGACTGCCAGCAATCCACCGTAGTCTCGGGGACTACACCCAGTGGGTGCACTCAGCATGCCCCCACTAATCCAGACATTTCAATCGACACACCCAGTGGGTGTATGACAAATACTAAGATTTTCAGAAAGAAAAATTGTCAGGTATCATATCCTAACAGAACAGGCGGTGGTCAACTAACCTGGACATTGCTCTGAAGAGCTGAACTTGCGTCATAAGCTGCTTGGCTGGCGTCTCGGATCGCCTTCACCTGCTCCATCATGATCCCCGCCTGGCGTATGGCTTCCTTGGCAGCACCTGCTTGGTCCTCTGGGACGTGGTGTGTGGAGAAGAGGGAAGGTGGATCAGCACTCGATGACGTAGGGCGGGCACTCGTCAACGGCACCACAAAGGACACGGTAGCCCAAGAAATGTTGCCTCCCTCCGGAACCAATGTCTCAGGTGCTGACGCAACCTGAGCATTCTTGCCAGCAGACGCTTTCCTGTTCCTCCTTTGGCTCAGTGGCTCCTCATCATCATCGTCAGGCAGATCAATGATAATGCTAGGTGGAGCTACAGAAAAGGTTCAAAGTTAAAAATGAAGATCCGATCGACCGAAAGTGAAACTGCACAGATCATACCAGGATTGGAAGTGGCAGCATCCTCCATTTCTTGATCTTCATGCCTGGCTGAGGTCTCAGAAGTAGCAGAACTGCGATTTCAGAAATCAGTCGGTCAGTGATCGGGTCGACCAAGAATATATGCATGTTGAAAGAGAAAACATGAGTTATGCCATTACCCACAACAGTCGGAATCTCCATCCTCATCTTTGGTAGGGCCTTCGCCGGTTTTGACGGTGCCGCTCGGGGTTGCTTCGATGCTTTCTCAGTCGGTGCCGTAGAATTTGTCCGAGGGCGTTTGGTCGACTGCCCAGCAGGCACGGCTCCCTTGCCACGCTCGACTGCAGGATCATGGGCGAGCTTGGACCGTCTTTCAGTACGAGGAGGGTCGACTACCTCCTCCTCTTCCTCATCAGAGCCATCATCTTCTTCACCCTCGTCGCCGTCCGACTCCCACTCCTCCTAGCTTTCACCTCTACTTCCTTCTTCTTCTTCGGTCCATTCTTGCGCCCCGTTGGGCATCGAGTACATCTCGGTAGTGATCTGGAAGACAACAAACAAGAAAAAAGTCAGTCGACCGAATTGCAGCAAAGCGGAATGAAGAAAACAGAGTCACAGTCAGAGAAATGTGGTCAGACCTTGTCTAGTTCGTAGGACTGGTCGAGTGGTAGGATCCTCCTGGCTCCACGAGGATTATCTTTGTTCCCTGTGATGGCGGTCATCCACCTCTCCAGAGTGGCATCGTCGACCTCCTCCGGGTGGACCCGAGTGGTGTCTTCGGTACCAGAGTACAACCACATCGGATGGCCCCGATATTGAAGTGGCTGAATGCGCCGTCGAAGGAAAACCTCTAGAAGATCCATGCCCGTCACTCCGTCACGAATGAGCTGGACCACACACTCCACCAACATCCTAACCCGAGCCTTCTCCTCCAGAAGCACCTTCAGAGAAGATGGCTTGTTCACTCGGTTCATGGAGAATGGGGGGAGGCCAGTCGACTGGTCTTGACAGTAGAACCAGGTCAACTGCCACCCTCGAACTGACTCGGGAAGGGTCATGGCTGGAAAGGCGCTCTTACTCCTCATCTGAACTCCAAGACCCCCACACATCTTGATTACATGGGTTCTCTCGTCACTCGGGCTAGTATTTTTCACCGTCTAAGAGCAACAGGTGAAAATGTGTTTGAAAAGGCCCCAGTGCGGCCGACAACCCAAGAAGTTTTCGCACAAAGACACGAAAGCGGCGAGGTAGGCAATGTAGTTGGGTGTGAAGTGATGGAGTTGTGCCCCAAAGAAGTTCAGAAACCCCCGAAAGAAAAGATTCGGCGGCAGAGAAAAACCGTGATCTACATGGGTGGCTAAGAGGACGCACTCACCCTCCTGAGGCTGCGGCTGCCACTCCTTCCCCGGAAGCCTTGCTGACCCATGGGGGATCAATCCTTCGTTGGCCAGGTCATCGAGGTCCTTCTGGGTGATGGTCGAGAGGATCCAGTCTCCCTGGATCCAGCCTTGCGGCAGGCCGGACCACGAGAGGATCCGCCCCGACTAGTCGCTCTCCCCTTCGCCTTCGTCGTCGCCTTCTTCGTCCGCTCCAAAGCCGCCGTCTTTTCCTTCACCATCGTCGCCGGCGAGGCGCACAAGGAGCAGCAGGGCAGAGGTGGAAGCAAGCGCAGCGGGCGAGTTCGAGGAAGAGGGAGAGGGGAATGAGGGCGCACTGTTCGAAAAACCCCCGTTCGGCGCCTTATATGAAGTCTCTTCCGAGTGGCTGACTGGTAGGCCCGGACGATCCTGTCAAATCCCGCAAGAGGCGCGCGCCCGATACGTGGCGAAAAAGATGGCATGGATATCGAGGCGTCTTTGCCTTATCCCATTCGAGTGTCGCGGCCTCCTCCACTTTGCGGGCTTCCCGAAATTCGGATCCTGTCAAATCGGCGAATAGCAAAGCAACTTGTCAGACAGCAGATTTCCTCCGATCCGTCGCCCAAAAATCTCCAAGTTCGTAAAGTTCACTCGGCAGATGCAAAGAATGGATCAAGGCGACTGAAAGAGAAGTTGACGCCATCACTAAAACGTCATTGGTCCAGAGTAAGACACTCTCGCAGCACGAAAAGCAGGTCGGAAGAATTCTCAACTCCTTCCTCACTCAAACCTCGATCCATTCGGGGGCTAATGATGAAGCCATGTACCTAGGGTAGGGTCATGGACCTGTCTAAGGTACCCTCCCCAAGGACACCTCTAGAAGAAACTGTCTTTCAGCCGACCTGAAAGGATTCCACTCGACGGACTCAAAGACACTCGATCATGAACACTCACTCGACCACCAGGAGATCTAGGGTCACTCTGCATCCAAATGGTCTGCTATTAAGTAGTCTTTATGGCCATGATATCACTTTATGTAAGACGTTACCAGTAACGCCAGTCCTTTATGTACATTGAACCCTCCGCTACGTGGGCTGGCTGGGGTCTTGGCACACTCTATATAAGCCACCCCCCTCCACAGGGAGAAGGGTTCGCACCTCTGTAACTCATACGCATATAATCCAGTCGACCGCCTCCGGGCTCTGAGACGTAGGGCTGTTACTTCCTCCAAGAAGGGCCCGAACTCATAACTCCCTTGCGTATACAACTACTCCATAGCTAGGATCTTGCCTCTCCATACCTACCCCCTATTCTACCGTCAGGCTTAGAAGCACGACAGCGGGTTCCTTGAATAATACACATCGGTGTTACTCTGTAAAAGAACTATATCCGGCTTTTCATAATGAACACAATCCTTAGCCGCAAAGGAAGGATATATAAAAAATGAGAACAGTGTCTTTTACTGACAACTTTTTCGGCGAAGCGTCAAACTTGACCCTTCGACATTTTGAACCGTTTTCCCACCCCGCATTCCGTGTTTCGAGGCCACGCCTCATTGGCACATCCTGTCAAAGCAGAGATCGTTCCCACTTAATATGGGATTGCACATCAATGATATTTAGATAATACACCCGTTTGCGGCGCACGCTTTCATTGGGAATAGGCGAGATTCAAGGCATGAGTGGGGGCAGTTGGCATTTCTACTTCCTATAAGAGGGCAACAGATCTTTACTTTCTTCCCCACGCCTTCACATCTCCTCAGCCTTCCAATCTCTCAAGCTTTCTACGCCCGCAAAGTCCTCGTCTTTCTCACCACCACCACCACCTCCTCCGACTATGGCCGAAGCTGGCTCCAAAGGCAAGTGGGAGACCTCCTCCATGACGGAGAAGGAGATAAAAGATCTCCGGAGTGGGGGGTACCTCACCAACGACATCAAGCACAGGCTCCCCCTAAAGGAAATATGCCCTAGAGGCAATAATAAAGTTATTATTTATTTCCTTATATCATGATAAATGTTTATTATTCATGCTAGAATTGTATTAACCGGAAACTTAGTACACGTGTGAATACATAGACAAAACTGAGTGTCACTAGTATGCCTCTACTTGACTAGCTCATTAATCAAAGATGGTTATGTTTCCTAGCCATGAACAAAGAGTTGTCATTTCATTAACGGGATCACGTCATTAGGATAATGATGTGATTGACTTGACCCATTCCGTTAGCTTAGCACTTGATCATATCGTATGTTGCTATTGCTTTCTTCATGACTTATACATGTTCCTATGACTATGAGATTATGCAACTCCCGTTTACCGGAGGAACACTTTGTGTGCTACCAAACATCACAACATAACTAGGTGATTATAAAGGTGCTCTACAGGTGTCTCCGAAGGTACATGTTGGGTTGGCGTATTTCGAGATTAGGATTTGTCACTCCGATTGTCAAAGAGGTATCTCTCGGCCCTCTCGGTAATACACATCACTTAAGCCTTGCAAGCATTGCAACTAATGAGTTAGTTGCGGGATGATGTATTACGGAACGAGTAAAGAGACTTGCCGGTAACAAGATTGAACTAGGTATTGAGATACCGACGATCGAATCTCGGGCAAGTAACATACCGATGACAAAGGGAACAACGTATGTTGTTATGCGGTCTGACCGATAAAGATCTTTGTAGAATATGTGGGAGCCAATATGAGCATCCAGGTTCCGCTATTGGTCATTGACCGGAGACGTGTCTCGGTCATGTCTACATTGTTTTCGAACCCGTAGGGTCCGCACGCTTAAGGTTTCGATGACAGTTATATTATGAGTTTATGAGTTTTGATGTACCGAAGGAGTTCGGAGTCCCGGATGAGATCGGGGACATGACGAGGAGTCTCGAAATGGTCGAGACGTAAAGATCGATATATTGGACGACTCTGTTCGGACTTTGGAAAGGTTCCGAGTGATTCGGGTATTTTTCGGAGTACCGGAGAGTTACGGGAATTCGCCGGGGAGTATATGGGCCTTATTGGGCCATACGGGAATAGAGGAGGGAGGCTGAAAGGAAGGAGGCGTGCAGCCCCCCTAAGGTCCGAATTGGACAAGGGGTGCAGCCCCCTTTTCCTTCCTCCTCTCCCCCTCTTTCCTTCTCTCCTACTCCAACAAGGAAGGGGGGAGTCCTACTCCCGGTGGGAGGAGGACTCCTCCTGGCGCGCCCCTCCTGGCCGGCTGACCCCTCCCCCTGGCTCCTTTATATACGGGGGCAGGGGGGCACCTCTAGGAGAACAACAATCGATCCCTTGGATCTCTTAGCCGTGTGCGGTGCCCCCTCCACCATAGTCCACCTCGATAATATCGTAGCGGTGCTTAGGCGAAGCCCTGCGACGGTAGAACATCAAGATCGTCACCACGCCGTCGTGCTGACAGGACTCTCCGTCGACACTCGGCTGGATCGGAGTTCGAGGGACGTCATCGAGCTAAACGTGTGCTAGAACTCGGAGGTGCCCTAGTTTCGGTGCTTGATCGGTCGGGCCGTGAAGACGTACGACTACATCAACCGCGTTGATCTAACGCTTCCACTTTCGGTCTACGAGGGTACGTGGACACACTCTCCCCTCTCGTTGCTATGCATCACCATGATCTTGCGTGTGCGTAGGAATTTTTTTAAAATTACTACGTTCCCCAACAGTGGCATCCGAGCCTAGGTTTTATGCGTTGATGTGATATGCACGAGTAGAACACAAGTGAGTTGTGGGCGATATAAGTCATACTGCTTACCAGCATGTCATACTTTGGTTCGGCGGTATTGTTGGATGATGCGGCCCGGACCGACATTACGCGTACGCTTACGCGAGACTGGTTCTACCGACGTGCTTTGCACACAGGTGGCTGGCGGGTGTCAGTTTCTCCAACTTTAGTCGAACCGAGTGTGGCTACGCCCGGTCCTTGCGAAGGTTAAAACAGAACCAACTTGACAAACTATCGTTGTGGTTTTGATGCGTAGGTAAGAACGGTTCTTGCTAAGCCCGTAGCAGCCACGTAAAATTTGCAACAACAAAGTAGAGGACATCTAACTTGTTTTTGCAGGGCATGTTGTGATGTGATATGGTCAAGACGTGATGCTATATTTTATTGTATGAGATGATCATGTTTTGTAACCGAGTTATTGGCAACTGGCAGGAGCCATATGGTTGTCGCTTTATTGTATGCAATGCAATCGCCCTGTAATGCTTTACTTTATCACTAAGCGGTAGCGATAGTCGTAGAAGCATAAGATTGGCGAGACGACAACGATGCTACAATGGAGATCAAGGTGTCACGCCGGTGACGATGGTGATCATGGAGGTGCTTCGGAGATGGAGATCACAAGCACAAGATGATGATGGCCATATCATATCACTTATATTGATTGCATGTGATGTTTATCTTTTATGCATCTTATCTTGCTTTGATTGATGGTAGCATTATAAAATGATATCTCACTAAATTTCAAGATAAAAGTGTTCTCCCTGAGTATGCACCATTGCCAAAGTTTGTCGTGCCCAGACACCACGTGATGATCGGGTGTGATAAGCTCTACGTCCATCTACAACGGGTGCAAGCCAGTTTTGCACACGCAGAGTACTCAGGTTAAACTTGACGAGCCTAGCATATGCAGATATGGCCTCGGAACACTGAGACTGAAAGGTCGAGCATGAATCATATAGTAGATATGATCAACATAGTGATGTTCACCATTGAAAACTACTCCATTTCACGTGATGATCGGTTATGGTTCAGTTGATTTGGATCACGGGATCACTTAGATGATTAGAGGGATGTCTATCTAAGTGGGAGTTCTTAAGTAATATGATTAATTGAACTTTAATTTATCATGAACTTAGTCCCTATAGTATTTTGCATATCTATGTTGTTGTAGATCAATAGCTTGCATTGTTGCTTCCCTATGTTTTTACATATGTTCCTAGAGAAAACTATGTTGAAAGATGTTAGTAGCAATGATGCGGATTTGATCCGTGATCTGAGGATTATCCTTGTTGCTGCATAGAAAAATTATGTCCTTGATGCACCGCTAGGTGGCAGACCTATTGCAGGAGCAGATGCAGACGTTATGAACGTTTGGCTATCTCAACATGATGACTACTTGATAGTTAAGTGCACCATGCTTAACAGCTTAGAATCGGGATTTCAAAGACGTTTTGAACGTCATGGACCATATGAGATGTTCCAGGAGTTGAAGTTAATATTTCACGCAAATACCCGAGTTGAGAGATATGAAGTCTCTAACAAGTTCTATAGCTAAAAGATGGAGAAGAATTGCTCAACTAGTGAGCAAGTACTTAGATTGTCTGAGTACTACAATCGCTGGAATCAAGTGGGAGTTAATCTTCCAGATAAGATAGTGATTGGCAGAATTCTCTAGTCACCATCACCAAGTTAGTAGAACTTCGTGATGAACTATAATACAAGGGATAATGAAACGATTCCCGAGCTCTTCGTGATGCTGAAATCGACGAAGGTAGAAATCAAGAAAGAGCATCAAGTGTTGATGATTGATAAGACCACTAGTTACAAGAAAAGGGCAAAGGGAAAGAAAGGGAACTTCAAGTAGAATGACAAACAAGTTTTCACTCCCACGAAGAAGCCCAAAGCTGAACCAAAGCCTGAAACTGAGTGCTTACACTGCAAATGAATGTGTCACTGGAAACGGAAATACCCTGAATATTTGGTGGATAATAAGGATGGCAAAGTGAACAAGGGTATATTTGATATACTGTTTATTGATGTGTAACTTACTAGTGTTTATAGTAGCCCCTGAGTATTTGATACTTGTTCAGTTGCTAAGATTAGTAACTCGAAACAGGAGTTACAGAATAAACAGAAACTAGTTGAGGGTGAAGTAACGATGTGTGTTGGAAGTGGTTCCAAGATTGATATGATCATCATCGCACACTCCCTATACTTTCGGGATTAGTATTGAACCTAAATAAATGTTATTTGGCGTTTGCGTTGAGCATGAATATGATTTGATCATGTTTATTGCAATACGATTATTCATTTAAAGTCAGAGAATAATTGTTATTCTGTTTACATGAATAAAGCCTTCGATGGTCATACACCCAATGAAAATAGTTTATTGGATCTCGATCGTAGTGATACACATAATCATAATATTGATGCGAAAAGGTGCAAAGTTGATAATGATAGTGCAACTTATTTGTGGCACTGCCGTTTGGGTCATATCGGTGTAAAGCGCATGAAGAAACTCCATGCTGATGGGTTTTTGGAATCACTTGATTATGAATCATTTGATTCTTGCGAACCGTGCCTTTTGGGCAAGATGACTAAAACTCCGTTCTTCGGAACAATGGAACGAGATACTGACTTGTTGGAAATAATACATACTGATGTATGCAGACCAATGAGTATTAAGGCTCGTGGCAAGTATCGTTATTTTCTGGCCTTCACAGATGATTTGAGCAGATATGGGTATATCTACTTGATGAAACATAAGTCTGAAATAGTTGAAAGGTTACAAGGATTTCAGAGTGAAGTGGAAAATCATCATAACAAGAAAATAAAGTTTCTGCGATCTGATCGTGGAGATGAATATTTGAGTTACGAGTTTGGCCTTCAGTTAAAATAATGTGGAATAGTTTCACAAACTCATGCCACAGCGTAACGGTGTGTCCGAACGTCGTAACCGCACTTTATTGGATATTTTTCAACCTATGATGTCTCTTATCAGTTTACCACTATTGTTTTGGGGTTATGCATTAGAGACAGTTGCATTCACTTTCAATAGGGCACCATCAAAATCCATTTGAGACGACGCCGTATGAACTGTGGTTTGGCAAGAAACCAAAGTTGTCGTTCTTAAAGTTTGGGGCTGCGATGCTTACGTGAAAAAGTTTCAACCTGATAAGCTCGAACCTAAATCGGAGAAGTGCATCTTCATAGAATACCCAAAGGAAACTATTGGGTACACCTTGTATGACAGATCCAAAGGCAAGATATTCGTTGCTAAAATGGATCCTTTCTAGAGAAGGAGTTTCTCTCGAAAGAAGTGAGTGGGAGGAAAGTAGAACTTGATGAGGTAACTGTACCTGCTCCCTTATTGAAAAGTAGTTCATCATAGAAATCAGTTTCAGTGATTCCTACACGAATTAGTGAGGAAGCTAATGATGATGATCATGAAACTTCAGACCAAGTTACTACAGAACCTCGTAGTCTTCCAGAATAAGATCCGCACCAGAGTGGCACGGTAATCCTGATCTGGAAGTCATGTTACTAGACCATGATGAACCTACGAACTATGAGGAAGCGATGATGAGCCCAGATTCCATGAAATGGCTTGAGGCCATAAAATCTGAGATAGGATCCATGTATGAGAACAAAGTATGGACTTTAGTTGACTTGCTCGATGATCAGCAAGCCATGTTAAATAAATGGATCATTAAGAGGAAGACAGACACTGATAGTAGTGTTACTATCTACAAAGCTCGACTTGTTGCGAAAGGTTTTCGACAAGTTCAAGGTGTTGAATATGATGAGATTTTCTCACTCGTAACGATGCTTAAGTCTGTCCGAATCATGTTAGCAATTGCCACATTTTATGAAATCTGGCAAATGGATATCAAAACTGTGTTACTGAATGGATTTATGGAAGAAGAGTTGTATATGATGCAACCAGAAGGTTTTGTCGATCCGAAAGGTGCTAACAAAATGTGCAAGCTCCAGCGATCCATCGATGGACTGGTGCAAGCATCTCGGAGTTGGAATATACACTTTGATGAGTTGATCAAAGCATATGGTTTTATACAGACTTTTGGAAAGGCCTGTATTTACAAGAAAGTGAGTGGGAGCACTACAGCCTTTCTGATAAGTATATGTGAATGACATATTGTTGATCAGAAATGATGTAGAATTTTCTGGAAAGCATAAAGAAGTATTTGAAAGGAGATTTTCAAAGAAAGACCTCGGTGAAGCTGCTTACACATTGAGCATCAAGATCTATAGAGATAGATCAAGACGCTTGATAAGATTTTTCAATGAATACATACCTTGACAAGATTTTGAAGTAGTTCAAAATGGATCAGTCAAAGAAAGAGTTCTTGCCTGTGATGCAAAGGTGTGAAGTTGAGTAAGACTCAAAAACCCGACCATGGCAGAAAATAGAAAGAGAATGAAAAGTCATTCCCTATGCCTCAATCATAGGTTCTATAAAGTATGCTATGTTGTGTACCAGACCTATTGTATACCTTGCTCTGAGTTTGGCAAAGGAATACAATTTTGATCTAAGAGTAGATCACTAGACAGCGGTCAAGAATATCCTTAGCGAGGACTAAGGAGATGTTTCTCGATTATGGAGGCGATAAAAGAGTTCATCGTAAAGAGTTACATCGATGCAAGCTTTTACACCGGTCCAGATGACTCTAAGTCTCAATCAAGATACATATTGAAAGTGGGAGCAATTATCTAGAGTAGCTCTGTGCAAAGCATTGTAGACATAGAATATTTGCAAAATACATACGGCTCTGAATGTGACAGACCCGTTGACTAAACTTCTCTCATGAGCAAAACATGATCATACCTTAGTACTCTTTGGGTGTTAATCACATAGCGATGTGAACTAGATTATTGACTCTAGTAATCCCTTTGGGTGTTGGTCACATGACGATGTGAACTATGGGTATTAATCACATACAGATGTGAATATTGGTGTTAAATCACATGGTGATGTGAACTAGATTATTGACTCTAGTGCAACTGGGAGACTGAAGGAAATATGCCCTAGAGGCAATAATAAAGTTATTATTTATTTCCTTATATCATGATAAATGTTTATTATTCATGCTAGAATTATATTAACCGGAAACTTAGTACATGTGTGAATACATAGACAAAACTGAGTGTCACTAGTATTCCTCTACTTGACTAGCTCATTAATCAAAGATGGTTATGTTTCCTAGCCATGAACAAAGAGTTGTCATTTGATTAACGGTATCACATCATTAGGAGAATTATGTGATTGACTTGACCCATTCCGTTTGCTTAGCACTTGATCGTATCGTATGTTGCTATTGCTTTCTTCATGACTTATACATGTTCCTATGACTATGAGATTATGCAACTCCCGTTTACCGGAGGAACACTTTGTGTGCTACCAAACGTCACAACGTAACTGGGTGATTATAAAGGTGCTCTACAGGTGTCTCCGAAGGTACATGTTGGGTTGGCGTATTTTGAGTTTAGGATTTGTTACTCCGATTGTCGGAGAGGTATCTCTGGGCCCTCTCGGTAATACACATCACTTAAGCCTTGCAAGCATTGCAACTAATGAGTTAGTTGCGGGATGATGTATTACGGAAAGAGTAAAGAGACTTGCCGGTAACGAGATTGAACTAGGTATTGAGATACCGACGATCGAATCTCGGGCAAGTAACATACCTATGACAAAGGGAACAACGTATGTTGTTATGCGGTCTGACCGATAAAGATCTTCGTAGAATATATGGGAGCCAATATGAGCATCCAGATTCCGCTATTGGTTATTGACCAGAGACGTGTCTCGGTCATGTCTACATTGTTCTCGAACCCGTAGGGTCCGCACGCTTAAGGTTTCGATGACAGTTATATTATGAGTTTATGAGCTTTGATGTACCGAAGGAGTTCAGAGTCCCGGATGAGATCGGGGACATGACGAGGAGTCTCGAAATGGTCGAGACGTAAAGATCAATATATTGGACGACTGTATTCGGACTTCGGAAAGATTCCGAGTGATTTGGGTATTTTTCGGAGTACTGGAGAGTTAAGGGAATTCGCCGGGGAGTATATGGGACTTATTGGGCCATACGGGAATAGAGGAGGGAGGCCGAAAGGAAGGAGGCGCGCAGCCCCCCTATGGTCCGAATTGGACAAGGGGTGCAGCCCCCTTTTCCTTCCTCATCTCCCCCTCTTTCCTTCTCTCCTACTCCAACAAGGAAGGGGGGAGTCCTACTCCCGGTGGGAGGAGGACTCCTCCTGGCGCGCCCCTCCTGGCCGGCCGACCCCTCCCCCTGGCTCCTTTATATACGGGGGCAGGGGGGCACCTCTAGGTGAACAACAATTGATCCCTTGGATCTCTTATCCGTGTGCGGTGCCCCCCTCCACCATAGTCCACCCCGATAATATTGTAGCGGTGCTTAGGCGAAGCCCTGCGATGGTAGAACATCAAGATCGTCACCACGCCATCGTGCTGACGGAACTCTCCCTAGACACTCGGCTGGATCGAAGTTCGAGGGACGTCATCGAGCTGAACGTGTGCTAGAACTCGGAGGTGTCGTAGTTTCGGTGCTTCATCGGTCGGGCCGTGAAGACGTACGACTACAACAACCGCGTTGTTCTAACGCTTCCGCTTTCGGTCTACGAGGGTACGTGGACACACTCTCCCCTCTCGTTGCTATGCATCACCATGATCTTGCGTGTGCGTAGGAATTTTTTCTGAAATTACTACGTTCCCCAACACCCCCCCCAAGGTAAAGTCATTCCCATTCCGGAGCCCGGTGAATGGGTCGTCTTCCTTCCCCACTTCCTTAGAGGGTTAGGTTTTCCACTCCACCCATTCGTCCGCAGACTCATGTACTACTACGGGCTAGATTTCCACGATCTAGTCCCGAACTCCTTCCTCCACATCTCAACATTCATCGTCGTGTGTGAGTCTCTCCTCCGCGCCCACCCACACTTCGACGTATGGCTCAAGGTCTTCAACGTGAAGCCGAAGGTGGTCGACGGGCAGCACGCGAACTGCAGCGGAGCTATGATCCGCAAACTGCCAAACACCACATGGCCCAAAGGGGCCTTCATGGAGACCGTGAAGATCTGGCAACAGGAGTGGTTCTACATCATTGAGCCGTGCCGCACTAAGTGGGCGGCGATTCCGGAGTTCAGATCCAGACCGCCCATGAGGCTCACCTCCTGGAACACGAAGGGCCTCGATTGGGGGTCCCAGACAGAGGTGCAGGCGCTGTAAATGCGCATCACCAACATGCTGGGGAAGAACGTCGGTCCAACCAACATGGTTCAGATCATGCTCTTCCTTTGCATTCCCCCCTGCCAGCGTTGGGCTTCCCCCATGTGGGAATTCAAGTCGGAGGAGCCGCAGATGCTATAGCACTTCCTCGGCACCACGCACGAGGGAATGTGGAAGCTGCTCTTCATGGCGCAGAAGAGCTGGCCCATGGATACCGAAGAAGTCAGCCTTAACGCCATGAATCCGGCCTCTCCAGTAAGTATTCGATATCTCCGAAGATATATATATTCGATCTATGCCGAACTCATCAACCCATCCTTTGTTACAGACTGGACCAAAAAGTCGGAGTGGATCAAGAGTCCGGCTCCGCTGCCCGAAAACCCAGTCACTCCTTAGCTAGAGGAGATGCTGGTCCTGGCGCCTTATAAGCCGCCGGAGAAGAAGGCCAAGAAGAAGAGCAAGGGGCCCAAGGACGGGCCCCGCCGCAAAGGTCCTAAGGAAGCTGTGTCCGGAGAGACCGAGCCTTTCTCCTCCCACGAGGAAGACGAGGACGAAGAGGAGGAGGAGGAGGAGGAAGAGGAAGTGGAGAGCGACTCCCCACTCAAGACGAGGAGGGGAAAGAGGACAGCCTCCAAGAACCTGGAGGGGGCGACGCCGAAGAAGGGGAGGGTGGTCCTCTCGGATAGTTTGGACTCGGAGTCCGAACACAACCCTGAGAGGGTCCAAAGGGAGAAGCCCCTGGTCAGGAACTTTGAACTTTCAATTATCGCCTTAACCTGCCTCTGTCATGCCCAATCCTTTTATGCTTTTCAGCCCTCTGTGCGAGATCCCGATCCCCTCTTCTTCGGAGGGGAACTCTCTAGCCCCTGGAGAGGCAGAGAGTGACGGCCCATCTCACGCCCTCTCTCCCCTGCCATGGAGGACACTGAGGTGTCATCCCAAAGGCCATCTCCTAGCCGGGGAGGGGCGGACGAGACCGTCCAAAAGGCGTCTGAGGATAACACCTCGGACACTATAGAGCGGGGCAAGACGATCCCCATTACCATCGAGGGTGGGGGGCTTCAACAGCTTGGGCCCTCGTCGAACACCTCCCCGGAGGCCAGTAGGGCTCCGGGTTTGGACCAACATCCCCCTTCAAAAGAGGGGGGAGGAGCCAGACCTCTGTCGGCGGCCTCTGTCAATCCAGAGGCCACTGACACTCTGCAGGAGGCACTGTAGCGTGACTCCATCGTGGAGGAACACTGCACCCTGATGGGTGCGGTTATGGAGAAGGTTCGGTCTGTGAAGAGCGGACTGACCGAAGCTTTCAATAGCCTACTGACAGGCTTCGAGGTAAGCGACGTAATATTCATGTCATCCCACCGAACTATACAGTCTCTTCGACACGTTTAGCCGTCTATTTGCATAGGCTGGTAGGGTTCTCGTGTATTGTTCATTTGGAGGGGTCTTGATGGGTTGTCTGTGATGAATTCAGAGTCACTTGCTCGAGGAGTGGTGATGACGATGGCATTGTAGGCAACCTCAATGGCATCCTCTCCTCGGCTGTGTGTGTAGGTCTTGTTGGTAGCCATGTCGACCGGGGTGCCCTATCTTGTGGCTGTGTTGTAACCATTTTCGCCTGGGTTCACGCAAATTAACTGGGCAACTCTCTTAAACTCCTTTTTAATGAGTTGGAGCCCTAAGCGACACGACTTCAGAAATAAAAATGGTCATATATGTGTGTCAGAAACATTAGAGTATTACTCAGATGCACACATCCACATCACCCTACGCACGCCCCGCACACACACGTCTAATGAATGCTGTAGTCGGGAAACCCCAAGATAGATCAAGTTGCATGTTTAATAAGGACACATTTGGTTGCCCGCATCCGAACCAAACAAGGCCGCTAGATGCAAGAAGCAATCGTTTGGTTGTGTACACAAGAGTTTGGCTCCCTAGGAACGCTCGAATTGGCCGTTTCCAGTGAGCAACGTTGAGTCGAGCACAAAAGGGGGAACAATCTGTACGACAGTGCAGGGGGCATTCTGTAGGGAGATGACGGGTGACCAGAATCTGTCAACGCGGGATGACATGAAATCTAGTCTATTCCTCCCCACTTTTACTCACTCACCTCTAGCCATAGGAAAAATCTAGATAGCACCATTTTTGGCACCGATAGGAGCTATGACTCAAATTCATGGTAGCGGCGGCGACTTAGGTGGCAGTGGCAACTTAAATCTCTAACAACACGACCTGTTTGTCCCCTTCGTATCTGTCTCTGTCTTGTCTACCTTGTGTCCGACATGGGCGGGTTGTCAACTTCACCGACGGTACGCCCCATACAAACACCCTCCATTGTTTGGTTGTTAAGTAGGGTGTATGGTCGATTTCATCATTACTTACCGCAACATCAGTTTCACTAGGAAAAATGGATGAAGCTCGTTGTTCATGTAGCAACACTCATAGCTATGATTAAGGCCTGGGTCATGTTGATCCACAAGAGAGCAGTTTGTCATGATGGTAGGTCTATGTTTTTATGGTATTGTTAGCCCGAGATAGGGAGAGGATGGCAAATCTGAACGACATATACAACAACAACGATGTAGAGGATGTGAACATGCTTAAAATGTGAAGAGCGTCTTTTGCCAAGCTAGTGGAGACATCTCAGCACAGGGGGTTTCCAGAAGATATCATCCACACCATTGTGGAAGAGCAAGTAGCAATTTTCCTTCGTGTTGTGGGTCATAATGATAGGTTCAAAATTATTCACAATACATTTTGGAGATCCGGTGCACAATTTCCAGGTATTTCAAGCAAGCATTGTACGCGACTAGGGAGCTCAGAGCAGTGATGATCAATGCACCAGGTGGGCAAACTGCTACCAAGATTCGCGCGGTCCCTAGATGGTATCCATATTTCCAGATGAGATGTACTTTAGTTCATGACATGCCATGTTTTTATTGTTGTGAGCAAGCCATAACAATTTTTCATGTCATGAGAGGATTGGATGACGTAATGGATGGTACTCATGTGACTAGAGTGTGGAGGTTACAGGCTGCAACATGTTGGGGGTAGAAAGCACTACTTAAGCCAGAATGTGATTGTTGCTATTGTTTTCATATGAAGTTCACATACGTGTCAGTCGGGTGGGAAGGATCAACCCATGATGCTCATATTCTTGCTGATAGCATGGCTTAACCTGATGTGATCAATATCCTCTATGGTAAATTCTACCTAGGATGCATGTTAGCCTGGTGTTCTTTCACCCTTTAGGAAAACCATGTATCATCTCAAGTTTTCCTCTAGTAACTATCGTAGGACTGCTGCTGAATTTTTCAATCTAAGGCACTCTAGCCTTAGAGTTACAGTTGAGCAAACATTTGATGCTTTGAAGAATATATTCAAGATCTTGGTTCAGAAAGCATTCCACCCTTTTCCCAACCAAGTTAAGCTTGTGCCTTTTATATTGCATTCTTTATAACTGGATCTTAGAATGGGGTATGATGAGCTCGTGTCGGAGTAGGATGTGACAATTGCTGATAATGACTCTATTACATCATATATACCTAAGAGATTCATCTCCACTATCTTATTTATCTTGACATGCAACCTATCCACATAATCAAGTAGGTCCACCAAAATAGTTTATCCCCACTAGCTCAATTATCTTAACATGCAACTATGCCAACTCATCATGCCACTATGAATGCCCCACTAAATTTAATTCTCTCAACATGACACTATGACAACTCACCATGTAATTATGCATGGAAGAACTCACATTAACATGCAACATACATGCTACTCATATTCAATAAATATTTTACAAAAATATAATACTAATTGTATGTACTTTAGTCTATATTCTCATATTGCTAATGCAAATATTAAAGTTTCATACTGCCAAATACTATAGAAAGAACTACATTCAATTCCCACAACAACGCGCGGGGTATCAACCCTACTGCCGATAAACCTTGAAAGAGCAAAAGACTGTCTGGGCTAAGGCAATGTGGTCCAACATAGGTAACACAAGGATCCGAAGAAAAAGAAGCACATGAAGACAAGGTTTGTGAACTTTCATTTATACTGCCATTTGTTAGATAATTTGTACCACATTTGATTAGTAGTTAGGACGAAGTGCCATTTGATTAGTACTTAGGACCGAAACGATGTTAATTTGATATTGCATATGTAATGTAATGTTAAGTAAGGTCATCACTAGTGAGAAGAAGTGACCAGAACACTAGGTCGTGGACAACAAATGTCATGTTTTGCACCTTCACAATCATAACTCACAACTATTGCCAACCAAAAATCATGCATGAAATGACCTCGTAATGCATTGCAAACAACCAAATTATATGCGGAACATGGTTTTTGTATGCATTCACTCAGCCAGGCCCAACCGAGCAACAATGCAAATAGCCAACACACGATGCAGGTAACCAAATAGAATGTAAATCTTTCCTACTTATAAATATTGAAGTTGGTGATGAGTTCACATGTGAGACCACAAAAATAAACAAAATGCACTTCAACTCACATGTGTGACTAGCAACCTTCAATAAACAAATGTTACTTTTACTTGGTGTGAGACCTATCCCAAAAAAAGAAATACACCACTACCCTAATGTGATGACAACACTCTTACATAAGCACAAATTATAAATGCAAGTATGTGACCCAGGCTCAAAATCATGGTCTTGATTTTAGTTTCTCTGCCCAACCAACTATTCTAGCTCTATATCATAGCAGAAGAGAGCAAACAAGTTACAATTTCAACATCTTCTGCATTCAACTTACTCGTGTCCATTCTCCTATGTTTATCTGCACTATATCATACGGAGTGTTAACTTTTCGCCTTTCTTATGGCTTCGTAGCAAAGGATGGGCATTATGCTAGTATGTGAAAGGACTGTTTAGTTCCCAGCAAAAAAGTAATTACACTGTTTAGTTCATAAGGGTCAATGTATGTGCATGCGTGTGAGCATCTCCAAAAACGTGTTTCTAGACTAATGGTGATGGATACGATGCGAGGACTTCGTGTGTACTCTCCCGATCTTTGTCCTATTTTATTTCCACACACACTTGTGTTGAGTACTGTGGAAAGAAGGAGATGGGAGGGGTAAGTGAGTTCGAGTTGTCACAGTATATCGGGAAAACCAACCGTCCTGTCCATGTTCGTTTTTCTTTTTCTTTTGAGTTGTTCATGTCCGGTCTCCGAACGAAAGAAGCAACGCGAGAACCCATACTGCCAGAGAAACGAGAAACTACTCGACATCTCACTATCTTTTTCTTTTGCGGGAACTCGACATCTCAATATTGCTCGGGGGTGCTCCTTGTTGGGAAACCGGGCCACCCGGGAGGGTGGCGGCGGCCGCGTGCAAACCGCACGGGCTAATCCCTCCCGTTTCCCCTACTTTATGTTAAGTGGGTACTTTTTCCTTGACCTCCTAGTCCCTATATAAAGCAACGAGGAACCATCATTATAATCCTTCATCATTGATTAATAAAGCTGGTCTCCTCCATATCTCTCTGTGTCATTTACTTTCGTGTGTTCGACTACTTCGACTACTTCGTCTACGACACTCGCCCTCGCTCCGCAACCTCGGACCGGACTCGCCGGCGGAGTTGCGGAACACGTTATCAGCACGCTTCGCTCCATCAACTCTCCGTCAAGCCTGCGTCACGCCTGCATCACGCAGGCTTTCGTCGATCCCGTGGAGGTATAACATCCGATCCCCACTCTTTGTAAAAATGGATTCCTCTCGTTACTGCGATTAGATTATTTTTTGGATCAATCTACCTATGGTGTGGATTTCTCTCCCAAGAACTGAGCGGACGAATACGTCGCCGACCAATGTCGATGTTCTTGGATCAAGAGAGATTTGTTGACTACACCCTAGGGAGACGGTGATTACACGTACTCCAGATGAGCACGGCACCGCCGCGTTGTACCCGACGTACACGTGTCGTGACGTCCCGAAGACGCACGATCTTGCCATCCCGAGGAAGATGACGACGTCCCCGTCGCCGCCGACGTCGCCATGACCCTGCTGGCCGTCCCCGTCGCCGAGAGCTCGACTGTCGTCGCCGCGCTCGCGTGCCTACTGCACGCGCCGCCGTGCCGCCCTGCTGGCCGCGACCCCACTGGTCGCCGGCGCCGCCGTGCTGGCCGTAGCCCCGTTGGCCGCGCCGTGGCCGTAGCCGTGGTAGCGCACCGCCCGCCGTGGCTGTGGCCACGCGCTGCGCGCCGTGGCCGTAGCCGCGCCGCGTCGGGGGCGTGCCGTGCCGGGGCCACGCCGTGCTGGCCGTGCCGTGCCGGGGCCGCGCCGGGGCTGCATCGTGGCCGCGCGCCTCGCCGGGGCCACGCCGTGGCCGCACCGTGGCCGCGCGCCTCGCCGGGGCCACGCCATGCCGGCCGCGGCCGCGTGCGAGCCGCCGCCGTGCGAGCCCACTGGCCGCCGCCGCACCTCGATGCGGGCGCTAGGGGAAACCCTAGCGTCGCTACGCGCCAGGCCGCTGGCTCCTGGGCTGGATGGGCCATAGCCGTGGGGGTTCCTCCAGAGAAAAAAAGGGGCACGGGCTGTAGCGTGGCAATTTGCAGTTTAGCCCCCATGGTTTCCAGATTTTACGCGAGTTTTTATTCCTGTTGTAATATTTCATGTAGAAGCCCCTGGAACTGTCTGTTTTCGCTGAAAACACGTATTTGGGCTTAAAAATGCCTCGAGAATTCAATTTTTGGGCTAGTTTTCACATACTAGATGCGCTTAACATGCTATCTTTTGTAACATGATATTATTGTATGATTTTACTGCTGTAGATTAATTATTTAGCACTCTTAATCATTTAGTAAGTCATATAATAGCATGTTTTAAAATATTTGAACGTCATTTTATTGAATAAGTTTATCAACATCGTTTTGTGCAAAAGATTACCTGCTGTAATCTCATGATTTTTGCATAAATCACAGATGGCCGGAATTGTCAACAAGGAGTTTCCTGAGTTGGCCTAGACAGGGCTGAACTACCTGTCATGGTCCTCGGACTGCGAGATCTTTCTCCAGGGCAGAACCCTCCTTAGGGCGATCGGTAAGGGGGCCCAGCTGGCCGCCACTGATCCCAAGTTCGAAACTGAGAATGCGCAGGCTCTGCACTTTCTCCGTCATCACCTGTCACCTACTCTGAAAGATGAGTATATGGCTGAGCGCAGTGCTTCTGGCCTTTGGACCGCTCTTAAGCAGCGGTTTGAGCGGCTGAAGTACACTGTGAAGCCACGTGCAGAGGCGGAGTGGATCCGTCTAAGGTTTGCGGACTTCAAGATGGTTGGGGAGTACAATTCGACACTGAGATTACCGACTCCCAGAAGATTGAGAAAACCATATCCACTTTCCACCCCGACGCGGTCCAGTCCTCACGGAACTACCGCCAGGGGAACTACACGAGGTATTCAGAGTTGATTGACGTCCTCCAGGTGGCGGAGGCGTAGGACGAGGTTCTCAAAAAGAACTTTGTCGCGCAACCACTTGGGGGGAGTTCTCGTCAGGAGGTGAACGCTCTTAAAGTCCGCAAGCCTCAACAGAAGAAGAGGGGCCACAAGGGCAAGAAGAAGGGCCCTCCCCCTGCCCCGGCTAAGCAGAACAAGCCGGGCAAGGGAGGGCTGAGGCCTCAGGACTGCTTCCATTGTGGCTCGGTGGAGCATTTCTCCCGCCAGTGTCGCGCACCACCGGAGGTCGTTAAAGCATACAAGGCTCGGAAGGCGCGTGAGACACACCTCGCCTCGGTTCAGGGGGAGCACCACCGGCGCCCATGGCGGCACCCGTGATGATCGCTACGGCCCCTGCTGCGCCCATAGAGGCGACCCTCGTGGTGCCCATCGCGACAGCTTTGGCGGTCTCTACCGATGCCCACGTCGCCATGGAGGTTGACCACATGGTCGCCTCGGCGGCGGCGCCGCCACTAGACATTGATGCTGCCTCCAAGATGATTTCTAAGGAGGATCAGCTCACTAGTATGGATTGCGGCTGAAGTGAATGGCTTCTTCACCGAGTCCACTTAGCATACCTCTTTGGTTATCATGATTCCATGATTTGATACAATAAAATTGAATAAATTCAATTTGGTTGTAAGCTCTATGAGAGCATAAACTTATTCTTTACTTTGGCGATTGGATGACATTTATTCATTTATTCCATTATTTATACATGATAGCATGTTATGTTCTGAGATGTGTGCATTTATTTTTAATGTATTTTCTTCCTTATTACATTAATTAGATGTCATATTTTAGAACGCGTGTGGCGCCCGAATGGAGGAAACGTGCCTTGCTGATAGCGCCACCACGCATACCATTTTACGAGAAACTAAGTATTTTGAGTCCATTAAAAAATCTCCGGGAAGTATTATGACAATCGCCGGCTGCGGTTCTCACATAGTTGGCTCCGGACGAGCCACTATTATACTCCCTATGGGAACAACTTTTATCATTAATGATGCGTTGTTTTACCCGGAGTCGACTCGTACTCTTTTGAGCTTTAGAGACATCCGCGCTAATGGTTTCCATGCTGAGACCGATGATGAAAACGGCAAGGAGTGCCTACTCATCACAAAGCGGGATGCAGGTGGTAAACATGTTATCGAAAGGCTTCCTTCATTTGACACAGGGCTATACTACACTAAGATAGTAGCACCGCCCGTGTACACTAGCCCCAAGACCGTCTTTAGAAGCTCTCAACTCTTCTACCTCTGGCACGATAGGTTAGGCCACCCCGGACTTAGGATGATGAGAAATATAATTAACAACTCGCATGGCCATAATGTTAACGTGAAGAACTTCCCGAATCCCGATGATTTCGTGTGCTCTGCATGCGCTAAGGGGAAGTTAGCATTAGGCCATCATCCCTCAAGGTGAGGGATGAAATCCCCGCGTTCTTGGAACGCATCCAAGGGGACATATGCGGTCCAATTCAGCCCCTCACGGGGCCGTTTCGGTACTTCATGGTGCTCATTGATGCTTCCTCTAAATGGTCCAATGTTTGCCTGCTGTCAACACGGAACCATGCCTTTGCAAAATTGATCTCACAGATCATACAATTGAGGAATAATTTCCCGGATTATCGTATAAAGTCTATTCGAATGGACAACGCCGGAGAATTTACTTCAAAGGCGTTCGATGATTATTGCATGGCAATGGGAATCAAAGTTGAGCACTCGGTACCACATGTTCATACACAAAATGGACTTGCCGAGGCATTCATTAAAAGAATTAAATTCATTGCCCGACCGCTCCTTCAGGGTTGTAATTTACCAACTACATGTTGGGGCCACGCGGTGTTACATCGGCTAATCTCATCAACTTTCGACCGTCGGCCTACAACATCCACTCTCCTGTTCAACTTGCGCAAGGGTCGACACCAAAAATTTCCCACCTTCGTAGGTTCGGTTGCCAGGTATATGTACCAATACCACCCCCTCAGCGATCGGCGATGGGCCCTCTCTATAAGTCAGGGATATAAGTTGGTTATGAGACTGTGTCCATAATCAGGTATCTGGACCCCATGACAGGTGACTGTCAACAGCTCATTTTGCTGATTGCATTTTTGACGAGGATCTTTTCCCGACTTTAGGGGAGAGAATCAACCCCTTGATGCTAAAAGTTGAGAAATCATGTGGCAAGCCACGGGGATCCAGGCTCATGACCTGTGCACTGCTGAGACTGAGAGAGAAGTCCAAAAGATAATAGATTTGCAGTCTTTAGCAAATCAACTACCCGACCACTTTAGTGACTTAAAGATTGTGACAAAATCGCATGTGCACGCGCGCAATGCACCGGAAAAGGTTGAAATACAGAAGAAAAATGAAGGTATACCCGCTCCCGTCCAAAGGCCTAAAAGGACGAGAAATCCGGCTTCTCAAATCCCAAGTACTCGGGGACGCCTGACGAAAAAGGATAAGAGAGATTTATTATAGCCTGTCGCCAAAGTACCCCAAATTGAAACGGGGAGCCAGTCGAGACCTGGCACAAGTATGGAAAATTCAGTGCACGAAATTCCGGACTTAAACTTTCCCATAGGGGAAACACCCAGTGGAGATGTGAGCGCACACATCGGCGCGGGAAATATAAAGGACCTTGCTCCCATGGGAAATTTGTTAGAGCAAGTGTTTGCGCCCGATGCGCTCCATGATGAAATGGCCATAAATTATATTTATACGGGGGAGTCCCTGAACCGAGCAACGGTGATTTTCGACATCAACTTTGCTACGAAAATTGTCCCTAACACGCTCGCTGATTGCAAGAAAAGGTCGGATTGGAAAGATTGGTAGCAGGCAATTACTACCGAATTATTATCTCTCAACAAAAGGAAGGTGTTCGGACCAGTTTGTCGAACTCCTCCCCACGTTCGCCATGTTGGCCATAGGTGGGTTTTTGTTCTAAAGAGAGATGAAAATAATAAGGTAGTACGGTACAAAGCAAGGCTCGTCGCTCAAGGGTTCACTCAACGACCAGGTGTCGATTTTGTGGAGACTTATTCCCCGGTCATGGATGGAGTTATCTTTAGATACTTGATTTCGATGGCAGTAAACATGGGCTTCAAAATGAAACTAATGGATGTTGTCATTGCTTACCTGTATGGTAACTTGGATTCGAACATATACATGAAGGTTCCAGAAGGTATCCTTGTTCCGAACCATGATAGAGCAAACATGGGTCTATACAGTGTTCAACTTCAAAAGGCACTGTACGGACTCAGACAGTCTGGTAGAATATGGTACAATCGCTTAAGCGATTTTCTTCATGAGAAGGGCTACACGAGAAATAAAGATTGCCCATGTGTTTTCATACGGGGATCCCAAGATGGATTCTATATAATCTCGGTGTACGTGGACGATTTAAACATAATCGGTACACCTGAGGAAATTGAGGAAGCGAGTTCCTACCTGATGTCGGAATTCGAGATGAAGGATTTGGGTAAAACCAAGTTCTATCTAGGTCTGCAACTTGAACATTCCCCTCATGGGATTCTAGTGCACCAGTCGGCCTACACCCAGAAGGTGTTGGAAAGATTTGGATTTGATAAGGCATATCCTTCTAAGACCCCGATGGTCGAGAGGTCTTTACAGCCAGACAAGGATCCGTTCAAGCCAAAGGAAGAGGAGGAGGAACCTCTGGGACCAGAGGTTCCTTACCTGAGTGCAGTTGGGGCACTCATGTATCGCGCAAACTGTACATGGCCAGGCATTGCGTTCGCCGTCAGTTTGCTTGCGAGGTACAGTTCTGAACCTACCAAAAGATATTGGAAAGGTGTCAAGGACGTCTTCCGTTACCTGCAAGGGACCAAAGATCTTGGCATGTTTTATAAAAGGAATCAAGACCTATCTATTATAGGCTATGCCGATGCTGGGTACCTATCGGACCCGCATGATTGCAAATCACGGACTGAATATGTTTTCCTTTGTGGTGGAATTGCGTTATCCTGGAAATCGTCCAAGCAAACACTTGTGTCGACTTCCACGAACCACTCGGGAATCATGGCACTATTCAAAGCGTCAAAAGAGTGTGTATTGCTTCGGCGGATGATCGGCCACATTCAGCAGACATGTGGGCTGAACACCGTACAAACCCCTACCATTATCTATGAAGATAATGTTGCTTGTGTTGCACAAGTCCAGATGGGTTATGTGAAGAGTAACCTCACAAAGCATATTAGTCCCAAGTTTTTCTATGCACATGAGCTGCAGCAGTTGAACGAGGTGAGAGTTTTGCATACTAAGTAATGTAACAATCTTGTTGATATGTTCACTAAATCATTACCGGCATCAACCTTAGAGAGGTGTGTGTGCGTGGAATTGGTATGATGAGACTTAGAGAGATGCTAGGTTCAGGTGAAGAAACTTCACAAACTCGTCGCTAAAATCTCAATCCTGATGATCGAGTACTCAACTTGATGGTTGAGTGGATTGTACTCTTTTTCCCTTGAGTGAGTTTTCCTGATGTTCCTCACACGAGGTTTTTGACAAGGCAATTCGTGCAATACAACAAAGTATATTGTGTGCTCTTTCTCCATATTTTTTCCCATTGGGTTTTTCAGAGTTTTGAGGCATGGATATACGGATAATTACCCAAGGGGGAGTGTTGGGAAATCGGGCCACCCGGGAGGGTGGCGGCGGCCGCATGCAAACCGCACGGGATAGCCCCTCCCGTTTCCCCCACTTTACGTTAAGTGGGTACTTATCCCTTGACCCTCTAGTCCCTATATAAAGCAACGAGGAGCCGTCATTGTAACCGCTGATCATTGATTAATAAAGCTGGTCTCCTCCATATCTCTCTGTGTCATTTACTTTCATGTGTTCGACTACTTCGACTACTTCGTCTACGACGCTCACCCTCGCTCCGCAACCTCGGACCGGACTCGCTGGCGGAGTTGCGGAACACTCCTATTTGTGCTTCAGGCATGCCGGTCTTTTGGCCTGCAGCAAGACACAAACCCGTCCTGCCTCATTGACGCTTTAAGGCCTTCTACAATGCAACGTGTTTAGGATCGGTATTTGGAAAACTAAATCAAGATTTGTTTAAGCACCGGTGTTTATTTGTACAGGATAGACGTTTAACTAGTCGTCTCTTCTGTAGAAATAAATACTAGTGCTTCAGAAACACCCGGTTTATTTTTCTAAATACCTTGCTCAGCATCTAGCATTGTACAAGTCATTAATGGACCCCATAATCATGAAGGTACACCTGCAATTTTCTTTTCTTTTTGTCTTTTTTTTCATTAAATAAAATACAAACACATATATTGTTTTAAATGTACTTAAAATTCCAGAAATCATCACCCCAAAATTTGAGAAAACAATTGAGGAAAAATTTCTGATTTATTCATCTTCAATCATGGCAGTACAACATCAGCTATCATAAAAATTGATACCGTGACACACTGTAAAACTTTGGTTAGTGTAATTTAAAAAAAATGATACCACAAACTAATATTTGTCACATTTATAAAATTCCAGGCATTTCAAAAAATGTACGTGACATTTAGAAAAATGTTATACAATGTACAAATGTATCCATGTAATTCAACAAGTAATTTTTTAAACATTAGAAAAATGTTGATGCATTTCAAAAATAAAACAATATTTACCTAGTGAAGACAATATTTTGCATAGTTAAACAATAATAATGTACAAATATATCCATGTAAAACAATGTTTGCATAGTTAAAACAATA
The DNA here is from genome assembly GCF_018294505.1 of Triticum aestivum. Taxonomy (NCBI): domain Eukaryota; kingdom Viridiplantae; phylum Streptophyta; class Magnoliopsida; order Poales; family Poaceae; genus Triticum; species Triticum aestivum. Next base: position 72,785,975 of record NC_057801.1, on the reverse strand, counting down.
TTGTGTATCATTAAAAACAATATTTTCAACATGTATTTGAAAAATGTTTAACACGTATTTGAAAGAAACATTCAAAAACATATATTTGATTTTTTTCTAATCATGTAAGTATTTAAAAAATGCTTAATGTGTATACCAAATTAATTTGTATGTATATAAAAATGTACAATGTGTATGAAAAGTAGAAAAAGGAAGAGAAAACAGAGAAAACCCAAGAAAAACATAGAGAAAAAACTTTAGCCACCACTACCATGTTCTATATCGCACTCGGGCTGAAAAATCCCGTCCAAGGTGGTTTCGCGACACTACACTAGGTTTTCTTTAAGGAAAACTTTCATTTTATTCATCTTTAATCATGGAAGTACAACGAACATCAAAAATAATAAAAATTACATTCAGATTCGTAGACCACGTAGTGAAGACTACACGCATTAAAGCGGGCCGAAGGCGTGCCACCGTTATCACCCCTCCGTCGCCGCAGTCGGGCAAAATTGTTATAGTAGATAGTCGGAAAGTCCTCGTGCTAAGACCCCATAAGACCAGCGCACCAGAACACAACCGCCGCCAGGAAGAATCCAACCTGGAATACACACGAACTTAGATGAACCACCAACAAACCTGAGCAAATCTACTAAAGACAGATATGTCGGAGACACACCTCCACACGCCATCGACGATGCTAGATGCATCAACGGGAAAGGAGCTAGGCCGGGAGAACATTATTCAATCTTCAGGGAGCCCCCGTGTAACACCCTCATGTATTAAGCTACAGTAATCCTCCATGATTGTAATAAGTCACTTTTCTTAACAGTGCTTATCACTTGGATTCAAATCTCAATTCAAATTCCCCTCTGAATTCAATTTAAATTTAAAGTGAGAATTAAAATTCACAAACATGGTTGGAAAATAGTTCACCATTTAGAAAATATTCCAAAACAAATTATGGTTGAGGAAAATAACATAACTTGTTTGCTTGTTTGGGCTCTAGCATTTAAAGAGGGCCAAAATAGTAATTTAAAATGCTTTTGTAATTTATGAAAAATCCAAACTAATTTAAATAACCCGCAAACTTTTTGTGGCAGTGCCTAAAATCTCAAAGTGAATTATGTGACAAGTTCCATTTTTTATAAGACCTATTTGCTATTAAAAGTAAAGACAAAACATAAGCAAATAAAATAAAACAGAAATAAAGACATGAAAAGAAAAGGGCTTACCTGTGCCTAGGCCTTAGTCCATAGGGACAGGCCTGAACCGGCCCAGCCCACTCCCCTTTCATCCCCATCCTTTCTCCTCCACCTGGCGCACCCGACCGCGCCGGACGCTATCCCTGCCGCGCCAACTCGTTGCCAGCGTCGCCATGGCCAATCTCGCCGGCATGGACACCAAGCTCCACCGCGCCTAAAACCATGTCCATCAGCTTCGCCGGCCTTCTCCCCTTCGTCTTCGCCAAGTAGCTCGAGCCGGAAACCCCTGTGATGAGCGGATCCAGTCATCGGTCGTCGTGGATCGCCGCCGTCGTCCGTCTGCTTCAGGCCCTGCCCGAGCACACTGAGCACATCTGTAGGCTCCCGGTTAGCTCCCGTTCGAGACTCCTCTCCCCTGAGCTCGCCCCGCCGTCTTCTGTTGTTGCTGCCATCGCCACTGTAGTTCGTCGTCGCCGTTGCATTTGCTGTCGTCGCCTCCATCACTGTCATGGCCGGCCAAGCATGTGTGTGTGCTCAGGACCTCACGACGATGTCGTCTGTGTCCTCAAACCCTTGCATCGTGCCCCGCAGCCACGACCCTGAGCTTGACTGAGCTTCGGTCGTTGCCACGCTAGTCACCGTCATCGCTGTGGACCATCCTAGCTGCCGCCATTTGCCCGATTGGATGAGGACAGGCGTCCGTGTTCGAATGCCATCGGCCGTGCTCCAAATGGAGGCTATGGCCCGTTTCTGACGAAGTCCCGTGCCACTCTGCCATGCTCAAGGTTGCCGGTTAGCCTGCCACTACCTCTTTAGTCCCGGTTCGTGGCACGAACCGGGACTAGAGGTTCGCCATGAACCGGTATTAATGGTCACTACCCGCCTAGCCATTGGAACCGGCATTAATGGTCACATCAATGTCGGTTCAACCACAAACCAGGACTAATGTGCTTGACACTAGGCCCTTTTTCTACTAGTGCAGGGGCCCCACTGGTCAGTTGACCTAGCCACGTGGGTGTTGACTAGGGCCCAGTCGTCAGTGGTTGTGTCAGCTGAGAAGTGGCCCCAGAGCACTAGTTGACCAGCCAGCTTTGACTGGTCAACAGTCGACTCTGGTCCCACATGTCGAGCACAATGCCACTCTATTGAGTACACTTCTGTGTACCCGTAGCAGTTTAGGTAATTTATTTTTCGAATTTATTTTCAAACGAGAAATTCCAGAATATTAATAAAACTTTGAAAATTCATTTAAAATAATCTGTAACTCGTATGAAAATAATTTATATATGAAAGTTGCTCATAAAAATATGATGAATCCGTTTATGCTATCCACATACCTGTCACGTGCCTCTAACATAAAAAAAATATGGAACCTTCCCCTCCGGTTCATCTGTGCGATAACTGTCCAAAGCCAGGAAAAGATCCCCAGATGTTTTCTGGCTCTGTCTGTAACATGTAGCACTGCATTCATTACTGAGGAAATCGTTAACTGGTAGCTGCTTGGTTGGCTGGCGAGTAGGGGATTAATAGGCTAATCGGCAAGTTAATCGGCCATTTAATCAATTAATTAGACGATTTATCGGTTTATCGACTACTCGGTGACCCTATGAGTAGGGATTAATCAGCAAGTTAACTAGTTAATCGGACGAATTCTTGAACATGGACTGCATTAGGTCATCCCTAGCATAGCATATTGCCATGTCATGCATCATGATGCATTTGATTGTGATGACCCACAAGTGTAGGGGATCTATCGTAGTCCTTTCGATAAGTAAGAGTGTCGAACCCAACGAGGAGCAGAAGGAAATGATAAGCGGTTTTCAGTAAGGTTTTCTCTGCAAGCACTGAAATAGTAGGTGATAGATAGTTTTGTGATAGGACAAACAGTAACGAGCAAAAAGTAAATAAAGTAAATAAAGTGCAGCAAGGTGGCCCAATCCTTTATGTAACAAAGGATAAGCCTGGATAAATTCCAATAATGAGGAAAGAGCTCCCGAGGACACATTGGGAATTATCGTCAATCTAGTTTTCATCACGTTCATATGATTCACGTTCGGTACTTTGATAATTTGATATGTGGGTGGATCGGCACTTGGGTACTTCCCTAACTTGGACAAGCATCCCACTTATGATTAACCACTATTGCAAGCATCCGCAACTACAAAAAGGAGTATTAAGGTAAACCTAACCACAACATTAGACATACGGGTCCATATCAACCCCTAACGAAGCAACGCATAAACTAGGGTTTAAGCTTCTGTCACTCTAGCAACCCATCATCTACTTATTACTTCCCTATGCCTTCCTCTAGGCCCAAATAATGGTGAAGTGTCATGTAGTCAATGTTCACATGACACCACTAGAGGAAAGACAACATACATCTCATCAAAATATCGAACGAATACCAAATTCACATGACTACTAATAGCAAGACTTCACCCGTGTCCTCAGGAACAAACGTAACTACTCACAAAGCATATTCATGTTCATAATCAGAGGAGTAATAATATGCATAAAGGATCTGAACATATGATCTTCCACCAAGTAAACCAATTAGCATCAACTAAAAGGAGTAATCAACACTACTAGCAACCCATAGGTACCAATTTGTGGTTTTGATACAAGATTGGATACAAGAGATGAACTAGGGTTTTGAGAGGAGATGGTGCTGGTGAAGATGTTGATGGAGATTGACCCCCTCCCGATGAGAGGATCGTTGGTGATGACGTTGGTGATGATTTCCCCCTCCCGGAGGGAAGTGTCCCGGGCAGAACAGCTCCGCCAGAGCCCTAGATTGATTCCGCCAAGGTTTCGCCTCGTGGCGGCGGAGTTTCGTCCCGTAAGCTTGCCCATGATTTTTTCCAGGGTAAAAGTGATGATATAGAAGAAGATGGATGCCGGAGGCCCACCAGGGGGCCCAGGAGATAGGTGGCGCGCCCTATAGGGGGGGCACCCCCTGTCTCCTGGACAGGGTGTGGGCCCCCTGGCCTATTTCTTTCGCTCATAAATTCTTAGTAAATCCAAAAAGTTGTTGCATGGAGTTTCATGACTTTTGGAGTTGTGCAGAATAGGTTTCCAATGTTTGCCCCTTTTCGAGCCAGAATTCCAGCTGCCGGCATTCCCCCTTTTCATGGTAAACCTTGTAAAATAGGAGAGAATAGCCATAAATATTGAGATATAAAGTTTAATGATAGCCCATAATGCAATAAATATTGATATAAAAGCATGATGCAAAATGGACGTATCAACTCCCCCAAGCTTAGACCTCGCTTGTCCTCAAGCGGAAACCGAAAGCGAAAAATATGTCCATATGTTTAGAGATAGAGGTATCGATAAAAATAAAATACGGACATGGGGGCATCATGATCATTCTAATAAGAGCAACATATATAGATTTTGTCATATGATTTCTTATGCTCAAGTAATAAGCAATTCACAATGTCAAGTATCGTTCATAAACTTCATTGGGAACTAACAAACTATAGTCTCAGTCATTGAAGCAATTGCAATTTATCATAACATCAGAAAGAGTCAATAATAGAGCTTTTCAACAAGCTCACATACTCAACTATCTCGTAGTCTCCCATAATTGCTAACACTCACGCAATACTTGTGGTTATAGAGTTTCAGCCGGACACTGAGAAAGATAGGGGCTTATTCTGTTGCCTCCCAACGTATTCACCTTTAGGTGATGTCAACAATAATAGCCTATGCCAACTTACATCCAATTGGATATATGTATCATGATCTTTCAAACACGAGGAGCTTCCCAAAGGATAAAATGAAAAAGTGGAAAGGTGAGGATCACCTTGACTCAAGCATAAAGCAAAAACATAAAATAAAAGATAGGCCCTTCGCAGAGGGAAGCAGAGGTTGCCATGCGCGTTTAGGGTTGATGCACGAAATCTTAATGCAAAAGAATGTCACTTTACATTGCCCCTTGTATGTGGACCTTTATTATGCACTCCGTCGCTTTTATTACTTCCACAACAAGTTCGTACATAGCTTATTTTCTCTGCACTAATAAGTCATACATATTTAGAGAGCAATTTTTATTGCTTGCACCGATGACAACTTACTTGAAGGATCTTACTCAATCCATAGGTAGGTATGTTGGACTCTCATGGCAAAACTTGGTTTGAGGATATTTGGAAGCACAAGTAGTATCTCTACTTGGTGCAAGGAATTTTGGCTAGCAGGAGGGGGAAAGGCAAGCTCAACATGTTTGGAAGGTCAATGACAATATACTTCAACTCAGATGTCGGAAAACATAAACCATTACGTTGTCTTCCTTGTCCAACATCAACTCTTTTAGCATGTCATACTTAATGAGTGCTTCACAATCATAAAAGATGTCCAAGATAATATATATATATATGTGAACCCCTCTTTCCTTATCACTTCCTATAATTGCAACGATGACCAAGGCTACGTTCATCAACTCTCAACAATTTGTATGCATCATACTTTCTATGTGTGAAGTTATCACTATCCATAAGATCAATATGAACTCTTTTGTTCTTTCTACTTTCTCAAGATCATAGAAACATAGAAAAGCCCTTGACTCAACACTAATATTTATTATAGATAGCACTCGGACTCGCTTACATAAAGAGATCACAATGCAAAAGTCAAAACTACTTGATATCAAAACTTCAATATACTAGATCAAGATACTACTAAAAGGATCGAACTAAATAAAGCGGTAAAGATAGGAGTGTGATGGTGATACGATACCGGGGCACCTCCCCCAAGCTTGGTGGCTACCAAGGGGAGTGCCCATACCCATGTAATTATTTCTTCGGAGGTGGTGAAGTGGGAAAATTGTTGCATTTTTCTTCTCTAGCTTGCGTCTGAGGCTAAAATTTTCCTCCCTCAGATCTTCATTCTCAAGCTCAAGTTTCATTATCTTTTTGCATAGTGTTGCCTTGCTATCCTGCAAAAAACGTGGTGGGATAGATTGGACCTTAGGGAGGCTTGACTTCTTGAACTCCACATGCATATCACCAGGTTGAGGTAGTGGATCGTCCTCTTCATCGGAGCTTGTCTCCTCCTTCCTCTTTGGATCATAGTCTTCTTCTTCTTCTGTGGTCCAGCCATAATGTTCCACATCCCCATATACTTTTGGATTTGCAATATAATCAGCCATGTAGCTCTCTCCTTCCGAATCTTGGGACGACATCTCGTTCCAAATCTGCAACAGGAACAGCTCGAAACGAAAACAGAGGATATTTGCGTGATACTGTGGTCAAAACCTTCGGGAGTATATATAATGAATTTTTACCGACCAAAATACGTAACATGCAAGAAAACAGAGTCCGGGAGGCACACGAGGTGCCCACGAGACAGGGGGCGCGCCCTACAGGGGAGGGTGCGGCCTCCTCTCTCGTGGGAGCATCGTGTCCCGTTCGGACTACTTCTTTCTTCCTAAAATTCTTAAATAATCCAAAACTGATAAAAATTGCCATTAGAGTTGTTTTGGAGTCGGTATACTTACCGTACCACGTACCTATGCCTTTTCGGAGTCTGGAACGTTCTGGAAAGTGTCTCTTATGTATTCCTCTGGGGTTATGGTTTCAATCATATTAGTTTCAACATTGATAGGATTACCTGAAATATAATGCTTGATTCTTTGACCGTTAACCACCCTCGGATTTGTGCCTTCGAAGTTGTTAATTTTTATAGCACCGGAACGATAGACTTCCTCGATAACGTAGGGACCTTCCCATTTTGAGAGCAGTTTTCCTGCAAAAAATCTTAAACGAGAGTTGAATAATAACACATAATCTCCTGCATTAAACTCACGCTTTTGTATCCTCTTATCATGCCAGCGTTTGACTTTCTCTTTGAAGAGCTTGGCATTCTCATATGCTTGGGTTCTCCATTCATCAAGTGAGCTAATATCAAACAACCTCTTCTCACCGGCAAGTTTGAAGTCGTAATTGAGCTCTTTAATAGCCCAATATGCTTTATGTTCAAGTTCAAGTGGTAAATGACATGCTTTTCCATAAACCATTTTATATGGAGACATACCCATAGGATTTTTGTATGCAGTTCTATAGGCCCATAATGCATCATCAAGTTTTTTGGACCAATTCTTTCTAGATCTATTCAAAGTCTTTTGCAAAATTAATTTGAGCTCTCTATTGCTCAACTCTACTTGACCACTAGACTGCGGGTGATAAGGAGATGCGATTCTATGATTGACATCATACTTAGCAAGCATCTTACGGAAAGCACCATGAATAAAGTGTGAACCACCATCAGTCATAAGATATCTGGGGACTCCAAACCTCGGAAAAATAACTTCTTTAAGCATTTTAATAGAAGTGTTATGATCAGCACTACTAGTTGGAATAGCTTCTACCCACTTAGTAACGTAATCAACAGCAACTAAAATATGTGTATAACCATTGGAGGCAGGAAAAGGTCCCATATAATCAAAGCCCCAAACATCAAACGGTTCAATAAGAAGAGAATAATTCATAGGAATTTCTTGACGTCTACTAATGTTACCTATACTTTGACATTCATCACAAGATAAGACAAACTTACGAGCATCTTTGAAGAGAGTAGGCCAATAAAAACCAGATTGTAGTACCTTGTGTGCAGTTCTATCTCCCGCGTGGTGTCGTCCATAAGATTCAGAGTGACACTTGCGTAGGATTTGTTCCTGTTGATGCTCAGGCACACAACATCTAATAATACCATCTACTCCTTTATAAAGGTGTGGATCATCCCAGAAGTAATGTCTTAAATCATAAAAGAACTTTTTCTTTTGCTGGTATGTGAACCTAGGCGGTATATATTTAGCAACAATGTAATTAGCATAATCAGCATACCAAGGAGCAGTACGAGAAGCATTGACAACCGCTAATTGTTCATTAGGAAAACTATCATTAATAGGCAGTGGGTCATCAAGAACATTCTCTAACCTAGACAAGTTGTCTGCAACGGGATTCTCAGCTCCCTTTCTATCAATAATATGCAAGTCAAATTCTTGGAGCAAGAGAACCCATCTAATGAGTCTAGGCTTAGCATCTTTCTTTTCCATGAGATATTTAATAGCAGCATGATCAGTGTGAATAGTAACTTTGGAATCAACAATATAAGGTCTAAACTTATCACGTGCAAACACAACTGCTAAGAACTCTTTTTCAGTAGTAGCATAATTTCTCTGGGCAGTATCACGAGTCTTACTAGCATACTGGATAACATTCAATTTTTTATCGACTCTTTGCCCTAAAACAACACCTACAACATAGTCACTAGCATCGCACATAATTTCAAAAGGTAAATTCCAATCAGGTGGCTGAACAATAGGTGCAGTGATCAAAGCTTTCTTAAGTATTTCAAATGCTTCTACACATTCATCATCAAAGACAAAAGGAATATCTTTTTGCAATAAATTAGTCAGAGGCCTAGAGATTTTAGAAAAGTCCTTAATGAACCTCCTATAAAAGCCGGCATGACCAAGAAAACTTCTTATACCTTTTATGTCCTTGGGGCATGGCATTTTTTCAATAGCATCAACTTTGGCTTTATCAACTTCAATACCTCTCTCGGAGATCTTGTGCCCCAAGACAATGCCTTCATTAACCATAAAGTGACACTTTTCCCAATTCAGGACGAGACTAGTGTCTTCGCATCTCTGCAAAACTCGATCAAGGTTGCTCAAACAATCATCAAAAGAGGATCCATAGACGGAAAAGTCATCCATGAATACCTCACAAATCTTTTCACAAAAATCAGAAAATATAGCCATCATGCATCTTTGAAAGGTGGGAGGTGCATTACATAAACCAAAAGGCATACGTCTATAAGTAAAAGTACCAAAAGGGCAAGTAAAAGTAGTTTTAGATTGATCCTGCGCAGATACATGTATTTGAGAGAAACCAGAATAACCATCTAGAAAGCAAAAATGAGTGTGTTTGGATATCCTTTCTAGCATTTGATCAATAAAAGGTAAAGGGTAATGATCTTTCTTAGTAGCTTTATTTAACTTACGAAAATCAATTACCATCCTATAGCCTGTAATAATTCTTTGCGGGATCAATTCATCTTTATCATTAGGAACAACGGTAATACCTCCCTTTTTAGGGACACAATGGATAGGGCTTACCCATTCACTATCAGCAACGGGATAAATAATACCTGCCTCAAGGAGTTTTAGAATCTCCTTTCTTACCACTTCCTTGATTTTGGGGTTTAATCGTCTTTGAGGATCTCTAACTGGTTTGGCATCTTTCTCCACTAAAATTTTGTGTTGACATAATGTGGGACTAATGCCCTTAAGATCATCCAGAGTATATCCAATAGCAGCCCGGTGCTTCTTCAGAGTTTTCAATAATCTTTATCCTTCTTTCTCTGAAAGGTTAGCACTAATAATAACAGGATATATTTCTTTTTCATCAAGATAAGCATACTTGAGATTATCAGGTAAGGGTTTGAGTTCGAACACGGGATCACCCTTGGGTGGAGGGGGATCCCCAAGAATTTCAACGGGAAGGTTATGTTTTAGCATAGGTTCTTGTATAAGGAACACTTCATCTATTTCTTCCCTTTCCTTCATAAACATATCATTTTCATGGTCTAACAAATATTGTTCTAACGGATCAGTTGGGGGGACAGCGATGGAAGCAAGACCAATAATTTCATCCTTACTAGGTGGTTCCCTTTCACGAGGTTGTCTACTAAACTTAGCGAAATTAAACTCATGAGACATACCATCTATGCCAACAGTGACAATATTCTTTTCACAATTAATCTTAGCACTAGCAGTATTCAAGAAAGCTCTACCAAAAATAATGGGACAAAAATTATCTTGTGGGGAAGCAAGAACAAGGAAATCAGCAGGGTATTTAATCTTTCCACACTAGACTTCAACATCTCTAACAATCCCAATAGGTTTGATGGTGTCCCTATTAGCAAGCTTAATAGTAACATCAATGTCTTCTAATTCAACAGGTGCAGTATCGTGCATAATTTCTTTATAAAGATCATAAGGTATCACATTAGCACTAGCACCCATATCTCATAAGCCATGATAACAATGATCTCCTATTTTAACAGAAATAACAGGCGTGCCTACAACAGGTCTACGGGTCTTAGTATCGGGTCTAGCAATAATAGCAGTTTCACCCACGAAAGAGATAACATGCCCATCTAAGTCTTCATCCAAGAGATCTTTAATCATAGCAATACTAGGTTCGACATTAATTTGCTCAGGTGGTGTATAAGTCCTAGTATTACTCTTATGAACAACAGTCGAAGCTTTAACATGATCTTTTATCCTAACAGGAAAAGGAGGTTTTTCGACATAAGCGGTAGGAATAATAGGATCACTATATGTAATAGTCTTTTCTTCGACTGTAATAGGTGCAACTACTTTCACTTCAACAGAAGGATTATATTTAAACCACTTCTCTTCAGGGAGATCAACGTGAGTAGCAAAAGTTTCACAAAAAGTAGCTACTATCTCAGAGTCAAGTCCATACTTAGAGCTAAATCCACGGAAAGCATCGGTATCCATAAAAGATTTAACACAATCGAACTTAGGTGTCATACCTGACTCCTTACCATCGTCGGAACCCCAATCTTCAGAGTTGCATTTAATTCTTTCCAATAAGTCCCATTTGAAATCAATAGTCTTCAGCATATAGGAACCAACACAGGAAGTATCGAGCAGGTTGCGATTATCAAGAGAAAGCCGAGCATAAAAATTCGGAATAATCATTTCCTGAGAGAGCTCATGATTGGGGCATGAATATAACATGGATTTAAGCCTCCCCCAAGCTTGAGCGATGCTTTCTCCTTCACGAGGCCAGAAATTATATATGTAATTACGATCACGATGAACAAGATGCATAGGGTAGAACTTCTGGTGAAATTCCAACTTCAGTCGCTTATAATTCCAAAATCTCATATCATCACATAGCCTATACCATGTCATTGCATCTCCCTTCAAAGATAAAGGGAAGACCTTCCTTTTGACAACATCATCGGGGATCACTACAAGAAATATGTCAACTTATGACCACCACTATTGGTCACTGAAAGGTCACAAATTTCTATTTATGACCTTTTTGTGACCAAAAACAGAAGGTCAAAAGCTGGCCGTCGTAAACTGACTATAGCGACCTTTCTTCTGGAATGGTCAAAGACGTTTACGACCAAAATATTACTATTGTGGCGTTTTGGTCACTAGCAACCTCCCCCAGGCCACGTAGGCATCCAGCGTGGCAAGCTGATGTGGCACAAGATTCAGCCCGGTCCAATTCGATTTTCTACATGGGCCGAGCCCAACAATTCGGCCTTTTCAATATATATTTATTTTTGTTAATTTTCACTAGCTACATGGGCCTGGCCCAGTAATTCGGCCTTTTAAATTTCTTTGCCTATCCCTTTTGACAGATTTTTTTGGTCTTGTTTTCTCTGGGCCATTTCTTTGCTGGGCCTCTCAAGTTTTCCCCTCAAAAATAATTGTTCAATATATCTTGGGTTGGGCCGAAATAATTGATCCAATCCAACTTCTTTTATTATGCCATTGACATTACAACACATCACACTACAAGTTATCTTGGGCCTAGCCCAGTTCCGATACATTTTCAAAGCAACATGAAATATTATAGGAGCCCAAAATATAGTTACATGCATTCATTCTAGCAGTACATATCTTTACATCCAACCAGTAAGTGCCAAACAGAACTATTCTACAACAAAGAAAAGAAAATAGATGACAAGACATCACAGAAGTTCCTATTGTCCTCCTCCTTCAACATTTGAAAACCTTGACCTGGGAGTAGATCAATCATGAGTGAGAAACAATACAGCAGCAAAACAATACAGAAACAATACGGTTGATTATTCAAAGAAATTAAACTAAGTGGAGGTCACCCAAAGCTGAATTTCTTGCAATCCAAACAACACAAACAGTAGGAAGATGGTTGCATAGATACAAATCCATGTGGTAGCAGCAAAATTGGCCAATCTGGACCGCATCTTCTCTGTTTGGTACTAACTAAAAAAACTGGACTTGTTCATACAAATCCCTCTTGAATTCCTTACACAGCCAGGATTTGCATCAAATATTCCTTAATTTAGCGGCATTTGTAAGCAGAGAAAGAGAGGGAGGGAGATGGGGATGCTACGTACCTTGTCCTGAAGTTCCAACGACCAGACCAGAGAGAAGTTGCTCCTCGTCTTCTTTCCTCAGCCCCAAATTTGCCTGCAATAACTACAATTCATTGCATCAACCAGCGATCTGATCTCACAAGCGATCTGATCTCACAAGCCCCACCCAGGTGGTGGACTGGTGGTAGTACAGCAGCTAGAAGGCTCATTGCTCACCGGTTAAAAACTCGACCCGGTACTCCATCTCCTTCTCTGCCATCCCGAACATCTGCATCGCACAACCACCACCATCAATTGACCTCAATCACAAGCTCGAAATCGAAGAGGAAGGCATATACACAAAAAAAAGAACATGAAAATTCCAGAAAATGGCGACTTGTAGCTGCCAGCAACAACTTGAGAATGAATGATTGATATCCTGGAAGTTGTAAACTGGAAGCCAGAGAAGCTACTAGTCAGGTTAGTTTCCACAGGTTAATTAGTTTCTGCCTTAGTGTTTCTATTTCCTACAAATGACTGAGACCATGGCGTTTCAACCTTTTGTAGAACACTATTCTATAACAATATATATTGAGCATGCTACAGCAGAAGCTTGAATTTATGGTTTCTATACTTCTACATTATACATCCTTAGTAATATAGACCTTTTTGCTACATACTGTACACGGCAATAGGAGAAAAATTCTAATAAATTCATTACACGCTTGCCAATAAAAATGACAAGTTAACTACACACCAGGGAACATAAACTTGAGAGGTTGAGATCAAGGCCTATCAACTATATCATATATATGCATTAAAAAAGAAGGCCATATGGACAACCAATGCATCATAATTATCAGTTTTAAACACTACAGGACCAGAAGGTAGGTGCTACTTCAAGTTTTAGAACTCAACCATTCATCAATAACAGTAGCAATTTAATCTTACTAAAGATAGGCACTACAGCCAGAACTTACACGCAAAGATCCTGGAATTTTATGCACAACACCAGCAGATTAGCTATATGAACACAATACCAGAATTTTATGCATCATGAATGAAGAAATCAAAATAGGATGCTTCGCTTTACTTGTGTGCGGAGGATAAGCAAAAGTAGCAGCACATGCTTTTCCTATTTGCTTTGCTTTCCTATTAGCATCTCCGGTTAATCAAACAGGATGCAACAAGTGATTACATTAACCCCGATTCAAATATTTGAAGTACTGGACAATCATTTCATGCAGCCATTCATAAACATACTACTACAAGGGAATTACAACATTTATTTTAAGCATAATGTTTAAGTACGTAAACTTTCCTCAAGAGTCCCTACACACTACTACTCAACTACTATACGTGCGTAGTACTCTGTCAGTAAGCAGCAGAGGAGATTGAAACGTAAGGACCATGTGTGTGTGTGTGTGTGTATATAAAACAGACACAATAAACACTGAACATCACTAGTCACCCTACACACAGCAAGCTTCAGATGTTCAGAACACACACAATAAACACTGAACATCACTAGTCACCCTACACACAGCAAGCTTCATATTCATAGTTGGCATGCATCAATACAGGAATCTACAATGTTGGATAAGGTGATAAAGAAAAATATAAATAGTGGAGTTAGAAACATATGCAGCACAATGATGAAACAGAACAATAGATTTAATGTGTATATATTCTGGTGACTCTGCCAATTGTTACATGATACACTCGTGTGTGTATATTCTGATGAGCCATAACCATCTAGCCAACAACATGGACATAATACACATTCTGGACCTAAATCAACATTTTATATTTTGTTTATGAAAAAATGATGCTGATAATATATGCCAACGGTATCTTTACCTACAAATTAGGCGGTGAGCTACATGAGGTAAAAAATGAGATAGCAAAACAAGCTTACTAGCTAGCTAGTACACTAGAATGTGACCATCCAACATGCACACACGCATCATGCAGGAACATGTATGAACATTTTTCTGTAAGGGGGACATCAAGACCCTGTTTTGGAAGGACAAAAGAGCTCTTGAATGAGTTCTTGTCATCAGGTGCTTCTTCACCATCAGGCTCATTTGCTGCTGCTCATCCTCCTACTCCATCTACATGAACAAGAGAAAATTAGTTGTTTGCATGGCATTCACTTAATAAAACAGTGGGTCAAGCTGAAAATCTGTAATACAATGGAAAGATGCAGCAAATACGAGATTTCTGCATCATAGGATAACCTGATGGAAGCCTAGATGGAAAGATTAGCAGTACATGCAATCTAATATAGTTACAGTCAGACATTATCCTAGATGGAAGCCTTATATTACTGTAGAATTACAATTGCAGAGGAGGGATCCGAAATTACCGTCAAGGGCCCATGGAGATTGCCCCAGCAGCGACCTCGGAGAGGCCGGTGATGAGGACGAGGGACGAGCAGGCAGATCACCACCACCACCACCCTTGGGCGGCCGCGCATTCACATCCTCTCACTGTGCCGCCGCACCAGGAGACATGGAGCTGAATGAGGAGTGCGACTGGATCTGGAAGGAGTGCTCCAATAAATCAAGGGGATGAACGATCAAATCAAAGATTGAGGTCGCCGCTTATATCTTACTGACGATCCTGGCGCGGGCGTCGGGCTGGAGCCCGGAGCGCCAGTGGCCTCCGGCGATGGGGCGCCGGTGCGTTCGGGTCAACCCCGCCTCCGGCGGCCGCGGTGGCGGGACCTGAGTCTTGTGTGGGGCGCCAGTTGGCGTCCATGCTCCCCCTCCCCTCGCCCCTCCGGCTCGTCCGCCATAGCCAACGAGTAGATCGAGGAGGAAGGTCGCTTGCTCGGGAGATCGATTGATGGCGACGGCGCCTGGAGGGAGAAGTGAGGGGAACTGGGCTCGGCAACGGGACCAGCGCGGGGGCGAGGGGAGGGCGAAGGTGGCTCGCCTTCCCTTTTCTGGCGTGGGGCGTGCGGCGTGGTGGGAGACGGAGGCGAAGCGGTGAGCGTGCGAGGAACCCGGATCGGGAAGGTGCGAGGCCATGAGTAAAAGGAGGTGCGGCACCGAGGGCGGGATGAGCGCGGCGGCCCTGCGGCGGAGGGCGCCAACTGAGGCCTCCGGGACGGGCGGAGGAAGAGCGGCGGATGTCCTCTAGGAGGCGAGGAGGAGCGGGTGGCGCGCGGGCGCGGGCGGCGGGGTCGGATCTGAATCGGGAGGGATGGGATCGACCGGGTGGCGGCGGTGATGTGGGAGCGCGTGAGGTGGGTGGCGGATCTGGAGCGCTAGGGTTCGTGGGGTGAGAGGGTGAGGGAGTTTTCTTTTTTCTTTTTATTTTTTTGAGACAAAGAGGGGGAGGGGGTGAGGGAGAAAGGGCTGCCGTCGGATCCGAGAGCATCCGACGGTGTTTGAGCACGATCCGTGTGACATGTCAATGGACCAATCAGAACCCAGTACACGTTATGACCTTTTAAATTGGTCGTAATTGACTAAAAATAAGGTGTTGAACCATATTTTTTTCAAAAAAAGGTGTTGAATCATATAAATAGTTTTATGATATGAGAAATTCAAAAAGAAACATTCTCATTGTGTCACCAAATGTGACATAGTTTTTAGGAAAACTAACAAACTTCGAATTGGATAAGACAAATATCTTTTAAAAATTGTTATGAGAAATGAGTTTTTAGGGGGGGGTGATCATTTTCTATTTTCGGAGTGCCAAAAATGTTTACAGCACCACTCCATTTTCCAAAACTATAAGACAGCATTTTATGTACAGCTGACCAAATCTTTAGATGTAAAATGCTTTCGATCCACCTCTCATCAAAAAGACAAATTGTGTTTCAAAAAAGCATCTACCTCGACATTCTTTTGTTTTTCTTCTACTTTTCACATGAAAAATTCAAAGAAATGATCTTATATTGTGCACAATGGTGCATCTTGGAATGGCAAACAATGTTACCTAATAATGTTTTCATTTTCTTTGCAATTATTTTAAAAAAGTGTTCTCAGAAACGAGCTATCACGTATGGAGATCAATGGCTTTCAAGCCAAATGATCAATCTTATGGCCACATTCATGGCATAGTTTGTTCAAATGATCTCATATTGTGCACAAGGGTGCATATTAGAATGGCAAACAATGTTGCCTAAGGAAGTTTTCATTTTCTTGGGACGAAAAAATCATTTTTCATTTTCTGAGTGCCCGAAAGGAGGTTTTTTTGTGAAGGAACTACCAAATAATTGTTACAAAATTGGACCAAATCATTTTTCTAAAATACTAGGACATATTTAATGCACAATTGACCAAATGGTTGGGTGTAAAAAGTTTTGATCCACCTCTCGTGAAAAAGACAAATTGCCGCCGATTCAGCAGGAAGCGGGTCAAATTTGAACTGTAGCTGACTCATAGTTTGCTCTTTATTTTTTCCAAAAATCATTTCTAGGTACATAAGTATCTACTTAATCATAGAAACACCAAAAAAATTCCAAGATTCAACCACTAGCTAGGAACGGTCATTCCAGCCGTTTTGACCGCATTTTGAAACAGGCATAAAAAATTCAAAAAAAATCAAAAAATTGGAAAACCTTCGCATTGTGTCATTATATGTGGACAAGTTTCCAGGAAAAATAACAAACTTGTAATACGGCAATTATTTTAAAAAAGTGTTCTCAGAAACGAGCTATCAAGTGTGGAGATCAATGGCTTTCAAGCCAAATGATCAATCTTATGGCCACATTCATGGCATAGTTTGACCAAATGATCTCATATTGTGCACAAGGGTGCATATTAGAATGGAAAACAATGTTGCCTAAGGAAGTTTTCATTTTCGTTGGACGGAAAAACCATTTTTCATTTTCCGAGTGCCCGAAATGAGGTTTTTTGTGAAGGAACTACCAAATAATTGTTGCAAAATTGGACCAAATCATTTTTCTAAAATACTAGGCCGTATATAATGCACAATTGACAAAATTGTCGGGTGAAAAAAGTTTTGATCCACCTCTGATGAAAAAGACAAATTGTCGTCAATTCAGGTGGAAACGGGTCAAATTTGAACTGTGGCTGCCTCATAGTTTGCTCTTTATTTTTTCCAAAAATCATTTCTAGGTACATAAGTATCTATTTAATCATAGAAACACCAAAAAATTGCAAGATTCAACCACTAGCTAGGAACGGTCAAGCCCGCCGTTTTGACTGCATTTTGAAACGGGCATAAAAAATTCAAAAAAATCAAAAAATTGGAAAAGCTTCGCATTGTGTCATTATATGTGACCAAGTTTCCAGGAAAAATAATAAACTTGTAATACGGTAATTATTTTAAAAAAGTGTTCTTAGAAATGAGCTATCAAGTGTGAAGATTCATGGCTTTCAAGCCAAATGATCAATCTTATGGCCACATTCATGGCATAGTTTGTTCAAATGATCTCATATTGTGCACAAGGGTGCATATTGGAATAGCAAACAATGTTGCCTAAGGAAGTTTTCATTTTCGTTGGACGAAAAAACCATTTTCCATTTTTCGAGTGCCCGAAAGGAGGTTTTTTTGTGAAGGAACTACCAAATAATTGTTGCAAAATTGGACCAAATCATTTTGATAAAATGCTAGGCCATATTTAATGCACAATTGACGAAGATATGACCCAAAGAATTTATGATATTTTTTTGGGAATTTTGGGAATGACAGAAATATAGGTTGCTTCACAACCTAGGGCAAAAATTGCCACATGGACATGACACATAGGCAAAACTGATGAGGTGGCGCCTAGTCATAGCAACCCACCACAATTTACAAGGCTCTGACCATCTATATTGGTCGTTAACAACTAGAAATAAGGCAGCGGACTAGCGCTGTTAGCTTTATGACCATTTCATGTAAGGAAATTATGACCTTTCGGACCAAAATGGTCGCAATGGTTTAGGGTTTGGAGCCCCTCGAACAGCTTTTGACCAATTGGTCTCAAATGGTCATAAATCTATGACCAATTCTTCCAGGGTCACTTACAGAAGGTCATAAGTTGACATATTTCTTGTAGTGGATACCTGCATGCTTACATAATCCACAAACTTCATCCACAAAGATAAGGTGTAAGTCGGGATGCAAAGTTCCGTCTCCTACAAAAGGATTAGCTAGCAGTATTTCTATCATACCCAAAGGAATCTCAAAGTGAATATTTTCATAAGGTTCAGTAGGTTGAGGAGCATCTCTTTGCTCTTCTGGTTGGGGTGAAGATACCCCAAACAAGCCCCTCAAAGGATTAGTTTCCATAGTGACAAGTAAAAGAAAATTTCAGCAAACTATATAAATGTTTCCTTACCAAGTTCCACTCACCAAAAGCGCTACACTCCCCGGCAACGACGCCAAAAAAGAGTCTTGATGACCCACAAGTGTAGGGGATCTATCATAGTCCTTTCGATAAGTAAGAGTGTCAAACCCAACGAGGAGCAGAAGGAAATGATAAGCGGTTTTCAGTAAGGTTTTCTCTGCAAGCATTGAAATAGTAGGTGATAGATAGTTTTGTGATAGGACAAATAGTAACGAGCAAAAAGTAAATAAAGTAAATAAAGTGCAGCAAGGTGGCCCAATCCTTTATGTAGCAAAGGATAAGCCTGGACAAATTCTAATAATGAGGAAAGAGCTCCCGAGGACACATTGGGAATTATCGTCAAGCTAGTTTTCATCACGTTCATATGATTCGCGTTCGGTACTTTGATAATTTGATATGTGGGTGGACCGGCACTTGGGTACTGCCCTAACTTGTACAAGCATCCCACTTATGATTAACCCCTATTGCAAGCATCTGCAACTACAAAAAGGAGTATTAAGGTAAACCTAACTACATCATTAGACATATGGGTCCATATCAACCCCTAACGAAGCAACGCATAAACTAGGGTTTAAGCTTCTGTAACTCTAGCAACCCATCATCTACTTATTACTTCCATATGCCTTCCTCTAGGCCCAAATAATGGTGAAGTGTCATGTAGTCGACGTTCACATGACACCAGTAGAGGAAAGACAACATACATCTCATCAAAATACCGAACGAATACCAAATTCACATGACTACTAATAGTAAGACTTCACCCATGTCCTCAGGAACAAACTTAACTACTCACAAAGCATATTCATGTTCATAATCAGAGGAGTAATAATATGCATAAAGTATCTGAACATATGATCTTCCACCAAGTAAACCAATTAGCATCAACTACAAGGAGTAATCAACACTACTAGCAACCCACAGGTACCAATTTGTGATTTTGATACAAGATTGCATACAAGAGATGAACTAGGGTTTTGAGAGGAGATGGTGATGGTGAAGATGTTGATGGAGATTGACCCCCTCCCAATGAGAGGATCGTTGGTGATGATGTTGGTGATGATTTCCCGGAGGGAAGTGTCCCCGGCAGAACAGCTCCGCCAGAGACCTAGATTGATTCCGCCAAGGTTCCGCCTCGTGGCGGTGGATTTTCATCCCGTAAGCTTGCCCACGATTTTTTCCAGGGTAAAAGTGATGATATAGCAGAAGATGGACGCCGGAGGCCCACCAGGGGGGCTAGGAGATAGGGGGCGCGCCCTATAGGGGGGCGCCCCCTTGTCTCCTGGACAGGGTGTGGGCCCCCTGGCCTATTTCTTTCACTCATAAATTCTTAATAAATCCAAAAAGTTGTTTCGTGGAGTTTCAGGACTTTTGGAGTTGCGCAGAATAGGTTTCCAACGTTTGCTCCATTTCCAGCCAGAATTCTAGCTGTCGGCATTCCCCCTCTTCATGGTAAACCTTGTAAAATAAGAGAGAATAGCCATAAATATTGAGATATAAAGTGTAATGACAGCCCATAGTGCAATAAATATTGATATAAAAGCATGATGCAAAATGGATGTATCAGATTGCTTAATATTTACTGTTCCTTCCCCCTCTTCTATCCGGTAGAACCCGATACATACGCTGTTCTCCCGAGATCGACTACACTCCTGATGACCAATCCCTTTTCGCAGAGCTCCCAAGCAAGCAAAACCCCCCTGATCATTCCTATATCACCCATTCTTTCACTCTCATGCTTGCATTAGATTTTGCCACTATTGTTTGATAGCTCCTATTATGATGCATAGCCTGCTTTTGAAGCCTGGTATTGTTACTTGCTACATCTTGAGCTTGTGTTGGTTTTCCTTGAAGAGGAAAGGGCGATGCATCAATAGTAGCGTAAGTATTTCCCTCGGTTTTTGAGAACCAAGGTATCAATCCAGTAGGAGGCTCCTCAAAAGTCCCATGCACCTACACAAACAAACAAAGAACTCGCAACCAACGCAATAAAGGGGTTGTCAATCCCTTCACGACCACTTGCGAAAGTGAGATCTGATAGAGATAGTACGATAAGATAAATATATTTTTGGTATTTTATAATATATATGGAAAAGGTAAAGATGCAAATAAAACTAGATTGAAAGCTTATATGATAAAGGATAGACCGGGGGCCATAGGTTTCACTAGAGGCTTCTCTCAAGATAGCATAAGTATTACGGTGGGTGAACAAATTACTGTCGAGCAATTGATAGAAAAGCGAATAATTATGAGATTATCTAGGCATGATCATGTATATAGGCATCACGTCCGTGACAAGTAGACCGACTCCTGCCTGCATCTACTAGTATTACTCCACACATCGACCGCTATCCAACATGCATCTAGAGTATTAGGTTCATAAGAACAGAGTAACGCATTAAGAAAGATGACATGATGTAGAGGGATAAACTCAAGCAATATGATATAAACCCCATCTTTTTATCCTTGATGGAAACAATACAATATGTGCCTTGCAACCCTTTCTGTCACTGGGTAAGGACACCGCAAGATTGAACCCAAAACTAAGCACTTCTCCCATGGCAAGAAAGATGATATAACTACTGATTTTAAACCGCCCAGGAGGGGCCGGTTCAGGCTCAACTATATTGAAGCCCATGAAGACAAAGAAGATGGCGCTGTACTGATAAAGCTTAGAGGCCCAGAGCCTAAAGGCGGATTAGGGCCTATGATGGTAAACCGTCATAGTTGTATAACTTGTATTGTAAGTTAGGGAAAAGGGAGAGACCGAGCCGGACACTTGTATGAGCCGGCCTCGGGACTCTGTAAACCGGCCGGGCGTCAACCTGTGTATATAAAGGGACGACCTGGCGGCGGTTCAGGGACAAGAAACAACAACTCGAGACTCAAGCAAAGCATAATCACTCCTTGGTCATCGAAACCCAATCAATTCCATCACAACTAGACGTAGGCTTTTACCTTCATCGTAAGGGGCCGAACTAGTATAAAAATCCCATGTCCCTTGTCCGGTTTAAACCCTTCAAGCTAATCTCGTTGCGATGGCTCCACGACTAAGTCCTTCTGTTAGGACATCTGACGTGATATTTCCACGATAGTTGGCGCCCACCATGGGGCTACCGCATGATGGTCTCGAGTTCTTGAAGGGCAGCTTCGAAGGACTCAAAGGGTACGCGGTTGGCCGGAAGACCAAGAGTCGTCGCGGCAAACTCTACATCGACGACGCAGGATGGGGCCCTGAGGCTTGCTCAATTGAGTACGGATACCGCATCCCCTTTGGCAGAATTCACGTCTTCATTGGCAAGATTGGCGAACCGCGCCCTAAGCTGGACATCTCCATCGACCTCGTCAAAACAGCTCAGCATGTGAGTCCTGCCCGGTTCAACCTGCCATGAAGCATGCATTCGTAGGATTCATCCATGGTGCGGAATATGAACCAGTGTCCGATGGTCAGACGTGATCTACTCAGATGGCAATCATCCACTGGTGAAACTGGGTCGCTGTACCAATTGCAAGACGGCCGGATTGGGGGCTATTCCGATGGCAACAGTATTTCGGACCCCTTTGAACTGCTGAACCAGGTTGCAGTCTTCATGGCCGGAACACAGCCCACCTTGCAATCTTCATCCACAACAGCAATGACGTCCGGATCAGCAGCCGCGGCAGGAGGCCCGGCGCGCCGACCGGCTCAAGTTCTCTCCGGTTTGTTGGATGCCTGGGCGACCTTGTTAACCACGACAGTCACCCCGGAGACATAGGATCAGCATAATACAGAGGTTACCAAGCTAAAGGACCAGATAACACATGCTAAGGAGGACCTGACAGCTGAGGAAGTTAGGATGGCTGAAGAACGGGCCGCTTTAGATGCCTAGTCACAGCAGATCCAAGCGCAGAATTACCGGCTTATGTTGGATCAGAACGCGTCAAACAAAGTGCTGCGAAGGAAGTACCGGTCTCGTCTGCCGCCGGTCTACAAAGGACTGGTTCTCTTCAATACGCCGGGGGCTGGGCCAAATAATCTGGCAGCAGTAAACCGGACCGAGGCACCTAGGGGAGCGCCGGATCAACCACGGCTGACGGACCCACCTCGACAAACGGATAACCCGCCACAATACATATCAACACCACCAGGTCATTTTTCTAGCCCTTTGGATAACATGATTGCTACGGCATCTCGTCTGGCGGCTATTCCGATGGAGGGCGATTCACTTGCGGCGGTTGAGACGCGGCGGGCCAGGGATCTTCTTCAAACCGCTATTGTGCAGCAGCAGGCTTATTCCTATAGCCGAGACAGAATTCATTCAACCCCCCATCCAAGCAAAAGTTATAGCAGGAACATAGATGAACCGGAGGTGTCCAGCAGTGCGCGGTGCTGTAATGCCCCTCAAGGGCCCAATCCGGCGCGCGGTGGGGCGAATGCTCAGGTTGTGGTGGATAATGGCAGATCGCGAACGGAGGCCGCGTTAGCAGCACATCTCGCGGGTCATCATCAACCCGCTCCGGTTCAGCCAGCGGCGTCAGTAGAGCGAGGGACCGGGCTTGCCTTCAGCTCCTGGGGAGTGCCATGTCTCATCCCGGCTCTCCGTAATGTGCGATTGCCCAAGGATTTCAAGGGTCCGCATAAGGTGCCTAATTATACCGCCGATCAGCCTCCTGAGGCATGGGTGGAAAGTTATGAGATGGCAATGGAGATGCTGGATGTGGATGAAGCGGCATGTGCAAAATATTTCACCATGATGTTGGAAGGGACAGCCCGCACTTGGTTAAAGAGCCTACACGCCAACTCCATCGGGTCATGGGACCAATTGAAGGCCCGATTTATAGCCAACTTCAAGGATACATGCAAACAACCCATGTCCATTATGGATCTAGATGCTTGTGTTCAAGGAGAGAACGAGTCAACAACTCATTGGGTGCGCTGAGTTTCAGAAGTCTTGCATTCGTCGGACCGCATTACGGCTGGCACGGCGATCCTAACATTGGAGCGTAATTGCCGGTTTAAGTCACTGAAGATGAAGTTGGGGCGGCTCAAGCACCACTGCAATGACATGGGAACACTTATGGCAGCCTTGGTTAAATATGCCGATTCTGATAATACCAAGGATCCCGATTCTAACGAGGAGAAACCAGAGAAGGGAAAGAAGAACGGCGGTGCGAAGGGACAGCAGCACAACCAAGGGAGCCATGGGAACAATGGTAAGTGCAAAGCAGATAATTCGGATTTTGTGGCTAATAGCAATGTGCAGGGCAACATGCAACGACGTAAGGGTAAACCGTCCCAGCGTGGTGGAGGTATGAATCTGGAGCGTCTGCTAAACCAGCCCTGCCCAAAGCACGGGACCAAGGAAGTTCCAACAACACATCTCTGGAAGGATTGTTTCATTATGAAGGAGTTCAAAAACTCTGATCTTTTCTGGTATGATTAGGGTCCGTCGGGCGGTTCAGGTCCAGGTTTTCATGGTGGCGGCGGTTCAAACTCTGGATTTCAGAATAATCAGGGCAACCAGAACAACCAAGGTGGTAATAACCAACAGAATAATCAGGGGAATTAGCAGCAATCAGGTTTTCAGAGTCACCCAAAGCAGTTGAATGGCGGGTAATATCATGTTTTAACCACTAGCTTGTGTAAGTGTGATCAGAAGCTTCACAAGAGGGTAGTTAATGCTGTTGAACCAGCAGTACCCCGTTACTTATGTTGGTCCGAGTAGCCCATTGTGTGGAGGAGAGAGGATCATCCGCCCCGGGTTGACAATTCGGGTCATTTGGCTTTAGTGGTGGCACCACAGGTGGGAGGTTATAAATTCACCAAAGTGCTTATGGATGGAGGAAGCAGCATCAACATCCTGTATTATGAAACCTTCCGCCGCATGGGGTTGACGGATAAAAATCTTAAACCATCGAACATTGTTTTCCATGGTGTAGTACTAGGTAAATCGGCATATCCTGTTGGCAAGATAGCTTTGGAAGTTGTGTTTGGAGATGAGCATGATTCCAGGTTGGAGACATTGACTTTGAAGTGGTGAAAATCCAGAGCCCGTATCACGCCCTGTTTGGACGTCGGGCTTATGCAAAATTCATGGCAAGGCCCTGTTATATTTACTTATAGCTCAAGATGCCAGGTCATAAGGGGACCATCACGGTGCACGGGAGTCGAAAGATCGCTTTGGACTGTGAAGAGGGTGGTGCGGCTTATGCCGTGTCAGTTTGTGCAACAGAAGAGTTGAAGTTCTACAAGGACAATGTTGATCCGGCAGATATGACTCCTCTGAAGAAACCCACCACAGAGCATGACCCGGCCCTGAAGTTCAAACCGGGTGATGAGACTAAACATGTTGATTTCGTTCCTAGCGATTCATCCAAACAGTTTAATATCAGCACCAATCTGAATCCGAAATAGGAAAGCACGCTCATCAAGTTCATCCGTGACAACCGGGGCATTTTTGCATGGAAGCCTTCTGACATGCCAGGTGTACCGAGGGAACTCGCTGAGCACAGTCTCAATATTGATCCCAAGTTTAAACCGGTCAAGCAGTTTCTTTGCCGCTTCAACGAGGAACGACGCAAGGCCATTGGAGAGGAAGTAGCCCGGCTGTTGGCTACTGGGTTTATCATTAAAGTTTTTCATCCGGAGTGGCTGGCCAATCCGGTGCTAGTGCTTAAGAAGAATGGCACTTGGCATATGTGTGTGGATTACACAGACTTGAACAAAGCTTGTCCGGTAGATCCTTTTGCTCTCCCGCGTATTGACCAGATCATCGATGCTATGGCGGGTTGTGAGCATTTGAGTTTTTTGGATGCTTATTCTGGTTATCATCAGATCAAAATGGCAGTTAAGGACCAGGAGAAGACAGCCTTCATCACTCCCTTTGGAGCCTTCTGCTATGTGTCTATGCCCTTTGGGCTCAAGAGTGCACAGGCAACCTATCAGCGTTGTGTGCAGAATTGTCTTCATACTCAGATTGGGCGCAACGTTCATGCTTACGTGGATGACATTGTGGTAAAATCCAGGAAGAAGGAGACATTGATAGATGACCTCAAGGAGACCTTTGACAATCTTCGGGTTTATAAAATGATGCTCAATCCGGACAAGTGCGTTTTTGGTGTTCCGGCAGGCAAGCTCTTAGGCTTTCTGGTGTCTAACAGAGACATTGAGGCTAATCCGGAAAAGATCAAAGCGATTACATCCTTGGCTAAACCGAAGTGTATCAATGATGTTCAGCGACTACCGGGTCGAATTGCAGCCCTAAGCCGGTTTATCCGCCGCTTGGGAGAGAAGGTGATCCCTCTGTATCAGATGTTGAATAAAATAGACAATTTTGTCTGGAGTGACGCAGCTAATGCGGCGTTTGAGGACTTGAAGAGACAGCTGGTTGAACCGCCAGTTCTTGCTGCTCCAGTTGATAAGGAACCACTGTTATTATATGTGGCTGCTAATGCTCGGGCTGTTAGCGTAGCCATTGTGGTGGAACGAAAGGAGGCTGGGAAGGAATATCCGGTTCAAAGGCCGGTTTATTATATCAGTGAGGTGTTAATTGAGTCAAAGCAAAGATATATGCATTGGCAGAAGCTAGTGTATGGGGTTTTCATTGCAAGACGGAAGCTTAAATAGTACTTTCACGGCCATCCCATCACAATGGTCAGTTCTGCTCCTTTGGGGGATATAATCCAGAACAAGGAGGCAACTGGCCGGGTTGCTAAGTGGGCTATTGAGCTTGGACCACACGGTTTGAAATACATGCCTCGCACAGCCATCAAGTCCCAGGCTCTTGTGAATTTCATCAACGACTGGACAGAGTTGCAGGCACCAGAAGACAAACCGGACATCACATACTGGACTATCCACTTTGATGGGTCTAGACAGTTGGAAGGCTCGGGGGCTGGAGTTGTCCTTACTTCCCCTCGAGGTGATAAAATTTGTTATGTTCTCCGCTTAATGTTTCCTTGTACTAACAATGCAGCTGAGTACGAGGCCTTACTCCACGGTCTCCGTGTGGCCAAGGAAATGAACTTAAGCCGGGTTCGCTGCTTTGGGGATTCTGATCTGGTGGCTCAACAAGTTTCTGGCACTTGGGACTCTAAGGATCCCCTCATGGCGGCTTATAGGCGAGAGGTGGATGTTGTGGCTGGTCACTTCAAAGGTTATCAGGTTGAGCACATTGATCGGCGCAAAAACGAAGCAGCAGATGCTTTAAGCCGGCTAGGGTCTCAACGTCAACCGGTGCCGCCTAATACCTTTCTGGATATCCTGCATAACTCGTCTGTAAAGTTGCCCACAGAGGAGGATTTGGCTATTCTTGATCCAGAGGCACAGTTGGTTGCCGCTTTACATATAATTCCGGATTGGACGGTTCCATATCTGGCGTATATGAGCCGAGGCGAGTTACCAGAAGATGAAGTTCTGGCCAGACAGATAGTCTGGCGATCCAAGTCCATAGTTATTCACAATGGCGAGTTACACCACTGCAGTGTTTCAGGTGTATTCCAACGTTGTGTTTCTCCTGAGGAGGGCCAAGACATCTTGCGTGAAATCCATGAAGGCGATTGTGGTCACCATGCCGGTTCAAAATCCTTGGTAGCTAAAGCTTTTCGTCATGGTTTTTCCTGGTTGACGGCTCACGCCGATGCTGAGGACCTGGTAAAGCGGTGCGATGCTTGTCAGAAGTTTTCTCGCCGAGCTCATGTTCCGTCTCAAGAGTTACGAATGATTCCAATCACTTGGCTGTTTGCTACTTGGGGGCTTGATATGGTGGGTCCTTTTAAGCGGTCCAAGGATAAGAAGACCCACCTCTTGGTGGTGGTTGACAAATTTACTAAGTGGGTTGAAGCGGAGCCAGTAAGCAAGTGTGACGTAGCCATGACGGTTCAATTCATCAAGAAGGTGATCTTCCATTTTGGTTTTCCACACAGCATCATCACAGATAGTGGCACGAACCTTTCCAAAGGTGAGATGGAGGAATTTTGTCAACGAGAGCACATCCGGCTTGATATAGCGTCCGTGGCTCACCCCCAGTCTAATGGTCAAGCTAAGAGAGCTAATCAAGAAATCTTGAGGGGTATCAAGCCCCGGCTTATGGTTCCTCTGAAGCGGACGTCGGGTTGTTGGGTGGAAGAATTACCGTCTGTGTTATGGAGCATAAACACCACCCTAAGCCGATCTATAGGTTATACACCTTTCTTCATGGTTTACGGGGCAGAGGCCGTCCTCCCAAGTGATATCCGTCATGACTCGCCCCGGGTTGCCAATTATGTTGAAGCGGACAATGAGCAAGCACGCCAGGAGGCACTGGACCTGTTAGATGAGAAACGGGACATGGCTTTGGCTTGTTCGGCAGTTTATCAGCAAGACCTGCGGCGTTATCACAGCCGCCGGGTTAAAACAAGAACATTTCAAGAAGGCGACTTAGTTCTCCGGCTCATCCAGGATCAGACCGATATGCACAAGTTATCCCCACCTTGGGAAGGGCCCTTTGTGGTGAGCAAGAATCTGCACAACGGATCATACTACCTCATTGACGTTCGAGAAGACTCACGCAGTTCTGAGGAGGAGACCCGGCGGCCGTGGAACATAGCTCTCCTTCAGCCTTACTACACCTGAGCTATAGGCTCCTCTTATGTACATATTTCAACAATGTATATATTATGATCAATATAATAAACCGGCATCCTTGCTATAAGCAGGGCCTCTGCCGTTTTTTCCATTATCTTTTGATTACATGGGGCTTCAGCTGACAAAGCGGAGTTCTACCTGTTAAACCGGATATCACGCCACAATACAGCTTGGGAGCTTCACACCCAAGGGGCCAAAGAGAGTCTTGATGCTATGCATAGCTCAAACATAGGCACCCATTGAGCACAGCTCACAAAGTTACTTGGGGCCTCTTTGTGCACTACAACAAAGAGTTTGAAAGGATCCTCGTAATATGCTATCAAGCACGGCTTGGAAGCCTGGTGAATTCACCTAAAACCCCGGGTTAACCTGCCTTCATCAAGTAAGCCACTCCTATCCAGGTAATCCCGGCATGACCCGCTGAATGTTTGACAAGTCAATCTTATACAGACCCTGAACTTGTCAAAGTGAAAATGACGATTGGTTAGTTGGAGGTCCATCTTAAAATGCTTTGTCAAATGGTTTAATTCAGCGGCCTGGCAGCCCATGAAAAGCATCGAATTTGGGACTGGCAGCCCTTGAAAAGCCTCGACTACATGATTTTATTTGCTTTTGTCAAGATTTTTCTCTTTCCACATTTTATGTTGAACTGGTGTCTATTGACTCGGTATGGCTACCAGTCATCCTAATAACCCGGTATTTGTTAACCTGGCTTGGCTTTCAGCTACAAGCTGTCAGACCATATTCATTATTAAACCGGTATTTCATAACCCGGTCTGGCTTTGACTACATGTCGCCAGTATGATCATTCGGTGTTCATCGTAACCCGGTATGACTTATTACACACCAGCATGGCATGGTGGGAATTATCAACACTCAAAGAGTTGGGTTTTCACCCTTACTACAATCAAGTTGGTAAACCAACAGCATAATTCCATATCACAGGTATGATCTATTTTTGATATTTTAACAACCTTGGTTATCTACCAGGTTGTGTATTGGGCATTATGACCCGTCCGGCGGTAAACCGCCCGGACAGATCTTTTTTATGCAGACACAAGGATTGCATAATATTATGAAGATATATAAGCCAGTGCTGAAAATATCATGGCGGATCAAACAAAATCATGTATCAGTGCACGATGGCAGCAGATCAAAGTATTCCAACTAGCCTATTACCAGGCACTTTAAGGCCCAAAATAGTGATTGTTCTTTACACAGAACACAGTCTGTGAAAATCAACCCGGTTGCCGGATTAAGACTCATCGCCAGGTTGACGTGAGGTTGATGGATCTTCTGGCGTCGGTTCAACCTCCTCCTCCCCACCTAGTGGCTGGAAGTCAACGGTGGTCTAGTCAATCCGGGTTAAAGCTTGAAAGACATCCTCTTCACTTATAAGATTGGACGGTTCAATGTCAAGGGCATAAGTGTGCTTACGGATTGGCGGGATAAGGTTCTGCACTTCTTTCATAGCAGTGTCAACCCGTTGGTTGTTTGCATCATAGAAGGATCGATGAACAGACAAGTTAACCTCTTCAGCCAATTGGCTTGATAGCGGACGCATCTCCTTTGTCAGGGCTTTGAGGGCTTCATTATCAAATGCTGACCCATTTTATTATTCACCCGGATAGCCCTTCGCGATATCAACCGGATCTAGGTCAGCTATCCAAGCTTTGGCCCGAGTGAGTGCTAACAAAGCGCCAGCCCTGGCAGTAGATCGCTTCATTTCTTCTATCTGCGCCGGCATCATCGACAATTTGGCCAGTGTATCCTTGATCAACGTTGGTGCCGGTTTTTTGTATGAGGCCGCATAGATAACTTGTTGCGCACTGGTATACAGTTTCTCTATCAACGTATATACTGCCTTCAGCTTCATCCGCATGTCAGAGCCCAGATGCGTAATGCGGCTACCTGTAACGGTTTTAGAATTCGCTGTTAAACCAAATATTTCAAAAATGGTTATTCAAGCTCTTTACACAAGGTGCTTACCAAATATCACAGAGGTCATAGCATTTACTTGATGCTTCAACCCAGTTAGCTCTTCTGCCACCGGTTTAAGGGCTGCCTCGGCTTCTTTAGCCCGCTTCAACAAAGCAGCCTTTTCAATTTCCCAGTTGGCACGTTCAGTATTGAAGCCATCCTTCAGTTGTTCCATGGCTGTCAAAGCGCTTTTCAGCTCCTCTTTGGCCTTCGAGGTCTCTGCTTGCTGGGACTTGATATTCTCTTGGAGATCGGCAATTTGGGAACCTTTGTTGTTTATATCGGTCTGCAAAAGTCAGATGATGAAGATGTTAATATTTATCTCAAAGTCCCAAGCATATAACCAGTTATACACTTGGCACTTGGGGGCTAATGCGGATTGCTTCTTTCCTACTGATTATTTAAAGTCCCAAGGCTCAATACAAGTATTAATCTTGGCACTTGGGGGCGAATGTGTATTTGATCAGAAAGTAAAAAGGCCAAAGAGTTGACAAAATACAATTTGGAGCATGAAGTCCCGGTTCATCTTGATAAGATAAACCGGCCCTTGGGGGCTACTCAGTTCAAGTGTTCTTTATCCTAAAAGTCTCGGTTTATCTTCAACAGACAAACCGGCCCTTGGGGGCTACAATGGAGTTGAGATACAGAATAAGAAAGATTAAAGTGTTTGGAAGAATACCTCATAGCGCTCCTTCATCATGTTCACTAAACTGGTCTCATAATCTCGGCTTGTGTATAGGCGGTTTAGGAATTCGGAATGAAGCTCCTGGGCAGTAAGGTTAACATAGCTGGATAAATCTGTTTTCTCTTTCCCATTGCCCATAGCAACAAATTCTTCCTTGGCAGTATGCTTTGATAGGGCAACCAGATTGCCAGGGTCAGTGTGACCAGTACCGGTGATAATAACATCATCATCATCACCTTTTGACGGGCTTGGCAGATTGACAGTATCCCTGGCTGGGCTTGGCAGATCTTTGTCCTTGGCTGGGCTTGGCGGATTGGCAGTATCCCTGGCTGGGCTTGGAGGATCAGCATGAGGACTAGCCGGATTGGCTTCTGGCAGTTCAACATAGGTATCTTGACCTTGGGGTACAGGATCATCCATAGCGACATCAGCATCTCCACCAGCACCTTCTAAGGTCCTGTCCGGTTCAACCTCATCAGTGGGGATATTGGTTTTTGCTTTCTTGCTCAGTCGGGCTTTGGCACTGAAAAAGCAAACAGAGATTAATTGATAAATTGGTGCATGAAGGCAAAGCTAAAAAGTCAGTATACTTACCCAGGGATGGTCTTGAGGGGAGGCATTTGGGTGGTCGATGAGTCGCCAGATGAAGAATTGGAAGTCACCTGATAATTCGAATCAGACGGATTAAGTGGGTATCGGAAGCAACCCGCCAAGGGATAAGGTTTATTAGAAGAGCAAGAGACCTCTGGACGACGTTTCCGGTTTGGAGTGTCTGGTAAACCGGAGGAAGTGACTTGCTGGCCACTGTGCCGGGTTGTATGACAGCCTTCAGGTTGTTGTGTCTTCAAAGAAAATTGTGGATGCAAATGAGCAAGAGGGTGAGAGTATTTTACTTTCCGAACTACACGACAAAGTTTTTGAACCGGCACATGATCTGAATCGGAGGAAAGGGAGATTACCTCTACACGGTCAGCATGACTGGCTTCCGCATCATCCTGGTAATAGTCATTGTCAATAAGGTGTACGAAAAATGAGCCAAGGGAGTCAAGTTCTACCTCTTGTTCCGATTCATCGACATCTTTGGGCGGATTAGAGGACTCGGCGGTTTTCTTCTTGGCTGCTTTCTTTGTGACTTTGCTTTTTGCACAAGGAGCCCTCACCGGTTTGTTTGAAGCTTTCCTCTTCCAGAAAGGATCTTTGGCCTGTAAAATTAAACAAAGGATTATTAGAACAGTGTTAAAGCGGAGACGGATCAAAAAGCACAAGGTTAAAAAAATTACCGCTGGCGGTTTGTTGGAGGCATAAAAAGGTCGCAGCCCAGCTTTGCCGCATTCAGCGATCGGTTCATCCAGCATCTTCTTGACAGACTCAGTTACTTCGTCATCAGTCATCTCTATTTCATGATACCGTTGAGGGTCCTTGATGTTCCCGGTATACTCATGCATCAAATTGGTGCGGTGGCTTAAGGGCAGGATACCCCATGAAACCCAGCAATGAACGAGGTCAATGTCGGTTAAGCCGTTTGCTAGGAAAGCCCGGAGCTTAGCAAGTTGAGGTGCATAAGCTTGTCGTTCTTTGGCAGTGAGCCGCGGAGGCAGTGGATGGCCATTACTGAGCCGGTGAGCACGGTAATCCGGCAGAGGGTTTTCATCAGCAGGAGCGGTGTTCCGACAATAGAACCATGTTTGATTCCAGTCTTTTGGATGGCTGTGATGTTTGGCATGAGGAAAATCAACTTCTTTCCTCTTCTGAATCGATACTCCGCCAAGTTCAGTATTGGGACCATCAGAGAATTCAGTTCAGCGGTTTAAGTGGAAAAAATCCCGGAAGAGCTCAACAGTTGGTTCTTCTTGAAGGTAAACTTCACGGAACACTTGGAAATTGCATATGTTGGACACAGAGTTTGGTCCAATATCCTGAGGATGGAGTTGGAAGCTAGAAAGCACATATCGGAAAAACTTTGAACCGGGAGGGCTAAACCCCCGGTCTAGATGCTGCATGAACACAATCACTTCTTCATCTTGAGGTTCAGGAGGGCATTCAGGGCCTGGGACTCGCCAATGAAGGACATTTTTCTTAGCCAAAGCGCCAGTTAGAACATATCCATTGAGTTGTGTTTCTGTGATCCAGGAAGGAACCCAATTGCAAGCAGCGAATTGCTTGGTTATTTTGGAAGACAAACTGTAAAAGAAGTGTGAAAGCCGGTTTACGATTCAAGGTTGATGTGCACTAACCGGTGTTAAACCGGGGAATTTAATCAGGGCATATATGTAAGTTAAACCGGATACTGCTACTCAAGTCAAGATGGCGGTTTAAGTTAGGGCTAATGGTATCTGGCGGATTATCAACTACTAAAGATTTAACCGCCTTTAACGGAAGGAGCAGATCTGAAATCTACTAAGTGTTACAGAAACAAGTTTCACAAAATGGTGATATAATTTTGGATCTACCGTGGTTCAGTAAAGAAAATTTTCTGAACCCTAAAACTAGCGATGGGAGGCCATTAACAGTTCAGATGGGATCTACTCAGGAACAACGAGATGCTACGGTAGGACAGATTAAAACTACGATTTCGGCCAAGAGAAGAAATTGTCAGGCCTAGCTAGATTCAGAAAGATGCTAAAGGAAAAGCATATAAGCGCCGATGAACACCGACGAACACTGAAGAAACTTCGAAACCCTAATGCAGATTTAATAAGTGAAGGAAGGGAATATTTACCAGGGCCACGCAGCGGCAGAGGTGTGTTGCAAGATCTCTGGTACAAACAGGTTGATGCAGCGGCCTAGTCGGTGCAGGGTGAAGGGTCGACGGCGGCAGCGATGCTTGAGTTCTTCGGGGTCGCGAGGAGGAAGATGATGCAAAGAGGCAAAGGTAGAAAATGGAAGGACCCCCCGGTCTTATTTATAAAGGCAAGGGGATAAGTGGCAGGTGCGAAAATCGAGGAGCCTGAAGCGGCAAGAGGGGGCGCAGCTGTCGCCTCGATCTTCGGGAATTAATTAAATGAAGGGAATCTTTATTATCTTTTATACAGAGATGACGTCATGATGATTCACTGCAGTGTTTAGAAGATGACATCATGGTGGTTTATCAAAGTTTACAGGGAGAAGACATCATGGTGGTTTACAAGAATCATAAGAAGATGTTCACAGAGTTTTTCTAAGTATTGAAGATTGACATGAACAGGTTCAAATCAATCTGGGGCCTAATTGAGGATATAACTACTGAGTGTAAACCGCCCAGGAGGGGCCGGTTGATGCTCAACTATATTGAAGCCGATGAAGAAAAAGAAGGTGGCGCTGTACTGATAAAGCTTAGAGGCCCAGAGCCCAAAGGCGGATTAGGGTCCATGATGGTAAAATGCCATAGTTGTATAACTTGTATTGTAAGTTAGGGAAAAGGGAGAGACCGAGCCGGACACTTGTATGAGCCGGCCTCGGGACTCTGTAAACCGGTCGGGCGTCAACCTGTGTATATAAAGGGACGACCCGGCGGCGGTTCAGGGACAAGAAACAAAAACTCGAGACTCAGGCAAAGCGTAATCGCTCCCTGGTCATCAAAACCCAATCAATTCCATCACAACTAGACGTAGGCTTTTACCTTCATCGTAAGGGGCCGAACTAGTATAAAACTCCCATGTCCCTTGTCCGGTTTAACCCCTTCAAGCTAATCTCGTTGCGATGGCTCCACGACTAAGTCCTTCCGTTAGGACATCTGACGTTGTATTTCCACGACACAAACCAAACTGATAATTTGAAGAAACTTGCAAAGATAACTCAATCATACATAAAAGAATTCAGAGAAGATTCAAATATTTCTCATAGATAAACTTGATCATAAACCCATAATTCATCGGATCTCGACAAACACACCGCAAAAAGAATTTACATTGAATAGATCTCCACAAGAGAGGGGTAGAACATTGTATTGAGATCCAAAAAGAGAGAAGAAGCCATCTAGCTAATAACTATGGACCCGAAGGTCTGTGGTAAACTACTCACAACTCATCGGAGGGGCTATGGTGTTGATGTAGAAGCCCTCCATGGTCGATTACCCCTCCGGCGGAGCGCCGGTGAAGGCTCCAAGATGGGATCTCGCGGATACAGAAGGTTACGGTGGTGGAAATTGTATTTCGGTGGCTCCCTGGATGTTTTCGGGGTACGTAGGTATATATAGGAGGAAGAAATACGTCTGTGGCCGCTCGAGGGGCCTAGGAGACAGAGTGCGCGCCCAGGAGGGGTGGGCGCGCCCTCCTATCTCCTGGCCGCCTCGATTGCTTCTTGACTTGCACTCCAAGTCCTCTGGATCACGTTCGTTCGAAAAATCACGCTCCCGGAGGTTTCATTCCGTTTGGACTCCATTTGATATTCCTTTTCTTCGAAATACTGAAATAGGCAAAAAAACAGCAATACAGGCTGGGCCTCCGGTTAGTAGGTTAGTCCCAAAAAAGATATAAATGTGTAAAATAAAGCCCATAAACATCCAAAAGGGGTAATATAATAGCATGGAACAATCAAAAATTATAGATACGTTGGATACGTATCAAGCATCCCCAAGCTTAATTCCTGCTCGTCCTCGAGTAGGTAAATGATAAAAACAGAATTTTTGATGTGGAATGCTACCTAGCATAATTCTCAAAATAATTTTCTTTATTGTGGCATGAATGTTGTCGGTGTACAAAAGTAGGGGCTCTGCTTTTGACCCCTTTACTTGTGCACGGGCAGTTAGAGCCACCCGCCACGCCCACACAAAATGGGGCAGGAAAAGGAAGCAGGAGAGAAGCCGAAGGCACAAGACAAACAAAGCAACGACAAGGACCAAGGCCACAAAGATCGGATGGACGAAGCAGGTTTCCCCGGCAAGGACCCTTGCCGGGGCAGCTCGCCCACACCAGCTGAGCGAGCCACCTTTGAGCCCACCAATGCTAGACAAACGCATTGGAATAGGGCTCGGGAGGCACCTCCGTGGTGGCATGCAGATCTTTCTGAAGACAAAGAATAGTCAAGATCAAATGAGGATAGGAAGGCAACAATCCTCGGTAGGGTTCTTACCGAGGAAGCCCACAAGACCCCCGGCAAGGTCCTTGTCGGGGAAGACGGCGTGCCGCGGCAAGACCTTGCAGGGCCACCCGGCAAGGCCCTCGCCAAGCGCGCCAGCAGGGCCACTGCCAGGCCCACGCCAGCCAAGTCTCCGCCGCTATTCGCATGCAGCTGCCGACCCAACCTGCTGGGCAGGCACCTGCGTGGCAACATGCAGCCCTTCGTGGAGGCTCCACCACCGCGCCACCTCAGCTGCCTGCCTGCCTACATGGCACCGCATGCATCGCTGGCCAGGGCGCATGTCAAAGCAAGGAGGAGCAGCGACAGACGAGACAGGCCTCGCTCCCATCCCCGATAAAGTGAAGGGACACCTAAGCCTCACATTAAAATCACTTTGTCCTGTAGTACCAGCGATAAGCTTGCAATGCTCTAGCATTTTCCACCTCCTGTGTGCCACTGTGGCAGCCCCTTTCGCCTATAAAAGGAGGCCCATGGCGCACTGGAGAAGGATTCGTCTCTTTCGAACCTGGCAGCACCCAGAGCTAGTTCAGGAGCTCAAGAACACTAAATACATCCACCAAAGCAGGATTGTAGGGTTTTAAGCATCTTTGTGGCCCGAACCTAGGTAAATCCCATTTGTGTTGTCTACTAGTCCCGCTCTTCTCACGATCCCACGCCCCGCAACCATAATAGGGATTCTAATGATCCCATATATAGGTGTCGTTTCCCATCGACATCTTTGGCGCGCCAGGTAGGGGGTGCCCAGATTGTGAGGATCTGGTCTAGCAATTGGCCCAGCAGTTCATCATCGCCACAGCTCCTATGGAGAAGGCGGCCAACAGGGTGGCGCTGCCCGTTGGCGCGAAGGACGCCGAGGCGGCGACGAGAGAGCTAAGTCATGTTGAATTTTAAGTTTTTTTCCTGAGATATAAGGTTATTATCCTCGATGGTTCGGCCTATGTATGGAGAGCCTGTACGCCGAGGGGCCCTCCTGCGATCGGCAACACCCTCGTTCTGCTTCGAGTCCGCTCAATAGTTCGAGTGGCCGCGTCGAGAGCGGCAGGGTAGCCTTTCGCCATCAGCAATGCCCTCGGCTCTGGCTTGAGTCAAGATCAATAGATCGAGCGGCCACGCCAA
This sequence comes from Triticum aestivum, assembly GCF_018294505.1. NCBI lineage: Eukaryota > Viridiplantae > Streptophyta > Magnoliopsida > Poales > Poaceae > Triticum > Triticum aestivum. Next base: position 72,748,926 of record NC_057801.1, on the reverse strand, counting down.
TGGCAGTAAGGTGCTTTGCCCGATAACAAGCACACCCAACGGGCTAATGAGGATCCGTCCTCAAAATGCCGCCCTGGGTTTACGTGCCGGCAAGCCTACCCGGTCGACGTGGGGTGGACATACAAAGGAAAATCGAACAGGAAAATAACATGCATAATTTCAGGAGCACTGCAGAGTTAGATTACACAAATTGCCGCCACGGTTCTAACTAAAGATAGCATTGTCTTGGCCATGAACCCGCAGCAGCGATGAAGAACGGGGTTACTAGTCCCGGTGCTGGCCCTCCAACCTCTTGATTTTGTCGATGTGGCTGAGGATGGGCTGGATACGCCCATTCAGCGCCGCTATGTCAGCATCCTTCGGCAAGCTCTTTAGCACAGCTTCGAAGTCGAGGTCTGGGTGCCAGTGCACAATCTTGGCGAGCACCCTGGTCATGGTCCCCCGGCAGAGTATCCGGGATTCTTCGGCCAGGGAGGCCGCCGGTTGGAATGAAGCCGCCCCAGGGCACCGATGACCTTCTCAAAGTATATGGTCAGGTTGGCATTGGGGCTCAGGTTCGCCTCTGGGACGTACCTCATGTGCGGCATCCCCATAATGGCCAGCTGATTGGCGGCCGAGTTTGCAACAACGACAAGGCGTTCGAGCCAGCGCTTCTCGCCCGTCACTTGGTCGTTGAGGCTGGCGGTCTCGTTCATCCGCAGCTGCTTCTCCGTCGCCAGGTCCTTGGTCAGGATCTCTTCTCAGGCCCTGGCCTCCGACAGCATCTTCTCGAGATCCCCCAGCTTCAGCTAGAAGTCTCTGATGGAGCTATTAGCGTCGGAGAGCTCTCCGGCCTTGCTGATGACCGCGCCCTGCATCTCCACCAGGGCGCCGTTGAGCGTGTCCCTCTCCTGGGCCAGCTTCAAACCTTGCCCCTCCAGCTCCTTCACCCTGCCGGCGTAGACCGGAGCCTGGGCATTGAGTGCTTCCTGATGCCTCTGCTCCAGCTCTTGGGTCTGCTGCACGACAAGCTTGCTCACCTCTTCATCCTTGCCGCAGAGCGTGGCGGCAAGCTTCTCCTCATGCACGGCAAGGTCCTCTTCCTGGGATTTCAGTGCGGCCTCGTGTTGGGTCTGGACAGCTTCAGCTTCGGCGGCCAAGTTCTTCACCGTCTCTTGGGCCTTCTCGATATCGGCCAGCTTCATGGTGAGCTCCACGTCGCGTTTGGCTAGCTTGCTCTGGGCGGCCTTCAGCTCATCCTGAGCCTGGCGCGACCAATCTTGTGCCTCGGCAACGCGCCCTTCGAAGTCCGCCTCCACTTTCTCCACCACCGCCGCCTTGGACTTGGCCTTCTACAGGCGACCGCGATGGAGAGCCTGGAGCTTCCGAAAGCTAGCACCCATGGCCTGGAGCAGCCGCTCTTCCTGGGAGCCATCACCATTAACACTCGGCTCGTCGACAACTTTGAGCCCGGCGGCGGCAAGTGTTGGAAATATGCCCTAGAGGCAATAATAAATAAGTTATTATTATATTTCCTTGTTCATGATAATCGTTTATTATCCATGCTATAATTGTATTGATAGGAAACTAGATACATGTGTGGATACATAGACAACACCATGTCCCTAGTAAGCCTCTAGTTGACTAGCTCGTTGATCAATAGATGGTTACGGTTTCCTGACCATGGACATTGGATGTCGTTGATAACGGGATCACATCATTAGGAGAATGATGTGATGGACAAGACCCAATCCTAAGCCTAGCACAAAGATCGTGTAGTTCGCATGCTAAAGCTTTTCTAATGTCAAGTATCTTTTCCTTAGACCATGAGATTGTGCAACTCCCGGATACCGTAGGAATGCTTTGGGTGTACCAAACATCACAACGTAACTGGGTGGCTATAAAGGTGCACTACAGGTATCTCCGAAAGTGTCTGTTGGGTTGGCACGAATCGAGACTGGGATTTGTCACTCCGTGTAAGCGGAGAGGTATCTCTGGGCCCACTCGGTAGGACATCATCATAATGTGCACAATGTGACCAAGGGGTTAATCACGGGATGATGTGTTACGGAACGAGTAAAGAGACTTGCCAGTAACGAGATTGAACAAGGTATCGGTATACCGACGATCGAATCTCGGGCAAGTACAATACCGTTAGACAAAGGGAATTGCATACGGGATTGATTGAGTGCTTAACATCGTGGTTCATCCGATGAGATCATCGTGGAACATGTGGGAGCCAACATGGGTATCCAGATCCCGCTGTTGGTTATTGACCGGAGAACGTCTCGGTCATGTCTGCATGGTTCCCGAACCCGTAGGGTCTACACACTTAAGGTTCGATGACGCTAGGGTTATAAAGGAAGTTTATATGTGGTTACCAATTGTTGTTCGGAGTCCCGGATGAGATCCCGGACGTCACGAGGAGTTCCGGAATGGTCCGGAGGTAAAGATTTTTATATGGAAGTCCTATTTTGGTCACCGGAAAAGTTTCGGGTTCTTCCGGTAACGTACCAGGACCACCGGGAGGGTCCCTGGGGTCCACCAAGTGGGGCCACCTACCCCAGAGGGCTGCATGGGCCAAGTGTGGGAGGGGGCCAGTCCCAGGTGGGCTGCTGCGCCCCCCCACAAGGGGCCCAAGGCGCAGGGGAGAGTGGGAGGGGGCAAACCCTAGGGCAGATGGGCCCTAAGGCCCACCCCAGGCGCGCCTCCCTCTCTTCCCCTCTGGCCGCCACCCAGATGGGATCTGGGGGCTGCCGCCACCCCCTGGGGAGGGAACCCTAGAGGGGGCGCAGCCCCCTCCCCTTCCCCTATATATACTTGAGGGTTTTGGGCTGCCAACACATGAGTTTTGACCTCTCGCAGGCGCAACCCTACCTCTCTCCCTTCTCCTCTCCCGCGGTGCTTGGCGAAGCCCTACTGGATGACCACACTCCTCCACCACCACCACGCCGTTGTGCTGCTGCTGGATGGAGTCTTCCTCAACCTCTCCCTCTCTCCTTGCTGGATCAAGGCATGGGAGACGTCACCGGGCTGTACGTGTGTTGAACGCGGAGGTGCCGTCCGTTCGGCACTAGGATCTCCGGTGATTTGGATCACGATGAGTACGACTCCTTCAACCCCGTTCTCTTGAACGCTTCCGCTTAGCGATCTACAAGGGTATGTAGATGCACTCTCCTTCCCTTCGTTGCTGGTTTCTCCATGGATAGATCTTGGTGACTCGTAGGAAAATTTTGAATTTCTGCTACGTTCCCTAACAGTGGCATCATGAGCTAGGTCTATTGCGTAGATTCTTTGCACGAGTAGAACACAAAGTAGTTGTGGGCATTGATGTTGTTCAATATGCTTACCGTTACTAGTCCAATCTTGTTTCGACGGTATTGTGGGATGAAGCGGCCCGGACCGACCTTACACGTACACTTACGTGAGACAGGTTCCACCGACTAACATGGACTTGGTGCATAAGGTGGCTAGAGGGTGCCAGTCTCTCCAACTTTAGTCGGAACGGATTCGATGAAAAGGGTACTTATGAAGGGTAAATAGCAATTGACATATCACGTTGTGGTTTTGCGTAGGTAAGAAACGTTCTTGCTAGAAACCCATAGGAGCCACGTAAAACATGCAAACAACAATTAGAGGACGTCTAACTTGTTTTTGCAGGGTATGCTATGTGATGTGATATGGCCAAGAAGAATGTGATGAATATATGTGATGTATGAGATTGATCATGTTCTTGTAATAGGAATCACGACTTGCATGTCGATGAGTATGACAACCGGCAGGAGCCATAGGACTTGTCTTTATTTATTGTATGACCTGCGTGTCATTGAACAACGCCATGTAATTACTTTACTTTATTGCTAACCGGTAGCCATAGTAGTAGAAGTAATAGTTGGTGAGACAACTTCATGAAGACATGATGATGGAGATCATGGTGTCATGCCGGTGACGATGATGATCATGGAGCCCCGAAGATGGAGATCAAAAGGAGCAAAATGATATTGGCCATATCATGTCACTTTTTGATTGCATGTGATATTATCATGTTTATGCATCTTATTTGCTTAGAACGACGGTAGTAAATAAGATGATCCCTCATTAAAAGTTCAAGAAAGTGTTCCCCCTAACTGTGCACCGTTGCGAAAGTTCGTCGTTTCTAAGCACCACGTGATGATCGGGTGTGATGGATTCTTACGTTCACATACAACGGGTGTAAGCCAGATTTACACATGCGAAACACTTAGGTTAACTTGACGAGCCTAGCATGTACAGACATGGCCTCGGAACACAAGAGACCGAAAGGTCGAGCATGAGTCGTATAGTAGATACGACCAACATGAAGATGTTCACCGATGATGACTAGTCCGTCTCACGTGATGATCGGACACGGCCTAGTTGACTCGGATCATGTAATCACTTAGATGACTAGAGGGACGTCTATCTGAGTGGGAGTTCATAAGATGAACTTAATTATCCTGAACATAGTCAAAAACCCTTTGCAAATTATGTCATAGCTCGCGCTTTAGTTCTACTGTTTTAGATATGTTCCTAGAGAAAATATAGTTGAAAGTTGACAGTAGCGATTGTGCGGACAATAGAAAGCTTATGTCCTTAATGCACCGCTTAGTGTGCTGAACCCCAAACGTCGTTTGTGGATGTTGCGAACATCGGACATACACGTTTTGATAACTACGTGATAGTTCAGTTAAATGGTTTAGAGTAGAGGCACCAAAGACGTTTTCGAAATGTCGCGGAACATATGAGATGTTTCGAGGGCTGAAATTGGGATTTCAGACTCGTGCCCATGTCAAGAGGTATGAGACCTCCGACGATTTTCTTAGCCTACAAACTAAGGGAGAAAAGCTCAATCATTGAGCTTGTGCTCAGATTGTCTGAGTACAACAATCACTTGAATCGAGTGGGAGTTGATCTTCCAGATGAGATAGTGATGTTTCTCCAAAGTCATTGCCACCAAGCTGCTAGAGCTTCATGATGAACTATAACATATCAAGGATAGAGATGATGATCCTTGAGGTATTCGCGTTGTTTGACATCGCGAAAGTAAAAATCAAGAAGGAGCATCAATTGTTGATGGTTGGTGAAACCACTAGTTTCAAGAAGGGCAAGGGCAAGAAGGGATACTTCATGAAACGGCAAATCAGCTGCTGCTCTAGTGAAGAAACCCAAGGTTGAACCCAAACCCGAGACTAAGTGCTTCTGTAATAAGGGGAACAACCACTGGAGCAGAATTACCCTAGATACTTGGTAGATGAGAAGGCTGGCAAAGTCAATAGAAGTATGTTGGATATACATTATGTTAATGTGTACTTTACTAGTACTCCTAGTAGCACCAGGGTATTAAGATACTGGTTCAGTTGCTAAGTGTTAGTAACTCGAAATAAAAGAGCTACGGAATAAACGGAGACTGGCTAAAGGTGAGCTGACGATATATGTTGGGAGTGTTTCCAAGTTTGATGTGATCAAACATCGCACGCTCCCTCTACCATCAAGATTAGTATTAAACCTGAATCATTGTCATTTGGTGTTTGCGTTGAGCATAGACATGATTGGATTATGTCTGCTGCAATACGGTTATTCATTTAAGGAGAATAATGGTTACTCTATTTGTGTGAATAACACCTTCAGTGGTCTTGCATCTAAAGGAATGGTTTATTGAATCTCGATCGTAGTGATACACATTTTTCATGCAAAAGATATAAGATAGTAATGATAGTACCACTTACTTGTGGCACTGCCATGTAAGTCATATTGGTATAAAACGCATGAAGAAGCTCCATGTTGATGGATCTTTGGACTCACTCGTTTTTGAAAAGTTTGAGACATGCGAACCATGTCTATTGGTGTATACGCATGAAGAAACTCCATGCAGATGGATCGTTTGGACTCACTTGATTTTGGATCACTTGAGATATGCAAATTATACCACATGGGCAAGATGACTGAAAGCCTCATTTTCAGTAAAATGGAACAAGATAGCAACTTGTTGGAAGCAACACATTTTGATGTGTGCAGTCCAATGAGTGCTGAGGCATGCAGTGAATATCGTTATGCTCTTACTTCACGGATGATTTGAGTAGATACTGAGTATATTTACTTGATAAAACACAAGTCTGAATTATTGAATGGTTCAAGTAATTTCAGAGTGAAGTTGAAGATCATTGTGGCAAGAGGATAAAATGTTTATGATATGATCATAGAGATGAGTATCTGAGTTACAAGCTTTGGCATGCAATTAAGACATTGTGGAAATTGTTTCACAATTAATACCGCCTGGAACACCATAGTGTGATGGTGTGTCCGAACATCATAGTTGCACCCTATTGGATATGGTGCGTACCATGATGTCTCTTATCGAATTACCTCTATCGTTCATGGGTTAGGCATTAGAGACAACCGCACTCACTTTAATAGGGCACCACGTAATTCCGTTGAGATGACACCATGAGAACTATGGTTTAAAGAAACCTAAGCTGTCGTTTCTTGAAAGTTTGGGGCTGTGACGCTTATGTGAAAAAGTTTCATCGTGATAAGCTCGAACCCAAAACGGATAATTGCATCTTCATAGAACACCCAAAACAGTTGGGTATACCTCCTAATTCAGATCCGAAAGCAATAGGGATTGTTTCTTGAATCGGGTCCTTTCTCGAGGAAAAGTTCGTCTCGAAAATTGAGTGGGAGGATGGTGGAGACTTGATGAGGTTATTGAACCATCACTTCAACTAGTGTGTAGCAGGGCACAGGAGGTTGTTCCTATGGCGCCTACACCAATTGAAGTAAAAGCTTATGATAGTGATCATGAAGTTTCGGATCAAGTCACTACCGTACCTCGTAGGGTGACAAGGATGCGTACTACTTCAGAATGGTACAGTAATCCTGTCTTGAAAGTCATGTTGCTAGACAACAATGAACCTACGAGCTGTGGAGAAGCGATGGTGGGCCCAAATTCCGACAAATGGTTAGAAGCCATGAAATCCGAGATAGGATCCATGTATTAGAACAAAGCATGGACTTTGGTGGACTTGCCCAATGATCGGCAAGCCATTGAGATAAATGGATCTTTAAGAAGAAGACGGACATGGATGGTAATGTCACCATCTATGAAGCTCGACTTGTGGCGAAGAGTTTTTCACAAGTTCAAGGAGTTGACTACGATGAGATTTTCTCATCCGTAGCGATGCTTAAAGTCCGTCGGAATCATGTTAGCATTAGCTGCATTTATGAAATCTAGCAGATGGATGTCAAAACGAGTTTCCTTACCAGTTTTCGTAAGGAAAGGTTGTATGCGATACAATCAGAAAGGTTTTGTCGATCCTAAGGATGCTAAAAGGTCTGCAAAGCTCCAGCAATCCTTCTAAGAACTGGAGTAAGCATCTCGGAGTTGGAATGTACACTTTGATGAGATGATCAAAGATTTTGGGTTTGTACAAAGTTTATGAGAAACTTGTATTTCCAAAGAAGTGAGTGGGAGCACTATAGAATTTCTGATGAGTATATGTTGTTGACATATTGTTGATCAGAAATGATGTAGAATTTCTCGAAAGCATATAGGGTTATTTGAAAAGTGTTTTTCAAGTGAAAACCTGGATTAAGCTACTTGAACATTGAGCATCAAGATCTATGAGGATAGATCAAAAACGCTTAATGGTACTTTCAAATGAGCATATACCTTGACATGATCTTGAAGGTGTTCAAGATGGAATCAGTCAAAGAAGGTGTTCTTGCCTGAGATGTAAGGTATGAAGTTAAGACTTAAAGCTCGACCATGGCAGAAAATAGAGAGAAAGGACGAAGGTCGTCCACTATGCTTTAGACGTAGGCTCTACAGTATGCTATGATGTGTACCGCACCTGATGTGTGCCTTGCCACATGTCTGGCAAGAGGGTACAAAGGTGATCAAGGAGTGGATCACCAGATAGCGGTCAAAATTATCCTTAGAGAATAAGGATATGTTTCTCAATTATGGAGGTGATAAAGAGTTCGACGTAAAGGGTTACATCGATGCAAGCTTTAACACCTATCCGAATGACTCTGAGTAGCAAACGGGATACGTATAGTGGAACAACCATTTGGAATAGCTCCAAGTTGAGCGTGGAAGCAGCATTTACAATATGACCTAGAGATTTGCGAAGTACATACGGATCTGAATGTTGCAGACCCGTTGACTAAAACCTCTCTCAAGCAAAACATGATCAAACCCCGGAACTCATTGAGTCTTAATCACATGATGATGTGAACTAGTTTAATGAGACTAGTAAACTCTTTGGATGTTGGTCACATGGCGATGTGACGTGTGAGTGTTAATCACATGGCGATGTGAACTAGATTATTGACTCTAGTGCAAGTGGGAGACTGTTGGAAATATGCCCTAGAGGCAATAATAAATAAGTTATTATTATATTTCCTTGTTCATGATAATCGTTTATTATCCATGCTATAATTGTATTGATAGGAAACTCAGATACATGTGTGGATACATAGACAACACCATGTCCCTAGTAAGCCTCTAGTTGACTAGCTCGTTGATCAATAGATGGTTACGGTTTCCTGACCATGGACATTGGATGTCGTTGATAACGGGATCACATCATTAGGAGAATGATGTGATGGACAAGACCCAATCCTAAGCCTAGCACAAAGATCGTGTAGTTCGTATGCTAAAGCTTTTCTAATGTCAAGTATCTTTTCCTTAGACCATGAGATTGTGCAACTCCCGGATACCGTAGGAATGCTTTGGGTGTACCAAACGTCACAACGTAACTGGGTGGCTATAAAGGTGCACTACAGGTATCTCCGAAAGTGTCTGTTGGGTTGGCACGAATCGAGACTGGGATTTGTCACTCCGTGTAACGGAGAGGTATCTCTGGGCCCACTCGGTAGGACATCATCATAATGTGCACAATGTGACCAAGGGGTTGATCACGGGATGATGTGTTACGGAACGAGTAAAGAGACTTGCCGGTAACGAGATTGAACAAGGTACCGGTATACCGACGATCGAATCTCGGGCAAGTACAATACCGTTAGACAAAGGGAATTGTATACGGGATTGATTGAGTCCTTGACATCGTGGTTCATCCGATGAGATCATCGTGGAACATGTGGGAGCCAACATGGGTATCCAGATCCCGCTGTTGGTTATTGACCGGAGAACGTCTCGGTCATGTCTGCATGGTTCCCGAACCCGTAGGGTCTACACACTTAAGGTTCGATGACGCTAGGGTTATAAAAGAAGTTTGTATGTTGTTACCGATTGTTGTTCGGAGTCCCGGATGAGATCCCAGACGTCACGAGGAGTTCCGGAATGGTCCAGAGGTAAAGATTAATATATGGGAAGTCCTGTTTTGGTCACCGGAAAAGTTTCGGGTTTTCCCGGTAACGTACCGGGACCACCGGGAGGGTCCCGGGGGTCCACCAAGTGGGGCCACCTACCCCGGAGGGCTGCATGGGACAAGTGTGGGAGGGGGCCAGCCCCAGGTGGGCTGGTGCGCCCCCCACAAGGGGCCCAAGGCGCAGGGGAGAGTGGGAGGGGGCAAACACTAGGGCAGATGGGCCCTAAGGCCCACCCCAGGCGCGCCTCCCCTCTCTTCCCCTCTGGCCGCCACCCAGATGGGATCTGGGGGCTGCCGCCACCCCCTGGGGAGGGAACCCTAGAGGGGGCGCAGCCCCCTCCCCTTCCCCTATATATACTTGAGGGTTTTGGGCTGCCAACACATGAGTTTTGACCTCTCGCAGGCGCAGCCCTACCTCTCTCCCTTCTCCTCTCCCGTGGTGCTTGGCGAAGCCCTGCTGGACGACCACACTCCTCCACCACCACCACGCCGTTGTGCTGCTGCTGGATGGAGTCTTCCTCAACCTCTCCCTCTCTCCTTGCTGGATCAAGGCATGGGAGACGTCACCGGGCTGTACGTGTGTTGAATGCGGAGGTGCCGTCCGTTCGGCACTAGGATCTCCGGTGATTTGGATCACGATGAGTACGACTCCTTCAACCCCGTTCTCTTGAACGCTTCCGCTTAGCGATCTACAAGGGTATGTAGATGCACTCTCCTTCCCTTCGTTTCTGGTTTCTCCATGGATAGATCTTGGTGACTCGTAGGAAAATTTTGAATTTCTACTACGTTCCCCAACAGTGGCATCATGAGCTAGGTCTATTGCGTAGATTCTTTGCACGAGTAGAACACAAAGTAGTTGTGGGCGTTGATTTTGTTCAATATGCTTACCGTTACTAGTCCAATCTTGTTTCGACGGTATTGTGGGATGAAGCGGCCCGGACCGACCTTACACGTACACTTACGTGAGACAGGTTCCACCGACTGACATGCACTTGGTGCATAAGGTGGCTAGCGGGTGCCAGTCTCTCCCACTTTAGTCGGAACGGATTCGATGAAAAGGGTCCTTATGAAGGGTAAATAGCAATTGACATATCACGTTGTGGTTTTGCGTAGGTAAGAAACGTTCTTGCTAGAAACCCATAGCAGCCACGTAAAACATGCAAACAACAATTAGAGGACGTCTAACTTGTTTTTGCAGGGTATGCTATGTGATGTGATATGGCCAAGAAGAATGTGATGAATGATATGTGATGTATGAGATTGATCATGTTCTTGTAATAGGAATCACGACTTGCATGTCGATGAGTATGACAACCGGCAGGAGCCATAGGAGTTGTCTTTATTTATTGTATGACCTGCGTGTCATTGAACAACGCCATGTAATTACTTTACTTTATTGCTAACCGGTAGCCATAGTAGTAGAAGTAATAGTTGGCGAGACAACTTCATGAAGACATGATGATGGAGATCATGGTGTCATGCCGGTGACGATGATGATCATGGAGCCCCGAAGATGGAGATCAAAAGGAGCAAAATGATATTGGCCATATCATGTCACTTTTGATTGCATGTGATGTTTATCATGTTTATGCATCTTATTTGCTTAGAACGACGGTAGTAAATAAGATGATCCCTCATTAAAATTTCAAGAAAGTGTTCCCCCTAACTGTGCACCGTTGCGAAAGTTCGTCGTTTCTAAGCACCACGTGATGATCGGGTGTGATGGATTCTTACGTTCACATACAATGGGTGTAAGCCAGATTTACACACGCGAAACACTTAGGTTAACTTGACGAGCCTAGCATGTATAGACATGGCCTCGGAACACAAGAGACCGAAAGGTCGAGCATGAGTCGTATAGTAGATACGACCAACATGAAGATGTTCACCGATGATGACTAGTCCGTCTCACGTGATGATCGGACACGGCCTAGTTGACTCGGATCATGTAATCACTTAGATGACTAGAGGGATGTCTATCTGAGTGGGAGTTCATAAGATGAACTTAATTATCCTGAACATAGTCAAAAACCCTTTGCAAATTATGTCATAGCTCGCGCTTTAGTTCTACTGTTTTAGATATGTTCCTAGAGAAAATATAGTTGAAAGTTGACAGTAGCGATTATGCGGACAATAGAAAGCTTATGTCCTTAATGCACCGCTCAGTGTGCTGAACCCCAAACGTCGTTTGTGGATGTTGCGAACATCGGACATACACGTTTTGATAACTACGTGATAGTTCAGTTAAATGGTTTAGAGTAGAGGCACCAAAGACGTTTTCGAAACGTCGCGGAACATATGAGATGTTTCGAGGGCTGAAATTGGGATTTCAGGCTCGTGCCCACGTCAAGAGGTATAAGACCTCCGACGATTTTCTTAGCCTACAAACTAAGGGAGAAAAGCTCAATCGTTGAGCTTGTGCTCAGATTGTCTGAGTACAACAATCACTTGAATCGAGTGGGAGTTGATCTTCCAGATGAGATAGTGATGTTTCTCCAAAGTCATTGCCACCAAGCTGCTAGAGCTTCGTGATGAACTATAACATATCAGGATAGAGATGATGATCCTTGAGGTATTCGCGATGTTTGACACCGCGAAAGTAGAAATCAAGAAGGAGCATCAATTGTTGATGGTTGGTGAAACCACTAGTTTCAAGAAGGGCAAGGGCAAGAAGGGATACTTCATGAAACGGCAAATCAGCTGCTGCTCTAGTGAAGAAACCCAAGGTTGAACCCAAACCCGAGACTAAGTGCTTCTGTAATAAGGGGAACAACCACTGGAGCAGAATTACCCTAGATACTTGGTAGATGAGAAGGCTGGCAAGGTCGATAGAAGTATATTGGATATACATTATGTTAATGTGTACTTTACTAGTACTCCTAGTAGCACCAGGGTATTAAGATACCGGTTCAGTTGCTAAGTGTTAGTAACTCGAAATAAAAGAGCTACGGAATAAACGGAGACTAGCTAAAGGTGAGCTGACGATATATGTTGGAAGTGTTTCCAAGTTTGATGTGATCAAACATCGCACGCTCCCTCTACCATCAAGATTAGTATTAAACCTGAATAATTGTCATTTGGTGTTTGCGTTGAGCATAGACATGATTGGATTATGTCTACTGCAATACGGTTATTCATTTAAGGAGAATAATGGTTACTCTATTTATTTGAATAACACCTTCAATGGTCTTGCACCTAAAGGAATGGTTTATTGAATCTCGATCGTAGTGATACACATTTTCATGCCAAAAGATATAAGATAGTAATGATAGTACCACTTACTTGTGGCACTGCCATGTAAGTCATATTGGTATAAAACGCATGAAGAAGCTCCATGTTGATGGATCTTTGGACTCACTCATTTTTGAAAAGTTTGAGACATGCGAACCATGTCTATTGGTGTATACGCATGAAGAAACTCCATGCAGATGGATCATTTGGACTCACTTGATTTTGAATCACTTGAGATATGCAAATCATACCACATGGGCAAGATGACTGAAAGCCTCGTTTTCAGTAAAATGGAACAAGATAGCAACTTGTTGGAAGCAACACATTTTGATGTGTGCAGTCCAATGAGTGCTGAGGCATGCAGTGAATATCGTTATGTTCTTACTTCACGGATGATTTGAGTAGATACTGAGTATATTTACTTGATGAAACACAAGTCTGAATTATTGAATGGTTCAAGTAATTTCAGAGTGAAGTTGAAGATCATTGTGACAAGAGGATAAAATGTCTATGATATGATCATAGAGATGAGTATCTGAGTTACAAGCTTTGGCACGCAATTAAGACATTGTGGAAATTGTTTCACAATTAATACCGCCTGGAACACCATAGTGTGATGGTGTGTCCGAACATCATAGTTGCACCCTATTGGATATGGTGCGTACCATGATGTCTCTTATTGAATTACCACTATCGTTCATGGGTTAGGCATTAGAGACAACCGCACTCACTTTAATAGGGCACCACGTAATTCCGTTGAGATGACACCGTGAGAACTATGGTTTAAAGAAACCTAAGCTGTCGTTTCTTGAAAGTTTGGGGCTGCGACGCTTATGTGAAAAAGTTTCATCGTGATAAGCTCGAACCCAAAACGGATAAATGCATCTTCATAGAACACCCAAAACAGTTGGGTATACCTCCTAATTCAGATCCGAAAGCAATAGGGATTGTTTCTTGAATCGGGTCCTTTCTCGAGGAAAAGTTCGTCTCGAAAATTGAGTGGGAGGATGGTGGAGACTTGATGAGGTTATTGAACCATCACTTCAACTAGTGTGTAGCAGGGCACAGGAGGTTGTTCCTATGGCGCCTACACCAATTGAAGTAGAAGCTTATGATAGTGATCATGAAGTTTCGGATCAAGTCACTACCGTACCTCGTAGGGTGACAAGGATGCGTACTACTTCAGAGTGGTACAGTAATCCTGTCTTGAAAGGTCATGTTGCTAGACAACAATGAACCTACGAGCTATGGAGAAGCGATGGTGGGCCCAAATTCCGACAAATGGTTAGAAGCCATGAAATCCGAGATAGGATCCATGTATCAGAACAAAGCATGGACTTTGGTGGACTTGCCCAATGATCGGCAAGCCATTGAGATAAATGGATCTTTAAGAAGAAGACGGACATGGATGGTAATGTCACCATCTATGAAGCTCGACTTGTGGCGAAGAGTTTTTCACAAGTTCAAGGAGTTGACTACGATGAGATTTTCTCATCCGTAGCGATGCTTAAAGTCCGTCGGAATCATGTTAGCATTAGCCGCATTTATGAAATCTAGCAGATGGATGTCAAAACGAGTTTCCTTACCAGTTTTCGTAAGGAAAGGTTGTATGCGATACAATCAGAAAGGTTTTATCGATCCTAAGGATGCTAAAAGGTATGCAAAGCTCCAGCAATCCTTCTAAGGACTGGAGTAAGCATCTCGGAGTTGGAATGTACACTTTGATGAGATGATCAAAGATTTTGGGTTTGTACAAAGTTTATGAGAAACTTGTATTTCCAAAGAAGTGAGTGGGAGCACTATAGAATTTCTGATGAGTATATGTTGTTGACACATTGTTGATCAGAAATGATGTAGAATTTCTGGAAAGCATATAGGGTTATTTGAAAAGTGTTTTTCAAGTGAAAACCTGGATTAAGCTACTTGAACATTGAGCATCAAGATCTATGAGGATAGATCAAAAACCGCTTAATGGTACTTTCAAATGAGCATATACCTTGACATGATCTTGAAGGTGTTCAAGATGAATCAGTCAAAGAAGGTGTTCTTGCCTGAGATGTAAGGTATGAAGTTAAGACTTAAAGCTCGACCATGGCAGAAAATAGAGAGAAAGGACGAAGGTCGTCCACTATGCTTTAGACATAGGCTCTACAGTATGATATGCTGTGTACCGCACCTGATGTGTGCCTTGCCACATGTCTGGCAAGAGGGTACAAAGGTGATCAAGGAGTGGATCACCAGATAGCGGTCAAAATTATCCTTAGAAGAATAAGGATATGTTTCTCAATTATGGAGGTGATAAAGAGTTTGACGTAAAGGGTTACATCGATGCAAGCTTTAACACCTATCCAAATGACTCTGAGTAGCAAACCGGATACGTATAGTGGAACAACCATTTGGAATAGCTCCAAGTGGAGCGTGGAAGTAGCATTTACAATATGACCTAGAGATTTGCGAAGTACATACGGATCTGAATGTTGCAGACCCGTTGACTAAAACCTCTCTCAAGCAAAACATGATCAAACCCCGGAACTCATTGATTCTTAATCACATGATGATGTGAATTAGTTTAATGACACTAGTAAACTCTTTGGATGTTGGTCACATGGCGATGTGACGTGTGAGTGTTAATCACATGGCGATGTGAACTAGATTATTGACTCTAGTGCAAGTGGGAGACTGTTGGAAATATGCCCTAGAGGCAATAATAAATAAGTTATTATTATATTTCCTTGTTCATGATAATCGTTTATTATCCATGCTATAATTGTATTGATAGGAAACTCAGATACATGTGTGGATACATAGACAACACCATGTCCCTAGTAAGCCTCTAGTTGACTAGCTCGTTGATCAATAGATGGTTACGATTTCCTGACCATGGACATTGGATGTCGTTGATAACGGGATCACATCATTAGGAGAATGATGTGATGGACAAGACCCAATCCTAAGCCTAGCACAAAGATCGTGTAGTTCGTATGCTAAAGCTTTTCTAATGTCAAGTATCTTTTCCTTAGACCATGAGATTGTGCAACTCCCGGATACCGTAGGAATGCTTTGGGTGTACCAAACGTCACAACATAACTGGGTGGCTATAAAGGTGCACTACAGGTATCTCCGAAAGTGTCTGTTGGGTTGGCACGAATCGAGACTGGGATTTGTCACTCCATGTAACGGAGAGGTATCTCTGGGCCCACTCGGTAGGACATCATCATAATGTGCACAATGTGACCAAGGGGTTGATCACGGGATGATGTGTTACAGAACGAGTAAAGAGACTTGCCGGTAACGAGATTGAACAAGGTATCGATATACCGATGATCGAATCTCAGGCAAGTACAATACCGTTAGACAAAGGGAATTGTATACGGGATTGATTGAGTCCTTGACATCGTGGTTCATCCGATGAGATCATCGTGGAACATGTGGGAGCCAACATGGGTATCCAGATCCCGCTGTTGGTTATTGACCGGAGAACGTCTCGGTCATGTCTGCATGGTTCCCGAACCCGTAGGGTCTACACACTTAAGGTTCGATGACGCTAGGGTTATAAAGGAAGTTTGTATGTGGTTACCGATTGTTGTTCGGAGTCCCGGATGAGATCCCGGACGTCACGAGGAGTTCCGGAATGGTCCGGAGGTAAAGATTTATATATGGGAAGTCCTGTTTTGGTCACCGGAAAAGTTTCGGGTTTTTCCTTTAACGTACCGGGACCACCAGAAGGGTCCCGGGGGTCCACCAAGTGGGGCCACCTACCCCGGAGGGCTGCATGGGCCAAGTGTGGGAGGGGGCCAGCCCCAGGTGGGCTGGTGCGCCCCCCACAGGGGGCCCAAGGCGCAGGGGCAAGTGGGAGGGGGCAAACCCTAGGGCAGATGGGCCCTAAGGCCCACCCCAGGCGCGCCTCCCCTCTCTTCCCCTCTGGCCGCCACCCAGATGGGATCTGGGGGCTGCCGCCACCCCCTGGGGAGGGAACCCTAGAGGGGGCGCAGCCCCCTCCCCTTCCCCTATATATACTTGAGGGTTTTGGGCTGCCAACACATGAGTTTTGACCTCTCCCAGGCGCAGCCCTACCTCTCTCCCTTCTCCTCTCCCGCGGTGCTTGGCGAAGCCCTGCTGGACTACCATGATCCTCCACCACCACCACGCCATTGTGCTGCTGCTGGATGGAGTCTTCCTCAACCTCTCCCTCTCTCCTTGCTGGATCAAGGCATGGGAGACATCACCGGGTTGTACGTGTTGAACGTGGAGGTGCCGTCCGTTCGGCACTAGGATCTCCGGTGATTTGGATCACGACGAGTACGACTCCTTCAACCCCGTTCTCTTGAACGCTTCCGCTTAGCGATCTACAAGGGTATGTAGATGCACTCTCCTTCCCTTCGTTGCTGGTTTCTCCATGGATAGATCTTGGTGACTCGTAGGAAAATTTTGAATTTCTGCTACGTTCCCCAACAGCAAACACCTCGCCGTCGAGCATCTCCCCCTCGATGGGAGCCCTGGAGCTCGACGCGCCTGGGAGATGGACGAAGAGGTCCTCCGTCACCCTCAAGTACCTGCCGGAGCCGGAGGCAGTGGAGGAGGAGGGATGGTCATCGACCACCACCACCTCGGCAGCCCCTTGCCGGGCTCCTCAATAGGCCCCTTGCCGGGCCCTTCAGCAGGCCCCTTGGTGGCGTCTTCAGCAGCACCCGTAGTGCTCTCCTCAGCGGCAACATTCTCGGCCTGCGCTGCGGCATCCTCGGCGACGTCCTTGAGCATGGTGTCAACATCCTCTGGGTCCGTCGAGGAGAAATCTGGATGCCAAGAAGGAAACAAGACAAAAGCCAATATTAGAGTGAATAAAAAAGAAGAAAAGATGCATGTGGAGATGGAGAACAAATGGCTTACCCACGCCAGGCCGAGAAGCAGAAGCCCCTTCTCCACCGAGGTCCGGTGTCGAGGCAAAGCCACCGGCACCTGCCTTCTCCTCCCCCTCCTTTGTGTGCATGGCCTCGGTGCTTGGTGCCCTTGCCGAGGACGCCCCTTGGGACAGTGTAGTTGACGGAGGCGGCACGATCAGAGAAGCCCTCTGTGGCTCCCCTTGGTGCTGCTCCCCTCTTGCATCCAAGGCATGGTTGACACTGAAGCATCGCGCATGATGCACATTGATAGAGGGTGGGTGATGGACTCACGCTGGGGGATGGGCCGGGGGCTGCTGTCTGGGCTGCTTGACACCACCAGTGGCGTGCCGGAGGTGCCTGCCGGGGGCTGGCCACTCGCCGAAATCCTGGCCCTCTTTATCTGCTGGGCCAGTGATGACCCACAAGCATAGGGTATCTATCGTAGTCCTTTCGATAAGTAAGAGTGTCGAACCCAACGACGAGCGGAAGGAAATGATAAGCGGTTTTCAGCAAGGTATTCTCTGCAAGTACTAAAATAAGTGGTAACAGATAGTTTTGTGATAAGATAAATTGTAACGAGCAACAAGTAATAAAAGTAAATAAGGTGCAGCAAGGTGGCCCAATCCTTTTTGTAGCAAAGGACAAGCCTGGACAAACTCTTATGATAGGAAAAATGCTCCCGAGGACACATGGGAATATCGTCAAGCTAGTTTTCATCACGCTCATATGATTCGCGTTCGGTACTTTGATAATTTGATATGTGGGTGGACCAGTGCTTGGGTACTGCCCTTACTTGGACAAGCATCCCACTTATGATTAACCTCTATTGCAAGCATCCGCAACTACAACAAAAGTATTAAGGTAAACCTAACCATAGCATGAAACATGTGGATCCAAATCAGCCCCTTACGAAGCAACGCATAAACTAGGGTTTAAGCTTCTGTCACTCTAGCAACCCATCATCTACTTATTACTTCCCAATGCCTTCCTCTAGGCCCAAATAATGGTGAAGTGTTATGTAGTCGACGTTCACATAACACCACTAGAGGTTAGACAACATACATCTTATCAAAATATCGAACGAATACCAAATTCACATGACTACTAATAGCAAGACTTCTCCCTTGTCCTCAGGAACAAACGTAACTACTCACAAAGCATATTCATGTTCATAATCAGAGGGGTAATAATGTGCATATAGGATCTGAACATATGATCTTCCACCAAATAAACCAACTAGCATCAACTACAAAGAGTAATCAACACTACTAGCAACCTACTAGCACCAATCCCGGACTTAGAGACAAGAATTGGATACAAGAGATGAACTAGGGTTTGGAGATGAGATGGTGCTGGTGAAGATGTTGATGGAGATTGCCCTCTCCCGATGAGAGGAGTGTTGGTGATGACGATGGTGATGATTTCCCCCTCCCGGAGGGAAGTGTCCCCGGCAGAAAAGCTCTGCCAGAGCCCTAGATTGGTTCCTCCAAGGTTCCGCCTCGTGGCGGCGGAGTCTCGTCCCGAAAGGTTCTCCCTTATTTTTTCCTCATCGAAAGACTTCATATAGGAGAAGATGGGCGTCGGAGAGCCACCAGGGGGCCCACGAGGTAGGGGGCGTGCCCCCACCCTCGTGAGCAGGGTGTGGGCCCCCTGGCTTTCATCTTTGGCGATGATTTTTCTTTATTTATTTCAAGGTATTCCGTGGAGTTTCAGGACTTTTGGAGTTGCGCAGAATAGTCCTTCAATATTTGCTTCTTTTCCAACCCAGAATTCCAGCTGCCGGCATTCTCCCTCTTCATGTAAACCTTGTAAAATAAGAGAGAATAGCCATAAGTATTGTGACATAACGTGAAATAACAGCCGATAATGCAATAAATGTTGACATAAAATCATGATGAAAAATGGACATATCAACTCCCCCAAGCTTAGACCTCGCTTGTCCTCAAGCGAAAAGCCGATAACAATAAATATGTCCTCATGTTTAGAGGTAGAGGCGTCGATAAAAATAAAATACGGACATGAAAGCATCATGATTATTTCATAACAGCAACATAAATAGATTTTGTCATATGATTACTCATGTTCAAGTAGTGACCTATTCACAAAGCCAAAGCATGAATCAGAAACATTATTGGGCACTAACAATTATAATCTCAGTCATTGAAGCAATTGCAATTTATCATAACATCGGAAAGAGTCTATGTCAGAGCTTAAAAGCAAGTCCACATACTCAACTATCATTTAGTCCTTCATAATTGCTAGCACTCACGCGATACTTGTGGTTACGGAGTTTTAATCGGACACAGAGAAAGATAGGGGCTTATAGTTTTGCCCCACAACCTTTTACCTCAAGGGTAATGTCAACAATAACAATTCATGCTCCCCCACATCCAATTAGATATGTATATCATACTCTTTCCAACATGCTGAGCTTGCCAAAGGATAAAATGAAAAAGGAATGGTGAGGATCACCGAGACTCTTGTAAGGTAGAGGATAATAATAAAAGATAGGCCCTTCGCAGAGGGAAGCAGAGGTTGTCATGCGCGTTTAGGGTTGATGCACAAAATCTTAATGCAAAAGAACGTCACTTTATATTGCCCCTTGCATGTGAACCTTTATTATGCAGTCCGTCGCTTTTATTGCGTCCACAACAAGTTCGTACAAAGCTTATTTCTCTACATTAATAAGTCATGCATATTTAGAGAGCAATTTTTATTGCTTGCACCGATGACAACTTACTTGAAGGATCTTACTCAATCCATAGGTAGATATGGTGGACTCTCATGGCAAAACTGGTTTAAGGGTGTTTGGAAGCACAAGTAGTATTTCTACTTGGTGCTAAGAATTTGGCCAGCATGAGGGGGAAAGGCAAGCTCAACACGGTAGAGGATCCATGACAACATACTTTATCTTGAATGCAAGAAAACATAACTCATTATGTTGTCTTCCTTGTCCAACCTCAACTCTTTAGCATGTCATATTTTAATGAGTGCTCCCAACTATAAAAGATGTCAATGATAATATATCTATATGTAAAACCTCTCTTTCCTTATTACTTCCTATTAATTGCAACGATGACCAAAGCTATATTTGCCAACTCCCAACAACTTTTAATCATCATACTCTTTCTATGTGAAGTCCTTACTTTCAATAAGATCAATATGAGCTCCTGATTCTTTTTATTCTTTTCTTCTACTTTCCCAAAATCATGGCAAAACAATCAAGCCCTTGACTCAACACTAATCTGTATTATATAGCTCACGGACTCGATTACAAAGAAGGATCATAAAGCAAAACTCAAAACTAGATCATGCCAAGACTTTATTCTACTAAATCAAGATACTACTAATAGGATCGAACTAAGAAATACAGTAAAGATAGCAGTTGTGATGGTGATACGATACCATGTGGTTATTTCTCCTACTTGGTTGTAGGTGGAGGTATTGTCGATGATGCGGGCTTGTCGTCCAACTTCCATGGCATAGCTCTCCATCATAGAAGGATGACCGAGTCTCCGGAATCCTCAAATCTGCAGCCAAACTCATCCTTTTGAATCTATATTCATACTCACAGTTTTGATTTTGCAGATCATAAATTTGGGCTTGGAGGTGCTTGATCTTCTCTTGTAGCTTAAAGATAGCCTCCTCAGTACTCTTGGCATCCGGCTCGTAGTTGTTGGTGAACTCCACGAGCATCTTGTGGCTAGCGTTGATTCCATGCTCCACCATCCCCTGACACTTGAAAACTTGTTGCTCCATTGCCTCGAGCCTCAACTCCACACTTTCGGTTCCCTTTGGTCCCTCAACATCGCGGATGTGCAGCAACCCATCACGCATCTCAATGGTTTGAGGGTACCGCAGCACCTCCGTGAGGTAAGGGTTAATCACCTTCTCGAAGAACTTGTCCTTGGAAGCACTTGGGGTTGTCATGATGATCTAGACCTGTCAAAAAAACAGCTCGAAACAAAAACAGAGGATATTTGCGTGATACGGTGGTCAAAACCTTCGGTAGTATATATAATGATTTTTTACCAACCAAAATACTATCGTGCAAGGAAACGGAGTCCGGAGGGCACACGAGGTGCTCACGAGGTAGGGGGCGCGCCCAGGGGGGTAGGGCACACCCTCCACCCTCGTGCAGACCTCGTGTCCTCCCTGGACTGCTACTTATTTTTCTGTTTTTCCAAATATTCCAAAACGGAGAAATATTGCCTTAAAAATTGTTTTGGAGTCGGTTTACTTACCGTACCACATACCTATTCCTTTTCGGAGTCTGGAACGTTCTGGAAAGTGTCCTTTATGTACTCCTCCGGGGTCACGGTTTCAATAATATTAGTATCAACATTTATAGGATTACCTGAGATATAGTGCTTGATCCTTTGACCGTTTACCAGCTTCGGATTTGTGCCTGCGAAGTTGTTGATTTTTATGGCACCGGAACGATAGACCTCCTCGATAACGTAAGGACCTTCCCATTTAGAGAGAAGTTTTCCTGCAAAAAATCTTAAACGAGAGTTGTATAGCCATACATAATCACCTACATTAAACTCACGCTTTTGTATCCTTTTGTCATGCCATCTTTTAACTTTTTCTTTAAACAACTTGGCATTTTCATATGCTTGGGCTCTCCATTCATCAAGTGAGCTAATATCAAATAACCTCTTCTCACCGGCAAGTTTGAAATCATAGTTGAGCTCTTTAATAGCCCAATATGCCTTATGTTCTAGTTCGAGAGGTAAGTGACAAGCTTTTCCAAAGACCATTTTGTACGGAGACATACCCATAGGATTTTTATAAGCAGTTCTATAGGCCCATAATGCATCATCAAGTTTCTTGGACCAATTCTTTCTAGACCTATTGACAGTCTTTTGTAAAATTAATCTGAGCTCCCTATTGCTCAATTCTACTTGACCACTAGACTGAGGGTGATAAGGAGATGCAATTCTATGATTAACATCGTATTTGGCAAGCATCTTACGGAAAGCACCATGAATAAAGTGTGAACCACCATCAGTCATCAAGTATCTAGGGACTCCAAACCTCGGAAAAATAACTTCCTTAAGCATTTTAATAGAAGTGTTATGATCAGCACTACTAGTTGGAATAGCTTCTACCCACTTCGTAACATAATCAACAGCAACTAAAATATGAGTTTAACCATTAGAGGCAAGAAAAGGTCCCATATAATCAAAGCCCCAAACATCAAATGGCTCAATAACAAGCGAATAATTCATATGCAGTTCTTGACGTCTACTAATATTACCAATTCTTTGACATTCATCGCAAGACAAGACAAACTTACGGGCATCCTTGAAGAGAGTAGGCCAATAAAACCCAGATTGCAATACCTTATGTGCAGTTCTATCTCCAGCATTATGTCCTCCATAAGCTTCGGAGTGACACTTGCGTAGGATCTGTTCCTATTCATGCTCAGGTACACAACGTCTAATAACACCATCTACTCCTTCTCTATAAAGATGTGGATCATCCCAAAAGTAATGTCGCAAGCCATAGAAAAACTTTTTCTTTTGCTGGTATGTGAAGCTAGGTGGTATGAATTTAGCAACAATATAATTAGCATAATCAGCATACCAAGGAGTGTTGCGAGAAGTACTTATCACATTTAATTGATCATCAAGAAAGCTATCATCAATAGGTAGTGGGTCATCAAGAACATTCTCTAGCCTAGATAGGTTGTCTGCAACGGGGTTCTCAGCTCCCTTTCTATCAACAATATGTAAATCAAACTCTTGAAGCAAGAGAACCCATCTAATGAGTCTAGGTTTTGCATCTTTCTTTTCCTTAAGATATTTAATAGCAGCATGATCAATGTGAATAGTAACTTTGGAATCAACAATATAAGGTCTAAACTTATCACAAGCAAACACCACTGCTAAAAATTCCTTTTCGGTAGTAGCATAATTTCTTTGAGAACTGTCTAGAGTCTTACTAGCATAATGGATAACATTTAGTTTCTTATCAACTCTCTGCCCTAGAATAGCACCTACAGCATAATCACTAGCATCACACATAATTTGAAAGGGTAAATTCCAATCAGGTGGCTGAACAACAGGTGCAGAGACTAGTGTTTTCTTAAGTATTTCAAATGCTTCTACACAATCATCATCAAAGACAAATGGTACATCCTTTTGCAATAAATTAGTCAGAGGCCGAGAGATTTTTGAGAAATCCTTAATGAACCTCCTATAAAATCCGGCGTGACCAAGGAAACTTCTTATACCTTTGATGTCATTTGGACATGGCATCTTTTCGATAGCATCAACCTTGGCTTTATCAACTTCAATGCCTCTTTCAGAGACCTTGTGCCCCAAGACAATACCTTCATTAACCATAAAGTGGCACTTTTCCCAATTCAAAACAAGATTAGTTTCTTCACATCTCTGCAAAACTCGATCAAGATTGCTTAAGCAATCATCAAAAGAGGAACCATAGACGGAAAAGTCATCCATTAAAACCTCACAAATCTTTTCGCAAAAGTCAGAGAATATAGCCATCATGCATCTTTGAAAGGTAGTAGGTGCATTACATAAACCAAAAGGCATACGTCTATAAGCAAAAGTACGAAAAGGGCATGTAAAAGTAGTCTTTGATTGATCTTTAGCTGACACAGGTATTTGAGAGAAACCAGAATAACCATCTAGAAAGCAATAATGTGTATGTTTGCATAGTCTTTCTAGCATTTGGTCAATGAAAGGTAAGGGGTAATGATCTTTCTTAGTAGCTTTATTTAATTTACGGAAATCAATTGCCGTCCTATAACCTGTGATAATTCTTTGAGGGGTCAATTCATCTTTATCATTAGGGACAACTGTAATACCTCCCTTCTTAGGGACACAATGGACAGGACTTACCCACTGACTATCAGCAACAGGATAAATTATACCTGCCTCCAGAATCTTGAGTATTTCTTTTCTTACCACTTCTTTCATTTTAGGATTCAAACATCATTGAGGATCACAAACTGGTTTGGCATCAGCTTCCAAATTTATCTTATGTTGACATAGAGTGGGACTAATGCCCTTAAGATCATCCAGAGTATATCCAATAGCAGCACGATGCTTCTTTAGAGTTTTCAATAATCTTTCTTCTTCATGCTCTGAAAGGTTAGCGCTAATAATAACAGGATATATTTTCTTTTCATCAAGATAAGCATATTTAAGATTATCAGGCAACGGTTTAAGCTCAAACACGAGATCACCCTTGGGTGGAGGAGGATCCCCTAGGATTTCAACAGGCAAATTGTGTTGCAGAATAGGTTCCTGTTTAAAGAATACTTCATCTATTTCCCTTCTTTCATTCATGAACATATCATTTTCATGATCTAGCAGATAGTGTTCTAAAGGATCACTAGGAGGTACAGCAATAGAAGCAAGACCAATAATTTCATCCTTACTAGACAATTCTTCCTCACGATGTTGTTTACTAAATTTAGAGAAATTAAACTCATGAATCATATTATCCAAGCCAATAGTAACAACATTCTTTTCGCATTCTATCTTAGCATTAACAGTACTCAAGAAGGGTCTACCGAATATAATGGGACAAAAGCTATCTTGCGAGGAACTGACAACAAGAAAATCAGCAGGATATTTAGTTTTCCCACACAAGACTTCAATATCTGTAACAATTCCCACTGGTGAAATAGTATCCCTATTGGCGAGTTTAATTGTAACATCAATTTCTTCTAACTCAGCAGGAGCAATATCATGCATAATTTCTTTGTATAAGTCATAAGGTATAACACTAGCACTAGCACCCATATCACATAAGCCATGATAACAATGATCCCCTATTTTAACAGAAATAACAGGCACGCCTACCACAGGTCTATGTTTATCTCTATCACAGGGTTTAGCAATTCTAGCAGTTTCACCAGTGAATTGAATAACATGCCCATCAATATTATCCGACAAGAGATCTTTAACAATAGCAATATTAGGTTCTACTTTGACTTGCTCAGGAGGTGTATAAGTCCTAATATTGCTTTTACGAACAACAGTTGAAGCTTTAGCATGATCCTTCATTCTAACAGGGAAAGGGGGTTTCTTAACATAAGAAGTAGGAACAATAGGATCATTATAAGTGACAATCTTTTCTTCAACTTTGATAGGTGCAGCTACTTTTACTTCTATGGGAGGATGATATTTAAACCACTTCTCCTTGGGGAGATCAACATAAGTAGCAAAAGATTCACAGAAAGAAGCTACTATCTCAGAGTCAAGTCCATATTTAGTGCTAAACTTACGGAAAATATCGGTATCCATAAAATATTTAACACAATCAAACTTAGGTGTCATACCTGACTCCTTACCTTCATCGAGGTCCCAATCTTCAGAGTTGCATTTAATTATATCCAATAAATTCCATCCAAATTCAATAGACTTCATCATAAAAGAGCCAGCACAAGAAGTATCGAGCATGGTGCGATTATTATCCGAAAGCCGAGCATAAAAATTCTGGAGAATTGTCAATTTTGAGAGCTCATGATTGGGGCATGAATATAACATTGATTTAAGCCTCCCCCAAGCTTGAGCGATGCTTTCTCCTTCGCGAGGCCAAAAATTACATATATAATTGCGATCACGATTAACAAGATGCATAGGGTAATACTTTTGATGAAATTCCAATTTCACTCTTTTATAGTTCCATGATCTCGAATCATCACATAGCCTATACCATGTCAATGCGTCTCCCTCCAAAGATAAAGGGAAAGCCTTCTTCTTAACAACATCATCGGGTATACCTGCAAGCTTAAATAGTCCACAAATATCATCCACAAAGCATAGATGTTAGTCAGGATGCTTTGTTCCATCTCCTGCGAAAGTGTTAGCTGGCAGTTTTTCCATCATACCCGAAGGGATCTGAAAAGCAGTTTCATTTTCAATAGATTCAGTAGGTTCAGTAGGTTGAGGAGCAACTCTTGGCTCAACTGGACGGGGTGAAGATACCCCAAACAAGCCCCTCAGACAATTACTTTCCATTGTAACAAGTGACAGAAAATTTCAACACACTAAATAAATTTTCCCTTACCAAATTACACCTACCAAAGGCGCTTCACTCGCCGGCAACGGCGCCAGAAAAGAGTCTTGATGACCCACAAGTATAGGGGATCTATCGTAGTCCTTTCGATAAGTAAGAGTGTCGAACCCAACGAGGAGCAGAAGGAAATGATAAGCGATTTTCAGCAAGGTATTCTCTGCAAGTACTGAAATAAGTGGTAACAGATAGTTTTGTGATAGGATAAATTGTAACGAGCAACAAGTAATAAAAGTAAATAAGGTGCAGCAAGGTGGCCCAATCCTTTTTGTAGCAAAGGACAAGCCTGGACAAACTCATATGATAGGAAAAACGCTCCCGAGGACACATCAGAATATCGTCAAGCTAGTTTTCATCATGCTCATATGATTCGCGTTCGGTACTTTGATAATTTGATATGTGGGTGGACCGGTGCTTGGGTACTGCCCTTACTTGGACAAGCATCCCACTTATGATTAACCTCTATTGCAAGAATCCGCAACTACAACAAAAGTATTAAGGTAAACCTAACCATAGCATGAAACATGTGGATCCAAATCAGCCCCTTACGAAGCAACGCATAAACTAGGGTTTAAGCTTCTGTCACTCTAGCAACCCATCATCTACTTATTACTTTACAATGCCTTCCTCTAGGCCCAAATAATGGTGAAGTGTTATGTAGTCGACATTCACATAACACCACTAGAGGTTAGACAACATACATCTTATCAAAATATCGAACGAATACCAAATTCACATGACTACTAATAGCAAGACTTCTCCCTTGTCCTCAGGAACAAACGTAACTACTCACAAAGCATATTCATGTTCATAATCAGAGGGGTAATAATGTGCATATAGGATCTGAACATATGATATTCCACCAAATAAACCAACTAGCATCAACTACAAAGAGTAATCAACACTACTAGCAACCTACTAGCACCAATCCCAGACTTAGAGACAAGAATTGGATACAAGAGATGAACTAGGGTTTGGAGATGAGATGGTGCTGGTGAAGATGTTGATGGAGATTTCCCTCTCCCGATGAGAGAGCGTTGGTGATGACGATGGTGATGATTTCCCCCTCCCGGAGTGAAGTGTCCCCGGCAGAAAAGCTCCGCCAGAGCCCTAGATTGGTTCCGCCAAGGTTCCGCCTCATGGCGGCGGAGTCTCATCCCGAAAGGTTCTCCCTTATTTTTTTTTCCTCATCGAAAGACTTCATATAGGAGAAGATGGGCGTCGGAGAGCCACCAGGGGGCCCACGAGGTAGGGGGTGCACCCAGGGGGGGTGCACCCCCCACCCTCGTGAGCAGAGTGTGGGCCCCCTGGCCTTCATCTTTGGCGATGATTTTTCTTTATTTATTTCAAGGTATTCCATGGAGTTTCAGGACTTTTGGAGTTGCGCAGAATAGTCCTTCAATATTTGCTCCTTTTCCAGCCCAGAATTCCAGCTGCTGGCATTCTCCCTCTTCATGTAAACCTTGTAAAATAAGAGAGAATAGCCATAAGTATTGTGACATAACGTGAAATAACAGCCCATAATGCAATAAATGTTGACATAAAAGCATGATGCAAAATGGGTGTATCAGCCAGCGTCTACACATCCCTGCAAGATGAAGACAAGTGAGCAACGCCGTCAGGGGAAGTGTAAGGAATGAGGGAGGAAATCAGAAGCTTAATCTTCATTTTCTTCTTCCTCCTCCTCTGTTGCTTTCCTTTTTCTCTCTGGGCTGAGAGGCCCAAAGTTGAAGGCAATCCCCACGCCAACATCTGCCGGCGGCGGGGAGGGCGGTGGCGTCTGGGCACGCCTGGTCGATGAGGAAGCAGATGCCTTCCTCCTTGCCCCCACGGCCTCCACCGCTTTCCTCTTCACCACAGCCCTTGTCTGGCGCGCCGACGCGCCCTGAGCCAGTCGCAGCTACGCGGCCTGGCCAGGACGAACCGGCTCGCCGGAGGCGGCCCGCCGCAGGACTCGCCCCCTCCCAGTGGCAGGAGAGTCGGAGGCCGCGATCTCCTCCCCTTCGTCCTCCTCCGAAGACCCGTCGACGGCATCATCGACGAGGGGGGCCCCGGCGCTGGCGCCGCTGGCCTCCCCTGCGGCTGCCGCCCACCGGGTAAGATCCTCCTCCTCTACTTCCAGTGCGGCCATGTTCACCGTGCCGCCAGCATTGCGGCGAGCCTTGACTCCCGCACCCTAGCGGCGATGTAGTCTAGCTCCTCCTGAGAAGTGTACTGGACGAGCCATGGCTCGGCGGCGATGTGTGCCTCATGCAAGGTGTCGAAGAACTCCTGCACCTTGAGCTCGTCAGGCGCGACCCACCTCGAATCAAGGCCATGCGCGTTGAAAAGCGGCATCATGGCGATGATCTCCGACCGGCGAGAATTGTTACTAAGAGGGACCACTCCCGCCGGCAACTTGAAGACAGGCTCCTTGTCCACCTTGCCGGCCTTCGCGGCAGCCCTTGCAGCCTTGCCGGACTGCTCGACTGAAGGAAATATGCCCTAGAGGCAATAATAAAGTTATTATTTATTTCCTTATTTCATGATAAATGTTTATTATTCATGCTAGAATTGTATTAACCGGAAACATAATACATGTGTGAATACATAGACAAACTGAGTGTCACTAGTATGCCTCTACTTGACTATCTCATTAATCAAAGATGGTTATGTTTCCTAGCCACGGACAAAGAGTTGTCATTTGATTAACGAGATCACATCATTAGGAGAATGATGCGATTGACTTGACCCATTCCGTTAGCATAGCTCCCGATCATTTAGTGTATTGCTATTGCTTTCTTCATGACTTATACATGTTCCTATGACTATGAGATTATGCAACTAGCGTTTACCGAAGGAACACTTTGTGTGCTACCAAATGTCACAACGTAACTGGGTGATTATAAAGGTGCTCTACAGGTGTCTCCAAAGGTACTTGTTGGGTTGGCGTATTTCGAGATTAGAATTTGTCACTCCGATTGTCGGAGAGGTATCTCTGGGCCCACTCGGTAATGCACATCACTTAAGCCTTGCAAGCATTGCAACTAATGAGTTAGTTGCGGGATGATGTATTACGGAACGAGTAAAGAGACTTGTCGGTAACGAGATTGAACTAGGTATTGAGATACCGACGATCGAATCTCGGGCAAGTAACATACCGATGACAAAGGGAACAACGTATGTTGTTATGCGGTTTGACCGATAAAGATCTTCGTAGAATATGTGGGAGCCAATATGAGCATCCAGGTTCCTCTATTGGTTATTGACCAGAAACGTGTTTCGGTCATGTCTACATTGTTCTCGAACCCGTAGGGTCTGCACGCTTAAGGTTTCGATGACAGTTATATTATGAGTTTATGGGTTTGGATGTACCGAAGGGGTTCGGAGTCCCGGATGAGATCGGGGACATGACGAGGAGTCTCGAAATGGTCGAGACGTAAAGATCGATATATTGGACGACTATATTCGGAGTTCGGAAAGGTTCCGAGTGATTCGGGTATTTTTCGGAGTACCTGAGAGTTACGGGAATTCGCCGGGGAGTATATGGGCCTTATTGGGCTTTAGGGGAAAGAGAGAGGAGAGGCTGGGCGCCCCCCCCCCAAGGACTAGTCCGAATTGGACTAGGGGGAGGGGCTGCACCCCCTCCTTCCTTCTCTTCTCTTCCCCCTTTCCTTGGCTCCTACTCCTACTACTTGGAAAGGGGGGAATCCTACTCCCGGTGGGAGTAGGACTCCTCCTTGGCGCGGCCTCCTTGGCCGGCCGCCCCCTCCCCCTTGGCTCCTTTATATACGGGGGCAGGGGGGCACCTCTAGACACACAAGTTGATCTTCGTGATCGTTCCTTAGCCGTGTTGCGGTGCCTCTCTCCACCATAGTCCACCTCAATATTATCGTAGCGGTGCTTAGGTGAAGCCCTGCGATGGTAAAACATCAAGATTGTCACCACGCCGTTGTGCTGACGGAACTCTCCCTCGACACTCAGCTGGATCGGGGTTCGAGGGACGTCATCGAGTTGAACGTGTGCTAGAACTCGGAGGTGCCATAGTTTCGATGCTTGATCGGTCGGGCTGTGAAGACGTACGACTACATCGACTGTGTTGTTCTAACGCTTCCGCTTTCGGTCTACGAGGGTACGTGGAAAACACTCTCCCCTCTCGTTGCTATGCATCACCATGATCTTGCGTGTGCGTAGGAAATTTTTGAAATTACTACGTTCCCCAACAGTGGCATCTGAGCCTAGGTTTTATGCGTTGATGTTATATGCACGAGTAGAACACAAGTGAGTTGTGGGCGATATAAGTCATACTGCTTACTAGCATGTCATACTTTGGTTCGGTGGTATTGTTGGACAAAGCGGCCCGGACCAACATTACAGGTACGCTTACGCGAGACTGGTTCTACCGACGTGCTTTGCACACAGGTGGCTGGCGGGTGTCAGTTTCTCCAACTTTAGTTGAACCGAGTGTGGCTACGCCTGGTCCTTGCGAAGGTTAAAACAGCACTAACTTGACAAACTAGCGTTGTGGTTTTGATGCATAGGTAAGAACGGTTCTTGCTAAGACCGTAGCAGCCACGTAAAATTTGCAACAACAAAGTAGACGACGTCTAACTTGTTTTTGCAGGGCATGTTGTGATGTGATATGGTCAAGACGTGATGCTATATTTTATTGTATGAGATGATCATGTTTTGTAACCGAAGTTATCGGCAACTGGCAGGAGCCATATGGTTGTCGCTTTATTGTATGAAATGCAAACGCCCTATAATTGCTTTACTTTATCACTAAGCGATAGCGATAGTCGTAGAAGCAATAGATGGCGTAACGACAACGATACTACGATGGAGATCAAGGTGTCGCGCCGGTGACGATGGTGATCATGGAGGTGCTTCGGAGATGGAGATCACAAGCACAAAATGATGATGGCCATATCATATCACTTATATTGATTGCATGTGATGTTTATCCTTTATGCATCTTATCTTGCTTTGATTGACGGTAGCATTATAAGATGATCTCTCACTAAATTGCAAGATAAAAGTGTTCTCCCTAAGTATGCACCGTTGCCAAAGTTCGTCGTGCCCAGACACCACATGATGATCGGGTGTGATAAGCTGTACGTCCATCTACAATGGGTGCAAGCCAGTTTTGCACACGCAGAATACTCAGGTTAAACTTGACGAGCCTAGCATATGCAGATATGGCCTCGGAACACTGAGACCGAAAGGTCAAGCGTGAATCATATAGTAGATATGATCAACATAATGATGTTCACCATTGAAAACTACTCCATTTCACGTGATGATCGGTTATGGTTTAGTTGATTTGGATCACGTTATCACTTAGATGATTAGAGGGATGTCTATCTAAGTGGGAGTTCTTAAGTAATATGATTAATTAAACTTTAATTTATGATGAACTTAGTCCTGGTAGTATTTTGCAAATTATGTTGTAGATCAATAGCTCGCGTTGTTGCTTCCCTATGTTTTATATGTGTTCCTAGAGAAAACTAAGTTGAAAGATGTTAGTAGCAATGATGCGGACTTGGTCCGTGATCTGAGGTTTATCTTCATTGCTGCACAGAAGAATTATGTCCTTGATGCACCGCTAGGTGACAGACCTATTGCAGGAGCAGGTGTAGACGTTATGAACGTTTGGCTAGCTCAATATAATGACTACTTGATAGTTTTGTGCACCATGCTTTATGGCTTAGAACCGGGACTACAAAAACATTTTTGAAACTTTATGGAACATATAAGATGTTTCAAGAGATGAAATTGGTATTTCAGACTCATGCCCGTGTCAAGAGGTATGAGACCTTTGACAAATACTTCGCCTAAAAGATGGAGAAGAATTGCTCAACTAGTGAGCAACTACTTAGATTGTCTGAGTACTACAATCGCTTGAATCAAGTGGGAGTTAATCTTCCAGATAAGATAGTGATTGGCAGAGTTCTCTAGTCACCATCACTAAGTTACTGGAACTTCGTTATGAACTATAATGCAAGGGATGACGAAAACGATTTTTGAGCTCTTCGTGATGCTAAAATCGACGAAGATAGAAAACAAGAAAAGAGCATCAAGTGTTGATGATTGACAAGACCACTAGTTTCAAGAAAAGGGCAAAGGGAAAGAAAGGGGAACTTCAAGTAGAATGGTAAGCAAGTTGTCACTCCCGCGAAGAAGACCAAAGCTGGACCAAAGCCTGAAACTAAGTGCTTACACTGTGTCGGTGTACAAAAAGGGAGGGGTACACTCTTTGTACCCCTATAACTGTGCACGGGCAGTCCGAGCCACAGACGCCACCACACCGGCAAGGCAAGGGAGGTGAGCCAAGGTAAGGCCGAAGCTCGAAAGGAGCGGAACAACGCCAAGACCAAGACCACAAAGAGCAAAGGGGACGAAGCAGACTCCGGGGGACGGTTTTAGCAAACCCGGCAAGATCCTTGCCGTGGCAGCTCGCCCCACACCTACGGAGCGGGTCACCCTTGAGTCCACTGCCCCCGTGGGGCAAGGATTCGGGAGACATCCCCGTGGCGGCATGTAGATCTTTGTGAAGACATTTACGATCAGATGCACACTATAGAAGATGACAACCCTTGGCAGGATCCCAGCCAAGGAGGACCACAAGGCCCCCGTCAGGAGCCTTGCCGGGGATGATAGCAGGCGACACGGCAAGACCCTTGTCGGGGCTACAGCGAGGCCCTCGCCAAGGACACCCGTAGGGCCACCATTAGGCCCATGCCAATTCCAACCTCTACCACCGTTCGCATGCAGCTGCCGACCCAACCAGTTGGGCAGGCACCTGCGTGGTGGCGGGCAGATCTTCATGGAGACCCACCGCTGCGCCACCTCAGCTGCATGCCTGCCTACATGGCGCCACGGGCACCACTGGCCAGGGCACGTGTCGACGCGAAAGGGAGCGGCGGCGGACAAGACTGGGTTCTCCCCCGTCCCCGATAAAGCAAGGACACCTAAGCAAGACGCATTAAATGCGCCTTGTCATGTAATGCGAGGGATAAACTTGTATCACTGTGCCCTTTCCACCTCCTGTGTGCCACTGTGGAAACCCCTTTCCCTATAAAAGGAGGCCCAAGGCGACCAGGAGGGGGATTCGGCTTTTTGGAGCTCCTCACGCCCCATTACTAGCTCAAGAACACAGATAAACAAATCATCAAGGCAGGAGTAGGGTTTTACGCATCCTCGCGGCCCGAACCTGGATAAAAGAACCCGTGTGCTATCTGTTCGATCCGCCCTTCTCACAACCCCGCACCCCGCAACCGTAGTAGGGATTCTCGTGATCCCATAGGTGTCGTCCTTGCACCGACATCTTTGGCGCGCCAGGTAGGGGGCGCAGTCATGAGAATCAGCTCTAGCAGTTAGCCCGGCACTCCGTCACCTTCGTGGCCCTTGGAGGGGAAAGGAGGCCAGAAGATTGACGCCTGAGTGGCCGCGAACAGAAGATAAGTTGCACTGAACCCTTATTCGTACAACCCTTCTTATTTGGTGTTATTTCCCCCGGAGATGTCACGTCTTTGTATGAGAAACTTGCACGCCAGGGGGCTCTCCCACGATCAGCAACGCCCTTGCCCTGTTTTGAGCCTGCTCAACAGCTCAAGTGGCCGCGTCGAGAGTGGCAGAGTAACCTTCCACGACCAACAACGCCCTCGATTCCGACTCGAGTCAAGCTCGACAGTTCGAGCGGCCACATTTGGAACGGAAAGGTGGCTTGTCCGGCAGCACGTGCACCCGGCAGGCCTTGGGGATTCGTCCCCAAAACGCCGCTAAGGGCTTCCGCGCCGGAAAGCCTCCCGATCGACGAGGGGCGCACATACAAAGGGGAATTGAATGGGGAAATAACATGCATGAAAGTTAAGAGTACTTCAAAGTTATATTACACCACGTCATAGCTGCGGGTCTAACTAAAGATAAAATTTGTCTTGATCGGGAACCCGCAGCAGCGAAGAGGAACGGGATGCTTAATCCCGGCGCTGGCCTTCCACCCTCTTGATTTCGTTGATGCCGTTGGTAATAGGCTTGATGCGCTCTTTGAGCACCGTGAGGTCGACACCATCCGGCAAGCTCTTCATCGAGGCCGCGAAATCAAGGTCGGGATTCCAGTGCGCCACCTTGGTGAGGACCTTGGTCACGACCCTCCGGCAAAGTCGCCGGGCCTCCTCGGCCAGCGTGGATGACCTGTTGGAGTGAAGATAGCCCAAGGCTCCGAGAACGCCTTCGAAGAACTGGGTCAGCTTGGCATTGACGGTCCCGCTGCGCTCAGGGGCGTACCTCACATTTGGCATCCCCATGGTGGCCAAT
Source organism: Triticum aestivum (assembly GCF_018294505.1). Lineage (NCBI taxonomy): Eukaryota > Viridiplantae > Streptophyta > Magnoliopsida > Poales > Poaceae > Triticum > Triticum aestivum. The sequence continues at coordinate 72,714,134 of NC_057801.1, read as the reverse complement.
TGCAAGGTGACCCTGCCGGCGACGACCTCCAGATGGCTGATCCACCTGTTCTCGCCCACCACATATTCCTGGTGGGAGGCGGCCTCGTTTTCCCGCAGCTGCTTCTCCTCCTCGAGGCTCCTGGTCAAGGTCTCCTCCCGAGCCCTGCTCTCCAACAGCGTCTTCTCGAGGCCCTCCAGCTTCAGCTTGAGGTCTCTGATGGAGTTCCGCGCGTCGGAGAGCTCCCCAGTCCTACTGATGACTGCTCCTTGCGCCTCTACCAAGGTGCGGTTGAGTGTGTTCTTCTCGCTGGACATCTTGAGGGCCGGCTCCTTCAGATCATCCTGCCCTGCTTCCAGTTCCTTCACCTTGCCGGCGTGGGCCAGAGCTTGGGCATCGAGTGCCTCCTTGTGCCTCTGCTCCAGCTCGCGGGTCCGACCCACGACAAGGGCCTCGAGCTCCTCATCCTTGCCATGGAGCGTTGCGATAAGCTTCGCCTCACGCGCGGAGAGGTCCTCTTCCTAGGAATCCAGGGCGGCTTGATGCTGGTTCCGGGCGGCTTCGGCCATGGCAGCCGGGTTCGCCGCCTCTTCCTGGGCCTTCTCAATGTCGGCCATTTTCATGGTAAGCTCCACGTCGCGCTTGGCCAATTCCTCCTGAAAGGCCCTCTGCTCCTCGCGAGTCCGGTGGAACCAGGTCTGCGTCTCAGCGACGCGCGCCTTGAAGTCCACCTCCGTGTTGTCCACCGCCGCCATCCTGGACTTGACCTTGTCCAGGCGAGCACGGTAGAGCGCTTGGAGCTTCCGGAGGTCGGCCCCCATGGCGCGGAAAAGCTGCTCTTCTGCGGAACCATCACCGCCAACGCCCGGCTCGTCAACCACCTCAAGCCCGGTGGCGGCAAGCACCTCGCCGTCAAAAGCTTCTACTTCGGCGGGCGCTCGGCTTGACGCCCCCGGGAGATGGACGAAAAGGTCATCGCCCACCTTCAGATATCTGCCGGGGCCCGAGGTTGAGGAGGAGGGAGGCTGGTCGCCCGCCACCGCCTCCTCGGCGGAGGCCTTGCCAGCCTCGCCGGCAGGCCCACTGCTCGCGCCCTCTGCAGGAGCCTCGCCGGACGCTTTGGCGGCTCCCGCAGTGGCGTCCTCGGCAGCACCCTTGGCGGCCACATCGGCATCTTTGGCGGCCTCCTCGACGGCAATCATGCTGGCCTCCGCCGCGGCTTCCTCAGCAGTGCCTCCAACAACAGTGTACGCGCCCTCCAAGTCTGTTGAAGGACGGCCTGAGCAGCAATGGGGGCGATGAAGCCAAGAAAAGGATAAAGGGAGAGCAGAGATGAGGCACAGACAACTCACTAGTGCCAGGCTGAGGAGCAGAAGTCCCCTCTCTGCCAGCATCTGGCGCAGTGACGGAATCACCAGCGCCCAAGTTCCCCTCCTCCTCCATGGGTGTGGGCTCCACGTCTGGTGCCCTTGCCGGGGACGGCCCCCACGGCGGCGTAGTCGACGGGGGTGGTGTGTTGGGAGCAGCCCTATGTGGCTCCTCCTGCTGCCGCTCCCCTCCTGCAAACCCGGCAAGATCAGTGTCATGGCATCGAGCACCTACCACATATCGAGTAAGAAGAGAGTGACGAACTTACGCTGGGGGCTACGCTGGGGGCTGCTGTCCGGGATGCTTAGCACCACTAGTGGTGTCCTTGACGCCCCAGCCGGGGACTGACTGCTCGCTAGGGTCCTCGCCCTCTTCACCCTCTGCGCCAACGTCTCTGTCTCCTTACAAAAGCAGAAATGGATCAAGACAAGCGACTCGATTCGGGGAAGTGGAAATGACAGTAAGGAACAGAGTACTTACTCGTCATCCGTCTCCTCCTCGTCCGCCAGTTTCCTTTTCCTCTCCGGACTGAGAGGCCCGAGATCAAAAAGGAGCTCCACGTCATCATCCGAGTCAAGCCTGCCGGAGGAGGCGAAGAGGGCGGCGGGGTTCATGCACACCCAGATAAGGAAGGGGATGTCGCCTTTTTCTTCTCAGCGGCCTTCGTCAACCCCTTCGCTGCCGTGGCCCTCGTATGGTGCCCGGACCCCTCCAGGGTCAATTGAGGCTGCATAGTCCTGCCGGGCCAAACCGGCTCGCCAGAGCCAGCTCACCGCAGGACTCGCCCTCTTCCCCTGGTTGGCGTTGAGCCCGCCGCCACGTCCTCCTCCGACGACGACTCGTCGGCCGCATCCTCGACAAGCGGAGCTCCAGCATCAGCGCTGCTGACCTCCCCGGTGGCCATCGCCCACATGGTGAGCTGCTCCTCCTCCGCAGCCATCGCGGCTTTGTCTTCCACGCCCCCGGCGCTGCCCACCTCCGCGGCAAGCTGTGTCTCCCTCGCCCTAGTGGCGATGTAGTCCAGCTCCGCCTGGGTGGTGTCCATGACAAGCCACTGCTCGGCGTCAGCATCAACGTATACCTCGGACGAGGAGTCGAAGAATTGCTGCATGTCTGTGTCCGTCGGCTCCTTCCAGCTCGGGACAGGGCCGTGTGTGTTGTAGTCCGGCATCATAGCAATGATTTCGGACAGACGTGAGTTATTGCACAACGGGACCACCCCCGCCGGCAACTGGAAGAACGACCCCCTGACAGCCTTGCCGACATTCGCGGCAGCTCTTGCGGCCTTGCCGGTCCGTTCAACCTCGCCGTCGCAACCCACGCCAAGCTGGAAAAGCCGCTGACAGAAGTGGGCACGCGCCATCATCGTGAAGTTGTGATCGAGGCCAGGGCGGAGCCGCATAATATCGGCCGGGTTTGTAAAAAGCCAGGCCGGCCTCCCCTTATTATGCAACGGGGCGATCCGGCGGCGAATGAAGTCCGCCCCGATCATCTCCAGAGTGAGCCCAGCCCGGGTCAGCCAAAGGATCCTGGTGGTTGCGACAGTCAGCCTCTGATTGGCGGCATCAACATCACCCCAATCGTTGCCACGAACCGGTGGCACTCGACGGACCTTGCAGAATTTCGACGGGTCTTCGTCTTCAATCCAGCACCACCGGCTACGCCATTCATCCCACCTCTCCTTCATGGTTCCCTCCGGGTACGCCCCCTTGGATCTCGGGAACCAGGTGACGCATCCGGAGACGGCGCCTCCGGGCTGGATTCGAGGGGAGAAATAATGGCGGAAGAGTGTCGTATTGGGCTGCACTCCGGCAAAGCCCTCGCAAAGATGCGCAAAGAGAGCCAGGCAGGCCACCGCATTCGGAGTAAAGTCCAAGAGACGAAAGCCGAAGGTGTGCATAATGTCACAGAAGAAATCGGAAAAAGGGGGCATAGCCCGCAGGAAAAGTAATCAACAAAAAAGGGATATCGATTTGGAGCAGGATCGGCGCAAGCGGCAGGAATGACGCGCGTCGCCGGATGCCCCGAACTATCTCCCACCGTCTTCACTCCCCATAAGGGATTGAAGGAGGCTCGGAGCTCATGAACACCAATCAATGAGGGGAGAAAGAAGGCGGACTTCGTCCGGTCCCCCAACAGCGCACTCTCCGGTGGCTCCACGGTCCCGGAGCTCTTGGCCACCCCCTTGCCCTTGGCGGATTTGGGCTCCATGGCGGCCAAGAAGTCTAGAGGATTGAGGAAGAGGGGTGGCGAAAGAGCAACGACGGGCGGCGGCGAAATCTTAGAAGGGAAGGAAGGGAGGAAACGGCGGCTCTGAGATTGGAAAAGGTATGAGGGAAGAGGAGAAAGTGAGCAGCGCGCCCACGGTTATTCCTTCTTATGGGGGAAGACGCGGGCTGCCTCCTTTCACATTAACTACGACGTGATGCATGCGCACAGAGCTCAGCCCCACGCATGCCGCCCACGTCACGCACGCCTCCCCACGCCGAGCCACACGTGGGAGGCATGGGAAGCGCAGCGCGCGAAGAAACTTACCACAGTAAAAACTACCCCGCCTGCCCGCGCACCGTTTTTTGGGCCTAGCCCAATGACGCGATTGCGCTTACGTGTGGCCCAGGCCCGGGGGCTCTTGTCGGTGTACAAAAAGGGATGGGTACACTTTTTGTACCCCTATAACTGTGCACGGGCAGTCCGAGCCACGGACACCACCACACCGGCAAGGCAAGGGAGGTGAGCCAAGGTAAGGCCGAAGCTCGAAAGGAGCGGAACGACGCCAAGACCAAGACCACAAAGAGCAAAAGGGACGAAGCAGACTCCGGGGGACGGTTTTAGCAAACCCGGCAAGACCCTTGCCGTGGCAGCTCGCCCCACACCTACGGAGCGGGTCACCCTTGAGTCCACTGCCCCCGTGGGGCAAGGATTCGGGAGACATCCCCGTGGCGGCATGCAGATCTTTGTGAAGACATTTATTATCAGATGCACACTATAGAAGATGACAACCCTTGGCAGGATCCCAGCCAAGGAGGACCACAAGGCCCCCGTCAGGAGCCTTGCCGGGGATGATAGCAGGCGCCACGGCAATACCCTTGCTGAGGCCCCGGCAAGACCCTTGCCAGGGCTATGGCGAGGCTCTCGCCAAGGACACCCGTAGGGCCACCATCAGGCCCACGCCAATTCCAACCTCTACCACCATTCGCATGCAGCTGCCGACCCAACCAGTTGGGCAGGCACCTGCGTGGCGGCGGGCAGATCTTCGTGGAGACCCACCGCTGCACCACCTCAGCTGCCTGCCTGCCTACATGGCGCCATGGGCACCGCTGGCCAGGGCGCGTGTCGACGCAAAAGGGAGCGGCGACGGACAAGACTAGGTTCTCCCCCGTCCCCGATAAAGCAAGGACACCTAACAAGACGCATTAAATGCACCTTGTCATGTAATGCGAGGGATAAACTCGTATCACTGTGCCCTTTCCACCTCCTGTGTGCCACGGTGGCAACCCCTTTCCCTATAAAAGGAGGCCCAAGGTAACCAGGAGGGAGATTCGGCTTTTTGGAGCTCCTCACGCCCCATTACTAGCTCAAGAACACAGATAAACAAATCATCAAGGCAGGAGTAGGGTTTTACGCATCCACGTGGCCTGAACCTGGATAAAAGAACCCGTGTGCTATCTGTTCGATCTGCCCTTCTCACAACCCTGCACCCCGCAACCGTAGTAGGGATTCTCGTGATCCCATAGGTGTCGTCCTCGCACCGACACACTGCAAAGGAAATGGTCACTAGAAGCGGAAATGCCCTGATTATTTGGTAAATAAGAAGGATGGCAAAGTGAACAAGGGTATATTTGATATACAGGTTATTAATGTGTACCTTACTAGTGTTTATAGTAGCCCCTGAGTATTTGATACTTGTTCGGTTGCTAAAGATTAGTAACTCGAAACAGGAGTTACAAAATAAACAGAAACTAGTTGAAGGTGAAGTAACGATGTGTGTTGGAAGTGGTTCCAAGATTGATATGATCATCATCGCACACTCCCTATACTTTCGAGATAAGTGTTGAACCTTAATAAATGTTATTTGGCATTTGCGTTGAGCATGAATATGATTTGGTCATGTTTATTGCAAAACGGTTATTCATTTAAAATCAGAGAATAATTGTTTAGATGAATAAAACCTTCGATGGTCATACACCCAATGAAAATAGTTTGTTCGTTCTCGATCGTAATGATACACATATTCATAATATTGATGCCAAAAGATGCAAAGTTGATAATGATAGTGCAACTTATTTGTGGCACTGCTGTTTGGGTCATATCGGTGTAAAGCGCATGAAGAAACTCCATAAAGATGGATTTTTGGAATCACTTGGTTATGAATCAGTTGATGCTTGCGAACCGTGCCTTTTGGGCAAGATGACTAAAACTCCGTTCTTCGGAACAATGGAACGAGCTACTGATTTATTGGAAATAATACATACCGATGTATGTGATCCAATGAGTATTGATGCTCGTGGCGAGTATCGTTATTTTCTGACCTTCACAGATGATTTGAGCAGATATGGGTATATCTACTTAATGAAACACAAGTCTGAAACATTTGAAAAATTCAAAGAATTTCAGAGTGAAGTGGAGAATCATCGTAACAAGAAAATAAAGTTTCTACGATCTAATCGTGGAGGAGAATATTTGAGTTATGAGTTTGGCCTTCATATAAAAACAATGTGGAATAGTTTCACAGCTCATGCCACATGGAACACCACAGCATAATGGTGTGTCCGAACGTCATAACCGCACTTTACTGGATATGGTGCGATTTATGATGTATCTTACCGATTTACCACTATCGTTTTGGGGTTATGCATTAGAGAGAGTTGCATTCACTTTAAAAAGGGCACCATCAAAATCCGTTGAGACGACGCCTTATGAACTGTGGTTTGGCAAGAAACCAAAGTTGTCATTTCTTATATTTTGGGGCTGCGATGCTTATGTGAAAAAGTTTCAACCTGATAAGCTCGAACCCAAATCGGAGAAGTGCGTCTTCATAGTATACCCAAAGGTAACTATTGGGTACACCTTCTATCATAGATCTGAAGGCAAGTTATTCGTTGCTAAGATGGGTCCTTTCTAGAGAAGAAGTTTCTCTCGAAAAAAGTGAGTGGGAGGAAAGATGAACTCGATGAGGTAATTGTACCTTCTCCCTTTGGAAAGTAGTTCATCACAGAAATCAGTTCCAGTGATTCCTACACTAATTAGTGAGGAAGTTAATGATGATGATCATGAAACTTCAGATCAAGTTGCTACCAAACCTCGTAGGTCTTCCAGCGTAAGATCCGCACCAGAGTGGTACGGTAATCATGTTCTAGAAGTCATGTTACAAGACCATGATGAACTTACGAACTATGAGGAAGCGATGATGAGCCCAGATTCCGCGAAATGGCTGGAGGCCATAAAATCTGAGATATGATCCATGTATGAGAACAAAGTATGGACTTTGATTGACTTGCTCGATGATCAGCAAGCCATGTTAAATAAATGGATCTTCAAGAGGAAGACGGACACTGATAGCAGTGTTACTATCTACTAAGCTCGACTTGTTGCGAAAGGTTTTCGACAAGTTCAAGGTGTTGAATACGATGAGATTTTCTCACTTGTATCGATGCTTAAGTCTATCTGAATCATGTTAGCAATTGCCACATTTTATGAAATTTGGCAAATGGATGTCAAAACTGCATTTCTTAATGGATTTTTTAAAGAAGAGTTGTATATGATGCAACCAGAAGGTTTTGTCGATCCGAAAGGTACTAACAAAATGTGCAAGCTCCAGCGATCCATCAATGGACTGGTGCAAGCATCTCGGAGTTGGAATATACGCTTTGATGAGTTGATCAAAGCATATGGTTTTATACAGACTTTTGGAAAGGCCTGTATTTACAAGAAAGTGAGTGGGAGCACTACAGCCTTTCTGATAAGTATATGTGAATGACATATTGTTGATCGGAAATGATGTAGAATTTTCCGGAAAGCATAAAGAAGTTTTTGAAAGGAGTTTTTCAAAGAAAGACCTCGGTGAAGCTGCTTACACATTGAGCATCAAGATCTATAGAGATAGATCAAGACGCTTGATAAGAGTTTTCAATGAGTACATACCTTGACAAGATTTTGAAGTACTTCAAAATGGAACAGTCAAAGAAAGAGTTCTTGCCTATGATGCAAAGGTATGAAGTTGAGTAAGACTAAAAACCCGACCATGGCAGAAAATAGAAAGAGAATGAAAACTCATTCCCTATGCCTCAGTCATAGGTTCTATAAAGTATGCTATGCTGTGTACAAGACCTATTGTATACCTTGCTCTCAGTTTAGCAAAGGAATACAATTTTGATCTAAGAGTAGATCACCGGACAGCGGTCAAGAATATCCTTAGTTAGGACTAAGGATATGTTTCTCGATTATGGAGGTGATAAAAGAGTTCATCGTAAAGAGTTACATCGATGCAAGCTTTTACACCGATCCAGATGACTCTAAGTCTCAATCTGGATACATATTGAAAGTGGGAGCAATTAGCTAGAGTAGCTTCGTGCAAAGCATTGTAGACATAGAATATTTGCAAAATACATACGGCTCTGAATGTGGCAGACCCGTTGACAAAACTTCTCTCACGAGAAAAACATGATCACACCTTAGTACTCTTTGGGTGTTAATCACATAGCGATGTGAACTAGATTATTGACTCTCGTAAACCCTTTGGGTGTTGATCACATGACGATGTGAACTATGGGTGTTAATCACATACAGATGTGAATATTAGTGTTAAATCACATGGTGATGTGAACTAGATTATTGACTCTAGTGCAAGTGGGAGACTGAAGGAAATATGCCCTAGAGGCAATAATAAAGTTATTATTTATTTCCTTATTTCATGATAAATGTTTATTATTCATGCTAGAATTGTATTAACTGGAAACATAATACATGTGTGAATACATAGACAAACTGAATGTCACTAGTATGCCTCTACTTGACTAGCTCATTAATCAAAGATGGTTATGTTTCCTAGCCATGGACAAAGAGTTGTCATTTGATTAACGAGATCACATCATTAGGAGAATGATGTGATTGACTTGACCCATTCCGTTAGCATAGCACCCGACCATTTAGTGTATTGCTATTGCTTTCTTCATGACTTATACATGTTCCTATGACTATGAGATTATGCAACTACCGTTTACCGGAGGAACACTTTGTGTGCTACCAAACGTCACAACGTAACTGGATGATTATAAAGATGCTCTACAGGTGTCTCCAAAGGTACTTGTTGGGTTGGCGTATTTCGAGATTAGAATTTGTCACTCCGATTGTCGGAGAGGTATCTCTGGGCCCACTCGGTAATGCACATCACTTAAGCCTTGCAAGCATTGCAACTAATGAGTTAGTTGCGGGATGATGTATTACGGAACGAGTAAAGAGACTTGTCGGTAACGAGATTGAACTAGGTATTGAGATACCGACGATCGAAACTCGGGAAAGTAACATACCGATGACAAAGGGAACAACGTATGTTGTTATGCGGCTTGACCGATTAAGATCTTCATAGAATATGTGGGAGCCAATATGAGCATCCAGGTTCTGCTATTGGTTATTGACCGGAAACGTGTTTCGGTCATGTCTACATTGTTCTCGAACCCGTAGGGTCTGCACACTTAAGGTTTCGATGACAGTTATATTATGAGTTTATGAGTTTTGATGTACCGAAGGAGATCGGAGTCCCGGATGAGATCGGGGACATGATGAGGAGTCTCGAAATGGTCGAGACATAAAGATCGATATATTGGACGACTATATTCGGAGTTCGGACAGGTTCCGAGTGATTCGGGTATTTTTCGGAGTACCATAGAGTTACGGGAATTCGCTGGGGAGTATATGGGCCTTATTGGGCTTTAGGGGAAAGAGAGAGGAGAGGCTGGGCGCCCCCCCCCAAGGCCTAGTCCAAATTGGACTAGGGGGAGGGGCAGCGCCCCCTCCTTCCTTCTCTTCTCTTCCCCCTTTCCTTGACTCCTACTCCTACTACTTGGAAGGGGGGGAATCCTACTCCCGGTGGGAGTAGGACTCCTCCTTGGCACGCCCTCCTTGGCCGGTCGGCCCCTCCCCCTTGGCTCCTCTATATAAGGGGGCAGGGGGGCACCTCTAGACACACAAGTTGATCTTCGTGATCGTTCCTTAGCCGTGTGCGGTGCCCCCCTCCACCATAGTCCACCTCGATAGTGTCGTAGCGGTGCTTAGGCGAAGCCCTGCGATGGTAAAACATCAAGATTGTCACCACGCCGTCGTGCTGACGGAACTCTCCCTCGACACTCGGCTGGATCGGAGTTCGAGGGACGTCATCGAGCTGAACGTGTGCTAGAACTCGGAGGTGCCGTAGTTTTGGTGCTTGATCGGTCGGGCCGTGAAAACGTACGACTACATCAACCGCGTTGTTCTAACGCTTCTGCTTTCGGTCTACGAGGGTACATGGACAACACTCTTCCCTCTCATTGCTATGCATCACCATGATCTTGCGTGTGCATAGGAATTTTTTGAAATTACTACGTTCCCCAACATCGACCTCGCCTTCTTCATTGACCTCGAGCTGGAAAATCCGCTTGCAAAGATGGGCGTGCCTTAGCACCGTCAGATTCTGGTCGAGGCCAGGGTGGAGCCTCATAATGTCAGCAGCATTCACAAAAAGCCAGGCCGGCCTCCCCTTGTCATGCAGAGGAGCGATTCGGCGGTGGATGAAGTCCGCCCCGATCATCTCAAGGGTGAGCCCGGCCCGGGTAAGCCGGAGAATCCTGGTGGTGGAGATCATGAGCTTCTCATCATCGGCGTCGACGTTGCCCCAGTCCTTTCCAGAATCGGCGCCACCCGACGGACCTCGCAAAATGCTGGCGGGTTCTCCTCCTCGATCCAGCACCACCGGCCCCGCCACTCTTCCCACCTCTCCTTCATGATGCCCTCCGGGTATGCTCCCTTGGCCCTCAGGATCCAAGCGACGATGCCGGTAATGGCGCCTCCCTTTTGGATCTGAGGGAAGAAGTAATGGCGGAAGAGCGTCGTGTTGGGATGCACCTCGGCAAAGCCCTCGTAGAGGTGTGCGAAAAGGGCCATGCACGCCACGGCATTCGGAGTAAAATCCAGGAGGCGGAAGCCGAAGGTGTGCATAATATCCTTGAAAAAATCAGAGGATGGGGGACAAAGCCCACAAGAGAAATAGTCGACGAAGAAGGGATGCCAATTTGGGGCAGGACCAGCGCTGGCAGGGACGACATCTTTGACTGTCCCTTTTCCTTTGGTGGATTTGGGCGCCATTGCGGCTGCGAGAAGCAGAGGGCAGGGGATGGCAGAAGCGTGTCAATGATGGACGAAAGTAGGGGGCTTGAGAAGGAAGAAAGGGGGCGGCAGTTTCAGGATTGGGGAAGGTGCAGGGGAAGGGTAAAGTGAGCAGCACGCCCGCGATTATTCCTTTTTATGTTGAAGGCGCATGCCGCCTCCTTTCCCATTAACTCCGATACGACGCATGCGTGCGGATGCTATCCCACGCATGCCTCCCATGTCACGCACGCTCCCCCACGACGCACGTCCAACGCAGGTCGTGGGGGAAGCGCAGCAGACAGAACAATTACCGCGGTAAAAATCCGCCCCAACTGCCCGCGCACCATTCTGGGTCTGGCCCAACAACGTGTTGTGTTTATGTATGGCCCAGGCCCGGGGGCTCCTGTCGGTGTAAAAAAAGTAGGGGCTCTGCTTTTGACCCCTTTACTTGTGCACGGGCAGTCAGAGCCACCCGCCATGGCCACACATAACGGGGCAAGAAAAGGAAGCCGGAGAGAAGCCGAAGGCACAAGACAAACAAAGCAACGACAAGGACCAAGGCAACAAAGACCGGATGGACGAAGCAGGTTTCCCTGGCAAGGACCCTTGCCGGGGCAGCCTCAGCGGCCCCGGCAAGACCCTTGCCGGGGCTGCTCGCCCACACCAGCTAAGCGAGCCACCTTTGAGCCCACCAACGCTAGACAAACGCATTGGAACAGGGCTCGGGAGGCACCTCCGTGGTGGCATGCAGATCTTTGTGAAGACAAAGAATAGTCAACATCAAATGAGGTTAGGAAGGCAACAATCCTCGGCAGGGTTCTTACCGAGGAAGCCCACGAGACCCCCGGCAAGGTCCTTGCCGGGGATGACGGCGTGCCGCGGCAAGACCCTTGTCGTGCCACCCGGCAAGGCCCTCGCCAAGCGCGCCAGCAGGGCCACTGCCAGGCCCATGCCAGCCAAGTCTCCGCCACTGTTCGCATGCAGCTGCCGACCCAACCAGCTGGGCAGGCACCTGTGTGGCAACATGCAGCCCTTCGTGGAGGCTCCACCACCGCGCCACCTCAACTGCCTGCCTGCCTACATGGCACCGCATGCATCGCTGGCCAGGGCGCGTGTCAAAGCAAGGAGGAGCGGCGACGGACGGGACGGGCCTCGCTCCCATCCTCGATAAAGTGAAGGGACACCTAAGCCTCACATTAAAAGCGCTTTGTCTTGCAATACCAGCGATAAGCTCGCAACGCTGTAGCATTTTCCACCTCCTGTGTGCCACTGTGGCAGCCCTTTTTGCCTATAAAAGGAGGCCCATGGCGCACTGGAGAAGGATTCGGCTCTTTCGAACCTGGCAGCACCCAGAGCTAGTTCAGGAGCTCAATAACACTAAATACATCCACCAAAGCAGGATCGTAGGGTTTTACGCATCTTTGCGGCCCGAACCTGGGTAAATCCCCTATGTGCTGTCTACTAGTCCCGACTTTCTCACGATCTCGCGCCCCGCAACCGCAGTAGGGATTCTAATGATCCCATAGGTGTCGTTTCCCACTGACAAATGTTCAGATCCAAATGATTCAAAATAAAAGTTCATATTAATAAAATAAATAGTAACACTTCAAGCATACTAATCAAAGCAATCATGTCTTCTCAAAATAACATGGCTAAAGAAAGTCCATCCCTACAAAATCATATAGTTAGGCTATTCTTCATTTTCGTCACACAAAGATGTTCCCAAATTCGACACCCCCGATGACAAGCCAAGCAATTGTTTTGTACTTAAATAATCTCAAACTTTTTCAACCTTCATGCAATACATGAGCGTGAGCCATGGATATAGCACTATGGATGGAATAGAATATGATGATGGGGATTGTGTGGAGAAGACAAAAAGGGAGAACGTCTCACATTGACGAGGATAATCAACAAGCTATGGAGATGCCCATCAATTGATGTCAACATGAGGAGTAGGGATTGCCATGCAATGGATGCACTAGAGCTATAAGTGAATGCTCAACAAAAGAAAACTAATGGGTGTGCATCCAACTTGCTTGCTCACGAAGACCTAGGGCATTTGAGGAAGCCCATCATAGGAATATACAAGCCAAGTTCTATAATGAAAAATTCCCACTAGTATATGAAAGTGACAACATATGAGACTCACTATATGAAAAACATGGTGCTACTTTGAAGCACAATATATGAGACTCACTACATGAAGAACAAGGTGCTACTTTGAAGCACAAGTGTGGAAAAGGAGATAGTAACATTGCCCCTTTTATTTATTTTCCTTTTTTTCCTTTTTCTTTTCTTTATTTTTTTATTTTCTTCTTTTTTTTCTTTTTTTCTTTGGTCTTTCTTTTTTTGGCCTTTTTTTCTTTTGGGCAATGCTCTAATAATGATGATCATCACACTTTCATTGATTACAACATATGAATTACAACTCGAAACTAGAACAAGATATGACTCTATATGAATGCCTCCAGCGGTGTACCGGAATGGTGCAATGAATCAAGAGTGACATGTATGAAAATTATGCATGGTGGCTTTGCCACAAATACGATGTCAACTACATGATCATGCAATGGCAATATGACAATAGTAATGTATGTCATGATGATGATGATGAACGGAACGGTGGAAAGTTGCATGGCAATATATCTCAGAATGGCTATGGAAATGCCATAATAGGTAGGTATGGTGGCTGTTTTGAGGAAGATATAAGAAGGTTTATGTGTGATAGAGCGTATCATATCACGGGGTTTGGATGCACCAGCGAAGTTTGCACCAACTCTCAAGGTGAGAAAGGGCAATGCACGGTACCGAAGAGGCTAGCAATGGTGGAAAGGTAAAAGTGCGTATAATCCATGGACTCAACATTAGTCAAAAGAACTCATATACTTATTGCAAAAATTTATAAGTCATCAAAAATCAAGCACTACGCGCATGCTCCTAGAGGGATAGATTGGTAGGAAAAGACCATCGCTCGTCCCCTACCGCCACTCATAAGGATGCACAAGCCAGGTACACTTCATGTTTCAAATTTGTTACACAACTTTAACCATACGTGCATGCTACAGGACTTGCTAACTTCAACACAAGCATTCTTTAAATTCATAATCACCCAACTAGCATGACTTTAATATCACTACCTCCATATCTCAAAACAATTATCAAGTATCAAATTGATCATAGCATCCAATTCACTTCCTATGATAGTTTTTATTATACCCAACTTGGATGCCTACCATTCTAGGACCAATTTATAACCACAGCAAATACCATTCTGTTCTAAAAGACTCTCAAAATAATATAAGTGAAGCATGAGAGACTAGCAATTTCAGTAAAATTAAGCCACCGCCGTGCTCTAAAAGATATAAGTGAAGCACTAGAGCAAAAACTATGTAGCTCAAAAGATATAAGTGAAGCACATAGCATATTCTAATAAATTCTAATCAAGTAGGCTTCTCCCAAAAGGTGTGTACAGCAGGGATGATTGTGGTAAACTAAAAGGCAAATACTAATATAATACACGACGCTCCAAGCAAAATACATATCATGTGGCAAATAAAAATATAGCTCCAAGTAAAGTTACCAATGAACGAAGACGAAAGAGGAGATGCCTTCCCGGGGCATCCCCAAGCTTACGCTTTTGGTTATTCTTGAATATCTTGTGGTTCCATGGGCATCCCCAAGCTTAGGATTTTGTCACTCCTTATTCCATAGTCCATCAAAGCTTTACCCAAAACTTGAAAACTTTACAACACAAAACTCAACAGGAAATCTTATAAGCTCCGTTAGTGAAAGAAAACAAAACCACCACATAAGGTACTGTAATGAACTCATTCTGTATTTATTTTTGTGTTAAACCTACTGTATTCCAAGTTCTCTATGGTTCATACCACTTAATACTAGCCATAGATGCATCAAAATAAGCAAACAACACATGAAAAACAGAATCTGTCAAAACAGAACAGTCTATAGCAATCTGTAACTAACGCAAACTTCTGGAACTCTAAAAACCCTACCAACATAGGAAGTCCTGGAAAATTTGTTTATTGATCAACAGCAAAAAGAATCAACGCAAAAGCACGTTTCTGTGATTTAACAAAATTAATTTTGTGCGTGCAAAGGTTCTGTTTTTCAGCAGAATCAAATCAACTATCATCATAGGTTATCCTATAGGTTCTACTTGGCACAAACACTAATTAAAACATAAAAACACATATAAACAGAAGGTAGATGCAAGATTTATTACTAAACAGGAACGAAAACAAAAAACACAAAGAAATTTGGGTTGCCTCCCAACTAGCGCTGTCGGAATTACTACGGCAGCATAGTCCTGATGTTCTTTTCCTCTCGGAGACTCACTTGAATGATTCGAGCAGGGAAATATTGCATGTGAAGCTTGGTTTTGATAGTAAGTTTGTTTCACCGAGCGATGGAAGGAGTGGAGGTTTGATCATGATGTGCAAGAACAATGTTAATATGGAGCTGAATTATTATCACGACAACTTTATTGATGTTGTGGTCAAAGGAGCGGATCCTAGTACAGACTGGAGGTTAACGGGTATGTATGGTGAGCCAGTTTGGAGACATAAGCATCGTACATGGAAACATTTCCGTGATCTACATGCCAAGGGTAATCTGCCTTGGGTTGTGATAGGGGATTTAAATGAGATTTTGTATTCATCAGAGAAAGAGGGAGGTAATGCGAGACCCTTATCATATATGTCCGTGTTTAGGGA
Source organism: Triticum aestivum (assembly GCF_018294505.1). Lineage (NCBI taxonomy): Eukaryota > Viridiplantae > Streptophyta > Magnoliopsida > Poales > Poaceae > Triticum > Triticum aestivum. The sequence continues at coordinate 72,698,712 of NC_057801.1, read as the reverse complement.
TTGTTTGACTGATTGTTCGCTAGAAGACCTTGGTTATATTGGCAACAAATTCACTTGGAAGAGGGGGAGAATCAGAGAGAGACTGGATAGAGCTGTGGGGAACATGGCATGGGCTGGTATGTTTCCTGATGCAGTTGTGCACCACCTTATTATGGGTGGTTCGGATCACAGGCCGATTATGATTGACACATCTACGTATACTTTGCCTACTAGCGGCACGAGCAGACGGCAAAAACGCTTTGAAGGCAAATGGCTAAGGGAGGAAACGGTGGGTGACTTGGTGGCAACGGCATGGGAACACTCGCCCCCAAATACAACGATCTTGGCAAGACTTGCAGCAGTACATGACGAGCTGCATGAGTGGGACAAAAATGTACTCAAGGCTCCTCGTAAGAGAATCAGGGACCTGACGAAACAGCTTGACCGTAAATTAGCTGGACCGATGGATGAGCATACTACTCAGCACCAACATGAAATAACAACGCAGTTGGAACTTGCGTTGGAACAGGAAGAAGTTTACTATATGCAGCGGAGTAGGAGTGATTTCCTTAAGTATGGGGATCGCAATACAGCATATTTCCAGCACAGCGCATCAGCTAGGCGCAAGAAAAATATAATTGTGAAGCTAAAAGATGCAACTGGTGTTCTTAGAGAAGGAAATGAGGAGATCAAGCCCCTGATACAATCTTATTTTAACGAACTCTTCACATCAGAGGTCTTGGGGACTGATGAAACCTTGCTAGAAAGAGTTACACCACGGGTCACTCAGGTGATGAATGATACTTTGCTCAAACCATATACGGCAGAGGAAGTTCGAAATGCTATGTTTAGTATTGGCGACTTCAAGGCCCCAGGTACTGACGGGCTGCATGCAGTTTTTTATAAAAAGTTTTGGTCTGTCGTGGGTGATAAGGTGACAGAAGAGGTTCTGAACGCCCTCAATAGCCGTGTTATACCAGAGGGGTGGAATGATACAGCAGTGGTGTTGATACCGAAAGTTGATTGCCCTGAGCTTATTTCCCAGTTCAGGCCAATAAGTCTTTGTAACATCGTCTATAAGGTAATCTCTAAAGTGTTATCTAATAGATTGAAAGTATTATTACCAGATATTATCTCTCCGACCCAAAGTGTCTTTGTGCCGGGGAGATTGATTACAGATAATGTATTAGTGGCTTATGAGTGTTTCCACGCGATTAAGAAAAAGAGACAAGGAAAGAGTGGCTTGTGTGCGGTGAAGCTCGATATGCATAAGGCCTACGATCGCGTCGAATGGAATTTTCTCCGAGATATGATGACCAGATTGGGCTTCCATAGTTCATGGGTGGAGATGATTATGGCTTGTGTTACTTATGTTAGTTACAGAGTGTGGTTCAATGGAGATGAAACAGAGGCATTCACTCCTACAAGGGGGCTCAGGCAGGGAGACCACTTGTCTCCTTATTTATTCTTAATCTGTGCTGAAGGGTTATCCAGTCTATTAGCGCACGAAGAGTTGATCGGTGGTATCCAAGGGATTAGGTTGTGCCGTAGTGCACCATCAGTTTCACACTTGTTATTTGCTGATGATTCCCTTATTCTGATGAGGGCGGATACGTTGAATGCCACGTCACTCACAAATGCTCTAAACATGTACTGTGCTAGCTCAGGACAACTGGTTAGCGATGCAAAATCCAGTGTGTTCTTCAGTCCCAATACTTCAGTGGAAGTGCGAGCGGATATCTGTTCACAACTCAATATTGTCTCAGAGGCGATTTCGGATAAGTACTTGGGGTTACCGTCAAAAGTTGGAATTGACCGAAGTGACAGTTTTCAACATCTAGTTGATAGAGTTTGTGCACTTATTAATGGGTGGATCTCAAAAATGTTATCAATCAGCGGGAAAGAAATTGTTTTGAAGACAGTGGCACAGGCTATCCCGGTTTATGCCATGTCGGTTTTTAGCATCCCGAACAATATTTGTAAGGCTATCTGTGATGCTATTGCTAGATATTGGTGGGGTGACACGCAAGAAAAAAAGAAGATCCACTCGAAGGCGTGGTGGAAGATGTGCATTCCTAAGAAAGAGGGAGGTATGGGCTTTCGTGATTTACATTGTTTTAACAAAGCTATGCTAGCGAAGCAGTGCTGGAGGCTACTATCCGATCCAGACTCTCTATGCGCCCAAGTACTACGGGCGAAATATTATCCGGACGGGGACTTGATGAATGCATCTTTGAAAAAAGGTCCATCGTATACTTGGCAGAGTATCATGGCGGGTATGAAAATCTTCAAGCTAGGGGCGATTTGGCGACCAGGGAATGGTGCTTCAATTGATATTTGGTCTGACCAGTGGATACCCACCAGCCATGACCGCAAGGTAATGACCCCTAGGGGGCTAAGTTTGTTACAGAAAGTCCAGGACTTGATTGATCCAATTTCTGGAAATTGGGATGAGCAGCTCGTGCGTGAAAACTTCTGGCCGGTTGATGCAGAGAGGATATTGTAAATTCCGCCGTCATCACATGGACAATCATACTTCATCTCATGGCATTTTTCGAAGTCAGGTTGCTTTACTGTCCGCTCAGCATATCATATTACATGGAAAAATGAATATAGGACATGAGCTCGGTTGGACTCGGGAGGAGGCAGAATTGATCCACATCCTGTGTGGAAGTCGCTTTGGGGAAGAACTATCCCTCCTAAAGTACATGTGTTCAACTGGCGAGTGTTACATGGGATCGTTCCGTGCTACTGCACATTAACAGATCGTCATATGAAGTCCCCTGTAATATGCCCAGTTTGTCGAACTACCCCTGAGGATCTCCGCCATATGTTGTTTACATGTGATAGATCCAAGAAGGTGTGGGAGGAACTCAGTTTGAAACCTACCATTGAAAATTTTGTAGCACAAGAGAGGTCAGGTTCAGTTATTTTAGAAAAGCTACTTTGTTCGGACCTCGAGGGAGAAGCAAGGATCCCGATTACAAATGGAGTTGAGATGGTTATGGTAGCAGCTTGGTACCTCTGGTGGGATCGCCGGAAAATTAGCCACGACGAGAAGTGTGGCACCCCGATCCTTACAGCAATGAGTATACGGGGCATCGTTGCTAATGCCCTCGCTATGAAAACAGGGGTAAAGGACAGAAAAGTGAGGTGGGAGAGGCCTGCTATGGGGGTCTTAAAGCTTAATGTGGATGCAAGTTACCATTATGATGAGGGATCAGGAGCAACGGGAGCAGTAATTCGGGATTGTACGGGCGCTTTTATTGTAGGATGTTGTTATTATAAACAGCATGCTATGGATGCACCATCCATGGAGGCTCTTGCTCTACTTGATGGCTTACGTCTAGCTGACAATCTGGGCATTTCAACTCTGGTAGTAGAGTCTGACTCACTAGAGATTGTCCAAGCTATCCTTGACCCGTCAAATTACCGTGCTTCAGCGGCGGTTGTTACTGATGACTGTCGAAAGTTATTGACTGTGTTCGGCAGGGCGACTATTGTTCATTGTGCTCGGGAAGGTAATGCGGCAGCGCATGGGCTTGCTCGGGCTAGTTACAGAGGAAATTTTTCCGGAGAGTGGCGAGATAAACCTCCTGATTTCTTACTCCCCTTCCTTCTGATATGATTATTGTTTAATAAAGGTTGCCGAATCTCAAAAAAAAGTGCTATCGTTTAACGCCCCTAGCTAGGCATAATAACAAAGATAGATCTAAGTAGTGCCATCTTTGGCACTTAATTCATAGGTAGCTCACATGATAGATTCATAAGGTAATTTGACTTTCTTTCTTGGAAAGTGCTCCATGCCTTTCTTTAATGGAAATTGGAATCTAATATTCCCTTCCTTCATATCAATAATCGCGCCAATTGTTCTAAGGAAAGGTCTACGAAGAATAATAGGGTAAGAAAGATTGCAATCTATATCAAGAACGATAAAATCTACGGGCACCAAATTTCTATTTGCAACAATGAGAACATCATTGATCCTTCCCATTGGCTTCTTAATGGTGGAATCTGCAAGGTGCAAATTTAAAGAGCAATCATCAAGATCATGGAAACCTAGAATATCACATAAAGTTTTCGGAATTGTGGAAACACTAGCACCCAAATCACACAAAGCAAAACACTCATGATCTTTAATTTTAATTTTTATAGTAGGTTCCCACTCATCATTAAGTTTTCTAGGTATAGAAATTTCCAAATTAAGTTTTTCATCAAAAGATTGCATCAAGGCATCGACGATATGTTTGGTAAAAGTTTTATTTTGACTATAAGCATGAGGAGAATTAATAACGGATTGCAACAAGGAAATACAACTTTCTAAAGAACAATTATCATAATCAAATTCCTTGAAATCCGAGATAGTGGGTTCAATACTATTTAAAGTCATGACCTCTCCAATCCCACTTTTACCAAATTTAGCATCAAGATCTAAAAACTCCGAATTCTTGGGACGCCTTCTAACTAAAGTTGACTCATCTCCAGTCCCATTATTATCAAGATTCATATTGCAAAACAAAGATCTAATATGAGACACATCAATAACTTTAAGATCTTCATCATTATTTTCATGGAAACTAGAAGAACACGCCTTTACAAAGCAATCTTTGTTAGCACGCAATCTAGCGGTTCTTTCCTTGCACTCATCAATGGAAATTCTCATGGTTTTGAGAGACTCATTGATATCATGATTAGGGGGACTAGATCTAAGTTTAAGAGAATCAATATCAAGCGAAAGTCTATCAATGTTCCTAGCCAAATCATCAACTTTGAGCAATTTTTCTTCAATCAAAGCATTAAAATTCTTTTGAGACATCATAAATTCTTTCACACTATTCTCAAAATCAGAGGGCATCTTATTAAAATTACCATAAGAATTATTGTAGGAATTTCCATAATTATTAAAGGAATTACTAGGGAATGGTCTAGAATTAAAGTTTCCTCTATAAGCATTGTTTCCAAAACTATTCCAACCAACAAAATTCACATCCATAGATTCATTATTATTCTCAATCAAAGTATACAAAGGCATATCATTGGGATCAATAGGAGTATTTTTAGTAGCAAACAACTTCATAAGTTCATCCATCTTTCCACTCAAAACATTGATTTCTTCTATAGCATGCACTTTTTTACTAGAAGATCTTTCGGTGTGCCATTGAGAATAATTAGCCATAATATTATCAAGAAGTTTTGTAGCATCTCCTAACGTGATTTCCATAAACGTGCCTCCCGCGGCCGAATCTAAAAGATTTCTAGAAGCAAAGTTCAAACCAGCATAAAAATTTTGTATGATCATCCATAAATTCAAACCATGAGTAGGGCAATTGTGAATCATCAATTTCATTCTTTCCCAAGATTGGGCAACATGCTCATGATCAAGTTGTTCAAAATTCATAATATCGTTCCTAAGAGTGATAATCTTAGCGGGAGGAAAATATTTAGAGATAAAAGCATCTTTGCACTTGTTCCAAGAATCAATACTATTTTTAGGCAAACACGAAAACCAAACTTTAGCATGATCTCTAAGAGAAAACGAAAATAACTTCAATTTAACAATATCATTATCCGTATCTTTCTTCTTTTGCATATCACACAAATCAACAAAGTTGTTTAGATGAGTAGCGGCATCTTCACTAGGAAGGCCGGCGAATTGATCTTTCATAACAAGATTCGGCAAAGCAGTATTGATTTCACAAGACTCAACATCATTAAGAGGAGCAATCGGAGTACTAAGGAAATCATTGTTATTGGTATTGGAGAAGTCACACAATTTGGTATTATCTTGCGCCATGGCAACAAGTAATCCAACACACAAGCAAACGGAAAAAGGCAAGCGAAAAAGAGAGAGAGATATTAGGAATGAGAGGGAAAATAAAACGGCAAGGGTGAAGTGGGGGAGAGGAAAATGAGAGGCAAATGGCAAATAATGTAAATCCGAGGGAGATGAGTTTGTGATGGGTACTTGGTATGTCTTGACTTGAGCGAAGACCTCCCCGGCAACGGCCCCAGAAATCCTTCTTGATACGTCTTGAGCTTGCGTTGGTTTTCCTTGAAGAGGAAAGGGTGATGCAGCAATAGTAGCGTAAGTATTTCCCTCAGTTTTTGAGAACCAAGGTATCAATCCAGTAGGAGGCTCCTCAAAAGTCCTATGCACCTACACAAACAAACAAAGAACTCGCAACCAACGCAATAAAGGGGTTGTCAATCCCTTCACGGCCACTTGCGAAAGTGAGATCTGATAGAGATAGTATGATAAGATAAATATATTTTTGGTATTTTATAATGTAGATGCAAAAAGTAAAGATGCAAATAAAAGTAGATTGAAAGCTTATATGATAAAGGATAGACCCAGGGGCCATAGGTTTCACTAGAGGCTTCTCTCAAGATAGCATAAGTATTACGGTGGGCGAACAAATTACTGTCGAGCAATTGATAGAAAAGTGAATAATTATGAGATTATCTAGGCATGATCATGTATATAGGCATCACGTCCATGACAAGTAGACCGACTCCTGCCTGCATCTACTACTATTACTCCACACATTGACCGCTATCCAGCATGCATCTAGAGTATTAAGTTCATAAGAACAGAGTAACGCATTAAGAAAGATGGCATGATGTAGAGGGATAAACTCAAGCAATATGATATAAACCCCATATTTTTATCCTCGATGGAAACAATACAATACGTGCCTTGCAACCCTTTCTGTCACTGGGTAAGGACACCGCAAGATTAAACCCAAAGCTAAGCACTTCTCCCATGGCAAGAAAGATCAATCTAGTAGGCCAAACCAAACTGATAATTCGAAGAGACTTGCAAAGATAACTCAATCATACATAAAAGAATTTAGAGAAGATTCAAATATTTCTCATAGATAAACTTGATCATAAACACACAATTCATCGGATCTCGACAAACACACCGCAAAAAGAGTTTACATCGAATAGATCTCCACAAGAGAGGGGGAGAACATTGTATTGAGGTCCAAAAAGAGAGAAGAAGCCATCTAGCTAATAACTATGGACCCGAAGGTCTGTGGTAAACTACTCACAACTCATCGGAGGGGCTATGGTGTTGATGTAGAAGCCCTCCATGGTCGATTCCCCCTCCGGCGGAGCACCCACGAAGGCTCCAAGATGGGATCTCGCGGATACAGAAGGTTACGGCGGTGGAAATTGTGTTTCGGTGGCTCCCTGGATGTTTTCAGCGTACGTAGGTATATATGGGAGGAAGAAGTACGTCGGTGGCCGCTCGAGGGGCCCAGGAGACAGGGGCGTGCCCAGGAGGGGTGGGCACGCCCTCCTATCTCTTGTCCGCCTCGATTGCTTCTTGACTTGCACTCCAAGTCCTCTGGATCACGTTCGTTCCAAAAATCACGCTCCCAAAGGTTTCATTCCGTTTGGACTCCGTTTGATATTCCTTTTCTTCGAAATACTGAAATAGGCAAAAAAAACAGCAATGTGGGTTGGGCCTCCGGTTAGTAGGTTAGTCCCAAAAATGATATAAATGTGTAAAATAATGCCCATAAACATCCAAAAGGGGTAATATAATAGCATGGAACAGTCAAAAACTATAGATACATTGGAGACGTATCATTACTTTACCTGTTATCCTATATGCTTAGTATAGGTTGGTTAGTGATCCATCAGTGACCCCTCACCTTGTCCCTGTTGCCCCGCTTTATTACCGGATGGTTCGATCAACGTGATCGACGTGCAGAGACAAACACATCACCGGCACCGCCCAAGTTGTATGACTCTACAGAGCTACTATCGACTGTCGAGGGTGATACCTCGTAATGCACTCCAGATGATACTCTATAATGTAGCTAATCGGTCATGGATTACGGAGGGTGATTCCTCCTTCACCACTCCCGATAACGACTCTGTCGTGCAACAGCTCAAGTGTGAACCCCTTCGAGGGTGATTCCTTCAAGGTCCCCTTGACGGTTACATCTAGTGGGAATCTACAGAGGGTGATTCCTTGGATTTCCCCCTTGATGATATGGACACACAGTTACCTTGACTTTACCTCAGAACCTTGTTGAAGTCGGGTCGGCCCTAAGGGGTACTGATACGTATCCAACGTATCTATAATTTTTGATTGTTCCATGCTATTATATTACCCGTTTTGGATGTTTATGGGCTTATTTATACACTTTTATATTATTTTTGGGACTAACCTATTAACAGGAGGCCGAGCCCAAATTGTTGTTTTCTTACCTATTTCAGTGTTTCGAAGAAAAGGAATATCAAACGGAGTCCAAACAGAATGAAACCTTCGGGAGAGTTATTTTTGGAACGGAAGCAATCCAGGAGACTTGGAGTAGACGCCAGGGAAGCTTCGAGGAAGCCACAAGGGTCCAGGGAGCGCCCTACCCCCCTGGGCGCACCCCCCACCCTCGTGGGCCCCTCGTGGCTCCCCAGACCGACTTCTTTCACCTATATATATCCATATACCCCGAAAACATCCAGGAGCACAATAGATCGGGAGTTCCGCCGCCGCAAGCCTCTGTAGCCACCAAAAACCAATCGGGACCCTGTTCCGGCACCCTGCCGGAGGGGGGATCCCTCATCGGTGGCCATCTTCATCATCCAGGCGCTCTCCATGACGAGGAGGGAGTAGTTCACCCTCGGGGCTGAGGGTATGTACCAGTAGCTATGTGTTTGATCTCTCTCTCTCTCTCTCTCTCTCTCTCTCTCTCGTGTTCTTGAGGTGGTACGATCTTGATGTATCGCGAGCTTTGCTATTATAGTTGGACCTTATGATGTTTCTCCCCCTCTACTCTCTTGTAATGGATTGAGTTTTCCCTTTGAAGTTAACTTATTGGATTGAGTCTTTAAGGATTTGAGAACACTTGATGTATGTCTTGCATGTGCTTATCTGTGGTGACAATGGGATATTCACGTGATCTACTTGATGTATATTTTGGTGATCAACTTGCGGTTCACCTTGTGAACTTATGCATAAGGGTTGGCACACGTTTCCGTCTTGAATCTCCGGTAGAAACTTTGGGGCACTCTTTGAAGTACTTTGTGTTGGTTTGAATAGATAAATCTGAGATTGTGTGATGCATATCGTATAATCATACCCACGGATAGTTGAGGTGACATTGGAGTATCTAGGTGACTTTAGGGTTTTGGTTGATTTGTGTCTTAAGGTGTTATTCTAGTACGAACTCTATGATAGATCAATCAGAAAGGATAACTTTGAGGTGGTTTCGTACCCTACAATAATCTCTATGTTTGTTCTCCGCTATTAGTGACTTTGGAGTGACTCTTTGTTGCATGTTGAGGGATAGTTATATGATCCAGTTATGTTATTATTGTTGAGAGAACTTGCACTAGTGAAAGTATGAACCTTAGGCCTTGTTTCCTAGCATTGCAATACCGTTTGTGCTCACTTTTACCACTTGTTACCTTGCTGTTTTCATATTTTCAGATTACAAACACTCATATCTACCATCCATATTGCACTTGTATCACCATCTCTTTGCCGAACTAGTGCACCTATACAATTTACCATTGTATTGGGTGTGTTGGGGACACATGAGACTCTTTTTTATTTAGTTGCGGGGTTGCTTGAGAGAGACCATCTTCATCCTATGCCTCCCAAGGATTGATAAACCTTAGGTCATCCACTTGAGGGAAATTTGCTACTGTCCTAAAAACCTCTGCACTTGGAGGCCCAACAACGTCTACAAGAAGAAGGTTGTGTAGTAGACATCAAGCTCTTTTTTGGCGCCGTTGCCGCGGAGGTTAGTGCTTGAAGGTATATCTTTAGATCTTGCAATCGAATCTTTTAGTTTCTTGTTTTGTCACTAGTTTAGTCTATAAAAGAAAACTACAAAAAAATAATGGAGTTGAGTTTGCCTCATACGCTTCATCTTTTTAATATCTTTCGTGAGAATGATGGAAAGGAAAATTGTGCTCAAGTGCTAGAAGAAGAAGTCTATAAAATGTTTGGCACTAAATCTTTGAATGATGAGCATGATTGCAATGTTGTTAGTATGAACTCTTTGAATATCCATAGTACTAATGATGATTGCACTAGTCATGATGAAAATGTCTCTTATAAGCATGTCAATTTTTGTGGAGTGCATAGAGTTTGCAAGTACACACCAAATAGGGAAGATAGATTTTGCAAGAGGCATAAGTACTTAGAAACAAAATGGTTGCAAGAGAGGCTAGAAGTTTGTGCCAAAAATTTAAAATTTCTTTGCCATCCTTGTGAACTTTGCAATGAACATGATCATTTAAAATACCCAATGCAAATTGTTTCATGATCGAATCGTGTCTAAAAATTGTGATGACTTGATTTCCCTTGCACATCATAATGAACTTAGTTTGCTTATGGGTTATGACGAAATGAAATGTTTAACTAAGAATCTTCCAGAATTTGTGCTTGATAAAGTTCTTGATTTTGATCTAGAAGAAATGTTTATGTATTGTGCGGTGAATTGCATTGAAAATCCTTATATTGCCAATTACATAAAGAAAAGAAAGCAAATAGAAGATGAAGATAATACTAATGAAAAGGGAAGAGACTTCCCAATATCCTCCTATTATTTCTTATGATGAATCAGGTAATGAGGAGGAGCTTTCTATTCAACCAATCTCATTAATAAGGAGCTCAAAAAAGAGGGTTAAACCCACACATGATGTGAGGAAGAATAACAAAAGACGGAGAAGCAAGGGTAGAAAGGTATCCCTCCCAAATGATGTTGCTCCTATTACTCATTGTGATTATGATAATTGCTATACTATTGGCGCTATCCATACTATTAATTATGAGATTGATTATGCTTATGATATGAAAATGCCCAAGCTTGAGGATGCTAAGTTTGATGAGAATGACATGTTTGAGAATATATTTGCTGCAATTAATGTTTGTCCCAAGCTTGGGGATGCTATGTTTAATGAAGATGATATTTTTAGCCTCCCAAGTTTTGATGAGCAAATTTATTATGATGATAGCATGCCTCCTTTTTATGATGATTATTGTGATGACACTTATGCTATAAAAAGTAGTAATGATTATATTTATAAAACTTGTCATGATTATGATTACCCATTTTCTGAACAGTGGAAACAATTTATAGTGAGTCTCTTATGATACTCCCACTATTCCGAATGAGAAGAATTTTGCTTATGTGGAGAGTAATAAAATTTCTATGCTTGTAGATCATAAAAAGAATGCTTTAGGTGATGGTTATATTGTTGAATTCATTCATGATGCTACTGAAAATTATTATGAGGGAGTAATATATGCTTTGTAGTAATTGCAATAATATCAAGTTTCCTCTCTATGTGCTTAAAGTTTTGAAGTTATGCTTGTTTTGCCTTCCTATGCTAGTTGATTATTGTTCCCATAAGTTGTTTGCTCACAAAATCCCTATGCATAGGAAGTGGGGTAGACTTAAATATGCTAGTCATATTCTTCATGATGCTCTATTTATGTTTCAATTCTTATCTTTTATGTGAGCATTATTGAAATTATCATGCCTAGCTAGGGGCGCTAAACGATAGCGCTTGTTGGGAGGCAACCCAATTTTACTTTTGTCATTTGCTTTTGCTCCTGTTTAGTAACAAATAATTCATCTAGACTCTGTTTATATGTGGTTTTATGTTTTAATTAGTGTTAGTGCCAAGTAGGACCTTTGGGAAGACTTGGGTGAAGTCTATGCGATCTTGCTGTAAAAAACAGAAACTTTAGCGCTCACGAGATTAGCTGACATTTTTTACTGGAGAGTGCTTTTAGGTTGATTCATTTTGAAGATGATTAATAGACAAATTCCTCAGGTCCACCAATTTATTTCATGAGTTTTGTAGTTCTATAAGTATTCGAATGATATAGATTACTATGGACTGTTCTGTTTTTGACAGATTCTGTTTTCTATGTGTTGTTTGCTTATTTTGATGAATCTATGAGTAGTATCGGAGGGTATGAACCGTAGAGAAGTTTGAATACAGTAGATATTACACCAATATGAATTTATAATGAGTTCACAACAGTACCTAAGTGGTGGTTTTATTTTCTTATACTAAAGGAGCTTACGAGTTTTCTGTTAAGTTTTGTGTTGTGAAGTTTTCAAGTTTTGGGTAATGATTCAATGGACTATGGAATAAGGAGTGGCAAGACCCTAAGATTTGGGATTCCCAAGGTGCCCCAAGGTAATATTCAAGGACAACCAAAAGCCTAAGCTTGGGGATGCCCCGGAAGGCATCCCCTCTTTCGTCTTCGTTCATCGGTAACTTTACTTGGAGCTATATTTTTATTCACTACATGATATGTGTTTTGGTTGGAGCGTCATTTTGTTTTATTTTGTTTTGGTTGCTGTTTGAATAATATCCCAAGATCTGAAATTCTTAAATGTTAGAGAGTCTTCACATAGTTGCATAATTATTTGACTACTCATTGATCTTCACTTATATCTTTTAGAGTAGTTTGTCATTTGCTCTAGTGCTTCCCTTATATCTTTTTAGAGCACGGTGGTGGTTTTATTTTGAAGAAATTGATGAACTCTCATGCTTCACTTATATTATTTTGAGAGTCTTTTAGAACAGCATGGTATTTTGCTTTGGTTATGAATCTAGTCCTAATATGATGGGCATCCAAGTTGGGTATAATAAAAACTATCATATAAAGTGCATTGAATAATATGAGAAGTTTGATGCTATGATTGTTTTGAGATATGAGGATGGTAATATTAGAGTCATGCTAGTTGGGTAGTTGTGAATTTGAGGAATACTTGTGTTAAAAGTTTGTGATTCCCGTAGCATGCACGTATGGTTAACTGTTATGTGATGAAGTTGGAGCGTGATTTACTTATTGATTGTCTTCCTTATGAGTGGCGGTCGGGGACGAGCGATGGTATTTTCCTACCAATCTATCCCCCTAGGAGCATGCGCGTAATACTTTGTTTTGATAACTAATAGATTTTTGTAATAAGTATATGAGTTCTTCATGACTAATGTTGAGTCCATGAATTATACGCACTCTCACCCTTCCACCATTGCTAGCCTCTCTTGTGCCATGCAACTTTTGTCGGTACCATACACCCACCATATACCTTCCTCAAAACAGCCACCATACCTACCTATTATGGCATTTCCATAGCCATTCTGAGATATATTGCCATGCAACTTTCCACAGTTTCATTTATTATGACACGCCCCATTATTATCATATTGCTTTTTCATGATCATGTAGTTGACATCGTATTTGTGGCAAGGCCACCTTTATAATTCTTTCATACATGTCACTCTTGATTCATTATCCCAGTACACCGCCGGAGGCATTCACATAGTCATATTTTGTTCTAAGTATTGAGTTGTAATTCTTGAGTTGTAAGTAAATAAAAGTGCGATGATCTTCATTATTAGAGCATTGTCCCATGTGAGGAAAGGATTATGGAGACTATGATTCCCCCACAAGTCGGGATGAGACTCCAGACTTTATGGAAAATAAAAGAGGCCAAAGAAGCCCAAACAAAAAAAGAGGCCAAAGAAGCCCAAATAATAAAAAAAAAGAGGCCAAAGAAGCCCACCAAAAAAATGAGAGAAAAAGAGAGAAGGGACAATGTTATTATCCTTTTTCCACACTTGTGCTTCAAAGTAGCACCATGATCTTCATGGTAGAGAGTCTCTTATATTGTCACTTTCATTTACTAGTGGGAATTTTTCATTATAAGAACTTGGCTTGTATATTCCAATGATGGGCTTCCTCAAAATTCCTTAGGTCTTCGTGAGCAAGCAAGTTGGATGCATATATATAGGGTGGGTCTATTATGATAACACCCTCTAAGACTCTTATTCTGCTAACTATTTTCTTATTCTGCTAACACAAACACACTGTTGCATCATCCAAACCGAACCGCGTCACAGCCTTTAAACAAAAGCACCCACCCCACCCCCACCTCTCATAACCTCCCGCACGACAGGAATCCCCACACCCCACACAACAGGAATCCCCACACCTCGCCGGCAGCAACTTCCTGATCCCCCACCACCTACCACCATCGGTGCCGCTGCACCAGCACGTCCCTCCACCGCCGCCGGCCTCGTCAACCAGAACCAAGAGCCTGCCCACCACCTACCTACGACGCACTGCCCCGCCCCGCCGCCGCCCCGCTGCCATGGCAGCACCGCCAGGGCATGGGTCGTCCTCTGCCTCTCCGGTAGGAAGACCCCGTTGAGCGACTCCCTGGCTTGCCACCGGGAGGAGGCCGGTTCAGGAGGCATGCGCTAGCGGCCCCAACCCCTGCTGCCCGCGGTGGATCCGACGAGTCAACCCACCTCCTCATCTCCCCCGCGGCGGATCCGACGAACTCTATCACCACGCGCCGGTGGGCGGATAACCAGCCGCCCTTGATTCGGCGAGATGGAAAGCCAACGCAAGCCCCATGCCCTCCCACATCCCTCTTCAACTCCGGTGCTCGTCCCAAGAGCACCAGCTCCACCCGATGCAGGCGGAGGAGGCCTCCCCCAACGCACCCCTACCACGCTGGCTAGCTGCGCCGCCGCTGGATGTCTCTTCTAGTGGATCTCTGCGTCCTGGTCGACCTCCCTTCCTGGTGGAGTCCACGCCCCGCGGCGGCCATCAGGGCGTGAGCACCTCGAGCATGGCCGGCGCCGGGATGCGCCACGCCTTGCTCCTGCAGCATTCTGTGCAGTTCATTCCGTTGAGGCGCCGCGTGATGCAGTATGCATCGTTGTGGTGATGCGGCTCGATGGTAGTGCTCGGTGCGGTTCGGCAGCTGTAAGTTTTTTTGGTTTGTTCTTTGTGTTTGAAATTGATTTTTGGTTCATGTGCTGTCGAGCGTAGCACCTAGGCTTCCCTCAATTTCTTTTCATGTGCAGTTCGCTTTGAAAACGGAGAAGGTGTCTAGTGAGGCCTGCGCGGATGAGAAGCTCCCAGCCTCGCCTCCTCTGGCCATTCCCATCCCCTGGATCTGGTTGTGCATGCTGGCTATAGCGCATAGCAGGATCGAGGATCCCCTTCCTCCACCTGGGACAGGAGCACCGCACCTTCGTATTCTTCGGCATACCCCGTTTGCGGATTGCAGCTCACTTCTCGCGCCGCTGCAATTTGTGGTTCTGTAAGCGTGCAGTGCAGAAGGATCCATCGAACTGGGCGGCCGCTCCCCACACGTTTGTCGCCATCGACTGGAGAACCACATGGGAGCACCACGAGCTTCACGCCGGTGCCGCAATCATGGGTCTTTTTGTTGACTGTCGAGTTGGACGCCGGGTGTCGAGCGCATCCAGGTCGAGGGCGCTTAGCCCATGGCCTCCTCATTTCCAGCAGCTCCCCTACGACCACTACGATCGTGTGCTTGGGGTTG
Organism: Triticum aestivum; assembly: GCF_018294505.1. Taxonomy (NCBI): domain Eukaryota; kingdom Viridiplantae; phylum Streptophyta; class Magnoliopsida; order Poales; family Poaceae; genus Triticum; species Triticum aestivum. Next base: position 72,683,383 of record NC_057801.1, on the reverse strand, counting down.
CCGTGGAGTTTGGTGGCCTCCCGTCATGTCTAGCACGCGTCGTCCTCTTCTCCATCAACGAGGCAGCATCGGCACAGCGCCAGAAGGATGGGGAAAGCGGTGCATTTGTGTTGCAGTTCGCCGGAGACTGGAGTGCAGCTCAGTTGGGCGGCCCGTGCGGCTCGGCCAGCTTGTGCGTGCAGTTCCCTGGCCGACCACTCTACCCTTTAGAATATCCTAGCTGGGTGGTGGCGTGATATATGGTTCAGTGCTTGTGTAGGTGCAGTTTGTGGGAACACCACAATGTCGGCAACAACGCCTGGGTCTCCACCTCTCCAGTCATCTCACTTCCCTCCTCTCCTTGTTCCTATGGTGGCAACCACTCCGTGCAGTTCGTAAAAAGTTTTTTTCTTCAGATTTGGACGTCGATGCAGTTCGACAGGAGTACATCTCGGCTCGTGTAGTTAGTGTGGCCATGCGGCTCGGCTAGCTATTTCACGCAGTTCGCTGGATGCGATTCAGGTGCTGCCTGCCAGCGTCGCACCGGAGCGCGTCTCCGTTGTCCCCGGCGGCAGCGGCAGCGCCATGAAGCACGACGACGACAAGTGGAAGGCGGCCACGAAGCACTACAAGGCCCTGTTGCCCGCGTTGTGGAGCGACAAGGTGCGAAACGTCATGGACATGAGCACCATCTACGGAGGGTTCACGGCCAGCCTTGTCAAGGACCCCGTGTGTGTCATGAACGTGGTCTCCTCCTACGGGCCCTACTCCCTCGGCATCGTCTACGACAGAGGACTCATCGGCACCAACCCACACATTACCTCTTCTCCCAACTGCATCCTGCTCGCCGTCAGATGTTTAGCATTCCCGTTACTAGAATTGAATTAATCTGCTGATTCTTGTTAGGTGCGAGGCCTTCTCCACGTACCCACAGACGTACGATCTGCTGCACGCTGATGAAATTTGCTTCAGTTCACTTCTTTGTATTTACTCAAACATCATGTAGTTCATCAAAACTCTTTGTTGTTCTCATGTTAAAACAATGGGGGTTCACTTTGTGAAAAAAAGTGCAACCCCTTAGTGTTCACTTTGTAAAAAAAGAGAAAGAAATCCCCATGGGAGGTTCACTCATTTTACTAAAGAAATTTGTTTTGTTTATGTGATGATTGAAAAAATTAGCTCATTACCCCTTTATATGAGGTGCAATTTGTTTTGTGTGTTTCAAAATTCAGTCGAATGCAGTGCGTTTGGTCCTTGGATGTCGTTCACTTTTGCGAGTGATGCTGTTCACTTGTGCCCAATATGAAAAATGCAAAAAAATTAGCGAAACAACAAGATTGTAATGTGGTTCACTTTGATATATGTCACGGTTCACTTGCCCTCATCTTTGGGGTACACTCTCGTTCATAAAAAAAGTTAAAAAATATATAATTAAAACTCACAAAAACACATCTGAGAAAATTTATGTCTCACATAAAGAAATCATGAAGTTCACCTTCTCGTCTAATGCAGTGCGGTTTTCAGTCCGAAGCAGTGCGGTTTTCTGTCGGATGAAGTACGCACGTCGATTTGGGTGTCGCGAAAAACAGAGTGTCCGCATTCCGGCAAATTCGAAATTCATCTTAAACCGTAAAGAATTAGAGAGAGTGTTATACATGAAAGAGTTGCATATCGTCGATATCTTTCCAACGGCGTATCGTTTGAATCATTCCGACTAGCGATTTGCAAAAATTTCGCCAAAAACGGCCGCTGCCACTCGTCATCCGCCGCACGAGTTTAAAAATTAACTTAAAACCGTAATGAATTTCAAAAATATTTCAATATATGAAAGTTGCGCCTTGTTCGTAGCTTTCCAACGGCGTATCACACGCCTCGTTTCGACAAACGGTTCAAAAACTGGAGCGAAAACAGTACCGAAAATTTGAAAAAATTTAAAAAACAGAATTCCGCGATTTAGTAAATTTGAAACTGCTCTTAAACCGTAAGGAATGAGAGAAAATATATATATATATATATATATATATATATATATATATATATATATATATATATATATGAAAAAGATGCGCCTCGATGATATCTATCCAATGGCGTATCGTTTACTTCATTCCGATGAGCGGTTTAGAAGAAATCGCGAAAAAACGCTCGCTGCCACTCGTCATGGGCCGCACCATTTTCAAAACTGCTCTTAAACCGTGTGGAATCTCGAAAAGTGTTCAACATGTCGAAGTTGCGCCTAATCCATAGCTTTTCAACGGTATATTACACGCCTCATTCCGATAAACGGTTAAAAATAAGAGAGAAAACAGTACCGAAAAAATAACGCATGCAGTTTTTTCCGACGAGAAGTTAACTCGTGTGAGTACTGCAGCACACTTGGTTCAAAGAATGATGCGCACTTGCGTTCAGCATGCAGTGCGGAATTGGTGTGTAGAATAGTTATTCTGCTAATATTAGCAGAATAGACCGTCTGTATACCCCGAATACATCCAGGAGCACAATAGATTGGGAGTTCCGTCGCCGCAAGCCTCTGTAGCCACCAAAAACCAATCGGGACCCTGTTCCGACACCCTATCGGAAAGGGGATCCCTCACCGGTGGCCATCTTCATCATCTCGGCGCTCTTCATGACGAGGAGGGAGTAGTTCACCCTCGGGGCTAAGGGTATGTACCAGTAGCTATGTGTTTGATCTCTCTCTCTCGTGTTCTTGAGGTGGTACGATCTTGATGCATCGCGAGCTTTGCTATTATAGTTGGATCTTATGATGTTTCTCCCCCTCTACTCTCTTGTAATGGATTGAGTTTTCCCTTTGAAGTTATCTTATTGGATTGAGTCTTTAAGGATTTGAGAACACTTGATGTATATCTTGCATGTTCTTATCTATGGTGAAAAAGGGATATTCACGTGATCTACTTAATGTATGTTTTGGTGATCAACTTGCGGGTTCACCTTGTGAACTTATGCATAAGGGTTGGCACACGTTTTCGTCTTGACTCTCCGGTAGAAACTTTGGGGCACTCTTTGAAATACTTTGTGTTGGTTTGAATAGATGAATCTGAGATTGTGTGATGCATATCGTATAACCATACCCACGGATACTTGAGGTGACATTGGAGTATCTAGGTGACGTTAGGGTTTTGGTTGATTTGTGTCTTAAGGTGTTATTCTAGTACAAACTCTATGATAGATCGATCAGAAAGGATAACTTTGAGGTGGTTTCGTACCCTGCAATAATCTCTTTGTTTGTTCTCCACTATTAGTGACTTTGGAGTGACTCTTTGTTGCATGTTGAGGGGTAGTTATATGATCCAGTTATGTTATTATTGTTGAGAGAACTTGCACTAGTGAAAGTATGAACCTTAGGCCTTGTTTCCTAGCATTGCAATACCGTTTGTGCTCACTTTTACCACTTGTTACCTTGCTGTTTTTATATTTTTAGATTACAAATACTCATATCTACCATCCATATTGCACTTGTATCACCATCTCTTCGCTGAACTAGTGCACCTATACAATTTACCATTGTATTGGGTGTGTTGGGGACAAAAGAGACTCTTTGTTATTTGGTTGCAGGTTTGCTTGAGAGAGACCATCTTCATCCTACGCCTCCCATGGATTGATAAACCTTACGTCATCCACTTGAGGGAAATTTGCTACTGTCCTACAAACCTCTGCACTTGGAGGCCCAACAACATCTACAAGAAGAAGGTTGTGTAGTAGACATGAGGTACCCGCGAGAGTAACCGAAGTCGGGCTGACCAGGAGGGTACCTGCGAGATAATTACGAGGCACAGCCAGTCAGGCAGACCGCCCTTGAGAGGGATTGGCCTGACCGTTGCCGTAACTCCTCGAGACAGGGCGACGGGATCATTGATCGTCTCCGTGCTCCCAAGACACTAACGGGATTGGATATGTGATCGGAGTAGGCCTCTGGCCTTTTTGCACTAACCACCACACGGGAATAAGAATGGGCACTTGGCGTTGTACGATTCTTCGAAAGCTCTTCGGCGTCAGCAATTGAGCGGCGCGCGTCCGATTGGACGGGAACCACGTGCGCTAGTATTAGGGGGTGGGTCTGCTCCAGGCCCCCTAGCACTTAGGATGTAGACCGGCGTGCTGGCCTCTCTCTTGAGCCTAGGTAGGACTATGGTGTGTCGATCAGCCAAGTCCGGGCATGAAAAGTGTGTCCGGCCAGAGTTAATCGGGCGTGTTGGGTAAGTTGGTGCAGCATTGCAGGGAAGTATATCTATTTGAATAGTCGTGTCCACGGTAATGGATGCTCGGAGTTGTATCCCGGTCTATTACAATTAGGACTGGATACTGGAGACACTAAATAGATATGATGGCTCCGGGATCACTTTCTCACATGGACTCGAGGAAGGATCTCTGGGCGTTGATACTACAACATACTTATTACTTATGTTATGTTACTCTACTCTATTCTGTTGCTGCAAGATGCTAGTCTTTGATAGGCCAGGTCTTCCCACTATTCTGGTATTTCTGCAGTCTAGTCTAAAGATATAGCCCCATTTCTTTGATACCGATGTATACTTAGTATAGATCTGATGTAAGTCTTGCGAGCGTTGGATGAGTACTCACGGTTGCTTTGCTACCTCTTTTCCCCTCTATCCGATTGTTGCGATCAGATGATGGAGTCCAGGAGCCAGCTGATCCCATCGCCGACTAATACTACTACCACGATCAAGCCTACTACGTGCAGACCGCCGATGACCAGGAGCAGTTAGGAGGCTCCCAGGCAGGGGGGTTGCGCCTTTTTGATCCAATTATCGTTGTCTGTGGTAGCCTTCTTAAGGCATACTTATTTATTTATGTCTGTACTCAGATATTGTTGCTTCCGCTGACTCTTGTGCATTCGAGATTATGTATTCGAGCCCTCGAGGCCCCTAACTTGTAATATAAGTATTGTGTTACTATTTTTTGTCCAGAATTGTATTGTGATATTTTCCGGTGAATCTCAGATCTTGATCATGCGCATTTGCGTGTATGATTAGCACACAATTAAGTCGAAGGCGTCACACCCCGTCATCTCGTCTTTCTGAGCAGGACACAAACACTACAAAACTCGAAGAAACATGAAAAAACAGAGCCCTCCTGCCGACAAGGACCGGGATCCATTGCGCCCCATAACTCTATGGCCACCGGACACGAGACGGACCGACAGCGACGCCGACAGCAGGCAGAGGAACCCTAGGCCTTCTTTTTGCCGAGGCACACTACGCTGATTTTGCTGAGGTACAGTTTTCTTATCACTGTAAAAAGTTTTTGTATTTAAAAGAAATTGTAAGTTTGAGAAAATGTTCACAAATCTAAGCAAAATCACTAATTAAAAAGGTTCATGAATTTGACAAAAATTTATCAAATTTGAGAAAAGCTCACAGATTTTTTTAGAAAAGTTTGTGAAAATTGAAAGAAATACTCGTGAATTTGAAAATTTTGAAAAAAGTTCACATAATTCTAAAATGTGAAAATGCTTCTCGAAATTTGAAAAAAATTATGAACTTGGGAAAAGGTTGAAAAGTTGTTGCATAATTTATAAAAAGTCATACAATTTAAAAGTTCATGAACTTGAAAAAATAACATCAAATTTGAAAAAACCAATTACTCGATCCATTCCACAATAATTATTAAACCAATGTACTCATATGTAGGTTGTAATAACATCTTATATTATAGGATGGAGAGAATATGTGAATACGAAAATTCACAGAATTTGAAAAAAAACTCATGAATTTTGATTTTCTTTCAGGCAAAAAAATTGATCAAGGAAATACCTCAGAAAATTCAAGTAGAAATGGTGTAGAAAACACCAAAAAGGAAAAAAAAACTTGTCGGATTCTTGAGAAGCTTCATAAAAGGAACCATAAACACCTGTAATTGTGGCGGTGATATGGGTGGTTATATGCATTGCTCATAGTGTCCGATACCATTACATCGCCCAGCCCGACCCACCTTAGCAGTTCTCGGCTTCTCGCTCACGCTTCCTTTTGAGGGAGCTCCTAATTGGCGCTTCAGGCGCCAGTTCCTTAAGCGGGCGCCCACGCACCATCGTTCCTGAGCCGGCCCATGCATGCAACAGTTTGATCAAATTTTGTGGGTCGCTGTTGATAGTTCACCAGTCAATAGTCAGTCAACCGTTGATTAAATATGAACAAAAAAGGAAGATTAAAAAAAGAGTTTGTGATTCAAAAATGTTCCTGGATTTCCAAAAAAAAATCAAGAATTTGAAAAAACGTTCAGAGAATTTGAAACAAAGTTCATCGAACTAGAAGAAAAGTTCATGTATTTAAAAAGAAAAGTTCATAAAATTTAAAAAATGGCTCTGCAAATTTGAAAAAAGTTGATAGATTTGGAAAAATGTTTATCGATCTTGAAAAAAGTTCATCAAATTTGGAAAAAGTTTATCGATTTTGAAAAAAGTTTACCAATTTTTAAAAAAAGATTGTGTAATTTGAAAATTTCATCAAATTTCAAAAAACAATCACAAATTTGGAAAAGAATTCATCAATTTTGGAGAAGCTTGATCCAATTTAAAAAACTTTCTTTGAATTTCAAAAAAAGTTCATCAAATTTTGTAAAGATTAATCACAAAAAAATCATCAATTTTGGGAAAAACATGCTTTTTTAAATCATCATTTGAAAATGAAAAATAAGAACAAGAAAAGGAAAGAAAATAGAAAAACAAAAACGAAAAACCGAATAAAACCACCATGAATACTGATCGCAAACCGGGAAAACGGCTTGGGAAGCTTCTGCAAGCTTCCCGAAACCGGGGCTTTCACGAACGTCTCGAAAATGAAATAGAATGTTTTTTAGACACACCGTAACATCAGTGAGCTACCGGGTCGCTCACTAATGTTATAATTAACCAGACCCAACAAATTCCGAGCAAACGCTCCAAGGAACCAGGTCGCGAATGAGGAAAAAGGACTAGCAAGTGTGTTTTACTAAAGTATGATACGTTGTGTCTAAAAAACTATACAGTATGACATCCATGAATTTGACAAAACTTTTATCAAATGCCAAAAAAGAATTATGAATTTAAAAGCATTTTCACAAACTAAACAAATGATCATGCGTTTGAAAATGTTCACAAACTCGAAAAACGTTCAAGAATTTTAAAAACATTCTTGAATGAAAAAATGTTCGGGAATAAGAAAAAGTGTTATCGCATTAGAAAATGTCATCGAATCTGAATTGTATGATAAATTTAAAACTATTGAAGGTTGAAAATGTTTAAAAATTAAATATTGTTCTCAAATTTAAAAAAATGTTAACAAGTAAACAATTTTAAACTCAGAAAATGTTTGTAAATTTGAAAAGAATATCTGGGGATTTAAAAACATCTTGGAAATTAGAACCAAACTTCTGGATGTTCAAATTCTGTTTGTAAATTTGGAAAACGTTCGCATATATGATAAATATGTTGAGAAATTTGAAAAAATGTTCACGAACACAAAATTTATTTGCAGATTTGAAGATTTTTTCACACCTTTGAACAAAGCTTGCGAATTTGATAAAATCATGATAATGTGATCATGAAGAAAAATAATACATGAACTTTAAAAATGTTCGTGATCTCATAAAAAGTCATGAGATTGAAAGCTTTTTCAATTTGAAAAAAATGTTTACGAACTCGAAAACGGTCCGTCAACTCAAAAAGTAAGTCTGAATTTGAAAATAAAATCATTCCTAATTTCTAAAAAGCATGAATTTGAAAAATATATCCACATGTATGAAAGACATTCGTGATTTTGAAAAAAAATATTTTGAAAAATATTCTATATTTAAAAAATGTACCCCATATTTTGTATTAAGATAGACACATCACGTAGTTCATGTTTTTCAAAAGAAACCAGAAAATAAAAAAATAAACATAAAAATAAAAGCATGAAAAAATTGAAAAGAAGAAATAAAATAAATAAGTAAGTAAATAAGCATAGCCAAAACGAAATTGAAAACTTAAAAGCCAAACAAAAAGGATAAAATAATATAATGAAACAATGGAAACGGCAAAGAAAAGCAGTCTAGGCTCTTGACCACTGTCACAAATTAGTTTTCGTTTCCAGCCAGACACATGTCCATGTCGCCTTGAGAGTATCTAAGGACATGTTTGGTAGCCTTGTGAGCCAGGCCTGGCTAGCTTAGCCTGACTCAACGGTACTTGGTTGAAGGAAAATCGGCAAAAAATCAACATGTGCACATTGTTTGGTTACCCGTATTTAGGCCTCTCGCATTAGGGGAGCGGATTTTGCATATCATTTGGTTGCCCGCATTGGCTCGGCTCACGCAACTATACGATGTTTGGTTGTATACGCAAGATATGATTAAGAGCTAACACTTACAATTAACACACACACTGTGCCTCGCGACTGCGGTGGATGGTGACCGCGGCGTCGCATCTAATATGATGAGCACGGAGTCTCGAGCGAGCGTTCTTGCCGGCACCATGACGAACTCGTTGCTAATGTCGCTGCCGCAAAGAAAGTCCGTGTGGAGGAGTGCTGAGGCAGAGGACGGGGGAGGAGGAATGAAGTGCTTGTCAAACCATGTCGACTGCGATGGACGGTAGCCGTGGCTCCATGTCCGACACGATGAGCACGGACTCGTGCATGAGCGACTCCATCGGTGATGTGGCGAACTAGTTGCTATCCTCGTCGCCGCAGAGAAAGTCTGCACGGAGACAGAGGACAGAGGAGAAGAAATGTAGTGCGTGCCATGGCAGCATTAGTGCACTAGGACGAGAGATAGGAGGCTGAGATGAACGATGCAGAAAACGACTCCAGTGTAGTAGGACAGGGGCAAGGAGGTCAAGAGGAACGACGCCAGCATCGAGAGGGACGAATAGGAGGGCTCTGAAGCAGAGGAAGGAATAGAAGAAATGCAGTGTGTGCGTCATGGCGATCGAGGAGAGAAGGCCGAGATAAACAATCGTCAAAACACAAAACTTGCAACACGAATGTCGTGTGGAACTACGAGATTAGGAAATTTCAAACGATCGATCGTGCGTGACGTATTTGGCAAAATTCGTCTAAAATAGCTCCAAACGTGAACACAAAATTGAGTATTTACGGTCGACGAAACTATGAACCGGTCGCAAAAATGGAACCGTAGCATTGATGTACATCTTTTTCGTGTCGAGCTTATCTCGAATCGAAGCACCTTGTGTATATTAGAGGGGAGAAGAAAGAAAGAAAGAAGACTAGGGAGGAGGTTAATGAAGGTACAATAAGAAGCACCTAGACACCTCACATCCCTCCAGTCTCCTCTCGTGCAAGGGGCCCATCCATGTGCGCTCACTGTGGCTTAGCTCGACCTGACTCGCTGGTAACTGCCAATCTGAGCGTTCCCAGCGAGACAGGGTCAGAGGTGCTTTAAAGTTCATGCGCAAGACCCAACAGTGTATGCGGGCAACCAAACAGGTTGGATTCTTCCCGCTTGGGCCTGGTTCGACCTAATGTAGACAACCAAACATGTCCTAAGTGGGCCGCTGCATGTATAATTTCTGTTTTTTAAGTTCTTTTTATTATATTTTGGTAAAATTATAAGTAAATAAATTTTAAAAACAATAATGTACCTAACTTCTGAAAAATGCCCTCTTCAAATTTGAAAAATATTAAACCAGTGTAAAGTTTTGCAGTTTAATTGTTTTAAAACTGCTGATAGCATTACAAAAACAGATTTGTGAAGTTTAAAAACTGTTCATGCGTTTCATAAAAATGTACATCACATTTAAAAATAAATCTGAAATGTATAAAATGCATCTTTAATTAAAAAAAACGTTGTATTACCGGTAAAAAATGCACACTGCATTTAAAAGATGTTCATGAGTTTCAAAACTATGTTCATGACGTTTTTCAAAAACAAATTATACAATGTAAGAAAAGCATATCTTATAATTTTTTGTATCATTAAAAAAATATATTTCAATGTGTATCTGAAAATTATTTATTACATGATTGAAAAAATGATGAAAAATATATTTGAAATTTTTTAATAATCTATTTGTTTTTTTAAATAAATATAAAAATGTTTCTATATATATAAAAAATGTACAATGTGTATGAAAAAACAGCCATCAAAACATATATTGGAAATAATGTTAATCATGTATTTGGAAAGTGTTAACGTGTACAGAACTTATTTTGTATGTATACACAAAATGTACAATGTGTATAAAAAATTTGGTTGGGCTTAGTTAGATGTCCATCCTGTCACAAGTTTATATTAAAAAATGCGCAGCCTAATAGCTAAACTTAGCCCGCCAGAGCCTGGTTGGGATTGATGCAATCTACCAAACACATCTTCAGTTTCTCTTTCTCTTTCACGAACGTCCAGAAAATGAATAGAAAGCTAAAGCGAAGTTACATGGAAACGGAAAAGAAAAGCAATCTAGCCTCTATACCAGTCCATGAGAGACTGTTAAATATCAAATTTTGCCAATAGCAAGACACATGCGCATCTCGCCTCAAGAGTGTCTAAAGGGACCTGCCCATGTATAATGTTTGATCTTTCCTTTAGTTCGTTTTTTTTATTATATTTCCTAAAATTATAAATAAATAATTTAAAACAATTAATGTACTTATGCTTTTTGAAAAGGCTCATTGCACATTTGAAAAATATTAACACATTGTAAAGTTTTATGGTGTAATTTGTTTTAAACAACTGATAGCATTTTAAAACATATATGTGACACTTAAAAAATGTTCACATGTTTCAAAAAAGGTACAACACATTTCAAAAATAAATTATGTAATGTAAAAACAATTGTATAATGAAAAAAAGTTAAATTACCATTCAGAAAATTGGCATTGTATTTAGAAAATATTCATTAGTTTCAAAAATATGTTTGTGACAGTTTAGAAAATTTATACCACGTGAAAAGATGTTTGCATTGTTTATAAAAATGTCGTGTACCATTAAAAATATAGTTCAATGTTTATTTGAAAATTTTTTAATACGTATTTTAAAAAATATTCTAAAACATGTTTTGAGAAAAATATTAATCAGATATTTTTTAATAAGGACAAAAATGTTTATATGTATGCAAAAAATATACAATGTGTATGAAAAAATAGACATCAAAACATATATTTGAAATAATGTTATCATGTATTTGGAAAATGTTAATGTGTATAGGTATTATTGTTTTATGTGTATAGCCAAAATGTACAGTGTGTATAAATTTTTTGGTTGGGCTCTAGATGTCCGCCCTATCACAATTTTATAGTAAAAACGTACAGCCAAACAGCTAAACTTAGCTTACCGGAGCCTGGTTGGGCTTGACGCAACCTACCAAACATGTCTTCAACTTCTCTTTCTCATTCCCCTGCAAAAAAAAACTTCTCTTTCTCATTCTTAGTTGGAGCTAAGCCCCCAATTGTTTTTTTGGTGAAAATGGATCCAGATCTATTGTAAGGTTCATCAGAAGTACAACACAACCAAAACATAATCAAAATCACATCGATATACAAGAACCTCTACTACCGCCAGATAGATCCGCAACGCACCGTTGTCACGTTCCCCTACCTAAGTTCGTACGACATTATCGGTGATAGCCAGGATTGCCATTTTGTTGAGGCATGAGAACTTATTTTTGTAACTTTATTCTATTTACCAAAAATGTTATTTTTGTTTAAATCCAGGAAATGAAAAAATTTAGAATAAATTTTTAAAAAGCTTATTGCGCCGGACTAGGTAGCAACCTTGTGGGCACATAATAGAGGAGTTCCTACCGACAACAAGGATGGTGGCTGATAGCATATGGCCCCAAAGTGAGGGCCCATCACAGTTCGATCAAAAACGTAAATAGTCTAAATTGGCCTGAAAATTCAACGGTGAGATGAGGCTGATATTGTTTGTTTCAACATTTGTACCATTTGATTGATCATACGAAAAATGAAAAATAAAACATCTGCATGGATCTTTCCGTCAAATCAATTGGTGTTAAAGAAAGATGAGACTTTGCTAATTCTTATCTAGATTTTTTTAGGCCAGCTAAGAGCATCTCTAGCCGTTCAGCCCCCCAGGGCGCCGAAAAAGAGCAGCCTGGGGACGAACCGGCGCTAGATTGGCCCTTGGGGCGGCCTAGCTCCCAGCCACGCCCCCAGGCGCCATCCCGCAGCCACGACAAATTCAAACGTAGTTATTCCTGCGCATAAAATAGACGCCACAATCCGGCGATCAAGCGGCCAGTAGATCGGCGATCAGATGAAAAGTTCAGCGTACAAAACGCAGAAAGGACGGAAGCGCGCATCATGCGGCGAGGTCGGCCTCCGGCGTCGGCGGAGTCGGCGTGTGCGGGTTTGACGGGGTCTCTGCGCTTGGCGGCGTCGGCGTGGCTTCTGTGCTGCGGGGAGTCTCGGCGGCATCATCGCTCGGGCTTGGCGGCGGCGGCGGCATGGGCGTGGGCATGGGCGTCATCGTCGAGGGAAGCTGGTTCAGGATGAGGCCACGCTCCGCCAAGTACCACACCTTGACCGCCTCGTCGTTGCTCTGGAGCATGTCCGTCCCACCCACCAGGAAAGCCAAGTCGGTGTTTCTCTTCTTCGCGGCGACGTTGGTCCGGAGTAGGTCGAGCTTGACGGCGCTGCTCGACATCAACGCCGACCACCGCGCCTCGGTCTTCTCTTCACGAAGGGCGGCCCGGACCTGTGCATCAGCGAGGCAGTGCTGGATGGACTCCTGCACGCGAGCGGTGGCCGCGTCGGCATGTTTCCCCTTCTTGGCACCTTTGTTGCCGTCCTGCCGCCCTTCTAACACGTCCGGACACTAGTAGAAAAACCCATATTAGTCCCGGTTGGTGAGGGCCTTTTGTCCCGGTTCTTGAACCGGGACTAAAGGGTCGTTACTAATGCCCTAGACCTTTAGTCCCGGTTCTAACACGAACTGGGACAGATGGGCCTCCACGTGGCCGGTGTGCCGAGCCCAGGCAGGAGTGCCTTTGGTCCAGGTTGGTGGCACCAACCGGGACCAAAAATCATCCACGCGTCAGCATTTCAGTGGGTGGGGTTTATGTTTTTTTTTGAAAGGGGTTGGGGGTTGGGGGCTTTGGGGGGTTAATTTAGGTGTTTCATATATTGTGTTAGCTAGCTAATTAATAGAGGGAAGTGTCCTCTCTTATGTCCGTGCTTGGTCGACGCTACGTACTATACATAGAGAGGCCCTCGACACGCTAGCTAGTACGAAAATGAAGGGAATCATTAAGTACAGAAGTTCGTCATGCATACCGAGAGAAGTGATCGATCGACCTCTCCTTCTCTGAGAGATTGGTCAAACAACAAGTTTTCGTATTATCTATCCGACGCTACTAGCTACATACATATACAATATGTAAGATCTCTTACAATCCGCTAGCAATTGAAATCAACTTCCACATGGTATTCTCCGGCTTTATTGATGACGTGGTCAAGAAAGAATCCCGCCAATTCCTCTTGAATTGCTTTCATGCGATCTTGTTCTAGGAGTTCATTCCGCATCTGCCACGTCTAATTTGAAGAAGGGGGTTAATATATATATATATGAAACTCAACAGAAATGATGGTGTAATAAAATGAAATTCTGAATATTATTGCTTACGCACTTCATATTGCCTTTTAGAGTAGCCCCGCTTATTTTTCAAAGTCGCGTCGTAGATGAACTCGCACACGTAGTATCCACCGAAATTATTCCCTTGTTCCTGCCACAAGCACTTTACGAGAAATAGAGGTCAATCAAACTGATAATGAAGCATTATAAATGGCATTGATGAAAGTATAGCTATAGAATCAACGGGAGATGCGTGCAACTAGCTAGACAGTAGTACTTACTTTCGGGTATGTATATCGCAGCTCCTTCGGCAGTCCCGGAGCTTCTGCATTGAACTGTTTCCAAACCCTGCAAGACAAAGAAAATAATAATTATTACTTGAGATATCAGGAAATGAACAAAAAGTTGCCGATATGGTGCGATAATGATCGATTGAACTTACTTGTTGAGCATTTTAGTCATGTCCGCATAGGTTTCGGGATCTTTTCGTCTCGAGTCTAAGACAGTTAGTAGTCCCCTCTCAAGCTTAATCTCCAGAAGAACATAGTGGAAGTTGCGCACGCATGCATAATTCATCAATTACATTACTATAACCTCGCTCGAGTAATAAGGGAAACCGAATATGCACACGACAGTAACACTCACTCGAAGTTGTAAGGAAAGAGTATGGTATCTTTGTTTTGATTTTTGATCAACGATTGTAGCAAGTTGGCCTCGGCCTCTTTGGCCTGCTTTTTAACCTGAATTTCATATATGATATTTGTGTTAATGAACCGAATATTATATATTTCTTGTTTTCTGCACTCGACGATCTACAGTCTGCATAATATAGTGAGGATAATTAATTATAAATACATGCAATGAAAGAGCTGAGCTATATATAGAGACTTAATGACAGAAATAGTACTTACAGACAGTAGCAAAAGACAGTTAATTTATCGAGGGCCTTTTGATTGAAGAACTCGAAGAACTCCTCAAATGGAATAGGCAACAGATCAGTTCCAACGAGGTAGTGCTCCTCTTTAATGTTCAGATACAAAGTATTCGTCCCCCCAGACTCTCTGCAGGTTTTCATGTACCAATTATGGAATCTTCGCATCATCGTTGTTAGAGATTTTTCATCTTTGACGAGAGGCTTCCCGTACTCGTATCTGTATTTGTCCACCTCCACGAAATCAGGAAGTTGATCGTCAAGCAGGTAATCTGCAAGATTGCCATAATCGGCCACCGTCCCCGAAGCATTAGCGATGATGTCGCCGCTAGACACATTGAGCGGGGAGCACGATTGATTTGATTGTTCGCCGAGCTGGGCAATTTTTTTCACAGCTGCTCGTTCTTTTGACCTTTGATGTCTGACAGTACTTCCCGACCGCTCTGCTTCGAGAAATGTCTGTTCAGTAATGCGCTCATAGTTGGTTCTCGGCGGAGACTTTGGTGGTTTCCTCAGGGCATCGATAATGCGCTTTGCTTTCACCGGATCTACCTTCTCCTCCGGAGGTGGATGTCTCTTTGCTTTCAACCCTTCAAAGAAGTCGTCCACTTTGGCCCGCACGATCTTCGCGTTTTCCTCCTTGGTCCTCTCGTACGGTAACTTCTCTAGAGGCTTGAGAGAAGGACCGTATCTGTATTGCCTCCCGCCTCTGCTGGCTGTACTGCTAGATGCCTGAGCAGACGGAGCAGCTGCGGCGTCTGTCTTCTTTCGTGCTTGCTTACGAGGCGGAGGAGAAGGACTACAATGCGCCGGAGCAGCCGGGGCGACGGCGGGTCTCTTCCGCCCTTGCTGGCGAGGCGGAGACGGAGGAGGCTGCTGGCTGCTTGGGCGCGCCGGCGCAGGCGGAGAAGGAGGCGAAGTGCCGCCACATGCCAGAGAAGGAGGCTGAGTGCCCTGATCGTCACTCGCCGGAGGAGGAGGCGGTGGAGGAGGCGGAGTGCCCTGACTCGCCGGAGGAGGAGGAGGAGGAGGCGTCCAGTTCGGAAGCTTGATGAACTCCTTCCGCCATAGGCATGGAGTCTTCAGAGCAGAACCCAGCCGAGTCTCCCCTTCATCGGTAGGGTGGTCAAGCTGGAGGTCCTCAAATCTCTCCATTATTTCGTCCACCGTCACCTAGCATATCCTTCTGGAATCGGACGACAGTGAAATGTTGCGCCGGGTTCAGAAGATCGAACTTGGCTGACAGCCGCCTTGACTTTTAAGTTCCGCCATTGCGTCATAAGGTGGCAATTTTGAGCCTCCGTGATAAAATCCACGGGGTAGCTAGCAGGAGCCGTCAAGACATGCTCCGGCTGAAGCAGCTCGGTGGAAGCCACGTTGCTTCTCCGCTGAGATGGCGGGGTAGCTTCGGGGGAAGCTTTGGTAGGTCATTTGCTGCAATCTGCTTCTCGTGCCTCTAGCCCTTGTACCCTTTCGTGCAACGCCTGCAGTTGGCTCTGCTCCAGTTTCTTCCTCCTCTCCTTGGTTTTGTAACCTCCTGCGTCCGGAAAACCAACCTTCCACGGAATGGAGCCTGGCATGCCTCGTGTTCGTCCAGGGTGCTCAGGATTCCTGAGGGCCATTGTGAGATCTTCCTTCTCCCTGTCTGGAACAAACGTCCCTTGCTGCGCTGCATCAATATAGTGTCGAAGCCTGTTGACTGGTTTTCAGTTGCTCATCCGTCCAACGACACTTCCCTGATACAGGGTCCAAGGTTCCGCCAACCCCGAAGAACCAAGTCCTGCAACGGTCTGGCCAGTTCATTGTCTCTGGTTCAATCCCTTTATCAAGCAAATCATTCTCAGCCTTGGACCACTTAGGCCGTGCTTTGTGGTAGCCACCTGACCCCGTCCGATGGTGAAACTTCTTCTTCGCAGCATTTTGCTTGTTTGTCACCGACATCTTCTTACTCTTTTCCGATGTCTTGTGGGCCATAAATGCGGGCCAGTGATCTCTGATCTTCTCATATTTGCCAATGAATTCTGGTGTCTCTTCTTTGTCAACAAACTTGTTCAGCTCTTTCCTCCACCTCCTGAATAGGCCTGCCATCTTCTTAAGAGCACAAGACTTGATTAATTGCTCTTTAACTGGCTTCTCCGGATCCTCCTCTGGCGGTAGGGTGAAATTTGCCTTCAGCTTAGTCCAAAGATCATCTTTCTGCATATCATTGACATAAGACACCTCAGGGTCTTCCTCCTTAGGCTTATACCATTGGTGGATGCTGATCGGGATCTTGTCCCTAACAATAACCCCGCACTGAGCAGCAAATGTGTTCTTTGTCCGGATGGGTTCAATCGGTTTGCCATCGCGCGCGATTGCTATGATCTCAAACCTTTCATCTGAGCTCAACTTTTTCTTCGGGCCTCGTCTCCTTACTGAAGTTGTGCTCGATCCGGAGGGCTAGAAAAAAGAAGAAAGACGAGACTTAATTAATATGTGTACATATACCAAAACAATGAATGCATCAATTAGCTAGTCAGCACAGGCTTAACTAATATATATACCTGGCCAGACTCGGTTCGGTCACCGGAGCCGTCATCACGGTTTCCTTCTTGCACCGTCATTGGGTCACCGGAGCCGTCCTCATGGTCTCCTTCTTGCACCGGCATTGGGTCAAAGGAGCCATCATATTCATAGCCTGCTTCTTCACGCTGTCCTTCTAGACCATTGGTGTCGTTCAAAAATGATAAGACGGCATCACTTCCTTCTGCGATTATCTCCCCCAACACCGCTTCTGTTGCTTCGTCTCGGGGGGTGCCCATAGTTTCTACAAATTTTTACAACATGGCAATTATTATTCAAACATGACAGATATGGATATATTAGTGGCAAACATAGAACTAGCTAGCTAATCACAATAAGGAATCATATTAATTAGTGGCCTCGACGCTGCTTCTCTAGGGTTTGGGGTGGCCTCGACAATGCTTCAAGGGGGTAATATCGACAATAACGAGATACATACACGGGAAAATAAATGTTATCGGGGCGGGGGGGGGGGGGTATATCGACCCCCCCCCACGTGTTGAAGTTATCGAGAGGGGGTATATCGACCCCGCCCCACGTGTTGAAGTTATCGGGAGGGGGTATATCGACCCCCCCCCATGTGTTGAAGTTATCGGGAGGGGTTTATATCGACAACGATGACATACGTACATGGAAAAATAATATTATCGGGGAGGGGGTATATCGACCCCCCCCCACGTGTTGAAGTTATCGGTAGTTTATATCGGCACGACATACGTACATGGGAAAATAATATTATCGGGGAGGGGGTATATCGAACCCCCCCCCTAGTGTTGAAGTTATCGGGAGGGGTATATCGGCGACGATAGAGGAGAAGATCGAAGACAAAAAAAGAAGAAAAAAAGAGGAGAAGAAGAAAGGAATAGAGGGAGAAGAAGAAAAAATAGAAAACTATTTTTTCTTCTTCTCCTCTATTCCTTTCTTCTTCTCCTCTTCTTTTTCTTCTTTTTTCCTCTTCTTATTTATTTCCCCTCTTCTTCCTCTCCTCTTCTTCTTCTTTCTTCCTCTTCTTATTTTCCTTTTTCCTCTCCTTCTTTTTCTTCTTCTTCTTCCTTCTTCCTTCTTCCTCTTTTCTTCCTTTTCCTTATTTTACTTTTTCCTCTACACTAACCTAAAATGCACTAACCTAAAATCGATATCTACTAACAACCTAAATAAAAAATTAATACATATATGAAAAAACATATATAAACAAGAAAATGCTATGAACATTATATTCATACATACATAGCCACATCCATTCATCATATAGCTACCACATACATATATACATTATATATATGAAAAAATGCAATGAACAAAAAAAGTACACATGTATATATGAAAAAAAGCACTGAACACGGAGCCCTGACGATGGCGGCTCACATCGGTGGCAGCCGGCGAGGGCGACGGCGGGGGCGGCGAGGGCATCGGCGATGACCACGATGGGGGCGCGGGCCGGGGCAGGGGCGTGGCCGGCGACGACGGCTGCGGTGGGGGCGGGTCGTGGGGCAGGGGTGCGACCGGGCCCGCTCGGGGGCGGCGTACGGCGGCGGCGTGGGCTCGGGGCGGTGGACGGCGCGGGCCGGGGCAGGGGCATGGCCGGCGACGATGGCGACGGTAGGGGGTGGGTCGTGGGGCATGGGCGCGACTAGGCACGGTCGAGGGTGGCGGACGGCGATGGCGTGGGCGGCGGACGGCGTGGGCGTGGGCTCGGGGGTGGCGGACGGCGTCGGCGTGGGCTCGGAGGCACGGGCGACGGCGACGGCGGCTAGGCAACCTGGCGACGTCGAGGAGGTCGGCGTCATCGGGGGCAACTGGCAATGAAATTCTGAATTTTTTGCAAAGTGTTTGCTTATATAGCAAAGCCTTTAGTCCCGGTTGGTGGCACCAACCGGGACTAATGCACCCTTTAGTCCCGGTTGATGCCACCAACCGGGACCAAAGGCCTCTTTTCAGCAGCCCAAAGGGCGGAAAGCGGCGGCCTTTGGTCCAGGTTGATGGCACGAACTGGGACTAAAGGGGGGCATTGGTCCCGGTTGGTGCCACAAACCGGGACCAAAGGGTGGCATTGGTCACGGTTCGTGCCACCAACCAGGACTAATGGCCTTACACAGCGGCGTGGTGGTGGGAGTTTAGTCCCACCTCGCTAGTTGAGAGCGTCGACCACCTGCTTATAAGCACTGTTGCCTCCTCTCTCTCGAACTCCTCTGAACTGCAGGCCTATGGGCCTAATCTGACACTTCTTTGCCTGTGGGCCTGCTGGGCCTTCTGCGGGCCTGAATCCTGGCCCATTGTAGGGTTTCTAGTCGTATTCAGGCCGTGGGGGCCCAGTAGGAGGCACTTGTTTTTGTTTTTTTGTTTTCTTTACTTATTGTTGCTATTTTTATATTTTTCCTAGTTTTTTTTTGTTTTCTTTTCTGCATTATTTATTTTCTTTTGTTTTTTGCTTTATTTTTAAATTCTTTTTGCTTTTAGTTTTAGAAAATTATAAACTTTCTGTTAGTGCCATTTATTTTCAAATTTGAAAATACTTTTTTTGTTTTTTTGTTTCCTTTCTTGCTTTATTTATTTTATTTTGTTTCTACTTACAACAAAATACTTATTGTTGATATTTTTAATTTTTTCCAGTTTTTTTGTTTTGTTTTTTGATTTTTTTTGTTTTTTGCTTTATTTTTAATTCTTTTTTGCTTTTAGTTTTAGAAAAATTATAAACTTTGTGTTAGTGCCATTAGTTTTCAAATTTGAAAACACTTTTTTTGTTTTTTTGTTTTCTTTGTTGCTTTATTTATTTTATTTTGTTTCTACTTACAACAAAATACTTATTGTTGCTATTTTTATTTGTTTCTAGTTTTTTTGTTTTGTTTTCTGTATTATTTATTTTCTTTTGTTTTTTGCTTTATTTTTAGTTCTTTTTGCTTTTAGGTCAACAAAATTATAAACTTTCTGTTAGTGCCATTAGTTTTCAAATTTGAATAGTTAAAATTTGAATTCTTTGAAATTTGTGTGAATCACAAGTTTGTGATTAACTTTACTAAAAAAATGAACATAGATGCACCTATAGAGAAAATTCAACCTAAATTCATAATAAATTTCTATGAATTTCAGAGAAATTCACTATGAATTTAGGTCAAATTCCCTGTATAGGGGCATCTATTTTCACTTTGAGAGGAGCTCAACAAGGCAGAGAGGGACGGGCTTATAAACCGGTGTGAGCGCCCTTCGGTTGGCGAGGTGGGACTAAACTCTGAGCGCAACGAGGACCAACCCTTTAGTCCCGGTTTGTGGCACAAACCGGGACTAATGGTCATGGGCCAGGGGCGAGGCGCATTGGTCCCGGTTCATGCGTGGAACCGGACCAAAAGGTCTAGACGAATTGGAACCAATGGCCCACGTGGCTGCCCTCTTGAGAGTGTTCTTGGTGAGAACGTAGTTGACAAGGAGCGAACCGGGATTAATGGTATTACGAGGGCCAAACCAGAAGACATTAAAGCATTTCAAATGAACTCTGAAAAAGTTGAAAGTTGGCATGGTATCATAGTTTCACCCACACAGCATGTGCATGTACAAAACGGAAAATGGTATCATACTTGTCTGTTACAAAGTTGGCATGGTATCATCATAATAGTTGCGGGAGAAAGTCTTCACTTTTTCTTCGCTTGTGTCATTTGCTTATTGCGCCGTAACCATGGATAATCTTCATCGTTTATCAGGATGCTGGGGTCAGCCTTGACTTTGAAGGGAGGAATTTCATGAAACTTTTCATAATCTTCAGACATGTCTGTCTTGCCCTCCACTCCCACGATGTCCCTTTTTCCTGAAAGAACTATGTGGCGCTTTGGCTCATCGTATGATGTATTCGCTTCCTTATCTTTT
Source organism: Triticum aestivum (assembly GCF_018294505.1). NCBI lineage: Eukaryota > Viridiplantae > Streptophyta > Magnoliopsida > Poales > Poaceae > Triticum > Triticum aestivum. Next base: position 72,662,511 of record NC_057801.1, on the reverse strand, counting down.
CTTTTTCTCGGTCCGGTAGACATGTCCTTCACATAGATAACCTGTGCCACATCATTGGCTAGGACGAACGGTTCATCAGTGTACCCAAGATTTTTTAGATCAACTATTGTCATTCCGTATTGTGGGTCTACATGTACCCCGCCTCCTGACAGATTGACCCATTTGCACTTAAACAAAGGGACCTTAAAATCATGTCCGTAGTCAAGTTCCCATATGTCCACTATGTAACCATAATATGTGTCCTTTCCCCTCTCGGTGTTGCATCAAAGCGGACACCATTGTTTTGGTTGGTGCTCTTTTGATCTTGGTCAATTGTGTAAACTGTATTCCCATTTATCTTGCATCCTTTCCAAATCGTAACAGTCGAAGATGGTCCCCTGGACAACAAGTACAACTCATCACAAACAGTGTTGTCACCTCTGAGACGTGTTTCCAACCAACTGCTGAAAGTCCTGATGTGTTCACATGTAATCCAGTCGTCGCACTGCTCCGGGTGTTTGGAGCGCAGACTGTTCTTGTGTTCATCGACATACGGGGTCACCAAGGTAGAGTTCTGTAGAACTGTGTAGTGTGCTTGAGACCAAGAATATCCGTCCCTGCATATTATTGAGTCCCTTCCAAGCGTGCCTTTTCCAGTCAGTCTCCCCTCATACCGCGATTTAGGGAGACTTATCTTCTTAAGGCCAGGAATGAAGTCAACACAAAACCCGATGACATCCTCTATTTGATGGCCCATGGAGATGCTTCCTTCTGGCCTAGCGCGGTTACGGACATATTTCTTTAGGACTCCCATGAACCTCTCAAAGGGGAACATATTGTGTAGAAATAAGGGCTCCAGAATGACAATCTCGTCGACTAGATGAACTAGGACATGCGTCATGATATTGAAGAAGGATGGTGGGAACACCATCTCGAAACTGACAAGACATTGCGCCACATCACTCCTTAGCCTTGGTATGATTTCTGGATCGATCACCTTCTGAGAGATTGCATTGAGGAATGCACATAGCTTCACAATGGTTAATCCTTGTACGCACCGCGGTAGAGGATGCAGTCATTAGGGCATGCATGTATCTTCTGCACCTCCAATCCTAGAGGGCATACGACCTTCTTTGCTGCATATGTACTGTCGGGCATTTCGTTATCCTTTGGAAGCTTCTTCTTCAATATTTTCAGTAGCTTCTCAAATCCTTTGTCAGGCACAACATTCTCTGCCTTCCACTGCAGCAATTCCAGTACGGTACCGAGCTTTGTGTTGCCATCTTCGCAATTGGGGTACAACCCTTTTTTGTGATCCTCTAACATGCGATCGAACTTCAGCTTCTCCTTTTGACTTTCGCATTGCGTCCTTGCATCGACAATGACCCGGCGGAGATCATCATCATCGGGCACATCGTCTGGTTCATCTTGATCTTCAGCAGCTTCGCCCGTTGCAGCATCATCGTGCACATCGTCTGGTTCCTCTTGATGTTCAGTAGCATCACCGTATTCAGGGGGCACATAGTTGTCATTGTACTCTTCTTCTTCGCCGTCTTCCATCATAACCCCTATTTCTCCGTGCCTCGTCCAAACATTATAGTGTGGTATGAAACCCTTGTAAAGCAGGTGGGTGTGAAGGATTTTCCGGTCAGAGTAAGACTTCGTATTCCCACATATAGGGCATGGACAACACATAAAACCATTCTGCTTGTTTGCCTCAGCCACTTCGAGAAAATCATGCACGCCCTTAATGTACTCGGAGGTGTGTCTGTCACCGTACATCCATTGCCGGTTCATCTGCGTGCATTATATATAATTAAGTGTGTCAAAAACCATTACAGAACATCATGAATAGATAATTAAGTGACCAAATTAATAGAAGTTCATCATCACATTAAAACCAAAGTACATACATAGTTCTCATCTAACAACATAAAGCTCTGCAGAGCATCTAAATTAATTAAACCATACATTGATACTATCTAAAACATTTCAATGTGAAAACAAATGCGATCATAATCGCAACCAAGGTAACAACTGATCCAACGGCATAATGATACCAAGCCTCGGTATGAATGGCATATTTTCTAATCTTTCTAATCTTCAAGCGCATTGCATCCATCTTGATCTTGTGATCATCGACGACATCCGCAACATGCAACTCCAATATCATCTTCTCCTCCTCAATTTTTCTTATTTTTTCCTTCAAGAAATTGTTTTCTTCTTCAACTAAATTTAACCTCTCGACAATAGGGTCGATTGGAATTTCCGGTTCAACAACCTCCTAGATAAATAAAATCTATGTAACGTTGGTCGGCATAATTTTCATAAACAATAAATGAACCAATAGTTATGAAAAGATAATATATACCACATTCGAATCATAGACAGGACGAGGGCCGACGGGGGCGGATATATACCACATTCGAATCATAGACAGGACGAGGGCCGACGGGGGCGGATACCAAAACCATCGCACTATATAAGATGCAATAATAAAAGTAAGAAATAATACAAGTATCTATCTAAACATACAAGTAAGAATATTTTTCTTTTCAGAAAGAAGATAAGAACAAGAGGCTCACCACGGTGGTGCCGGCGATGAGATCGGCGCAAGTGATAGACGGCGGTGAAGACGGGGACAGGGTGTGACGGACCGCTAAACCTAGACAAATATTGAGGAAAATGGAGCTTGGAGGTCGAGCTTGGAGAGGAGAAAGCTTAAGTAGTGTGGCTCGGGCATTCCATCGAACACCTTGTGTGCATAGGAGGTGAGCTAGAGCACCACCAAGCCCTCTCCCCCTCGGCGGCCAGAAAAAACAGAGCAGTGTGCTCTGCTCTTAAGCAAGGGGATATATATAGGCACCTCATTGGTCCCGGTTTGTGGCATGAACCGGGACTAAAGGGCAGCCTTTGGTCCCGTTTCATGCCACCAACCGGGACCAATGGTGGTGGGCCAGGAGCGAGGCCCATTGGTCCCGGTTCGTCCCGCCAACCGGGACCAAAAGGTCTAGACGAACCGGGACCAATGGCCCACGTGGCCCGGCCGGCCCCCGGGGCTCACGAACCGGGTCCAATGCCCCCATGGGTCCCGGTTCTGGACTGAACCGAGACTAATGGGCTGACTCAGCCTGGACCTTTGCCCCCTTTTATACTAGTGGGAGTCGGCGCGTACGGCTTGTAGGTATCCTTGGCCTTGTCGAGGGTGCGCCGGACTTCCGCCCACTTCTCGCACTTGTCAATGCGCTTGTAAACATGGAGGTACTTGAATTCGGCGTTGCTATTGCTCTGCCGATACAGGGAACATGCGCAGCAACTGCGCGGACGAACAAACCGTTGGCGGGCGCACACAGCGAAGAGAGAGGCGGGAGACCGGCGTGGCATACCTGATCCTCAACGCTGGCGCCGCTCTCCGGGCGAGCGGCGACCTCCTCGACGACCCCTTGCCATTTGTTGCACGCCCCCTGGATACGCCCCCAATGGTTCGCCATCGCCTTCGACCCGCGCTGCATGTAGACGCCTTTCAAGTAGGGGTCGACGAGCTTGCGCTCGTCGAACTCGGCCTTGATGCGCTCCTAGTACGTCTCGATGCTCTGGTTCGTGCCGTTGGTCGGGTCGAGGCAGACGACTTTCCATGCTTCGGCGAGGCATTCCTCCTCCTTGGACGCCCACTTGATGAGCGGCTTGCCTAACCTGGCCACCCGCTTCTTCTTCTTCTTGCCCCCCCTCACCGGAACAGTCGCCGGCTCCTCCTCCTCCTCCTCCTCGTCGTCGTCGTCCTCTTCCTGCTCCTCCTGCTCCTCGTCGCCATAGACGTAGCCGAGCTCGTCGTCCATGCCGCCGCTGAGATCCATCGTCTCATCCACGGTGAACCCGGGAGATGCGGCGGCCGCGGCCGAACCTGCCGCGATAATGTCGTCCATGTCGGCCTCGGTCTCGTCGGCGTCGCTGAGGTGCGAGAAGGGCAGCGCGCAACGGCGGGGAGGGGGCGTCGGGGAGGACGCGTACACGGGCGGCGAGTAGTTGTATGGAGGGTACTGCATGCCGGTGAAGGCCGGCGAGGGCATGCGCTGGGCCGGGTGTCCATGGGGGAAAGTGATGTTTGGGTTGAACCCACCGTGCGCGTCCCCGTCGCCGTAGCCCGGCGAAGACGATCCCCATGGCTACGGCGACGAAGAGCCGACGCCTTGCTGGCCCCAGGGCGCGTACTGCACGTGGTTGTTGGGTGGATTCATCATCCCCGCGCGAGTCGCCTCGGTCTCGGCCTGGTCCGCCGAAGCCGCAGCCGCGCGTACCGCGTTGTGACGGGCCTTCTTGGCGATGGCCCTGTCCCACCGGTCGGCGGTGACAGCCTCCCGTCGCTGCACTTCCACCCTCCAATCGGCGTTTGTCATGCCCGGTGGCTTGGACGGTGGCGCCCTCAGCTTCCCCTGCTTCGGCTGGGCGACGGAGGCGGTCGCGGTTGCAGCGGTGGACGACGTACTTCTTCGGTGGCATGGCGGCCGGCTGGGAGGCGAGTGGAAGGGAGATTGGCGGGAGGAAAGGAGAAAATGGGAGGGAAGTGAGGAAAAGCGGAAAGAAACAGCGGGAAGAGGCGCTCGACTCGCCGACAGGGCGGACCCACGCGCCCTTTTCGCTTGTGCCGGCGCCCCAGGCGCCCCCAGGGCGCCGGGTTCTGCCTGGGTCTGCCGGCACCAGTTTCGGCCCGAGCAGGCGAAAAACGAGCTTCGCGGGGGGGGGGGGGGGGGGGGGGGGGGCGACTGGGCCGTTTTTTCGGCGCCTGCGCGGCAAAAACGCCTGAAAAAGGCCTGTTGGGGGCGCGGCTGGAGATGCTCTAATTCTCATCTAGATGAGATCTAGTTACATCTTTTAGACTTATACCGTTGTTTCTCGTAGGATTATCATGTACCGTGCCACAGAGCTACAGAAAACTAATTGGGCGGGCCCGAAAGGAAAACACATAGTTTCTCTACTTTTTTTACCTAAAAGAAACATAAGGTTCCCTCTCCCCTCTTACGTTTCGTCTGACACCTTCGTTTAACTCCCTCGTACGTTCCCACCTCCCACCGTTTTCTAACCCCCACCCATATGGTTTTTCTATCCATCTGGTTTTCATTTAAACCGGTTTTCATCTAGAGTGCCAAATCAGATCAATAAAATCTTTCGTAATTAGTAACGCAATAAAGGTCACACGGGAAGGACTCAATTCACGGTGGGTAATCAAAGTCAATCCATCTAACCAATCACATTCAAAAGGAAAGGAAGGCATCAATAAAAAGGAGCGTATCAACTGCATTCGTAACAAGTATTTGGTAACAGAATAAAGTGGTCGAGAAGTAACCAATCACAGTTGAGGCATATAATCATCTTTCCTTGTTGTTACAGATCTCCCTTTTCTAAGCAATCCATCGGGCCTTCCCAAAAACGTACACCAACCTGATCCGAACTCAAAAAGACCTGCTCCTCATTCACCAATCCATGGGCCTTTCTTTTTTTGTAGTAGCTAGAGAAAACATTTTTTTCGGAACTTGTGGCGGCGGACGAACGAGGGCAGCTGCGGTGGGTGAACTATAATGGAGCAGTGGCGGCATATGTGAGCCCTCATCTCCTTTCAGTTCCAGATCCATGGCAGTGGTGACGGTCCTCCTCGTCTTCATTCACCCTACTAGGAGGCCGTTGCCCCTCCTCACGGACGTCCCTCCTCACATGCGGCATCAATGGAGGAGACGTCCACAGTCTCGCGCTCAGCGGCAGGAACAACAGATGTGGTGGTCCTCGTTTGGCCTTTAATCCCAAGGTACTTGGGAGACACACCACCGCAGTGAAAATCTTCTTCTTCTTTTTGTTTTGATTTTGGTAGATCCCAATAAATATGCAAGTTCTCTACCTCTACTACATCATATCAACGTCAGTTCTATATGTAAATTCTCTACTAAGAACGAGAGTTCATTGGTGACAAAATGAAGCTGATTTTAAGATTTTAATATGTCCAATTAAGCTGAACTAATGTTGTGTGCCGACCTAAAAACACATACACAACCTAAACTTTACATATTATGTGGGACAGTAGTGTGGCATCATCTTTTTCTGTTATCGACATTTTTTGTTAAATAGTTGTCCTACTTAATTCCTAACTCATCATATTACTCTTGATTTTTAGTCATGCTTGGAGCTTTGGTCTGCAGCTACATGAGATCAGAAAGCATGTCTTAGGCTAAAGGTAAAATTGTAGCTTGGAGGTGATTACATCATATGCTTTGGCGTGTAAGAGTGTTATGCTTTCTGTGACGTGGCTTGAAGTTCAGATATTTTGCAGTAAATATATATCTTCTACAGAGTCTTCTTTTTCATTTGGGTGTGGGACAGGGAGGGTTATGTTTTTTTCAAAAAATATAAGATTTCATTATTTTGTTTCACCATAGTTCATGTTTTATATAGATTTGAGAGGCACTTAACTTAATTTTCCTTTTAAATTGACTGATTGTCAACAAAAGAGATGAAAGAATACTTCAAAATGATCAAAAAAATGTCGAAACATAGAGAGCTCACGCACAATGTCAATAATGAAAGCGGAGGGTAATGAAGGGTAAAGAGAAATATGTCGCGTTAGTAGATGGCGTCTAAGGAGGCATGAGGATTGCATGTTAGGGAACGAGAACTGGAGATTACCACAAAAAAAGGAGAACCAGACATGATCAGTTTGCTACTATATGAATGGAGACCACATGTCATGATGTTGACACACAATTCTTAATTAGATCAATTGTTTCATTACTTTATTTAATTTTTGTTCTATGGCAACGCAAGGGCATTGAGAGGACGGAGGATCTCAAGGGAGCAAGAAAATATGAGAGGAATGATAGGTTTACTTATAATTCACAAATAATTTTTCTTCTTATCGAAATCTTGTAATTGCTCCATGTGTGAATCTGTCTCATGTTAACAACTATGTGATTTTGTGCTTAAAATTCAAAGCGTGGGTGCGAGCCGGATGAGGTATAAACGAAGTTGGCAAACATTGTTTGGGGAGATGAAGATATGGGCTTGTGGAATAGGGCGAGTGTTCAACTTAATGGCAAAAACAAATCAACTACATTTCGTTAAAAATGATTATGTATATATGCATGTAAATGCTAAAGGCATACATCTATTGTCAGTCAATTTTTGTGTCCCTGTTGAAAGCACGGGGAGTTAACTATTCTCCTAATGATCATTCCTTGAAAATCATGTTAACTATCAAATAAACCATATTTTGTTTGGTAAGTCAATAAATGATTACAATATAAAAACACGGACTGGATTTACATTTATTTACACAATCATGTAATATGGACAGGTAAATTGTGGGCTAATGTACAAAAATATTTATATCCCGTAGCAACGCACGGGCAAATTCGTAGTTCTCTCAAAAAGGCCGAGTGTTAACCTATACTCTTCAATATTTTGGACATGGGGTGGTCATCAGGCCTGTTCCATTCGGCCTTGTTTGTTGTAGCTCCGCCAGTGCCGTAAATGGTGCACCTGTCTACCAGAAAACCTAATTAATCTTGAACAATCAACTGCAACACCCACAAACTTCTCAGCACAACTTGAGAAACTGGAGGCTCGAGAGTGAGTGTGTCAGTTGTGGTGTCCATACTGCTGAGACTGGACTGAAGCTGGTGTGGATTAGTCTTGAGTGTGCGGTCCTAAACTACGTACGCAGGTCGATGATTCATCGTTGACTGGCTTGGCCAAGTACGCACGGACGAAGTCATGAAGCACTACTCAAATGTCGACAAACACAAGCAGCTGGGCATGCCATGGCCGCGACCGAAACGGTCTCACCGAGACCGACCGTACCCGTTCGATCCATGCATGCTCTGCACTGCAATACTGATGATCGAATCCCGCGTGCATGCACTATGTATGCACCATGCACTATGTACAAGCAGCTGGGCATGCCATGTGCCTCACTACTGTATATTTCGCTTCCGTATGTACATTGCATAGTCAGTCTTTGCACTGCATGTGTGTAGCCTGGCACGATCGATGGAGCTATATCTAGCTAGCTAGGGCAATGATGGATCATTGGACAGCAGATCGCAACCAATCAAACAGGTACGGTACTTCATGATGTTGTACTGTAGGTAGTAAGTACGTACATGCCTGATGTAGTGATGAGTACTACTGTACAAGTGTACACCCGCAAAAAAAGTACTACAAGTATAGCTCGATCGGCCTAGGGCGTCCTCGTCCTGATTGCGTTCGGACCGGGCATGCATGTGGCTGCATGAGCGGTAGTACGTACCGGTACAAAGTCATACATTTTGTGATATCGAAAATCATGCTCCCTCCTTAAAGAAATATAAAAGTGTTTACATTGCTAAAATAGTGATCTAAATGCTGTTATATTTCTTTAGAGAGGGAATACATCATGTTGTTGTTGTTGTTGTTCTGTAAAGAAGGAACTCCATGCCCGAGTCGTTCTGACGTCGGTGTTGTTACAACACGTGCTTACGTCACACTAGCTAAACTAGGTCAGAAAATCTTTAATTTCCTCATTCAGTGGTCCTTGTATAGCTCGTATAGGTTGGTCACAGACTCACAGGTCAACCCCACATCCCCTTTAACAGGAGGCAAAAAGACTTCCCTATTTCATGAAATAAGTAGAGTGAAACAGAGTACTCCCTCCTCCCTCCGGACTGGAATATAAGTTTTGCACGGAAATTTAGGTCATCAATTTAAGAGCATAAGGGCATCTCCAACGGCGACCCGCAAATTTTCTTCCGCATCCGTCCGCGGAGCCTAAGCGGAGAGAGAGGGAGCAGACCACGGACACGGATGCGGGAGGCCGCCATCCAACCGTAGCCACATATATTTCAAACACCTTTTCAACAAATTCATACAAACACGTCCGGATTTCATACAAACATGATGGATTTCATCCAAACACGTTATATTTTCATTAGATTTCGAACCCAGAAAAAAAATGACCCGACCCTAAACCTATCCTACGACAGCGGAGCCCATCGTCCAAGCCCTTCTCGTCCTCCATCCGCCGTCTTCATGACCACCGGCGATAAGATTGATGAAGTGAAGCTACGGTCTCCAGCGAGAAAAAGTAGAACACGGGAGACGAACTGGCCTACAGGGACACAAGGCCCTGTCCCCTCCCATGGAAAATAGATCCACCGAAGACCAACACCGACCGAATCCCCCGAGATCCGATGGGGACACACCTCCACACATCATTCTCCGACGCTACTCACACCATTGGGACCGAGATCGGACATGGGAGACACTATTCCAATCGAGGGCATGGCCACCGCCACACAGCCTTAATCAAAATGTTGTACCTAACAAAAACACGACGAGGTCCCTCCTGCCGGCAGGGTGCCGAGATCCTCCGCACCTTCACGGCCCAATGGCCATCGGAGGTGGGGCGGATCAGCGGCAGCGGTGGCGGGAGAAGGAAGGAGACCTTTTTTGTGGAGGAGAAAAGACAGCCACGTGGATTTGTGATACGTTGATGATGACAGACTTATACATTATGTTGTACAGGGCAGCAGAAAAAAGAACTGCATGCCTGAGTCGTTTTGTCTGGACGTCGTTGTTGTTACAACATGTACGTACGTCACATTAGCTAAACTATATCAGAAAAAAAAAGCTAAACTAGGTCAGAAAATCTTAATTTCCTCAGTGGTCCTTGTATACCTCGTAGGTTGGTCACCCCCACATCCCCTTCAAGAGGAGGCAAAGAGACTTGCCGTATTTCATCAAATAAGTAGAGTGAAACAGAGTACTCCCTCCGGATGGGAATATATATAAATCTGGCACAGGAATATATATAGGTCAATAATTTAACCAGCAAATCATATATAATACACCGTAAAAATATACCTTTAGAATCTTCATTCGGTGATGAATCTTAAAATATACTTTTTATGGTATACAACACATTTTTCACTAATCTAATTGATGATCTGAAAACCCATGCCCGATTTATACATCGGAGGAAGTATCGAGCTTAAAAACATCAACAGCCACACTGCAAGACTGGGGTGGCAACTTAAGAAAAACAACCAAAAAGAGGACTACTCTCGTGGCATGATAGCCCCAAGATGCTTCTCTCCCGCCAAAATCGAAACACACACCTCTTGCTTGTTTTTTTTCTAATGACCAACTCGTTAGGGTGTACACGTTATGGAAAATCTGGCCATTCCTCTCGTTCCAAAGCTCCCATGAGACGAGCATGACCAATGTGGCAATAGATTTTTCTCATAAGACTGTTGTAATGGCATTCATCCACCACATGGCAACAAATGCATCTTCACCTCCATGAATTGGGGTGAAAGCAACAAAAGCAACTTCATTCCATGAACTGTGGTGAAAATCATGGAGGCCCAACCAATAAACAATAACAACCACCCAGATGCAACAAGAAGATCCGCATTTGTAAAGAAGATGTACTGCGGTCTAAGGTCTAGAGTTTCAAAGCTTACAAAGTCTGCAACGGAGTCAACCCCACTTCTACAACCTATATGTTGTCGAAACACGATTGTGGATGACATGCCAAGCAAAGAACTTGCACTTAGGGGACGACACGACTTTTAAATGGTGAGAGTCATATTGGTGGAGTTCATGCCTAGAAGTTGCACCTTGTTGGTCTAGGACGAAGAATACTAACCCAAGATGGTGAACTTCCACCGAAACTTATCTGGCTCGCCAGGGATGAGAGATGATAGTCCACGAGCCTTGTCTGAAGGTCATACAATTGCAAGATGCACTCAAGAGTGAGGCCGTAATGTATATGGATGATGCCAAACCAGGTGTTGTCCTACAAAGCTCTCTTACTAACCATTTCTTGGATTTTGACTTATCGAAGATGAGAGGGGCCGTGTCTGTCGACCTTATCCCATCAACATATAAGGGAATTCCTAGAAGCTCACCTTTTTCCCGTCTCCAATAATGACGACGGTGGTCGTGTGGAAGCGAGGCCCATATCCTTGTTGTTTCATTGGTTTACGGTGCCAACCCACACCCTTTCCGGTCAGCCCAAGCGAACCAAGGCATTCATAATTTTTGCAGGCTTGAGATGCCAAGCCTCCGAGGTGACAGGGGCATCACTCATGATTCCGATTAACTTTATAATTCGCATTGGTGGCTTCATTAGTGCCATCCTATAGAAAAATTCCTCGGCAACTTGATGATGGCTTCTGATACTCAAGACGACAGTAGAAGGGGAGTCAGGTAGTAAGGGCATACGAGGTGAGGTCGATTTGCAGGCCACACTGAAGTGTTTTTCGTACAATGTTACCGCCAAAAGCACACGAAATGCGCTCAACGCCACAGGTTCTCACTTGTTGTGGTACTCAGAACCTTCTATGTTAGTTTACCTTATGCAGGTTTGGTCATCTATGGTTTGTTTACATGAGTCTATCATTTTATTTTACAATGATGTACTTTGTCTAGTATATAAATCAACATATATGGTTGAACCGTTTACTTACAAAAAGGTAAAAAACGCACTCCACGCGTGTCTCTTAAATCCCAGTCGTAGGGCAGAGGGATTCGTTGAGCGTGCAGGGTTCCTGTCCTACGGCGACAGTGCTCGGTCCATGGATCGGCCATATAATTGAGCGGAAAGCCTGCACTGGCTTGCATGCTTAGATATTGGCCCGTCCTTGCTGGTCTCCCTCCCGCTCTCCCCAGCGTGCGCCATGGACCATGCATCCATTTTCTTCCGTAGTACATGAAGATGAGCGATATATACTGGAGTACTTAATCAGTTCACTCAAAGCATTCTACGAGCTAGAGTAAACTGCATGCAATGCATACATGTCAAGCTGGCAAGACATATAAACGTGGGTACATGGTTTCCATCCATGCATATGTACGTACATTTGTACATGAATGTTGCATGGAGGTGACACCACCTGCAGATATATCTCTGCATGCCGGGGCGCCGGCATGCATGGCCCCGCGCGTGTCCATGTCACCTGCACACGGAAAAAGCATCGAGTAGACGGCCTGGGCTGCCCACCTCCTGCACGCAGACGCAGGTGTGTGTTGTAGGAGAAGAGGAAAAAAGGCGGACAACATGGGAACGTGATCGATCGATCGAGGCTGTCACCGGCTAGATGGCAAAGCTAGCAAAGCGAACGAGGCGACACCCGTGGGACCCATGCTTTTTCCATCGCGGTCCTCGCGCCCCAAAAGGCCCTATTTGCTACACGCACGCAGCCAAGTTCACTACATACACCTCTACTATTTGTGTAGCTCATATTTGCAGTCGTGAACAAGAACCGACGAGATCGAAACGGCATGATATTACCTACTCCCTCCGTTCCTATTTACTCGTTTGAACTAAAACCACGACGAGTAAATCGGAACGGAGGGAGTAGGTGGGATGTGTCGCCATCGTGTATGCAATGTGATGTTACGCAGTTGATCGAGATTCAACAAATCCATACTTCTCAAGTTAACATGCATGCGACACCCCGCAAAAATCATGGATGCGTTGAAACCGTGTTTTGAGCCAAAAGATCATGAGCTTTGCCTGTTTATTAATTGGACATAGAATTGACCAGTTCGTTTATGGAAATCAAGCTGAAACCCACACAACAGGATGAACCCACGTCTAGGGTAGGGCTTGAATCCACGCATTGCCGACAAGGGGGCGAAGGTAACCAACACACATGCCACCGAGGCACCCACTAACCAAAAGGGCACCCGTCCGTAACCAGAAGAGAATGGCCCCACGACACTACCAAAAACATCCTCGTTGTGTGAGAAAACAGAACACCATCTTTAAGTAGATCAGATCCAACATGATCGGCCCACACATGTACAAAAACAGGGCGAAGATAAACCCTGGGCACGCTGGACCATGGCTTGGAGCATAGACATTGTGCGCATGCGCATAGGTAGCGATGCACGACTTCCTGTAGCTAAAGTATAGTTTAGCAGGCCCGGCCCCTAGTCCAACCCTGCCCTCACCTCTGTATGAAAACACACAATTGTGAAAAGGTTTCACACATAGCAACACTAGGGAAACCTCACCAAGAGCACGGATGGGAGAAACTTTGACCGCGGAGAAGGAACAACCTCATAACTCTGCATTTTAAATTTGGATAGTACATTGTAATCTTCGGTCGAGAATTAGCACATACGGTTAAGGAGATAGTGGTTTTGAAAATCTAAAGAGAAAAAAGAATCCTATTTATACATCGTGTACATAAGAGGTGTGGTCGTAGCATTTGCAAGAAAAGCAAATATTCCCTTGTCTTGTTCTCAATCACCTTTAGAGGAACACAAGAACAAAGCTCCTCGACCCTTTTTGTGATAGCAATAGGCATGGGCACAACCATTTCTTAACTACCTAAATAATCGATACTTAGATACCGATCTTGCATTGCATGCAGGTTTCCTAACGTGCAGGATGCAGCAGCAACGCCCATGGGGAACACAAAAAATGTTCTGTCATTAAAGCGAAAAGGATGAATCGTTCGTACCGTGTGCATGTGTTTCTTTGGGTTATCCATGCATGGAAGACCCTCCTGGTGCATTATTTTTTACATATATTACGCCATATCCGTGTACGTTTTCGTACTTCCATGTCTATGCATGCATGTTGTCAGTCACATGCATGCGATGCCTTTCTAACTTTGTAATATAAGTATATTATACCATTTTCAAAAAGATTATCAAATATGTGATCTTTTGTAAAGAGGATGTGATGAACAAGAACAATTTTAGTACAGGCAGGACAGTAATTAAGTATTTATTATGGTTCAAAACAAGTTCTGTTATGACAAGGTGGCATCTTGGTGAGAAAAGTGTACACATCTATGTCAGGTTTTTTTTTTCTGTATCAATTATTTCTAAGTCGTCGGCCAAAATTGTTTGTCTGAATTCTGGCTTCATTATTTGTGAAGTGCAAATGAGATGATGAAATTTTGACTTCGTGACTATCATGGACCGAGAAGGCAAGAAATACACATTTCTAAGTCTTTCTAAGTCATATAGTCACTCCCATTCTCTTGTCACTCACTCCCCGTGAGGGTCAGCAGTGTGTCTTCGTCTTCACCTCCTCCTCCTTGCGGCGACCTCTCATGAACGCATCACTGCCCCTTGAGAGTGAGAATCAATTGCACGAGTTAAGAGCTATCATCGGTCCATCTAGGGCCAGTTCTTTTGGTGGCTTAAAAAATAAGCCACCTCCTCCCCAGCTTTTCTCATAAACCGCATCCCTCATTCATTAGGGCTTCTGAAATGTGAGCTTCATGGTATAACCTTAGTATAATACAAAATTAAAACAAGGTCGCTTCACTGTATAATGCTTAACCATGTAAATCTGATCAATGAATCTGGTGATCTCATGCTCATCTGACCAATGAATTTCCACACGTAGCTAGGGTTTGCCCACGTGCATGTATATATCAATTGATATTAACAAAAAAAAAGGAAAATAAAAGATACTACTACATGATTAGGCCATGATGGGGGTTCGGAAGGGTCTTCTAAAAGTTGACAATCATGGCAGCGAAACAGTTGCTTTAAGCCATACTCCGGTACGTTTTAACCGTTTAATCAATCAACGCAGATGGATGGATCCGTATGCGCATATGCACGGTCGCCCTTTTGGAAAGAAACTCTCAGATGCGCGCGCTTCCTTAAAGAAAGCGGCCCCAAAACCTTGCCATGCATCTTTCCTTTCCCCCGATGCCTTTCTTTTGTTGGCTTTCAAGTCCTTGTATTGTATGTAGGCCTCTCTCCTTTTTATATCGATGTGATGCTAGCACAAGACCCGATCCGACCGCTCATCTGATCATGTGTGTCGGAGACCGCGCAGAAATACGGGTCTGTGTTGATGGTGTGCTTTTTCTTTCTTGGCGCCTCCTGCTCAAATGCAATATGCAAGACGGGATCCATGCGTCCCATCTACTGTATGTACGTCTGGACAACAGTACGGTGATTGATATGTGCTCCTTGTCATCTACATGCATGCATCGATATCGATCAGGGCTGTTGCAAGCTTGGCAACTGGCAAACAGCGCTAGGATCTAGGTTACCCTAGCTAGGGCGGACGTGTGCAGCTGGAATCAGGGAAATTAACAAGCCTAAAGTTCCCTTTTAGGACTCTTTGATTCATTGATACATACTGTACTAGACAATTGCTGTGAATGTGCTAGCTTCCACAACAATTTTATTTTCATCAAGTATCGATGTGTGCTCAGCTGGAATAATCATGGAAATCCCCAAGCTAAAAGGTCTTTTTTTAGTACTGCCCTGATCATCCTCAAGTATTGAAGTTGTCCTAAGTATAAAAAAAAGGACACCGATATCTGGTGATCGTCACCTGGGGGTTGCCTCCCAGCGAACGATTTGATCACTAGGGGATGATCGAGCAAACAAAAATGTTCGCTGAAATGGCCTTTAAGCACCACAAAAACAAGCAGGTACGAAAGTTTCTCTATGTATAATGCCATGTAAAGTACTACCTCCGTCCTGGTTTGTTGGTCTCCTTCACATTTTGTACTAAATTTTGACTTTAGATTTAACTAACAAAATGTTAATGCATGTAACCAAAAATAATATCATTGCAAACTATGTTCAAATATGAATCCAACTATATAATTTTTGGTGATATACATTATTATTTTCTTAGTTAAATCTATAGCCAAAGTTTGGCACAAAATACTAAGAGACGGACTAACCTACTAATTTAGTGCCCAACATCAGTTGTTGTTTTTTGCTTGTTTTCAGAATATCAGTACCAAGCAAAGTCCAAATGCCACGAAATTTTTTGAAGATTTTTTCTGGCAATAAGAGACACTCGAAGCTTCAGGAAGGAACGTGAAGACGAATGAGTGGCCCACTAGGCGCTTGGGGCGCGCCCTGGTACATAGTGGGGCCCACAAGCCTCCGTTTGACCTAACTCCACCTATATAAATTCCCAAAAATCAGGAAACCTACCCGGGAGTCCACGAAATACTTTTTCCACCACCGCAAGCCTCTATTCTCGAGAAATCCCATCTGGGGACCCTTTCTGGCACTCTGTCGGAGGGGGAAACGATCACGAAGGGGTTCTTCTTCATCCTTTCTGCCCCTTCGTTGATGCGTGGATAGTTTACCACAGACCTGCGGGTCCATAGTTAGTAGCTAGATGCCTTTTTCTCTCTTTTTGATTCTCAATACAATATTGTTCTCCTTGCTGTTCTTGGAGATCTATTTGATGTAATGACTTTTTGCGGTGTGTTTGTTGGGATCCGATGAATTGTGAGTTTACGATCAGATCTATCCATGAATATTATTTGAGTTTTCTCTGAACTCTTTTATGCATAATGAATATAGCTTCGTATTTCTTCTCCGATTTATTGGTTTAATTTGGCCAACTAGATTGATTTATCTTGCCATGGAAAAATGTGATTTGTAATGGTTCGATCTTGCGGTGCTCAATCCCAGTGACAGAAAGGGACATGACAAGTATGTATCATTGCTATTAAGGGTAAAAAGATGAGGTTATTCATACGTGAGTTTATCTTGTCTAGATAATGTCATCTTGCTTAAAGCATTACTTCGTTTTTCCATGAACTTAATACACTAGATGCATGCTGGTAGCGGTCGATGTGTGGAGTAATAGTAGTAGATGCATAATCGTTTCGATCTACTAATCTTGGACGTGATGCCAATGTATGATCATTGCCTTGGATATCGTCATAATTATTTGCTTTTCTATCAATTGCCCAACATAATTTGTTTACCCACCGTATGCTATTTTCTCGAGAGAAGCCCTCTAGTGAAAACTATGCCCCCCGGGTCTATCTTTTATCATATATTAAAACTAAAAATACCATGTTGTAATTTTCTTTTATTTAATTTATTTTGTATTTTTGTCAAATCTATCTATCAAAACCTATACAATTTAATCTTGCTCATAACCATTGAGGGATTGACAACCCCTCTACGCTTTTGGGTTGCACGTATTTGTTGTTTGTGTGCAGGTACTGTTTACATAGTGTTCCTTGGTTCTCCTACTGGATTGATAACCTTGGTTTCATAACTGAGGGAAATATGCATCTCTATTGTACTGCATCATCCTCTCGTCTTCGAGGAAATCCCAACGCAGCTCGCAAGTAGCAACCAGGAAGGAGGTAGTAAGTATAAGATACAAAAAAATGCCAAGAGAACTAGAGTACAAAAAGTTTCTCTAAAAATACGCAATGTTTTGAGTACATAAAAATGCCATGTCAATTTAAAATAAAATTGACATGGTTCCTAGAACATTTTGTCTTAAGTGTCATGGCAAACAATGCCATGGTCTATTTAATAAAAATGCAATGGTCTATTTCATAAAAATTGCCATGGTCTAATAAAAATGTAGTTCTACAAAATGTTAAAAATTCCATGGTCTAATTAAACAAAATATGCTATGCAATAAATGATAAAAATGCAATGGTATAATTATTAAAAATGCCATGATCTATTTAAATAAAAATACCATGGTCTAATAAAAAATGGCATGCTACCTATGATGAACATGCCATAGTCTAATTAATAAAAATGGCATGCTAAAAAAATGATAAAAATGCCATGGTCTAATTAAATAAGAAATGACATGCTACCTATGATAAACATGCCATGGTCTAATTAATAAAAATGCCATGCTAAAAAATAATAAAAATGGCATGGTCTAACTACTAAAAATGCCATGACATATTTAAATAAAATGTCATGTTGTTATAAAAAATGATATGCTACCTATGATAAACATGCCATGGTCTATTTAATAAAATTCCTTGCTAAAATGATAAAAATGCCATGGTCAAATTAAATAAAAAATGCCATGCTACAAATGATAAAAATACCATTGTCTAATTATTAAAAATGCCATGGTCTAATGAAAATGCCATCTTACCTATGAAAAATGCCATTGTATTAATTAATAAAAATGCCATGATACAAATGATAAAAAAGTTCCATGGTATAATTAATTAAAATGCCAAGCTACGTATGATAAACAAATGCATGCCAAAGTTAGGAACTTGTTATCTAATGAACACATGGTATCTTTTGGCAAAATAGAAATATAATGGACACCCAAGCACAATTACAAAATTTGTTTCTTTGAGAAAAGATGGCAAAAATTTATCTGGTCACATGTTCTCTACAAAAAAGGAAAATGTCGTGGTATATACAATACAATTGCCATATTCTCTGCAAAAGAAATGTTCCTACAAAATATATTTTTTCCATGGGGACACGAGTTACAATGCCATGGGACACATTGTTAAAAAGCAGAACAAACTGATATGGGACACATTTTGCATTCTTAAGAAGTTGATCCCAATTCTCTCAACATGAAAAGTGTCCACTTCAACATCCCACTATGCAACACATTTAAGTCTTCTTTCCCAGTAAGCCATGCAAAATTTGCCACATAAGCGAGTCATGCATTTAACTTATAAATTACAATTATTTTTGCATTAGTCTATTCATGTAGCGCTGCCACATCATATATTCATGCTAGTCATCCTTCACATTTTTGTTCAAATCTATTTTAGACAATTTCTTTTATTTATTTTTAGGCTTATACTTTCTTTTTATTAGATTTAGTTATTTTTGTCAACTAGTTACACATTTTTTAACAAAGTTACCACAACAATGCGCGGGGAGAGAGTCATCCTCACTACTCTATTTCAGAGTTGCACATTAAATCCAAGTCATCTTCTGCTGCAAAGCATTTTTTATTGTTATTTCTTACTCCTTTTATCCTTATCTTCTGCCCCTCTCTTTCAAATTATTTATTACACTACCATCCCGCTGCAATGCACGCGGTATTGTCTGGTTGTTAAAATGCCATGGGACACACATCGTTAAAATGCCATGGGACATATTAAAATGAACAATTTTTTGAAAAGGAAATACATTAATATCATGTAGATACCAATTACACCCAGCCTCTGCACCTACAAGATGTCGCAACAACATCCAGGATGCACATAAACAAAGAAAAAATAGAAAAAAACAAAGGTCCCATCACAACGATCGACTTCTCTCAGCAGCCACGCACAAACCACCAACAAATACAACATGCGGAAAACATAGAAGGTCTTCAAAAGCAACGCCTCCAAGAAGGCAAAGTGCACAAGCACCATCGTTGCCTGATCCAAGATCTTAGGTTCTCACCCTGGAGAAGTCCGAGCTCTCAAAACAATTCCTTCACTAAGGAAATTGCCAGGCACAACCACGGAAGGTCAGACCTTAGGTTTTCATCCTGAAAGTCACGGTTCGGCACCTGAGGAGCACCACCAAAAATGAATTTCTGCAGTGCTACCACCCCCGCTTGACACTACTGCTCCTGAGAGTTACCAAACACTTGGCTGACTCCATCGCCTCAAAGGCTCTGTCCATCTAACTAGTCCTCTATTCTCAGCCACCATGACCTTCTCCATAGTTGTCAACACCATAGAAATCGAGAAGTCGACATGTCCCATGGTGTCAAAAAACAATAGAGCTCGCGTCACGCCATCATGGAACCTCGTAGGCTGATATGGCGTGCATGACCGAATTCTATCCGATCTAGATATCTTGGGCAGGATCTCCGGCAGCAGTTCTGGAGCATGTCTATGACCAAATCGAGGAGGACCGATCATGTAGGACGTTGCCATGATGCGAAATGAGCACAAGGACAACTACCATTATTTTCACGGCAGCAGGCCCCCACGCCGCCCCGATCTAGCCCGCCGCCACTTGCCTACCAACATCCATGGCTTGAAGCCTGTTGACCAGAGCCCCATGTGGCATCAGCCAACGAGGCACACGGCCGACCGTAGCTTTGGGACGAGCTCCACCAACCCACCCAGATCAGATTGGAGGGACCGACAGCCCAAGCCGTCGCTGCAAGCCAGGGCACACCACCGGGCAGAGCCACACCACACCAGTCATGGAACAGCTCCATCGCCGCCAGACCGAAGCCTCGCCCTCACCAGATCGGAGCCGCACCGCTGACAGGGAGGGAGAGGAGTCACGCCCATGCAAGGCACCACCGGCGCCGGTGATACATCTCCAACATATCTATACTTTTTTTTATTGTTCCATGCTGTTATGTTATCATTCTTGGATGTTTTACAATCATTTTATAGCAACTTCATATCATCTTTTGGGACTAACCTATTGACATAATGCCCAGTGCTAGTTGCTATTTTTTTCTTGTTTTTTACTTCGCGGAAAATCAATACCAAACGGAGTCCAAAGCAGCGAAACTTTTTGGAGATTTTTTTTGGACCAGAAGACACCTGTTGGGCCAAAGAAGTACCAGAGGAGGGCTTCAAGGGGAGCACAACCCACCAGGGCATGCCCGAGTGGGTTGTGCCCACCTCGCCCACCTCCCGCACCCCCTCTTTGCTCTATAAATACCCTCAAAATCCAAAAATCCTAGGGGAGTTGACGAAACACAATTCTAGCTGCCGCAAGTTCCAGAACCACCAGATCCAATCTAGACACCATCACAGAGGGGTTCATCATCCTCATTGGTGCCTCTCCAATGATGCGTGAGTAGTTCATTGTAGACCTACGAGTCAGTAGTTAGTAGCTAGATAGCTTCCCCTCTCTCTCCCTCTCTCTCTCTCTCTCTCTCTCTCTCTTTTGATTCTCAATACAATGGTCTCTTGGATATCTATTTGATGTAACTATTTTTGCGGTGTGTTTGTTGGGATCCGATGAACTTTGAGTTTATGATCAGATCTATTTTATGTCCATGAGTCTTCTTTTGATCTCTTATATGCATGATTACTTATAGCCTCGTATTTATTCTTCGAATCTTTGGTTTAGTTAGGCCGACTAGATCAATTTTTCTTGCCATGGGAAGAGGTGCTTTGTGATGGGCTCGGTCGTGCGGTGTTCTTTTCCAGTGACAGAAGGGGCAGCAAGACACGTATTGATCGTTGTTATTAAGGATAACAAGATGGGGTCTATTCCTACGTGAATAGATCTTGTCTACATCATGTCATCGTTCTTATTGCATTACTTCGTTTCTCCATGAACTTAATACACTAGATGCATGCTGGATAAAGGTCGATGTTTGGAGTAATAGTAGTAGATGCAGGCAGGAGTCGGTCTACTAATCTTGGACGTGATGCCTATATAATGATCGCTGCCTGGATATCATCATAATTATTTGAAGTTCTATCAACTGCCTAACAGTAATTTGTTTACCCACCATATGCTATTTTCTCGAGAGAAGCCACTAGTGAAATCTACGGCCCCCCGGTCTATTTTCTCAACATATATTTTTAGATCTATATTGCTATTTCCCTTTTTATTTATTTGCATCTTTTATTTTTAGAACTATATTATCAAAAACCCAAAAATACCTCGCTGAATTTTATTTCCATTATATGAATCTATCCATCTACCACAATTTTTATCCCGTCAACGTGACAATTTCTAGCACCGTTACCCGAAAGGGATTGACAACCCCTTTAACACGTCGGGTTACAAGTATTTGTTCTTTGTGTGCATGTACCATTTATATAGTGTTGCTTGGTTCTCCTACTGGTTCGATAACCTTGGTCTCATCACTGAGGGAAATACCTACCGTAGTTGTGCTACATCATACTTTCCTCTTTGGGGAAATACCAACATAGTTCAAGCGACATCAGCCGGCACTGCTTGGGCTTCGCCCAGCAGAGACCCTCGGCGGCAGCGAGGGAGAGGGGCTTGATGGGAGGGTCGACAGCCGGTGGGACTAGGGTTCCCCCGAGCCGCCACTACGAGCGATGTGGTGGTCGGGAGTATGCATGGTCTATAACTGAAAATATGATAAACGCCAAGATGTTTGATATGTCTCCATCGTATCTATAAGTTTTGATTGTTTAATGCTAATATTCTACAAGTTTCATATACTTTTGGCAAATTTTAGTACTATTTTTGGGACTAATATATTGATCCAGTGCCCAATGCTAGTTCCTGTTTGTTGCATGTTTTTTGTTTCGCGGAACATCCATATCAAACGGAGTCAGAACGCGATAAAAACTTACAGAGATTTTTTTTCGAATATATGTGATTTTGGGGAAAATGAATCAACGCGAGACGATACCCTAGGGGCGCGCCCTCCTACCCGGGGTGCGCCTGGAAGGCTTGTGGCCACCCCGTAAGGCGGTTGGTGCCCTTGTTTCGTCACAAGAAAGATAATATCCAGATAAAATCGTGTTAAAATTTCAGCCCAATTGAAGTTACGGATCTTCGGGAATTTAAGAAACGCGAAAGGCCAGAATCTAGGAATGCAGAAACACGGAGAGATCAAATCTCGGAGGGGCTCCCGCCCCTCCGCCGCCATGGAGGCCAAGGACCAGAGGGGAAACCCTCCTCCCATCTAGGGGGAGGTCAAGGAAGAAGAATAAGAAGGAGGGGGGCTCTCTCCCCCTTTCTCCCGGTAGCACCAGAACGCCGCCGGGGCCATCATCGTGATGGCGATCTACACCAACAACTTCGCCGCCGTCACCACCAACTCTCTCCCCCTCTATGAAGTGGTGTAACACCTCTTCTCCCCGCTGTAATCTCTACTTAAACATGGTGCTCAATGCTATATATTATTTCCCAATGATGCATGGCTATCCTATGATGTTTGAGTAGATCTATTTTGTCCTATAGGTTGATTCATGATCATGATTGGTTTGAGTTTTATGTTTTATTATTGGCACTTTCCTATGGTGCTCTCCGTGTCATGCAAGCATGAGGGATCCCTGCTGTAGGGTTTGCAATATGTTCATGATTTGTTTATGGTGGGTGGCGTGGGTGACAGAAGCACGGACCCGAGTAAGTAGGTTATTTGCGTATGGAGTAAAGAGGACTTGATACTTTAATGCTATGGTTGGGTTTTACCTTAATGATCTTTAGTAGTTGCGGATGCTTGCTAGAGTTCCAATCATAAGTGCACATGATCCAAGTAGAGAAAGTATGTTAGCTTATGCCTCTCCCTCATATAAAATTGCAATAATGATTACCGGTCTAGTTATCGATTGCCTAGGGACAAATAACTTTCTTGTGACAAAATCTCTCTACTAAAACTAATAGTTGATTATTTATCTAAACAACCCCTATATTTTATTTACGTGCTCTTTATTATCTTGCAAACCTATCTCCTTACACCTACAAAGTACTTCTAGTTTCATACTTGTTATAGGTAAAGCGAATGTTAAGCGTGCGTAGACTTGTATCAGTGGTCGCTAGAACTTTAAGAATGATGTCTACTACACAACCATCTTCTTGTATACGTTGTTGGGCCTCCAAGTGCACATGTTTGTAGGACAGTAGCAAATTTTCCTCAAGTGGATGACCTAAGGTTTATCAATCTGTGGGAGGCGTAGGATGAAGATGGTCTCTCTCAAACAACCCTGCAACCAAAGAACAAAGAGTCTCTTGTGTCCCCAACACACCCAATACAATGGTAAATTGTATAGGTGCACTAGTTCGGCGAAGAGATAGTGATACAAGTGCAATATAGATGGTAGATATAGGTTTTTGTAATCTGAAATTATAGAAACAGCAAGGTAGCAAGTAACAAAAGTGAGCGAAAACGGTATTGCAATGCTTCAAAACAAGGCCTAGGGTTCATACTTTCACTAGTGCAAGTTCTCTCAACAATGATAACATAATTAGATCATATAACAACCCCTCGACGTGCAACAAAGAGTCACTCCAAAATCACTAATAGCGGAGAACAAACGAAGAGATTTTGGTAGGGTACGGAACCACCTCAAAGTTATTCTTTCCGATCAATCCATTGGGCTATTCCTATAAGTGTCACAAATATCCCTAGAGTTCGTAGTAAAATAACACCTTAAGGCACAAATCAACCAAAACCCTAATGTCACCTAGATACTCCAATGTCACCACAAGTATCCACGGGTATGATTATACGATATGCATCACACAATCTCAGATTTATCTATTCAACCAACACAAAGAACTTCAAAGAGTGCCTCAAAGTTTCTACCGGAGAGTCAAGACAAAAATGTGTGCCAACCCCTATGCATAAGTTCACAAGGTCACTGAACCCGCAAGTTGATCACCAAAACATACATCAAGTGGATCACGTGAATATCCCATTGTCACCACAGATAAGCACATGCAAGACATACATCAAGTGTTCTCAAATCCTTAAAGACTCAATCAAATAAGATAACTTCAAAGGGAAAACTCAATCCATTACAAGAAGGTAGAGGGGGAGAAACATCATAAGATCCAACTATAGTAGCAAAGCTTGCGGTACATCAAGATCATGCCAAATCAAGAATACGAGAGAGATATCAAACACATAGCTACTGGTACATACCCTCAGCCCCGAGGGTGAACTACTCCCTCCTCGTCATGGAGAGTGCCGGGATGATGAAGATGGCCACCGGTGATGGATCCCCCCCTCCGGCAGGGTGCTGGAACAGGGTCCTGATTGGTTTTTTGTGGCTACAGACGCTTGCAGCAGCGGAACTCCCGATCTAGATTTATTTTCGGGGGTTTCTGTATTTATAGGAATTTGTGGCGTCGGTTTCACGTCAGGGGGGTCTGCGAGTCAAACATGAGGTAGGGGCATGCTCCCTGGGGGGTAGGGCGCGCCCCCACCCTCATGGATGACTCGGGACTCTTCTGGCCCAACTCTTTTGCTTCGGGGGCTTCTTTTAATCCATAAAAAATCTCTCTAAATTGGCAGGTCAATTGGACTCCGTTTGGTATTCCTTTTCTGTAAAACTCAAAAACAAGGAAAAACAGAAACTGGCACTGGGCTCTAGGTTAACAGGTTAGTCCCAAAAATCATATAAAATAGCATATAAATGCATATAAAACATCTACGATGGATAATATAATAGCATCGAACAATCAAAAATTATAGATACGTTGGAGACGTATCAAGCATCCCCAAGCTTAATTCATGCTCGTCCTCGAGTAGGTAAATGATAAAAATAGAATTTTTGATGTGGAATGCTACCTAACATATTTATCAATGTAATCTTCTATATTGTGGTATGAATGTTCAGATCCATAAGATTCAAAACAAAAGTTTAATATTGACATAAAAACAATAATACTTCAAGCCAACAAACAAGGCAATTATGTCTTCTCAAAATAACATGGCCAAAGAAAGCTTATCCCTACAAAATCATATAGTTTGGCTATGCTCCATCTCCGTCACACAAAATACTCAAATCATGCACAACCCCGATGACAATCCAAGCAATTGTTTCATACTTTGATGTTCTCAAACCTTTTCAACTTTCACGCAATACATGAGCATGAGCCATGGACATAGCACTATGGGTGGAATAGAATGGTGGTTGTGGAGAAGATAAATAGAGGGAGATGGTCTCACATCAACTAGGCGTATCAACGGGCTATGGAGATGCCCATCAATAGATATCAATGTGAGTGAGTAGGGATTACCATGCAACAGATGCACTAGAGCTATAAGTGTATGAAAGCTCAAAAAGAAACTAAGTGGGTGTGCATCCAACTTGCTTGCTCATGAAGACCTATGGCATTTGAGGAAGACCATCATTGGAATATACAAGCCAAGTTTTATAATGAAAAATTCCCACTAGTACATGGAAGTGTCACACCCTAGCTAGTTCATGCATTAGAGTGTTGCATCATGTCTATTTTTCTCAACAGAAACTTGAAATGGGGATGACAGAACCCCCAGCCCCCTCTGAATCCAACTAGGGTTTACTAAAAATATTTTCAATGAACCTGAAATGCCCTTCCAAAATGTCCATCATTTTTGTCTTGGTTCAGAACCTCTGCCAAAAGTGATGCACAATTTTCTAGGTCATCCTAAGGTCTTTGAATTAAATCATATGGTATTTTCATTTGGGCATTTAAATACTATAAAATATTTGAAATGCTCAAATAATCATAAACTAAAATGTTTACTGTTGGATATATTCTAAACAGTAGCCATGATTAGTTTCATGATTTTTGTAAGTGTCTAGGTATTTTTAATAAGTCCACAAACGTACAGAATAATAAAAAACAGAAAAATAGGGAAAGTCTTACCTGGCGCCACCTAGCAGGCCCACCTGCTGGCCCAGCCCAGCCACCGCTCCAGCGAGCTGCTTGGCTTGGCCAGGCAGGCAGGCAGCTACTCGACGGCGAGCACAGCATGCATGCCACGCAGCTGCCCGCCGCCTCGCCGCTCCCCTCGTCCAACTGATGATGGGGAACGAACCCTCTCCCTCTCCCCGACCTCGCAGACACCCGCTCCCCCCCTAGCTCCTCTCCCTCGCTCTCCCGCACCATGGCCGACGCCACCGTCGCCGCACCCTCGCCGTAGTCGCGCTCTCTGTCAACCCCACGCTGCGCCACCGTGTCCAGGAGCTTCGCCGCCCTCTGCTCCTTCGAACAAGCCGAGCCCCGAGCGCTCGCTTGCCCTGAAGCCACTGCCCCGACCTCGTTCGACCTCGCCACTGCCGGAGATCCCCTTCGCCGTCGCCGCCGCACCAGCTCATCTCCGACCACGCCATTTGGTTCCTCGAGATCGCCGTGAGCCTGGCTACCTTCTCCCCCTTCCCTTTCTCGCTCTCGTGCACCACCGCGAGCACACATAGCTCACCCGCACGGACCACGCGGAGCTCGTCGCCGACGTGTCTCCGCCACCCCACCATGTCTAACGCACTCACCGCGTCCCCAGGGGCCCAACGCACCTCACCACGTGCCTCACCGTGCCCCGTAGCCTCGGATTCGTCTTCACCCGACTCCGGCGACCGCCAAAGTCGTCGCCGGCGACGTTTCCGGCCGCCTCGAGCTCAACCACCGCCACCAAGAGCTATGGTTTGCTCCCAGCTACACGTAGATGCCCTCCGCCGCGCATTTGGTCGCCGGAATGCACAAAACCACTCTCGCCGCCGCGTTCGGCCTCGCCGGCGGCTAGACGCCGGCGTGTTTGACCTTGACTTTGACTAGGGTGGGTCCAGGCTGACTCCCCTGAGTCTATGACAAGTGGGCCCCCCTCTCTGCTAATTAACCCAGTTTAGATTTAACTAAATTTAGTTAGTTAATTAACTACTGACATGCGGGACCCACTGGTCAGTTTGACCTGGACCGGCCTGTTGACCTGCTGAGGTCAGCATGACATCATGCTGACGTAGTAATTCTTTTCTGGAATTAAAAAAAATCTAGAATGATTTATAAATTCCAGAAAATACCCCAAACTTCAAAAATTCATAGTAAATCAACCGTAGCTCCAAATGCAAAGTTTTATATATGTAAAATGATCAGAAAAATCCAATATATCCATCTGTACTGGTTTCATGCATGTTTAAGCAAGCTAACCTGATGTTTAGAGCAGAACTAGATTAAGCACTTATAAGGGCCATGTATGAGTTTGAAACTTGAATCTTTGATTCAAAATGGTTCAAACCCATCTGGTTTTAGTTGCATTAGCCCAACACACTCATATTGCCATGTTTCATGCATGCATCATATTGTTGCATATTGTTTGGTGATGATTGTGTATCGGTGCTCTCTGCGGCAGGTCCTGCCCCTGAGGAGTATCGTGATTACCCCAACGAAGAACAATATCAGTGCATCGACCCATCAGGCAAGCAACCAACCATTTGATCATATTGATACAATGCCATGTTCTCGCTTCTGCTCTCTTTTACTGCATTAAGACAACGCGTTTCAAACTGTTGTGTGCTACGGTAGTTGAACCCATTTCCTCTGCATGACCTGTCATTGCCACAGTAACTAGATAAAACCCACTAGCATGTGTAGGAGTTGATTAAGCCATATGTATGTGTTGTTCCTACCTTGCTATGCCTGCTATGCTTAGAGTCGTGTCTGGTCTGGTTCATCTGGGTGATGGGCTAGAGTGAAATGATCATGCCGGTAATGAGAGTGATGTGGTGATCATGATTTGGTAAAGGTATCGATGAAAGGCCATGTAGGAGTACATGGTGGGTTGTTTCATTGAAGCCGACCTTAAGCACTGAGATCTGTATGTGTGATTTAAGATACAGCTACTACCATGCATTGGGCCCTGAAATATGACCCCGCTCGACTTCTTATTCACCCTAGTCCTCTGTCCAGGAGTTGCAAGTAGTTTCTGGTGTTTGTAGCTTACTGGAGGCCGTGGGCAGCGCTGACCCGCGGGGTGGGCTGTGATGTGGTAGGTACGTGGCCGGGAATACCGGGCACCCGTTAGGTGTCACGGAACCCTATACACATCGTTCGGGGCCGTATGTGGAACCCCGGTCGGACTCCCTGCGGATGGAACCTGAATAGGCGATAAACCTGGACTAGAGACTTAGGTGTTTAGGTAGGTCATGGTCTACACCCACGTCGGCTTTCGCTTGAAGTCTGCCGAGCACATGTCGTGTGCAGACGCTAAGTGGTGGAAACATGTATGAAGAAGTACACCCCTGCAGGGTTAACATGATCTATTCGAATAGCCGCGTCCACGGTAAAGGACTACTTGGTTGCCTATACAGTTCATAGACAAGTAAATGGATACTACTAAAAATCTCAAGATAAGCGTGAGTGCTGAGGATGGCTCTTCCGTAGGATGACGGAGGTGGATCCTCGGTGGTGTATTGAGGTGGTGAGTAGTGGACTCGTGTGCGCAAAACCATTTTAAGTTGGTGTATCGTAGGATAGCTTAGCCAAGAGTCAAAGCTGGCTTGCTGCAATAACCTCACCAACCCTCATTGATAATGTGCATGTATGTAGGATCTGATGTAAGTCTTGCTGAGTACTTTTGTACTCATGTCGCTTTAATTTACATTTTTCAGAAGACGCTGCAACCCCTTCTGATGGGTTCTTCGTAGACATTGACATTGATGAGTAGACCGAGGCCCAGGTGGTGACCCTGAGCTTGTGAAGGACCACGTAGTATAGCCAAGCTTTCCCACGCCTCTTTTATTTTACTAGTTGTCTGTACTCAGACAAGTTACTTCCGCTGTTGGCTTGTATGTCTGTATGACTTGAATGCTGGGTCGTGTGACCCGTACTTGTGTGTATGATATGTATGGCTCTCTGAGCCTTAAATAAAGTACTTGTGTTGTAGAGTCATGTTGTGATGCCTTGTTGTATTTGCACATATCGAGCATATTGTGTGTGTGATTGAAATGCTTGGTATGTGTGGGGTCTGACTACCTAGTTGTTTATTCTTAGTAGCCTCTCTTACCGGGAAATGTCTCCTAGTGTTTTCGCTGAGCCTTGGTAGCTTGCTACTGCTCCGGAACACTTAGGCTGGCCGGCATATGTCCTTCTTCGTTCCTGTGTCTGTCCCTTCGGGGAAATGTCACGCGATGGATACCGGAGTCCTGTTAGCCCGCTACAGCCCGGTTTACTAGAGTCCTGCTAGCCCAGTGCTACAGCCCGGATTCACTTGCTGATGACCGACACGTTCGATGCTGGGTCATGGATGCCTGTCCCTGTAAGTCTGTGCCACTTCGGGTTTATGACTAGCCTTGTCAGCCCGGGCTCTTTACCATATGGATGCTAGCGACACTATCATATACGTGTGCCAAAAGGCGCAAACGGTCCCGGGCAAAGGTAAGACGACACCCGTGGGAATACCGTGCGTGAGGCCGCAAAGTGATATGAGGTGTTATATGCTAGATCGATGTGGCATCGAGTCGGGGTCCTGACAGGAAGTGACAAAATAAGAGACTCTCTATCATGAAGATCATGGTGCTACTTTGAAGCACAAGTGTGGAAAAAAAGGATAGTAACATTGCTCCTTCTCTCTTTTTCTCTCATTTTTTGTTTTTTTATTGGCTTCTTTGGTCACTTTTTTATTGGCTTCTTTGGACTCTTTTTTTTATTCCCTCACATGGGACAATGTTCTAATAATGATGACCATCACACTTCTATTTACTTACAACTCGAAAAAATTACAACTCGATGCTTAGAACAAAATATGACTCTATGTGAATGCCTCCGGCGGTTGATCGGGGTGTGCGATGAATCAAGAGTGACATGTATGAAAGAATTATGAAAGGTGGCTTTGCCACTGAGGGAGTCCTGTATTAGGGGGTCCTCGGATAGCCGGACTATATGCTTATGCCGGACTGTTGGACTATGAAGATACAAGATTGAAGACTTCGTCCCGTGTTCGGGTGGAACTCTCCTTTGCGTGGAAGACAAGCTTGGCAATTCGGATATGTAGATTTCCTTCTTTGTAACCGACTCTGTGTAACCCTAGCCCCCTCCGCTGTCTATATAAACCGAAGGGTTTAGTCCGTAGGACAACAACAATCAGAATCATAGGCTACCTTCTAGGGTTAGCCTCTATGATCCCGTGGTAGATCAACTCTTGTAATACTCATATCATCAAGATCAATCAAGCAGGAAGTAGGGTATTACCTCCATAGAGAGGGATCGAACCTGGGTAAACATTGTGTCCCTCGCCTCCTGTTACCATTAGCCTTAGACGCACAGTTCGGGACCCCCTACCCGAGATCCGCCGGTTTTGACACCGAGATTGGTGCTCTCATTGAGAGTTCCACTATGTCGTCACCATAAGGCTTGATGGCTCCTTCAATCGTCTACAGCGATGCAATTCAGGGTGTGGTTTTCCTCCTCGGACAGATCTTCGTATTCGGTGGCTTCGCACTGCGGGCCAACTCAGTTGGCCATCCGGAGCAGATCGATAGCTACGCCCCTGGCCATCAGGTCAGGTTTGGAACTTTGAACTACACTGCCGACATCCACGGAGACTTGATCTTCAACGGATTCGAGCCCATGACAGGTGCGCCCAACAGTCGCGATGAGCATGAATTAGATCTGTCATCGGACGTTGTTCAGGAGATCGCACCTGCAGCTGCCCCGGCTTTAAATCCTGAGCAGATCGTGCCATCCGAGGATGGGTGGATGGACCCCGCCACGGAGGCCGCATACTCAGCGGCGATAGAGCCGAACACAGATCTCACTTCCAAGGAGGTCTGTGTCTTCAGACCCTCGGACTCGTCTCCGGCCAGGGGCTCCGAACCGCGTACATCCGTACCCATCGGATCTGATTGGGCACCGATCATGGAGTTTAGCTCCACGGATATCTTTCAGCACTCGCCCTTGTGCGACGTGCTGAACTCATTAAAATCTCTCTCCTTGTTAGGAGACTCTTAGCCGAACTATGTTCGACTTGAGTGGGAAGCGGACGACGAAGGAATTTGTTGCCCGCCCACCACCAACTTAATAGCCACTATCGACGACTTAACCGACATGCTTGATTTCGACTCCGAAGACATCGACGGTATGGACGACGATGCCGGAGAAGAACAGGAACCACCGCCCACAGGGCGCTGGACTGCCACCTCATCATATGATATATATATATATATGGTGGACACACCCAAAGAATACAATGGCTAGGGTCAAAATGATGCAACGGAGGGTGATCCTCTTGAGAAGCAATCTAGGCGCCGATGTCAGCGGGGCCGCTCTAAACCCCGCCATAGCAAAAACAGCGATACCGGCACAAGAGACAATAGCACTCCGGATGATGCCGAAGACGAAAACAATCCCGACTAGCCAAGCTTCGAGCAGGACAGACGGGAGGACGAGCAAGCTCGCCTTGACAAATAGGCAATGGATGGAGACTCGGAGGATGGCAATTACATGCCCCTCTCCAAAGACGAGGTAAGCCTCGGCGACAAAGAATTCATCGTGCCTGAGGATCCCGTCGAGCAGGAGCACTTCAAGCGCCGGCTTATAGCCACTGCAAAGAGCCTGAAGAAAAAACAACAGCAACTTCAAGATGATCAAGATCTGCTCACTGACAGATGGACTGAGGTCCTGGCGGCCGAGGAATACGGACTCGACCGCCCAACCAAAAGCTACCCTAGGCGCAGGTTGTTACCTCAATGTGAGGATGAGGCACTAGAGCCTACACTACCAGCACAGGATGCGGGTGACCGACCACCTCGTGGCCGAGATAAAGCGGCATATCAGCCTGAACACTAGCCCACACCCCGCCGCCAATCAAACAAAAACACGAAGGCCCGGGGCTACACGCATGACCTACGAGAAGACTTGAAAAACAAAGCAGGACAGTCACGATCGATCTACGGATCGCGCGGGCGCACCTCAACACATGACGATGACCGCCACGCCAGATATACTAAATACAAATCCGCCCAGGCCGAATATAGCAGACCAGACTCATTGGAACTATGCCGCGACGTAGCCCGGTATAGAGGCACTGCACACCCCCTATGCTTCACTGACGAAGTAATGGAGCATGAGTTCCCAGAAGGGTTTAAACCCGTAAACATCAAACCATATGATGGGACAACAGACCCCACGGTATGGATTGAAGATTTCCTTCTCCACATTCACATGGCCCGCGGTGATGATCTACATGCCATCAAGTATCTCCTACTAAAGCTCAAGGGACCG
Source organism: Triticum aestivum (assembly GCF_018294505.1). NCBI lineage: Eukaryota > Viridiplantae > Streptophyta > Magnoliopsida > Poales > Poaceae > Triticum > Triticum aestivum. Next base: position 72,630,153 of record NC_057801.1, on the reverse strand, counting down.
GCTCGACATTGGCTGAATAGTCTGCCGACAAGCTCCATTGGCAGTTGGGAGAACCTGGAAGACGCATTCCTTGACAACTTCGAGGGCACTTATGTGCGACCACCGGATGCTGATGACTTAATTCACATAACCCAACAGCCTGGATAGTCAGCCGGGAAATTCTGGACTCGGTTCTTAACTAAAAAGAACCAAATTGTCGACTGTCCGGATGCCGAAGCCCTAGCGGCCTTTAAGCATAACATCCGCGACGAGTGGCTTGCCCGACACCTCGACCAAGAGAAGCCGAAATCCATGGCAGCCCTTATGACACTCATGACCCGCTTTTGTGCGGGCGAGGACAGCTGGTTGGCTCGTAGCAACAACACATCAAGAAATCCTAGCACTTCGGACGCCAGAGGTAGCAATGGCAAGCCTCGGCAGAACAGACACAAGTGTCACAATAATGGCGACAACACCGAAGACACGACCGTCAATGCCGGATTCAGTGGCTCCAAGTCCGGTCAGCGGAAAAAACCATTTAAAAGAAACAATCCGGGCCCGTCCAGTCTGGACCGCATACTCGATCGCTCATGTAAAATCCATGGCACTCCCGATAAACCAGCCAACCACACCAATAGAGAATGTTGGGTATTTAAACAGGACAGCAAGTTGAATGCCGAAAACAAGGAAAGGGGGCCACATAGTGATGACGATGAGGAGCCCCGGCCTCCGAACACAGGAGGTGTAGGACCTTGAAGTATGTCTAGAGGGGGGTGATTAGACTACTTGACCAATTAAAAACTTAACCTTTTCCCAATTTTAGAGTTTGGCAGATTTTAGCAATCTTTGGACAAGTCAAGCAATCATCACACAAATCAAGCAAGCATGCAAAGAGTATATAGGCAGCGGAAATTAAAGCATGCAACTTGCAAGAAAGTAAGGGAAGGGTTTGGAGGATTCAAACGCAATTGGAGACACGGATGTTTTTGTCGTGGTTCCGATAGGTGGTGCTATCGTACATCCATGTTGATGGAGACTTCAACCCACGAGACACCACCCTACAAGAAGTAACAAATGGTGTGTTGATGATGAACTCCTTGCTCTTGTGCTTCAAGTGATAGTCTCCCCAACACTCAACTCTCTCTCATAGGATTTGGATCTGGTGGAAAGAAGATTTGAGTGGAAAGCAACTTGGGGAAGGCTAGAGATCAAGATTCATATGGTAGGAATGGAATATCTTGGCCTCAACACATGAGTAGGTGATTCTCTCTCAGAAATGGTAAGTTGGAAGTGTAGGTTTGTTCTGATGGCTCTCTTCACGAATGAAGAGGAGGTGGAGGGGTATATATAGCCTCCACATAAAATCTAACCGTTACACACAATTTACCAATCTCAGTGGGACCGAATCAACAAACTCGGTCAGACCGATTTAGTAAACATAGTGATCATTAGGGTTTTCGGTGGGACCGACATGCAACTCGGTAGGACCGATATGGTTAGGGTTAGGGCATAAAGTAATCTCGATGAGACCGATTACACAAACTTGGTGAGACCGATTTTGGTAATTAGCTAACCAGAGAGTTGGTCAGGTAAACTCGGTGGGACCGATTTGCTCTTTTCGGTGAGACCGAAATGTTACAAAAGGGAAACAGAGAGTTTACATTGCAATCTTGGTGGGACTGATCGCTCACTTTGGTTAGACTGAAACGTTACGAAGGGAAACAGAGAGATTACAATCCCATCTCGGTGAGACCGAGATCCCTATCGGTAAGACCGATTTGCCTAGGGTTTGTGGCAGTGGCTATGACATATGAACTCGGTGGCGCCGGATAGAAAGAATTGGTGTGACCGATTTTGGCTTTAGGTTTAGGTCATATGAGGATGTGAGAAAGTAGTTGAGGGTATTTGGAGCATATCACTAAGCACTTGAAGCAAGAGGCTCATTAAGCAACACCTCATCCCTCCTTGATAGTATTGGCTTTTCCTATAGACTCAATGTGATCTTGGATCACTAAAATGTAAAATGAAGAGTCTTGAGCTTTTGAGCTTGAGCCAATCCTTTGTCCTTGATATTTTGAGGGATCCACTTTCATCATCCATGCCATGCCATTCATTGAGCTTTCCTGAAATAATAGTCTTGGAATAGCATTAGCTCAATGAGCTATATGTTGTTATGAATTACCAAAACCACCTAGGGATAGTTGCACTTTCAATCTCCCTCTTTTTGGTAATTGATGACAACATATAGATCAAAGCTTCGACAAATGATAATAAGATTGAAAAACATCGTCGCTTTGAGAAGTATGTGATAAGCAAGAGCTCCCCCTAAATTTGTGCATAGTTTAGGATTTGCTTTGGACTGCAAATGCACAAGGAATTAGGCTCATGGGTTACTCTTCCATGTCACATACATCTTGGTGGAGCGATCAAAATAATAAAGATTGAATACATGCACTCATCACCAAGCAAAGTGAATGATCATATAAGGATAGGTAAGATAATATCATCAAACAGGCATAAGTGTAGCTTAGGATCAAACACATGATCATCAATGTCTCATAGATAATAGCATAGTATCTCAAGCAATCAAAAGCAAACAAAGTTTAACCACCAAAGCAAGAGAGAACAAAAGCAACACTCTCTCTCTCTCGAAGCCTATGATCTATACATTTTTCTCCCCCTTTGGCAACAAGTTACCAAAAAGTTCATAGAAAATGCATAGTGCTAGATCGACTCTCAGGCTTGATCTTCAGGTGGTGGTGTCCGAAGAACTCCAAGAACGAAGGCTTCAGTTGATGCAGAGGGATCTGGAGGAGTTGGTGCTGGAGCTGGTTGCCCTGGAGCTGTAGGAGCTGTAGCTGGTGCAGATGATGTGGCTCTGGTGTCTGTCACAGGCATGGCAGCTGACCTCTGAGCTCTAGGCACTCTGGCAAATGCATCAGTGGTTGTCTTGCCCTTCCTCTCCTGCATGTCTTCCTGAAGCTGCTCCACAACTGACTGAATCTTAGTTACTTTGACACCTAGATCATAGAATTTTTGTTCCATGATTCTTTCCAAGCTCTCCTGGTTTTGAGTTAGGGTGGCCAACCCCTTCTCAATCCTCAGTGGTGATGCTATCAAGTAACCAAGCTGCTCCTGCTTGTTCTTCAAAAAGTACTCAGATGCCTCCTCTTGAGTTGGCATCTTGGCAGCCTTCTCTCTTTCTTTGCTTTCTCCTTCTGCTCTTGAGCTTGCACTGATGATGGTTCATCCTCATTCATGACAACCTGATTGTCCCCAAAGTCTGGATAAAGAGCAAAACGTTCCTTATCCAACATATATTTCCCTGTGCCCATCTTTGAGTTAATCAACTCCTGAATCTGTGGGGCATATCCACAACTCCTCTTCTGGTCTGCTGCAGTCCTCTTAATGGTCTCAACCATAAGGCTCATGACCTTGAATTTCTGTGGCACATCAAACAAGTGCAGCAAGTTGATAGCATGCCCTCTAATCATGTTGTGGTCACCTGACTTGGGCAAAAGAGTGTGCCTTAGAATCCAGTTGATCGTAGGCAGCCCTGACAGAAGAAAGTGGACTGATCCAAACTTGAAAGTCTCAAGAGCTTTGTTTGGGATCTCCTTGTACATATGTGACATAGTATTGTGTCCCATTTTCTTCTTGGCATAGACATCCAAGTCATCTTCACTCTCCTTGGGGGCATTGATCAGACTAGCCCATTCCTCTATGGTTGACTGGTACCTCGTACCTTCTGACATCCACACTATCCTGCCATCTGGATAGAAGTGTGCTGTGGAGTAGAATTGCATAATGAGTTCATCATTCCATTTGGTGAGCTTTTGCCCAACAAAATCTGCAACTCCACAAGCTTCAAAACTGTCATACACTCCAGGATAGTGTTCTTCATTCTCCTTCATGTAGGTCCAGTCGACCCACCTCATATCACACACTATGGGCTTCTTGTCCAACAAGATTGTCTCATAGAAGTCCTGCTGTTCCTTTGTATGGAACCTGTAATCAATAGCAGTCCTTCTCCTGGTGGCATATGGATCTGTCATTCTCCATAGCCTCAACCCTGAGTCTCTCCTGATATTCATGTCCTCAGCCACAGGATGAGTATCATTGTGGTCTGGAATCTTGGGCTTTAGCTTCCTCAGGACTTGTCCTTCATCCTCTTCCTCATCAGCAACTTCAGGCACTGGGGCCTTGTTCTTCTCAGCAGCTGGAATACTCCTGGTATTCCTCTTTGGTGCATTCTTGGGCTTGGGGGCAGCTTTGGGTGCTTCTTTGGGATTTGATGTTGCAGCCACTGATCTTATAGTATCACCCATCAGCTTTTGTGCCATGGGTGCTGGTGCAGCAACCTCTTCTTCCTCTTCCAACATGGAAGGTTGCCCAACAACTCGGGCTATGGTCTTTTTGACCCTTTCCTTCCTTTTCTTTACTTCAGCAGCAGGCTCTTTGGAATCAGGCTTTTCAGGTATTTGAGTTGACCCTCTGACCTTCAGCATAGGTGTCCTCTTGGCAGGGACCTTCCTATTAAGTCCAGGCTTAGTGGTCTTTGCTGAGCCATACTCCTTTTTGAGCACTACCTTCTTGGAAGTAGCCTCATCTTCTTCTGCCATATAATCCTCATCCTCAGATTCTGAGGTTCTCTTCTTCCTTGACCTGGTGGCAGCTTTAGGCAGATTGCTTGGGGTGCTTCTGCTCCCTTCATCTGAGCTGCTAGAGGGACTAGTGCCCTCACTCATGTGCATCTGCTCTTCTGACTTGTTCTGACTATCACTTTGGTCTGACATGCTGCAAATCGCTGACTGCTGACCCTATGAATAGTTATAGATGAGATAGAATGGATGAGCATCACAAAATGCAGTGATTTTTGCAAAAGAATGATTCAAAAACTCAGTTTTAGTTTTCCACAGAAAGCATTTCGGATCAACCGATTTTCAAACTCGGTGATACCGAAGCAGTTTTGGAACCTAAAGTGGTGAACTCGGTGGGACCGAGTCACAGTTCGGTGGCACCGAGACTGCTAAGGTTTCACAAAGTTCTAAAACCGGTCACACCAATTTGTAATTCTCAGTCAGACCGAGAGTTACTAGTGCAATGGCGTTAGCCAAATCGGTGGGACCAAGTTTTTCAACTCGGTGGGTCCGAGATGGTTTCGGCGGAAACCTAACCCTAAATTCTAAAATCACACCTATTCTAAGGATTGTTCTGATTGGATAGGAGTGTTTAAATCGTGGCAAGATACATGATGAACACAATGTGCTAGGAATCAGACGAGGATAGCACTGTGATCGAGTCCATACCCTAGCTCGGCGATGAACTCGCTACGGTGGCAACGGCGGGGGTGAAATTCGTTGACGGTGGCGGAGACCAGCGACAGGAGGAGGCTCACGACGAGGAGACGATCCGGAGACCCTGGTGGCAAAGCGAGCTATTGCGCGGGCGAAGAGGTTCGGAGAAATTTCCAAATTTTTGCTCGTGAGTATATATAGCCCGACCCTGTCGGTGTGACCGAGTGGAACAACTCGGTGGCACCGAGATGCATAATTGTATACAGTTACAGCAACTCGATGTGACTGAAAAGTTCAAATCGGTTGCACCGAGATTGAAAACCTAGATCAACTTAGTGATCTCGGTGGGACCGAAATGGAGGAATCGGTCAGACCGAGAATCACAAAGAAGTTTTGGAAGTTTAAGTCTATGACAAATCGGGGACTCCGAGTGCTCCTCACATAGAGTGGTTCGAATCTGACTTGATCAAATTTTATGATGTAGCATGAATAGAGTTTGATACGAGAAAAGCATAGGTAGCTAGAGAAGGTTCTTAGGTATTCTTGTTCATCCACTTGTCAAAAGAAAAAGAACCCAAACAATCAAAGCAACAAGTGGATGTCCTCGAATGAGTAAAGTATGCAACCAACATGCTCACACAATAGAATGGCAAATGAAATATGTGGCAAAGCATGCACAACCAATTCTAGCATCTATCAAACAATTGGTGATGACTAGGTCATCTATATATGAGTATATTGACTTAGGAGTCAAATGAGGACATTTGATCATAGGTCATACTCATCGTTTAAGCTGAAGTGGGGTTACCACTTTTACATAATGCATTGATGTGTTCACACCATTAGAGTTGCTTTGACTCATTTCTTAGAGTTAAGCTCCCCCTAGATGTGAGATCCCCTTTTAGAGGGATGAACTAACCTTGGGTTTTGTCGATGATGACTTCATGTAGGTGTTGAAGATGTGGATGCTCAATGTTGACGTAGATCATTTGGAGCAATCCTTCGGAGTGAGTTGCACTTTCAACATGCCTACATGGGTTAGTCCCACAAGGAACAAACAAGAGCATCCATAGACATAGAGTGATGCACACACAAGATGATGTCCATGAAATCATTAGGTTACCTTGTCCCTTGCCTTACCAACATGAGGGCTCGTGACTCCTTGAACTAGTGCAAGATGTGGAAGTTGATTGCACTTGTCCTTGCCATAATGATATGAGCACTACTAGAAAAAGGGCTATAGATGGGATTGACACTAATGGCGCACCAGACAAGGGGTGCGCCATTAGTATATACTAATGACGCACCAGACATACTAATGCACCCTTTCTGATACGCCATTAGAGTTGAAACTACTAATGGCGCACCTGGCCCAAGGTGCGCCATTAGTATCAAATTTTTTTTGAACTAGTGCGCCTGTCCAAACATACTAATGGCGCATCCAGACACAGTGCACCATTACTAGTTGTAACTAGTAATGGCGCACCCGTCGGAAAGTGCGCCACTAATGTTGTTTTTTTATTATATTTTTTATTCCTTTTTTTGCAATACTACTAATGGCGCACTGTTCAACCGTGCGCCATTACTAGTTTAAACTAGTAATGGCGCACTGTAGAACAGTGCGCCATTAGTATGTTTTTTTTTGCAAAACTACTAATGGCGCACCGCCAGAAGGTGCGCCATTAGTAACCTGGATTACTAATGGCGCATTTAGTGCTGGTGCGCCATTAGTAAGTGGGCAGCAACAAGATATTTTGGACAGCCTCTCCTACCCACACTCACTTTCTCCCCACTTCATTCTCTCCACCTCCTCCTTGTCTCGGGTGCCTCCTCTTTTTCACCTCATTTCCACCATAGATTCATTCAAATTAAGTGGTTAAATTACCTTGTTTTGATAGGTAAGTAAGGGGGAAGCTATATTTATGTTGTTCTCCCTACAACAATGTGCACATGCACTTTTTATGGCCTAGCTAGATCTATGTATGTTCGTGGTGTTGCATATGTTTGTGGTGTTGCATATGTGTTTGTGTTTGGAGGTGTACCGGTATTTGAAATGCGATAGTTGCCAATATTTTGCCGGAATGTTGATTCATTTCCGTTTCGGCGAGAATTTTGGCATTAAGCATTCTTTTTGGTCCTATTTTTAGGGAAAGTCATGCCAAATTTTTTCTTGGTTCTAAAATATCGTTTTGCTCTACCCCGCAGGCGACCATGGTCCGCACGATGACCGAAGGCATCGTGAATAGGTTTTTGAGGTCCGCGAAGGCCGAGATGCTTCAAAAGAACGAGACGGAGATAAGATGTCCGTGTCGAAGATGCAAGCTGAAGAGCCTTATTGCGGACCCGGATTCCGGGCAGGTGCGGGACCACCTGCTCTTGCGTGGTTTCATGGATGGCTATCGGTGGCAAGGTGATGAAGATGACTACGAAGTCGTCCATGGGGGCCGGGCAAGAAATGAGGAAGGGCAGCAAGACAACCACCGCGGCTCGGGCGGGCGAGAAGACGAAGAATCCCCAGGAGATGATCACGACGGTGATGCTGTACACAGTCATCATGTAGAAGATGCAGGACATGATGATGAGGAAGATGCCGGAGCAGACGACGGGCATGATCATGAAGATGATGATGCCGGCGGAGCAGACGACGCTGGACCATCGATGGGCTGGGTGCAGGACCCTCATATTCAAGAGCTGCTTCTCAAGCAGACGGATAACGCAAGAGCTGCCGCCCGAGAGAAAGCCAAGATGGATCAACTTGAGTTAGACGCGGTTACTCCATTGTATGAAGGATGCAGGCCCGAGGATACCCGCCTGAAAGTAACGCTCATGGCTCTGGAGATGAAGGTAAAACACAAAATGACCGACGCATGTTTCGACGAGAACATGTCATTCTGGCACGAACGTCTTCCCAAGGGGAACAAGTGCCCGACCAGTTTGGAGGAGGCGAAGAAAATCGTGTGTCCTCTGGATTTACCGCACGTGAAATACCATGTGTGCATGAACAATTGCATCATTTATCGGGACGAGCACGCGGAGTCTACCATATGTCCGGTGTGCGGCGTCACTCGATACAAGAAGAGGAAGAAAGCTCCTCGAAAAGTGGTGTGGTACTTTCCGATCACTCCTCGTCTGCAGCGGTATTTCGCGGACCCTAAGGTAGCAAAGCTCCTGCGTTGGCACGCGGATAGGGAGGAGAAGAAGCGAGAAGATGACGCAAATGATCCGGAGATAGATAAAAAAGACAAGATGCTGAGTCACCCTAAGGATGCGAGCCAGTGGCAAGCGTTGAACTTCGAAGACTCAGAATTTGGGAACGATCCAAGGAACATCGTGCTGGGCGCGAGCACCGATGGAGTCAATCCGTTTGGCAGCCAGAGAAGCACACATAGCACCTGGCCTGTGTTTGTGTGGATGTACAACCTTCCCCCCTGGTTGTGCATGAAGAGGAAGTACATTCACATGAGTATGCTAATTGAAGGGCCGAAACAACCAGGGAACGACATCAATCTGTATCTGGGGCTGCTGAAAGAGGAGCTTGACACGCTGTGGAAAACGCCAGCCAATACGTGGGACGCCGCAGAGAAAGAATATTTCCCTATGAGAGCCGCACTGCTCACGACGGTGCACGACTATCTCGGTTACGGATATCTCGCGGGGCAGGTAGTCCACGGATTTTCTGGATGCGTAAGGTGCATGGATGACACAACGTATCGCCAGCTAGATAGAGATCCCGGGTCTTCGAAAACCGTGTTCATGGGACATCGAAGGTGGCTTCGCGACGATGACCCGTGGAGGAAACGCAAGGATCTGTTCGATGGTGAAACCGAACCCCGAAAACGCCCGTGTACGAGGAGCGGCGAGGAAATAGACAAGCTGTTGAAAAATTGGAAAGACTGCCCACTGCCGGGAAAGAAGCAAAAGGCGCCAGAGCCGGGAAAGAAGCGAAAGGCGCCAGAGCCGCTGCTGAAGGTATGGAAAACGAGGTCTGTTTTCTGGGACTTGCCGTACTGGAAGATCCACCGTGTGCCTCACAGCCTTGATGTCATGCATATCACGAAGAACGTGTGCGAGAGTCTGCTTGGTACCCTGCTCAACATGCCAGAGAGGACCAAAGATGGGCCGAAAGCAAGGGCAGACTTGAAATCAATGGGCATCAGGCAGGAGCTTCACGCTAATGATGATGATGATGATGATGATGATGATGAGGCGAAGCAGGACACAGAAAGTCGTCGCAAAGGCAAAAAGGCCAAGAAGACCGGAAATGACTACCCTCCCGCGTGCTTCACTCTAAGTCAGGAGGAGATCGAGCAGTTTTTCACCTGCCTCCTAGGAGTAAAACTTCCTTACGGTTACGCGGGGAAGATAAGCAGATACCTAGACCCAGCGAAGCAGAAGTTCAGCGGGATGAAGTCTCACGACTGTCACGTGCTGATGACGCAGATACTTCCAGTTGCAATCCGTGGGATCATGGACGCGCACGTCCGTGAAACGCTATTTGGCCTATGCAACTTTTTCGACGTCATCTCTCGGAAGTCGATTGGCGTGAGGCAACTCAGAAGGCTACAGGAAGAGATCGTGGTGATACTATGCGAGCTTGAGATGTACTTCCCGCCCGCATTCTTCGACGTTATGGTGCATCTGCTGGTCCATATCGTGGAGGATATCATCCAACTCGGGCCGACGTTCCTGCACAGCATGATGCCGTTCGAAAGGATGAATGGTGTCATCAAAGGATACGTTCGGAACATGTCACGTCCAGAGGGAAGTATAGCCAGGGGCTTTCTGACCGAAGAGTGCATCTCCTACTGCACGAATTATCTAGGCATCGAGAACCCCGTTGGTCTGCCCGTCAACAGGCACCTCGGCAGGCTCGCTGGATGGGGTCACCGTGAGGGTCGCCGCGAAATGCATGTCGACTTCGAGGGTCGACTCGCCGACTTTGAAAGAGCAAACCTAGTCGCGCTACAACACATAGACGTGGTCGATCCTTGGGTGGTAGAGCACAAAACCTTTATTGAGAAGACGTACAATGACCGAGGCCAACAGAGGACGGACGGAGATATACTCAAAGAGCACAACTCATGTTTCACGCGTTGGTTCAAGCAGAAGCTTCTGTCGTACCCTTTACATGAAGATTCTTCCGCGGAAGAACAACTCATATTCACCTTGTCACAGGGCGCCGAGCACAACCTGATGACCTATGAGGCGTACGATATCAACGGCTACACATTCTACACCGAGGACAAGGACATGAAGAGCGATGGTTATCAGAACTCCGGGGTAACGATGGAATCCTACACCGGTAAGGACAAGGACAGATACTACGGAAGGATCGAGGAGATCTGGGAGCTGAGCTACGCTGGAGAGAAGGTGCCGATGTTCCGTGTCAGATGGGCCAAGAGCGTCCTAAAAGAAGACCGATATTTCACCACCATGGTTATACCCGAAGCCAAATCCAAGACCGCGGGCGCAAACGTCACCGCGAAAAATGAGCCATGGGTACTGGCTTCCCAAGTGGACCAATGCTTCTTCATTACCGACCCGCCAAAGCCCAGTCGTGTTGTCGTGAGGAGAGGCAAAAGGAAGATCATCGGAATGGATGGAGTAGCCAATGAGCAAGACTTCGACAAGTACGGCGACCCGAGGATCGAACATGACGACGATGATGAAGTAGCAGCATACACCACAAGAAGAAGCAGGACCACCCTACCTAAAGGACGTCCGTTCCACAGAAGAACTCCATTTGCGAAAAAGAAGGGCAAGAAGATTGTGAACAGATAGCTAGCTAAGATCGATTGTATTTAAATCGTAGCCTTCATTTCTCGATTGTATTTCATGGGCACTTTTTGAACTATCATGAATATTTTTAAATTTCATGGACACTCGATCTCGATCCCCCTCCATCTCGATCGCTATCCCACCTCGCCAGATCCGGTCCCCCTCGCCGCCGAGCACCCCCCGGTCCACCGGCCGCCGCCGCCGACCCCCCGCACCCTCGATTCCCCTACTCAACCGCCGCCGCCGACCCCCCGCACACCCCTCCCCTACTCAACCGCCGCCGCCGACCCCCCGCACCCCCCGCACCCTCCCCCGCTCCACCGGCATTACTGTTTGATGATATTTTTAAAAAATTATTACTGTCTTATAAAAAAATATTACTGTTATGATTTAAACAAGTTTGAACATATTTAAACACAAATAAGTATCAAACAGCATTTTAAATGCATAAAAAAATTGTGGAGCCTGGGAATCGAACCCAGGACCTCCTGGTGTGAGAACTGGCTGCTGACCAGTCGAGCTAGTAGAGGGAACTTGATGTGGATCAGGTCAGGTGGAAGATAACCTGTTGGCTCGAGCAGAAATCAAAAAAAATACTAATGGCGCACCAGGGCGAGGTGCGCCATTAGTATGGATGTACTTATGGCGCACCGAGGGGTGGTGCGCCATTAGTATTGTGCCGCCCCATCCATATCCCGGCCCAAACCTATCCCCTCTCTCTCCCTCGCCCTCGCCCTCGATCCCCTTCCCCTCTCCTCTCCCGACGCCGCTGCCCGCCGCCTCGACGCCGCCCCGACGCCGCCTCGACGCCGCCCCGTCGTCCTCGTCTCCGCCCGGACGCCGCAATGCCGCCCTCTCCTCTCCCGACGCCGCCGCCCCGCCGCCCCGTCGTCCTCGTCTCCTCGGCGCCACTCTCCCCGTCGCCCCACCTCGTTGGACGCCATCGCCCCACCGCCCTCGTCGCCGGTGGCCCGGACGCCGCCCCGTCAACACCACCATCGCCGGAGCACCACCACCACCCGGACCTCGTCGCCTCCGAACCTCGTCGCACCACACCACCCGGACCTCGTCGCCCCACCTCGTCGCCCCCGTCCACACCACCGCCCCCCGTGAGCTCCCCCTCCTCCTCTCCCCCTCTCCCCCTCGCTGTTCAAATGGCATATTTACTTGCTGATAGAAAAAAATTGGCAACACCGTATGCAGAAATGTAAATTGTTGCTTCTGTTCTGCGTATTTATATTATGCTAGAATAACTGATTTGGTGGTGACAGTGCTGCCTGCTCGTATGAATAATGACATTATACCGAAATATGGATAGTATAATTTGGCAGTGCCATATGCATTTTCATATTATCATGCGAGAATAACTGGTTTGAGACTATTTTGTTTGTGTGATCACATTGTGGTGCCTACTGCACGAATTATCTTGGAATTATTTGAAGATGTGTGGTGTTAGCCTATCGGTAATAATTATGTGTTAGTGTGAGTTTATTCTTCCTGTGAGCATTCTAAGTTACTAAGCAAAGTTATACACAGCAGTCTAAGTTAGCAAGCCGATCGATTCCATGTGGCCAGAGATACAAGATTACTCAACAACATATCCTAGCAGCTAGAGGATGTTCGCATGCATGACAAGGCTATAGGCATGCCGCATGCACCAGCCGTTAATTAGCACAAGCTGATCACGTCGTTGTATAACTCCTTTGTTATAGCTCAATTTGGTTCAGCTAGCTGTATCTAGGATTATCCATGCAACGAGTGGTCAAAACCAAGAAACTAAGAAAAACTGCACTTGCCAAACATCTCTATAGTTTTGCTAAAACTGAGAAAAACTGCAGTTTTTAGAAACCAAAGTATTCATTGCCCACACATTGGAATACCGAGGTTTTCAATTACCATGGTTTTGGAAAAACCGTGTTGCCAAACTAGGCCTTAGCAGTTAAGTCTTAACGTGGTTTGCATTCATTTGCAATTACACTTGTTTTTGCCTCCACTTGATGGAGCCGACAGCTTCCGTTTACCTGAAACGAGTCTTCTTGTTTTGCGGTGCTCATTTTTTTCTAAGTGCACTGCAGTACTTGTTCCTTTGTGCACCATAAGTAAAACTAGCTAATTTTATGAAAATGTATCATGTCACTGTCCGTGACTCTCTCTTTTTAAGTCCACATTCTGTTGGTGGCTCGGTTAACTCCTAGGGTTTTAGCAGTTATGTATAAAAAACATTCTGATCCAGTATTGCTTGTAGTGGTTTGTCCAAAATGTTGAATGATACTGCTTGGAGATGCATATATTGTTTCACCTCTTCACATGCCAATGTATTTTCCATGTTGTGATGAAGGCCTTTTTTGCCTTGTCCACCCGAGAGGCCCTTGAGTTTGCTGGAATGTCGATTAACTTCCGTTCCAGCAAATTCGGGTACTCCATATGTCCTATTTTCAGCAAAGGTCATGCTGAAATTTTCCGTGAATTTTAGCATGACTTTGCTAAAAATAGGACATATGGGGTACTTGTGACTAATGCATGGGCCGGGGTACTTGTGACTAATGATGAAAGCTTAGGCTTTTAGGGTGCCTCGGCGTCGAAAAACCCTCAATGATAAAAGCTTAGCTTTTAGGATGCCTCGGTGTCGACAAACCCTAAATGATGAGACCATGATCTTGTTCCTTGACAATAACCAACTTTTTGACCAAACTTTGTTCCTATTTAGAGAGAAACATGGCCAACAACGATGAGGCCGGGGGTTCGGGCGGCAAGGCATTCTGGGAGCTGTCCCAGGAGATGGAGGAACAACCTCACTTGTATGAGGACGCCGCCTTCCCCACCGATCCTGAGACCACTGATGGTACCGCCGAGGATGACCCCACTGATGCCACCACTGATGGTGCCGCCGAGGATGCCACCACTGATGATGGCGGCGCACGCACAGATGGCAGCCAACCGAAGAGGCAACGGAAGGACCGGCGCCCGACCGTGCTCCGCACCCTCAAGGAGGAAGTTACTGAAGTGGACTCCGACGGGAATCCAACGGCGCCCGAACGAATAGTCAAGGGGTACTCGCTTCAGCTCGGGTGCATTCTCCGGAGCACCGTCTCGATCAACACCGAGAACCTGAGGCATCCTGACCGAGGGAATTTGCGCAACCTCCTCTTCACGAAGCTGCACGAACGATACAAGTTCCCCGCTGATTTTGAAAACACAAGCCTCAAAGGGAATAAAGTGAACAATGCTGCCCTCACGAAGATGAGCAAGGCCCTGTCTACTTGGAAAAGCAATGTGAAGAGAATGATCGAGAAAGGTGAGAGTTATGAGAAGATCAAGGAGAAAAATCCTTCGATCACCGAAGATGACTACAACGACTTCAAGATCAATTGCTCGAGCACCGCAAACTCCCAATCAAGTCAGTGGGGGAAAGAAATGCGGGAGCTGAACTTAGGGGAACACAAACTCGGTCCCGGCGGTTACAGAGTGGCGGAGCCTATATGGGACAAGGAGGACGCGGAGCGTGCCGAGCAAGGCCTACCGCCCCGCTTCGAGAAATACAGCGGTAACAAGCAGACCAGGAACTATGTCAGGGCCCGGTACAAGGAGGACCCGATAACAAAGGAGCTTACCACGGATCCGAAGACCAGGGCGCTTGAGCTTGTTCTGGTAAGGAATACACCCCCGCGTAATTAGCTCCATATGGTTGCATTCTAATTAATGAAGCCAAATTTCTAAATGGTTCACATTCCTTCCGCAGGCGACTGAAAGCAGTAGCGCGGGGTCGACTAAGAGCAACCCTTGGGACACCACTCTAAATAGGGCGTTGAATGTAATGAAGAACAAGGATAAGCTCAGTAAGCCGACGTCAGCTGGTCGTGTGGCCGGCAAAGGCTTGTCCACAAAATGGGGGTCATACTATACCGCTGGTGTGCGGAAGGAGAAAAAGACCAGCTCGGAAAGCCAGGCGCGCGAGGTTCAAGAACTCAAGGCACAGGTGGCGCGGATTCCGGAGATTGTCCAAGAGCAAGTGCAACAACAACTCGGAGCGACGATCACCGCCATTGTGCCTACCTTGATCCAGGGGTTGAGTGCGTGGATTGCGGGCGGCCAACAGGGGCCGCCCCCGATTCCTAGCTTCACGGCCAGCAACTCGCAGAATGCGATGGCGGGGCCATTGGTGTCTCCGGCGGAGGCGGCATTGGTGTCTCCGACGCCGGCACGGGAGCTTAATGCACCCGGGTGTACGCCGGCCGGCACCTCTGCAGCAAGCGGCCCCTCCGTCAACTGCACGCCCGCCGTTGGCGGTGCCTCGACATTAGCCGAGCTCGACGCCATCATCACGGTAACTAATTAAGCCTCTCTCGGTCGAGGACTTCATCTCCTTGCCTTTGACTGGGCATCCCTGACGCCCTACATGTTTTCGCAGGGCGCCGCCGATGTTCCGTGCACTCTCCTGCACTTCGTGAACAACGAGTTGGTCGATGTCGCCAAGGGCAAAATCGTTCAACCGGGCAACCCCTTGTTCCACGGTACCCAGATGCCACCCAACTTGTTTAGGGTTGAACTGGTTCGGGTGCTGCCAGGCTGCGACGAGTTGTTACCTCCGATTCGACCCGTCGGGGCCGACGATGATGACGTGATGACCCTCAGCGCCTGCCTGAGCTGGCCCCTGCTTTGGCCGAAGAGCCAGATTCGTTTGGGGGCGGGGGACACCACCCCAAAGACAACACCGCCAGTCGTGCCGGCGCCAAGTCGGCCCCATGGCAAGACCGCCGCAACGGTGCCGGACATCCCTATGCCACTGGATCCAAACATGCATATGGCACAGGATCAGAACGACGACGACGACGATACATTTGGCAACGTCGATCAGTACTTTGCCGAACATGGGTACGATGGCGACTTCATGGGGCCTCCTTCTCAAGAACCCAACCCAACAAAAGACGTGCGCGATCTAGCTGGTACCGCGGAGAAGCCAAGTTGCAACAGGCGTCGTCTGCCGTTCAGCTCTCAGGAGACGCCTCCAGCTGCCGACTTCACCGAGCCTCAGATAGGCGAGGTGCGAAATATTATCAGCCCAAACACACTCAAGAAGGCGGTCTGTGAGCAGAACTCGGTCCCATTACAGGAGAAGAAGAAGGCACGCAAAAGAAAGACTAACAAGGGTGCGAGCCAGCCGGCACCGAGTACGATCCGTGCTCAGGACGGGCCACCTTCACCTGAGGATATCTCGAGGAGGGTGCATGTGGCGGGTAGGGCGATGCTACCGACAAATATGCTCAATGCTGCAACCGGTGCTATGCGGAGTCTGCATGACAGTGTTCTTTCTTTGGAGAAGCGGCGTCTCAGAGAGAAGGATGTGGCATACCCGGTTTTCGCGGCCAAGGTGCCAGAGGGCAAGGGCTTTGTGGATAACTCCATCGGGCGTACGATCGTCCTGCGGTTTGATGACATCCACGCTATGATGAACCTTCATCCGCTGCACTACACCTTCGTTCGGCTATTTTCGCTGAGTATGGAGATGCGGATCATTCGCGACAAGACCCCGGACATCGTGATAGTCGACCCCTTCTACATGCGTGCCAAGATCTTGGGCAGCGCTGGGGACCGGCAAGTCGCGAGTTCTTACCTCGAAGGCGTCATTCTGGCAAACCAAGATAAGGATAACTTCCTCGTGCCTTACTTTCCTGAGTAAGTCCTCCCCTCAACCGGCCCGTAACATATGAATTCTTAGATTTCGATCGTTTTTCTTTTAACATTCCGTGTTTTCTGCAGTGACACACATTGCACGCTCATCCTCCTAAGCCCCAAATATTCCATGGCCACGTATTTCGACCCGGACCGTCAGTCGAACGTAGACTACACAAATGTCAAGAAGGTTCTTGATGATGTTCTCCCCGGCTACGCCAAATCTGGAGGCACCTTCACCAGGCCTATTCGTAAGTACGGCAAGCACGTGTTCTCCCACAATACGACGTTCTGCTGCGTCAAGCAGCCGCCTGGCGGTCAGAAGGGTGCCTACTACGCCATCCATCACATGCGGGCGATCGTACGGGACCATCATCAACTTCTGCTACCGAGTAAACTCAAAGATTGGGCCGCGAGCGTGTCGGCAATCCAGGACGCGGACATCAGACAAGAATTCTTTCGCATCCAGTCGGAGTTTGCGGAAATCATCCATCAAGATGTCCTTCGTACCTCGGGGCAGTTCTACCTCAGAAATCAACCGTCCAACAGTGACATCGACACAATGCTACAAATGCAGGCTGACAACGCCCGTTCTTTCATGACTCCCACGATAGACGGCGGCTTCATCCACGCTCCGGTCCCTTGAGTCGAGTCGAAAGCAGTGATGCTGTGTCTAGTTCTGAAACATCGATTGGCTCATGTTGTAATTAAACTTTAATGAACTTGTAGTATGTCTCTTTGGTTTCGAGAGTCGTTCAACTTAGATGTAATCGATGCTATTAATGTCTTGCTTTTCTCTTCCGATCGTTCTGTTGCATACTTATATATTGCTTATGTATTGTCTGTGAATTGGTACTAACGTTTCGTTTGGCTAGTGCATAGCGATGCCGTCGTATGTCGTGTACAAGGGTAAGGTTCCCGGAGTCTACGACGACTGGGAGGAGTGTCGGAGACAGGTTCACCGATTCAGCGGTAACAGTTACAAAGGGTACACCACTAGGGCCGAGGCCGAATCTAGATACGCCCGCTATCTAGCGGGAGAGGGGAGGGAGCGTTGGAGGAACCGGATGAAGACGAGTTTCATCGTGATGATGCTCATCGTGATGACCGCAGCTCTCTTCTATGTGATGGTAGTTTAGATGATCGATATCGACTTGTAATGTGAAGACAAACTCGCTACTCGCGGTCTCGAGACTTGTAATATAATGTTCTATCTTTGTTCGGTCTTTTCAATTCGGAGACTAATATGATGAATTGTATTCAGAGACTAATATGATGAATTGTATTCAGAGACTAATCTTCTATTGTATTCGATGAATCTGTTGTTGATGTGTGCTGTCTATATTTTGTCCAATTATACATTTTGTAACCTGTGCAAAAAACAGAAAATAAAAAAATAAAAAAACCTAATATTCATACTAATGGCGCATCACATCACAGTGCGCCATTAGTATGCCAAAGGATACTAATGGCGCATCATTAAACAGTGCGCCATTAGTATGCCGAAGTTACTAATGGCGCATCTTCCTGTTGTGCGCCATTAGTATACCAAAGCACCTGGGTATACATGGCCCCCTGGGAGGCATACTAATGGCGCACTGTTGTATATACTAATGGCGCATCCAGTGGTGCGCCATTAGTATACCAGATACTAATGGCGCACCAGTGGTGCGCCATTAGTAAAATATACTAATGGCGTGGCACTAATGGCGCACCACTAATGCGCCATTAATGGCCAAAATAGGTGCGCCATTAGTAGGCCTTTTCCTAGTAGTGGAGTGAAGAATGTTGGCGGAGTCACCCTCAAGAACTCTCTAGTTCTTATTCTTCGGGATCCACATCATCTTGATGGGAATCCTGGGAGTTGTTGTTGTACTTGATGAAGTAGAACTTGACGTAGTCTTGGGAACCCACTTGACCAAGGCCTTAGGTGCTTCTTCAAATGCATCAATCTCCTCTTGAAGCTTGTCCTTGCCTTTGTTCTTGTGGTCTTGTGGTGGAAGATCATCTTGTGCTTGTGTTCCCTTGAAGGAAGTGGGATCATACTTCTCTTGTTGAGGAACAAACTTCATCTTGGGGTATTGATCTTCTTCCCACTCAACTCCATTGGCATTGAACTTTCATTCAAATCCAACACCTTGATTCTTCCGGTGCCTTCCTTGCTTGCATACAATTTTCTCAAATTGCTTACTCCTGGCAAGGCTCTTGTATACACCTTTCTCTATAATTCCCTTCAATAAGCTATTTTCTTGCTCAAGTGTAACTTGGCTAAGAGAATCATTAGTGGATTCAAGAGAACTACTAGAAGCAACAATATTGGATTTAGCATAATTATTGTTACTACTAGAGGAAGGATCTTTCTTGTTCTTGTTACTAGACTTGACTTGAGGCACGTAAGTGGATAAGAGTAAACGGTTGGCAATGTAAGAAGAACTTTTCTTGCGGAGATCATCATTGATTGCTTTCAAGAACTCATGTTCTTGCTCAAGATTGAGCTTTTCAAAGTGTAACTTCTCATGAGCCCTTAAAAGTTCTCGATGATCCTCGAAGATAGTTTCATGAGCTAACTTAAGAGTGTTTAGTTCTTTAGTTAGAAGCTCAATCTTCTCCTTATCATTGTCATTCATTTTATCTTGATTAGCATGATTAATTGACTTTTCATCATAGTATTCATCACTAGAGTTGTCAACAAGTAAATCATCATCACCTAGCAAGTCATCTTCATCACTATTGAAATCAACATACTCGGGATGTGTTACCTTTGGACCTTTGGCCATGAAGCATCTTCCAATTCCTTCATTTGGTGAGTCAAATATGTCGAAGGAGTTGGTTGACACAAGTGCTAGACCGGCAACACCTTCATCTCGAGTATATTCGGAGTCGGAGTGATAGCTTCTCTCGGAGTGATGGTCGGAGTCGGAGCCAGATACCCATTCACCAACATGAGCTTGATGTCTTTGTTTTGTGTAGCTCCTTGATGACTTGTCCTTCCTTTCCGAATCCTTGGTTCTCCGTGAGGGTCTTCGTTCATAACGATCATCTCTACTCCTCCTCTCTCTTGGTGGTGATTCTTCTCTTTTGCTTCTTCTTTCTGGAGAATCTTCTCTTCTTTTGTAGGGTGCCGTACACTCATTGGAGTAGTGTCCGGGTCTCCCACAATTGTAGCAATTGCACTCTCGACTAGAAGATCTTTTGTCATTGTATGACCTTGACTTGGAGCTTCTTTCTTTGCTTCTACTCTTGTAGAATTTGTTGAAGTTCTTCACCATTAAGCTCAATTCTTCATTGAAGGTTTGTTTCTCACTTGATGATGTGGGGGCTTCACATGAGGCTTTGTAATCACCACTTGACTTGTTGTGAAGTTCTTCCTTATCCTTGAGTGACATTTCATGAGCAACAATTCTTCCAATGACTTCCGTTGGCTTGAGATCTTTGTAGTTTGGCATCATTTGGATCAATGTGCACACGGTATCATACTTTCCATCCAATGCTCTTAGGATCTTCTTGATGATGAATCTGTCGGTCATCTCTTCACTCCCTAAGCTGAAAATCTCGTTTGTGATAAGAGCAAGCCTAGAGTACATTTCAGAGACACCTTCACCATCCTTCATCTTGAACTTGTCAAGCTGACTTTGGAGCACATCCAGCTTGGATTCCTTGACGGAGTCAGTACCTTCATGCATATCAATCAAAGTATCCCAAATTTCCTTTGCATTCTCAAGATGGCTGATTTTGTTGAATTCTTCGGGGCACAATCCGTTGACGATGATATCACAAGCTTGACGTTGTATTGCAGCATCTTCAATTCTTCCGCATTAGCTTCACGGTTCGGCTCTCTCCCATCAAAGAATTCACCTTGCAAGCCAATACAAATAATAGACCAAACGGCGGGGTTATGTCCGATAATATGCATTTTCATCTTATGTTTCCAACTAGCAAAATTAGTGCCATCAAAGTAAGGACCTCTATGGTGATAATTTCCCTCGCTAGACGCCATACTCTCCTAGGTTGTGAAACCAAGGCTATGACCACCAAAAGCTATGGGAATCAAAGCAAATGGAGACCAAAGCTCTGATACCACTTGTAGGACCTTGAAGTATGTCTAGAGGGGGGTGATTAGACTACTTGACCAATTAAAAACTTAACCTTTTCCCAATTTTAGAGTTTGGCAGATTTTAGCAATCTTTGGACAAATCAAGCAATCATCACACAAATCATGCAAGCATGCAAAGAGTATATAGGCAGCGGAAATTAAAGCATGTAACTTGCAAGAAAGTAAAGGGAAGGGTTTGGAGGATTCAAACACAATTAGAGACACAGATGTTTTTGTTGTGGTTCCGATAGGTGGTGCTATCGTACATCCACGTTGATGGGGACTTCAACCCACGAAGGGTAATGGTTGCGCGAGTCCACGGAGGGATCCACCCACGAATGGTCCACGAAGAAGCAACCTTGTCTATCCCACCATGGCCGTCGCCCACGAAGGACTTGCCTCACTAGCGGTAGATCTTCATGAAGTAGGCGATCTCCTTGCCCTTACAAACTCCTTGGTTCAACTCCACAATCTTGTCGGAGGCTCCCAAGTGACACCTAGCCAATCTAGGAGACACCACTCTCCAAGAAGTAACAAATGGTGCGTTGATGATGAACTCCTTGCTCTTGTGCTTCAAATGATAGTCTCCCCAACACTCAACTCTCTCTCATAGGATTTGGATCTGGTGGAAAGAAGATTTGAGTGGAAAGCAACTTGGGGAAGGCTATAGATCAAGATTCATATGGTAGGAATGGAATATCTTGGCCTCAACACATGAGTAGGTGATTCTCTCTCAAAAATGGTAAGTTGGAAGTGTAGGTTTGTTCTGATGGCTCTCTTCACGAATGAAGAGGAGGTGGAGGGGTATATATAGCCTCCACACAAAATCTAACCGTTACACACAATTTACCAATCTCGATGGGACCGAATCAACAAACTCGGTCAGACCGATTTAGTAAACCTAGTGACCATTAGGGTTTTCGGTGGGACCGATATGGTTAGGGTTAGGGCATAATGTAATCTCGGTGAGACCGATTACACAAACTCGGTGAGACCGATTTTGGTAATTAGCTAACCAGAGAGTTGGTCAGGTAAACTCGGTGGGACCGATTTGCTCTTTTCGGTGAGACCGAAATGTTACAAAAGGGAAATAGAGAGTTTACATTGCAATCTCGGTGGGACCGATCGCTCACTTCGGTTAGATCGAAACGTTACGAAGGGAAATAGAGAGATTACAATCCCATCTCGGTGAGACCGAGATCCCTATCGGTAAGACCGATTTTCCTAGGGTTTGTGGCAGTGGCTATGACATATGAACTCGGTGGCGCCGGATAGAAAGAATCGGTGTGACCGATTTTGGCTTTAGGTTTAGGTCATATGAGGATGTGAGAAAGTAGTTGAGGGTATTTGGAGCATATCACTAAGCACTTGAAGCAAGAGGCTCATTAAGCAACACCTCATCCCTCCTTGATAGTATTGGATTTTCCTATAGACTCAGTGTGATCTTGGATCACTAAAATGTAAAATGAAGAGTCTTGAGCTTTTGAGCTTGAGCCAATCCTTTGTCCTGGATATTTTGAGGGATCCACTTTCATCATCCATGCCATGCCATTCATTGAGCTTTCCTGAAATAATAGTCTTGGAATAGCATTAGCTCAATGAGCTATATGTTGTTATGAATTACCAAAACCAGCTAGGGATAGTTGCACTTTCAGGAGGACAGAAGAAATTTCCTTCCCAAGTAAAAATGGTAAATATGATATACGCCACCCATATCCCCAAGTGGGAGCGAAAACGTGCGCTAAAGGACGTCTACGCGATGGAGCGAGTCGCGCCAAAATTCAACCCATGGTCTTCCTGTCCGATCACCTTTGATCGCAGGGACCATCCGACCAGTATCCTCCATGGCAGCTCAGCCGCACTGGTCCTTGACCCTATCATTGACGGATTCCACCTCACACAAGTCCTCATGGACGGTGGCAGCAGCCTGAACCTGCTCTATCAGGATACAGTGTGAAAAATGGGTATCAATCCCTCAAGGATCAAACCAACCAAAACCACCTTCAAAGGTGTCATACCTGGTGTAGAGTCCTATTGCACAGGCTCAATCACACTGGAAGTAGTCTTCGGATCTCCGGACAACTTTTGAAGCGAAGAGTTAATCTTCGATATCGTCCCCTTCCGCAGTGGCTATCATGCACTGCTCGGACGAACCGTGTTCGCTAGATTCAATGAGGTGCCGCATTATGCCTACCTCAAGCTCAAGATGCCAGGACCTCGCGGGGTTATAACAGCCAACGGAAACACAGAGCGCTCCCTCCATACGGAGGAGCACACTGCAGCCCTCGCAGCAGAAGTACAGAGCAACCTCCTTAGGCAGACATCCAATTCGGCAATAAAGCCCCCGGACACCATCAAGAGAGTCTGAAGTACTCTGCCACAGGATCGTCCGGCACGTCCAGAGCTCGCCTAGCAATTCGGCCTCCGTCCTAGTCCCAGTCAAGCGGTGAAATTTGTGCCGCGCGTACATAATTACGCACTTAAAATACCATGGGCATAGGCGGAGGCACAACTACAATGCGGTCCAGAATGCGGCTCAACCGCCCCAGGACCCGTATACCTTCACCCTTTTCTTTCTTTCAGGTCCCTATCTTCTTGAGGCTCTTTCGATAACCTGATTATTGGACCCATCACGGGACGGAAACACCAAGGAGGCAAGAAGCTTTGACGTACGAGGGAATCCCCAGGTGGTCTCTGATAACGATCGCAATACCTACTTTTTACATACCCACATGCAGCTCGCTCTTGGTTAGGACATGTCAAATAGTCCTATTTTGCTTATCGCACTACTTGTATACATACGCCTTGACGTATCATTCAGATAACAATGGAAAATAATGTACAGCGTCAGCTTATTACTACATTTCTTTTTTCTCTTTTCCTTGACTGTTTATTTATTACAAATCGCACATATACATTCTGGTATGGTCAGTTCGCTATGGCCTTCAGTGTACCCCATAACACGGCAAAAAAGTCTGAACACTTTCGACAGTGCGGCACCCCGAACTTATAGCATCATATGCATCAGCTCCGAATCATGTCTTGGGTCAATAGTTGGGTTGCCTAGCTCCTGTGCTTGCTACCATACGTTCCGCTATATCGGCTAGGGTAGAAAAGGGAGAACTACTGCGATTGTGTCCCGGTTCTTCCGGACGAGAACCTCAGTAGATAAAGCCGAAAACTGACTGTCATGATGCGGCGAGAGCAGGTCGCTGTTCGAGAGGTCTCATATCCTTAAAGATTTTTTCCGCTTCAGGCGAGGAATCGGTCTTTGTCTGATTTAGGCGTGTATAGCGCCCCAAGTTTGGCCTTCCGAATACCAGGGGCTATGCCAAAATTTAAAATTATAGAACTTCTATGGCTAAGTGAGTGTGATAAAGTTGTATAGTCCGATTGCCTTGTTCGTTGCGCTAAACACCTCCTTAAAGGACCAAAAGTTTGGATAAAGAGTGTTTAGATTTATCCCGAACACCCCTGTACTAGTTACATGGGGCAGAAGCCGACGATTGCCCAACTCTCAGATTTTATAAACGGTCGCACAGAAGGTAAAATTTTAAATCAACAAGTGTTATATTGCGCAAATGAACTTGTTTCATATTACAGGATAAAATGAGTGCATTCACTCAAAGATTACATCCTTCGCACATTGCTCCACCACAAGGCGGGAGCCCTTCAGGACACTGTCATAATACTTTTCGGGCCGGCAGTGCTCCTTGCCCTTCAATGGCCCCTCCGTCATCAGCTTCTCGGCATCCATCTTTGCCCAGTGCACTTTTGCTTGGGCGAAGGCCATTCGCGCACCTTCAATGCAAACTGACCGCTTTATGACCTCAAGCCGCGGGCAGGCACTCACAAGCCGCTTTACGAGGCCGAAGTAGCTGCTGGGCATAGGCTCGACAGGCCACAGCCGGACTATGAGGTCCTTCATGGCCAGTTCGGCCGCCTTGTGCAGTTCGACCAGTTGCTTCAGCTGGTCGCTCAAGGGCATCGGATGTTCTGTCCCAAGATACTGAGACCAGAACAACTTCTCCGTCGAGCTCCCTTCTTCAGCTCGATGGAACTCTGCAACATCAGATATGCTGCACGGTAGATCTGCGAACGCTCCTGGAGAGCTCCAAATTCGGGTAAGTAAAAGGAAAGTCTCCTTCACATGCTTGCTTTGCATAATGAATGCCTTACCCGCCGCAATCTTCTTGGCCTCCTGAATCTCCTAGAGGGCCTTTTGGGCTTCAGCTTTGGCATCTTTCGCGCTCTGGAGGGCCTTAGCAAGCTCGGACACCCGAGTCTTAGAGTCGCGCTCCAAGGACTCGTATTTCTGGACGAAATCCTGGAGCTCTTGCTGGACCTCGCTGACCCGGGCCTCTTGCTTCTCGCGCTCGGCGCATTCCTTGGCCGCTTTGTCTTCATCCTCAGTCAGCGCCTTCTTCAGGGCCGACACTTCGGTCGTGGCCCCTATTAAAGTTCATGACGCTTCTATTAGCAGAAACCATTTTTCCTTTATAAATATACAGAAGGGGTATTGCGTACCTTGACTTTCCTTGAGCTGCCTCTTCACGAGGCCGAGCTCTCCCTCAATCCGCTCCAGGTCCCGCTTCAGTCCGGAGATCTCCATAGTACGAGCTGCAGCGGCCAGCAGTGATGCTTGCTTATTCACATAGACATCTTCTATTAGAACCCTGCGAATGTTATTTGATCCTCTGTTCAGCTTTTCTCCCCGAACACCAAACAGAGCATTAGGGGCTACTGTCTATACTGTGATATTCTCTTACAATTTTATTACTTACCTCAAAGCCTGTTAGGAGGCTAGCGCAGGCTTCTGTCAATCCGCTTTTGGTGGAACGGACCTTCTCAATCACCATACTCATAAGAGTACGGTGTTCTTCATCAATGGAAGCGCCGCAAAGCGCTTCCAGCAAGTTGTCCGATGCCTCTGGATGGACAGAGGTCATCGGTACAGGCGGCTCGCCCCCCTTAGAGAGAGGCTGCCTGCCTGAATTCGAAACCACTTGGGTTTTTGGAGCCGTATTCGGCTGGGGGACAAACTTGTTGCGGCCCCCGTTATCGGATTCCATGGGGGTCTTCCCCCTCATGTGCCCGGCAACTGGGATTTCGCCTGGGGGCGTCTCCAGAACTGTCTCCCCTTGGCCCGACATCCTTTGAGACAACACCTCGGTGTCGTCCATGGGCCTGGGGGAGGAGGCTGTCGGGAGTGAATCGTTGTTCATCGCCGACGGGCCCAGAGACCCCTCCGAAGAGGATACCTCGATGCGGGATTTGGCCGGACTGCATATGCATGTTCAGCATGATAAGAAGCAATAAAGCAAAACATGCCGGAAGTATTTATAGTGTCCGGATACTTACGACTTAGCTAGGGGCTTGTCCCTGGGCTCCCACTCCTCGCTGCTAATGGTGGCTGCGGTGGAATGGTCTGGAAGGAAGGTCTTTCCCTTCTTGGACACCTCGGCCTCCCCCTGCGGGGCGGCCTTCCTCTTCTTTATCCCCCAGTTGGGGGGCGGGATATTTCTTCTTCCTCCTCCTCGTCTTCGTTGAAGGAGTGCATTTTGGTGTCTTCGGACGTCACGTCCGATGCAACCTTGCGCCGGAGACCTTTCCTGGTCCACGTGGCCTTCTGCTTGACCTTCTTCTCTGGCACCTCATAGGGCGCCGGAAATAGCATCTTCGTTAGGAGAGGCAATGCTTGATCTTCAGGTAGCGGAGCCAGACAGTCAATTCGCTCCGCTATCGCTACCCAGTCCTGATTAAATCGGCATGGAGGCTTAGATTCCTCCCACGGATGTGCTGGTTAAAGGCACATCTTGAAAAATATAAAAACTCATCGGATGGCCTTGGCGTTTCGCGCTGAGTGCGCGATCTTCAGTTATGGGTGGTGGGACCTCGTTGGCCTTGAAGAGCACCTTCCAGACGTCTTCGTGCGTTGTGCCGAAGAGCTCTCGCAGCATCTGGTGTTCGGCCGGGCTGAACTCCCACAGATTGTAAGCCCGACTCTGACACGGAAGGATCCGGCGGAGGAGCATGACCTGGACCACGTTGACAAGCTTGATTTTATTGCCTACCATATTTTGGACGCAGGTCCGAAGTCCGGTCAGCTCCACCGCTGAGCCCCAGGCTAAGCCCTTCTCTTTCCAAGAGGTGAGCCGCATGGGGACGCCAGATCGAAATTTGGGGGTCGCCTCCCAGTTGGTGTCGCGTGGCTTGGTGATATTGAACCACCCCGATTTCCACCCCTTCACGGTCTCCACAAAGGAACCTTCGGGCCAGGTGACATGGGGCATCTTACCCACCATGGCGCCCCCGCACTCCGCTTGCTGGCCGCCCACCACCTTTGGCTTCACATTGAAGGTCTTCAGCCATAGGCCGAAGTGGGGCATAATGCGGAGGAAGGCCTCGCACATGACGATAAATGCCGAGATGTTGAGGATGAAGTTGGGGGCCAGATCATGGAAGTCCAGCCCGTAGTAGAACATAAGTCCGCGGATGAACGGGTGGAGGGGGAATCCCAGTCCACGGACGAAGTGAGAGAGGAATACTACCCTTTCCTGGGGTTTCGGGGTAGGGATGATCTGCCCTTCGGCCGGAAGCCGACGCGTGATGTTTGCGGACAGGTATCTGGCCTCCCGAAGCTTCATGATGTCCTCCTCCGTAACGGAGGAGACCATCCACTTGCCTCCCGCTCTGGACATGTTCGGGGTGACTTTGCGGAGAAGGTGAAATCTTGGGCGCTGGAGATCGAGCGAGAGAGAATGGATGAGCAGAGGAAGAAGAAGGCATGGGTGAAAAGGGGGGAATCCTTGTCCCTTTATAAAGGCAGTAGAAACTATGTGCCTCCCCACTTGCCCTGGAAACTCGCTTATTTCCCAAGCGCCGTTTTGATGACACGGTTGGGTTACCCACACCCGTATTGATGAGAATCCCGTGCTAAGGGGCCACAATCTCTGCTTCGACACGACGTGCCAATAAAACCGCCTCTCAAGATGTCTAGTAGCAGGTTGGGAAAACGGTTCGAATAATGACCGGGCCGCGGCATGATGTCATGCTATGAAAAAGTTGTCAGCAGATTAGACTTGTGGAATATTGTGCTCTCTACGGTGGTATGTGGAATTTGTTTTGCACAGCCGGAGATGATTCTTGTGTTCAAGATCTTCTTTGGAGTATTCGGGGAAGGAACCCGCCTTGCAATGTTGAAGACAATCTGCGCGCCGGACTCATCGTCATTGAAGCCTGGTTCAGGGGCTACTGATGGAGTCTTGGATTAGGGGGTCCTCGGACAGCCGGACTATATGCTTATGCCGGACTGTTGGACTATGAAGATACAAAATTGAAGACTTCGTCCAGTGTACGGGTGGGACTCTCCTTTGCATGGAAGACAAGCTTGGCAATTCGGATATGTAGATTTCCTTCTCTGTAACCGACTCTGTGTAACCCTAGCCCCCTCCGGTGTCTATATAAACCGGAGGGTTTAGTCCGTAGGACAACAACAATCAGAATCATAGGCTAGCTTCTAGGGTTAGCCTCTACGATATCTAGGTAGATCAACTCTTGTAATACTCATATCATCAAGATCAATCAGGCAGTAAGTAGGGTATTACCTCCATAGAGAGGGCCCGAACCTGGGTAAACATTGTGCCCCCCGCCTCCTGTTACCGTTATCCTTAGACGCATAATTTGGGACGCCCTACCCGAGATCCGCCGGTTTTGACACCAACAGCCACAAATACGATGTCAACTACATGATCATGCAAAGCAATATGACAATGATGAAGAGTGTCATAATAAACGGAATGGTGGAAAGTTGCATGACAATATATCTCGGAATGGCTATGGAAATGCCATAATAGGTAGGTATGGTGGCTATTTTGAGGAAGGTATATGGTGGGTGTATGGTACCAACGGAAGTCGCGCGGTACAAGAGAGGCTGGCAATGGTGGAAGGGTGAGAGTGCGTATAATCCATGGACTCAACATTAGTCAAAAAGAACTCACACACTTGTTGCAAAAATCTATTAGTCATTGAACGAAGTACTACGTGCATGCTCCTAGGGGGATACATTGGTAGGAAAAGACCATCGCTTGTCCCTGACCGCCACTCATAAGGAAGACAATCAATGAATACCTCATGCTCCAAATTTGTTACACAACGGTTCACCATAGGTGCATGCTATGGGACTCACAAACCTCAACACAAGTATTTCTTAAATTCACAATTACTCCACTAGCATGACTCTAATATCACCATATTCATATCTCAAAACAATCATAAAGAATCAAACTTCTCATTGTATTCAATGCACTTTATATGAAAGTTCTAAGAGACTCTCAAAATAATATAAGTGAAGCATGAGAGTTCAACAATTCCTTCAATGAGTAGTCGAATAATTATGTAACTATGTGAAGACTCTCTAACATTTAATAATTTCAGATCTTGGGATATTATTCAAACAGAAAGAAAAACAAAATAAAATAAAATGACGCTCCAAGAAAAACACATATCATGTGGTGAATAAAAATATAGCTCTAAGTAAAGTTACCGATGAACGAAGACGAAAGAGGGGATGCCATTCGGGGCAATCCAAGATTAGCCTCTTGGTTGTCCTTGAATATTACCTTGGGGTGCCTTGGGAATCCCCAAGCTTAGACCCTTGCCACTCCTTATTCCATAGTCCATCAAATCTTTACCCAAAACTTGAAAACTTCACAACGCAAAACTCAACAGAAAACTCGTAAGCTCCGTTAGTATAAAAAAATAAAATCACCACTTAGGTACTGTTATGAACTCATTATAAATTCATATTGGTGTAATATATATTGTATTCCAACTTATCTAGGGTTCATACCCTCCGATACTACTCATAGATTCATCAAAAATAAGCAAACAGCACATTGTGTACGAATCTCTAAAAAACAGAACAGTCTGTAGTAATCTGTAACTCTAGAATACTTCTGTAACTCCAAAAATCCAGACAAATTAGGAAAACCTGAGAAATTTGTGTACGAATCCAGATAAAAAAGAATCAAATCAAATTCTCGTTTCTGTGAATTATTAAAACTAATTTTCTGGGCTTAAAAGTTTCTGATTTTCAGCAGGATCAACACAACTATCACGACAAGCTATCCCAAAGGTCTTACTTGGAAATTTATTGAAACAAAAGCTATAAAACATTATTACTACAGTAGCTTAATCATGTGGACACACAAAAACATTAGGGGTAAATGTTGGGTTGTCTCCCAACAAGTGCTTTTATTTAATGCCTTTTTAGCTGGGCATGATGATTTCAATGATGCTCAAATAAAGGATAAGAATTGAAACATAATGGAAGCATCATGAAGCATATGACTAGCACATTTAAGTCTAACCCACTTCCTATGCATAGGCATTTTGTGAGCAAACAACTTATGGGAACAAGAATCAACTAGCATAGGAAGGCAAAACAAGCATAACTTTGAGATTTTCAAACACATAGAGAGGAAACTTGATATTATTGCAACTCTTACAAACATATATTCCTCCCTCATAATAATTTCCAGTAGCATCATGAATGAATTCAACAATAGAACCATCACATAAATCATTATTTTCATGATCTACAAGCATAGAATATTTTTTACTCTCCTTGTAAGCAAAATTCTTCTCATTCGGAATAGTGGGAGTATCATAAGAAACTCGAATACTATAAATTGTTTCCACATTAAAAGAGTAATGTTTAGAAAAAGGGTAATCAAAATCATGACAAGTTTTATAAATATAATCATCACTACTTTTTATAACATAAGTATCATCACAATAATCATCATAAGTAGCAACTTTATTCTCATCATAATCAATTGAAACCTCTTCCAAGATAGTGGAATCATCACTAAATAAAGTCATGACCTCTCCAAATCCACTTTTATAATTATTATAATAAGATTCAACACCCTCCAAAATAGTGGGATCATTACTTCCTAGACACTCTTCCAAACCCACTTTCATCAATATAATCATCATAAGTAGGAGGCATGCTATCATCATAATAAATTTGCATATCAAAACTTGGGAGACTAAAAATATCATCTTCATTAAATATAGCATCCCCAAGCTTGGGACAAACATTAATTGCAGCAAATAAATTCTCAAACATGTCATTCTCATCAAACATATCATCCCCAAGCTTGGGCCTTTGCATACCATAAGCATAATCACTCTCATCATTAATAGTATGGATAGCACCAATAGTATAGAAATTATCATCATCACAATGAGTAATAGGAGCAATATCATTTGGGAGGGATACATTTTTAACTTTGCTTCTCCATATTTTCTTTTTCTTCTTCACATTATGTGTGGGTTTAATCCTATTTTGGAGCTCCTTATTAATGAGATTGGTTGAATAGAAAGCTCCTCCTCATTACCTGATTCATCATAAGAAAGAATAGGAGGATATTGGGAAACCTTTTCCCTTTCATTACTATTCTCTTCATATTCTATTTCCTTTCTTGTGTTTATGTAATTGACAATATAAGGATTTTCAATGCAATTCACCGCACAATACATATAAATTTCCTCTAGATCAAAATCAAGAACATTATCAAGGACAAATTCTAGAATATCCTTAGTTATACGTTTCATTTCTTCATAACCTAGAAGAAAACTAAGTTCATTATGATGCGCAAGGGAAATCAAGTCATCACAATTTTTGGACACGATTCGATCATGAAACAATTTGCATTGGAGATTTAAATGACCATGTTCATTGCAAAGTTCACAAGTATGGCTAAGAAAATTTAAATTTTTAGAACAAACATCTAGCCTTTCTTGCAACCATTTAGTTTCTAAATAATTATGCCTATTTGGTGTGTACTTGCAAACTCTATGCACTCCACAAAAATTGACATGCTTATAAGAAACATTTTCATCATGACTAGTGCAATCATCATTAGTACTATGGATATTCAAAGAGTTCATACTAAAAACATTGCAATCATGCTCATCAATCAAAGATCTAGTGCCAAACATTTTAATGTATTCTTCTTCTAGCACTTGGGCACAATTTTCCTTTCCATCAATTTCATGAAAGACATTAAAAAGATGAAGCATATGAGGCACCCTCAATTCCATTTTTTTGTAGTTTTCTTTTATAAACTAAACTATACCTTCAAGCACTAACCTCCCTGGCAACGGCGCCAGAAAAGAGCTTCGTTGACGGGATGTGAGTGCCGCTTACCTAGCCTCCCCGGCAACGGCGCCGCAAAAGAGCTTGATGTCTACTACAAAACCTTCTTCTTGTAGAGGTTGTAGGGCCTCCAAGTGCAGAGGTTTGTAGGACAGTAGAAAATTTCCCTCAAGTGGATGACCTAAGGTTTATCAATCCGTGGGAGGTGTAGGATGAAGATGGTATCTCTCAAACAACCCTCCAACCAAAGAACAAAGAGTCTCTTGTGTCCCCAACACACCCAATACAATGGTAAATTGTATAGGTGCCACTAGTTCGGCAAAGAGATGGTGATACAAGTGCAATATGATAGTAGCTATAGGTTTTTGTAATCTAAAATTATAAAAACAACAAGGTAGCAAGTAACAAAAGTGAGCGAAAACAGTATTGCAATGCTTCAAAACAAGGCCAAGGGTTCATACTTTCACTAGTTCAAGTTCTCTCAACAATGATAACATAATTAGATCATATAACAATCCCTCAACGTGCAACAAAGAGTCACTCCAAAGTCACTAATAGAAGAGAACAAACGAAGAGATTATGGTAGGGTACAGAACCACCTCAAAGTTATTCTTTCCGATCAATCCATTGGGCTATTCCTATAAGTGTCACAAACAGCCCTAGAGTTTGTAGTAAAATAACACCTTAAGACACAAATCAACCAAAAACCTAATGTCACCTAGATACTCCAATGTCACCACAAGTATCCACGGGTATGATTATATGATATGCATCACACAATCTCAGATTCATCTATTCAACCAACACAAAGAACTTCAAAGAGTGCCCCAAAGTTTCTACCAGAGAGTCAAGACAAAAACGTGTGCCAACCCCTATGCATAAGTTCACAAGGTCACTGAACCCACAAGTTGATCACCAAAACATACATCAAGTGGATCACGTGAATATCCCATTGTCACCACATATAAGCACATGCAAGACATACATCAAGTGTTCTCAAATCCTTAAAGATTCAATCCGATAAGATAACTTCAAAGGGAAAACTCAATCCATTACAAGAAGGTAGAGGGGGAGAAACATCATAAGATCCAACTATAGTAGCAAAGCTCGCGGTACATCAAGATCGTGCCAAATCAAGAACACGAGAGAGAGAGATCAAACACATAGCTACTGGTAAATACCCTTAGCCCCGAGGGTGAACTACTCCCTCCTCGTCATGGAGAGCGCCGGGATGATGAAGATGGCCACCGGTGATGGATCCCCCCCTCTGGCAAGGTGCCGGAACAGGGTCCCAATTGGTTTTTGGTCGCTACAGAGGCTTGCAGCAACGGAACTCCCGATCTAGGTTTCTTTTCGGGGGTTTCTGTATTTATAGGATTTTTTGGCGTCGGTTTCACGTCAGGGGGGTCTCCGAGTCAACCACGAGGTAGGGGCACGCTCCCTGGGGGGTAGGGCGCGCCCCCACCCTCGTGGATGACTCGAGACTCTTCTAGCTCAACTATTTTGCTTCGGGGGCTTCTTCTGGTTCATAAAAAATGTCTGTAAATTGGCAGGTCAGTTGGACTCCATTTGGTATTCCTTTTCTGTAAAACTCAAAAACAAGGAAAAAATAGAAACTGGCACTGGGCTCTAGGTTAATAGGTTAGTACCAAAAATCATATAAAATAGCATATAAATGCATATAAAACATCTAAGATGGATAATATAATAGCATGGAACAATTAAAAATTATAGATACGTTGGAGACGTATCAAGGAAATATTTGTTCTACATTTAGCTCCTCGTTGAGTTCGACACTCTTACTTATCGAGAAAGGCTACAATTGATCCCCTATACTTGTGGGTTATCAAGACCTTTTTCTGGCGCTGTTGCCAAGGAGCAATAGCTTGGGGTGAATATTCTCGTGTGTGCTTGTTTGCTTTATCACTAAGTAATATGTATTTCCTGTTCTAAGTTGTTCTCTATCTTCAGTTATGGATATGGAACACGAAATACTAAAAAAAATTAGGTGTACTTGCTACTCATGGAGATGGGGAACCTCCTAAAATCCTCGATGCTCGTTATGTGGAAAATATTAAACACTACTTTGATAATCCTGAGAAAACCCCATTCAACTTGATAATGGGAGACACATTGGATCAACATGAATACTTTAGGGATTATCACATGACTTAAAAAGGGAAACTATTATGGGATCAAATTCATATGTTGCATTGGTATGCTCGGAATATGCTTGAGATATGATTATACTTGTTGCTCTAGGATGAAGGCTCCACACCTTCTCTTTTTGTGTAAATTTAATGATAAGAAAACCTTAGCTTCTTACGCTAATGGTATATATGATTACTATGATGTGGGACGAATAGAATAATTCGTTGCTTTTAAGGGTGCTTATGAAATTGAATCTTTGTTTGAAAAGTGTGAAAATTATGAGGATGTTGTTTACAGACCTGAAAATTATGTTGTACTTCAATATTGCTATGAGAATTATGAATATAATGTCGATGTTAATGATTTTATTGAAAAAGTCTCCGCTGTCCAAGAAGAGATTAATATTTTGCAGGAATCTATGGAAGAAGAAATTGGTGACACTATGAGCTCATTAGATGAAAAAGATGATGTGGAGAGCGAAGAACAAAAGTAGGAAGAGCGGATTAGCTACCCGTGCCCACCTTCTAATGAGAGTAACTCTTCAACTCATACATTGTTTAATTTCCCTTCATGCACCGAAGGATGATTTCTATGATCCCTTTGATTTGTTTGAAATATCCCTTTTTGATGAACTTGGTGCTTGCTATGCTTGTGGCCGTGATGCCAATATGAATTATGCTTATGGAGATGAACTTGATATAGTTCCTTATGTTAAGAATGAAATTGTTTCTATTGCACCCACACATGATAGTCCTATTATCCTTTTGAATTCTGCCAACTACACTATATCAGAGAAGTTTGCGCTTATTAAGGACTATATTGATGGGTTGCGTTCTACTATTGCACATGATGATTTTGACAAATATAATATGCATGTGCTTTCTGCTCCTACTTGTAAATATTACGAGAGAGGAACTACATCTCCGCCTCTATATGTTTCCAATACGATAAAATTGCAAGAAGCTATTTATGCTATGTATCGTCCTTTACTATGTGTGCATGAATTGTTCTTTTATGACATTCCAATGCACAGGAAGAGAGTTAGACTTCGTTGTTGCATGATATATGTTACTTTGTGCTCACTACTAAATCACAAATCATTGTTAATTAACATTGGATTTGATATACCTTGGGATCCGGGTGGATCCATTACTTGAGCACTATATGCCGAGCTTAATGGCTTTAAAGAAAGCGCTGCTAGGGAGACAACCCGGAATTTTTAGAGAGTCATTTTATTCTGTTGTGTGCTTTTAAAAAGTTTTAAAAAAATATAGAGGGGAACCTAAAACTTTTCTAAAAGGAAAGTGAAAGTAAGAAAGACGAGCATCGTTGAAGTGGGGGAGCTCCTTGAACTTTGTTCAAGCCCATGGAAACTTTGCAAATCTTGAATTACAAAAACTTCTCAACAAAAATAATTATCCCCTTGTAAAAATCCATTGTATTATAAAAATAATGTGCCAAGATTTGCCTTTAGGATGATTAGATTGCTTGTTTGGTTTGTGCCGTGCAAAAACAGAAACTTTGGATGTAGTGCGTGATTTTTCATGTTTTACTGGAACGTCTAATATTTCTAAAATTTTAGTACTGCTATACAATTTTTTTTTATTTTTTTCCTAATTTGTCAGAATTTTTGGAGTTACAAAAGTATGGTAGATGTTTAGATTTCTATAGACTGTCCTGTTTAAGAAAGATTATGTTTTTGATGCATTGTTTTGCTAGTTTTGATGAAACTATCGACTTTATCGGTGGTATAAGACATGGAGAAGTTATAATAAAGTAGCTACAATGCAAAAACAAAATATGAATGGGTTTGCAACAGTAATTAAAGTGGTGATTTGTTGTATTATAGTAATGGATCTCACGAGGGTTTTGTTAAGTTTTGTGTGGTTAAAGTTTTCAAGTTTTGGGTGAGATCACGATGGATGAAGGAATAAGGAGTGGCAAGAGCCTAAGCTTGGGGATGCCCGAGTCACCCCAAGGTATATTCAAGGAATCCCAAGCAACTAAGCTTGGGGATGCCCCGGAAGGCATCCCCTCTTTCTTCCAACGACCATCGGTAATTTTACTTGGAGCTATATTTTTGTTCACCACATGATATGCGTAAATCTTGGAGCATCTTTTGTGTTTATTTTAATTTTTATTTTATGCACCATTCTGGTATGAGATAGTCCTTGGTTGATTTATAGAATGCTCTTTGCACTTCACTTATATCTTTTGAGTATGGCTTTATAGAATGCTTCATGTGCTTCACTTATATCTTTTGAAGTTTGGATTGCCTATTTCTCTACACATAAAAAACCTCCATTTGTAGAATGCTCTTTGCTTCACTTACATTTGTTAGATCATGGGCATATCTTTTGTAGATAGAATTAAACTCTCATGCTTCGCTTATATCTATTTAGAGAGTTGACATGAATTGGTCATTCACATGGTTAGTCATAAAATCCTACATAAAACTTGTAGATCATTGGATATGATATGTTTGATTCCTTGAAATAGTTTTGCGATATGAAGATGGCGATATTAGAGTCATGCTAATGAGTAATTATGGATTGGTAGAAATACTTGTGTTAAGGTTTGTGATTCCCGAAGCATGCACGTATGGAGAACTGTTATGTGATGAAGTCGGAGCATGATTTATT
This sequence comes from Triticum aestivum, assembly GCF_018294505.1. Lineage (NCBI taxonomy): Eukaryota > Viridiplantae > Streptophyta > Magnoliopsida > Poales > Poaceae > Triticum > Triticum aestivum. The sequence goes on along the minus strand of NC_057801.1, from coordinate 72,593,376 downwards.
TTTTGATTGCCATCCTTTGTGTGGAGGTCGGGATCGTGTGATGGTTAACTCCTACCAACCATCCCCTAGGAGCATGTGTATTAGTACTTTGTTTCGATGGCTAATAGACTTTTGCAATAAGTATGTCAGTTCTTTATGACTAATGTTGAGTCCATGGATTATACGTACTGTCACCTTTCCGCCATTGCTAGCATTTCTAGTACCGCACAACTTTCGCCGGTGCATAAACCCTCCTTATATCTTCCTCAAAACAGCCACCATACCTACCTATTATAGCTATTCCATAGCCATTTCGAGGTATATTGCCATGCAAATTCCATCATCATCATATACATGACTTGAGCATTCATTGTCATATTGCTTTGCATGATGGTAAGATAACTATCATGATATTTTTGTGGCTTGTCCATTTTTTATATCTTTTCTATGCTAGATCATTACACATCCTGGTACACCGCTAGAGGAATTTATATAGTCATCATGTATCAGTTTTATCGAGTTGTAAGTAAATAAAAGTGTGATGATCATCATTATAGAGCATTGTCCCATGTGAGGAAAGTATGATGGAGACTATGATTCCCTCACAAGTTGGGATGAGACTCCGGACTAAAAAAATAAAAAGAGGCCAAAGAGCCCAAAATAAAAAAAAGCGAGGCCAAAGAGCTGCTACGTCTCGAGCTTGCGTTGGTTTTCCCCGAAGAGGAGGGGGTGATGCAGCACAGTAGCGTAAGTATTTCCCTTAGTTTTTAAGAACCAAGGTATCAATCCAGTAGGAGGTCACGCGCAAGTCCCTCGTACCTGCACAAAACGATAGCAACTCGCAACCAACGCTTAGGGGTTGTCAATCCCTTCACGGTCACTTACGAGAGTGAGATCTGATAGAGATAATATTTTTGGTATTTTTGGTATAACGATGCAAAGTAAAAAGTAAAATAAAAACAAGTAAATAAAGTGATGGAGATTGATATGATGAGAATAGACCCAGGGGCCATAGGTTTCACTAGTGGCTTCTCTCAAGAGCATAAGTATTCTACGGTGGGTGAACAAATTACTGTTGAGCAATTGATAGAACTGAGCATAGTTATGAGGTTATCTAGGTATGGTCATGTATATAGGCATCACGTCCGTGACAAGTAGATTGAAACGATTCTGCATCTACTACTATTACTCCACTCATCGACCGCTATCCAGCATGCATCTAGAGTATTAAGTTAAAAACAGAGTAACGCCTTAAGCAAGATGACATGATGTAGAGGAATAAATCCATGCAATATGATAAATACCCCATCTGGTTGTCCTCGATGGCAACAATACAATACGTGCCTTGCAACTCTTTCTGTCATTGAGTAAGGACACCGCAAGATTGAACCCAAAGCCATGGACTTCTTCCATTGCAAGAACTACCAATCTAGTCGGCCAAACCAAACGGATAATTCAAAGAGACTTGCAAAGATAACTCAATCATACATAAAAGAATTCAGATAAGATTCAAATATTATTCATAGATAAGCTGGATCATAAACCCACAATTCATCGGTCTCAACAAACACACCACAAAAAGAAGATTACATCGAATAGATCTCCACGAGAGAGGGGGAGAACATTGTATTGATATCCAAAAAAGAGAGAAGAAGCCATCTAGCTACTAACTATGGACCCGAAGGTCTGAAGTAAACTACTCACACTTCATCGGAGGGGCTATGGTGTTGATGTAGAAGCCCTCCATGGTGGATGCCCTCTCCGGCGGAGCTCCGGAACAGGCCCCAAGATGGGATCTCGTGGATACAGGAAGTTGCGGCGGTGGAATTAGGTTTTTGGCTCCGTTTTTGGTCTATTGTGGGTACGTAGGTATATATAGGAGGAAGGAGTACGTCGGTGGAGCTCCGAAGGGCCCACGAGGTAGGGGGGCGCGCCCAGGGGGGCCGCCCTCCACCCTCGTGACCTCCCCGGAAGCTTCTTGGAGTAGGGTCCAAGTCTCCTGGATCACGTTCGGTGAGAAGATCGCGTTCCCGAAGGTTTCATTCCGTTTGGACTCCGTTTGTTATTTCGTTTCTTCGAAACACTGAAATAGGCAAAAACAGCAATTCTGGGCTGGGCCTCCGGTTAAGATACATTGGAGATGTATAAAAGTGGAAAATAAAGCCCAATATAGTCCCATACAGTAGATAAAGTAGCATGGAGCAATCAAAAATTATAGATACATTGGAGACGTATCAGGCATCCCCAACCTTAATTCCTACTCGTCCTCGAGTAGGTAAATGATAAAAAGAAGAATTTTTGATGCAGAGTGATACTTTGGCATAATTTCAATGTAAATCTTCTTAATCATGGCATGAATATTCAGATCCGAAAGATTCAAGATAAAAGTTCATATTGACATAAAAATAATAATACTTCAAGCATACTAATCAAGCAATTATGTCATCTCAAAATAACATGGCCAAAGAAAGTTCACCCCTACAAAATCATATGGTTAGGCTATGCTTCATTTTCGTCACACAAAGATCATCCCAACTTCTATACCCCCGATGACAAGCCAAGCAATTGTTTCATACTCAAATAATCTCAAACTCTGTCAACCTTCACGCAATACATGAGCGCGAGCCATGGATATAGCACTATGGGTGGAATAGAATATGATGATGGGGATTGTGTGAGAAGACAAAAAAGGAGAAAGTCTCATATTGACGAGGATAATCAACGGGCTATGGAGATGCTCATCAATTGATGTCAACATGAGGAGTAGGGATTGCCATGCAACGGATGCACTAGAGCCATGAATGCTCAACAAAAGAAAACTAAGTGGGTGTGCATCCAACTTGCTTGCTCGCGAAGACCTAGGGCACTTTGAGGAAGCCCATCATTGGAATATACAAGCCAAGTTTTATAATGAAAAATTCCCCACTAGTATAAACAAGACAATTTATGAGACTCACTATATGAAAAACATGGTGCTACTTTCAAGCACAAATATATGAGACTCACTACATGAAGAACAAGGTGCTACTTTGAAGCACAAGTGTGGTAAAAGGATAGTAACATTGCCCCTTCTCTCTTTTTCTCTCATTTTTTTATTATATATATTTTTTAGTGGGCTTCTTTGGCCTCTCTTTTTTCTCTTTTTTTAATTTTTTTTATTTGGGCTTCTTTGGCCTCTTTTTTTTGTAAAGTCCGGAGTCTCATCCCGACTTGTGGGGGAATCATAGTCTCCATCATCCTTTTCCTCACTAGGGAAATGCTCTAATAATGATGATCATCACACTTTTATTTTTCTTACAACTCGATATTACAACTTGATATTTAGAACAAAGATATGAATCTATATGAATGCCTCCGGCGGTGTACCGGGATGGTGCAATGAATCAAGAGTACATGTATGAAAAATAATGCATGGTGGCTTTGCCACAAATACGATGTTAACTACATGATCATGCAATGGCAATATGACAAAAGTAAAGTATGTCATGATAATGATGATGGAAGTTGCATGGCAATATATCTCAGAATGGCTATGGAAATGCCATAATAGGTAGGTATGGTGGCTGTTTTGAGGAAGATATAAGGAGGTTTATGTGTGAAAGAGCGTATCATATCACGGAGTTTGGATGCACCGGCGAAGTTTGCTCCAACTCTCAATGTGAGAAAGAGCAATGCACGGTACCGAAGAGGCTAGCAAATGCGTAAAGGTAAAAGTGTGTATGATCCATGGACTCAACATTAGTCAAAAGAACTCATATACTTATTGAAAAAATCTATAAGCCATGAAAAATCAAGTACTACGTACAATGCTCCTAGGGGGATAGATTGGTAGGAAAAGACCATCGCTCGTCCCCAACCGCCACTCATAAGGATGCACAAGCCAGGTACACTTCATGCTTCAAATTTGTTACACAACTTTACCCATACGTGCATGCTACGGGACTCACAAACTTCAACACAAGTATTTCTCAAATTCACAACTACTCAACTAGCACGACTTTGATATTATTACCTCCATATCTTAAAACAATTATTAAGCATTAGATTTATCTTAGTATTCAATTCATTCAAAAGAAAGTTTCACATATCTCGAACACTAAGTATATTAACATTAAGCAAATTACCATGCTATTAATGACTCAAAATAATCTAAGTGAAGCATGAGAGGTCAAGTTTCTTTAAAACAAATCCACCACCATGCTCTAAAAGATCTATGTGAAGCACTAGAGCAAAAAATTATCACGCTCAAAAGATATAAGTGAAGCACTATGAGCAAAACTATCAAGCTCAAAAGATATAAGTGAAGCACATAGAGTATTCTAACAAATTCCAAAACATGTATGGCTCTCTCAAAAGGTGTGTACAGCAAGGATGATTGTGGTAGACTAACAAGCAAAGACACAAATAATACAAGACTCTCCAAGCAAAACACATATCATGTGGTGAATAAAAATATAGCTCCAAGTAAATTACCGATGGAAGTGGACGAAAGAGGGGATGCCTTCCGGGGCCTCCCCAAGCTTTGACTTTTTGGTGTCCTTGGATTATCTTGGGGGTTCCATGGGCATCCCCAAGCTTAGGCTCTTGCCACTCCTTGTTCCATAATCCATCAAAAGAATTCACCCAAAACTTGAAAACTTCACAACACAAAACTCAATAGAAATCTCATGAGCTCCGTTAGAGAAAGAAAACAAAAGACTACTTCAAGGTACTGTAATGAACTCATTCTTTATTTATATTGGTGTTAAACCTACTGTATTCCAACTTCTCTATGGATCATAAACTATTTTACTAGCCATAGATTCATCAAAATAAGCAAACAACACACGCAAAACAGAATCTGTCAAAAACAGAACAGTCTGTAGTAATCTGTAACTAACGCAAACTTCTGGAACCCAAAAATTCTACCAAAATTAGACGACCTGGGAAATTTGTTTATTGATCAGCAGCAATTGGAATCACTATTTTATCACGTTCTGGTGATTTTTAACAATTCGGGCACTGAGCGCAAAGATTCTGGAAATTACAGCAAGATCAAATAACTATCTTCCAAGAAGATCTAATAGGTTTAACTTGGCACAAACACTAATTAAAAGATAAAACCACATCTAAACATAATCTAGATGGATTATTTATTCCTAAGCAGAACTAAAAACAAAAAACACAAAATAAAATTGGGTTGCCTCCCAACAAGCGCTATCGTTTAACGCCGCATAAAAGCAAAGATAGATCTAGGTATTGACATCTTTGGTAGGCAATCCATAAGTGGCTCTCATGATAGATTCATATAGTAATTTTATTTTCTTTCTAGGAAATTGTTCCATGCCCTTCTTTAAGGGAAATTGGAATTTAATATTCCCTTCCTTCATATCAATAATTGCACCAATCGTTCTAAGGAAAGGTCTACCAAGAATAATAGGACATGAAGGATTGCAATCTATATCAAGAAGGATAAAATCTACGGGCACATAATTCCTATTTGCAACAATAAGAACATCATTAATTCTTCCCATAGGTTTTTTAATAGTGGAATCCGCAAGATGCAAGTTTAGAGAGCAATCATCAAAGTCACGGAAATCTAGCAAATCACACAAAGCTTTGGGAACAGTAGAAACACTAGCACCCAAAATCGCACAAAGCATGAAACTCATAATCTTTAATTTTAATTTTAATGGTAGGTTCTCACTCATCATGGAGTTTCCTAGGGATAGAAACTTTTAACTCAAGCTTTTCTTCATAAGATTGCATTAAGGCATCAACAATGTGTTCGGTAAAGTCCTTATTTTGACTATAAGCATGAGGAGAATTTAACACATATTGCAACAAGGAAATACAATCAATTAAAGAGCAATTTTCATAATTAAATTCCTTGAGATGCAAAATAGTGGGTTTAGCAATATCTAGATTTTTATTTCTTTCAATCCCACTTTTATCAATTTCATCATCAAGTTCTAAAAACTCATAATTCTTAGAACGTCTTCTAGGTAAAGGAAGATCATAATCAGATTCATCAAGATTCATATTGCAAAACAAGGATTTAATAGGGGACACATCAATAACTTTTAGATCTTCATCTTGATTCTCATAGTTATTCGGTTTAGCGGCCATCTTATTAACTAAGGTAGCTTGCATATCCGAAATTTCAGCGGTCATCTTTTCAAGACGAGAAATTTGGGCTTTTACACCATCAAATTCTTTGGACATATCATCGAGCTCTTTATTCATATAACTCATAAAACTCTTTTGTTCCTTAAGCTCGTTTCTAAAGAAATTATTATGTTCAAATTGCAAGACCATAAACTTCCTGACATTGTTTTTGATATCTTCTAGCCTTTTAAGGTGAAGATCACCAAAATTAGGTAAGGCCATCGCGACAAACAAGCAAACTGACACACGAGCAAACAAAAGGCAAAGGGAAAGGAGGAGATGGGAAGAGGGCGAATAAAACGGCAAGGGTGAAGTGGGGAGAGGAAAACGAGAGGCAAATGGCAAATAATGTAATGCGAGAGATAGGGATTGTGATGGGTACTTGGTATGTTGACTTTTGCGTAGGCCTCCCCGGCAACGGCGCCAGAAATCCTTCTTGCTACGTCTCGAGCTTGCATTGGTTTTCCCAGAAGAGGAGGGGGTGATGCAGCATAGTAGCGTAAGTATTTCCCTCAGTTTTTGAGAACCAAGGTATCAATCCAGTAGGAGGTCACGCGCAAGTCCCTCGTACCTGCACAAAACGATAGCAACTCGCAACCAACGCTTAGGGGTTGTCAATCCCTTCACGGTCACTTACGAGAGTGAGATTTGATAGAGATAATATTTTTGGTATTTTTGGTATAAAGATGCAAAGTAAAAAGTAAAAGCAAAACAAGTAAATAAAGTGATGGAGATTGATATGATGAGAATAGACCCGGGGGCCATAGGTTTCACTAGTGGCTTCTCTCAAGAGCATAAGTATTCTACGGTGGGTGAACAAATTACTGTTGAGCAATTGATAGAATTGAGCATAGTTATGAGGTTATCTAGGTATGATCATGTATATAGGCATCACGTCCGTGACAAGTAGATCGAAACGATTCTGCATCTACTACTATTACTCCACTCATCGACCGCTATCCAGCATGCATCTAGAGTATTAAGTTAAAAATAGAGTAACGCCTTAAGCAAGATGACATGATGTAGAGGAATAAATTCATGCAATATGATAAATACCCCATCTTGTTATCCTCGATGGCAACAATACAATACGTGCCTTGCAACTCTTTCTGTCACTGAGTCAGGACACCGCAAGATTGAACCAAAGACCATGCACTTCTCCCATTGCAAGAACTACCAATCTAGTCGTCCAAACCAAACGGATAATTCGAAGAGACTTGCAAAGATAACTCAATCATACATAAAAGAATTCAGAGAAGATTCAAATATTATTCATAGATAAGCTGGATCATAAACCCACAATTCATCGGTCTCAACAAACACACCGCAAAAAGAAGATTAAATCGAATAGATCTCCACGAGAGAGGGGGAGAACATTGTATTGAGATCCAAAAAAGAGAGAAGAAGCCATCTAGCTACTAACTATGGACCCGAAGGTCTGAAATAAACTACTCACACTTCATTGGAGGGGCTATGGTGTTGATGTAGAAGCTCTCCGTGGTGGATGCCCTCTCCGGCGGAGCTCCGGAACAGGCCCCAAGATGGGATCTCGTGGATACAGGAAGTTGCGGCGGTGGAATTAGGTTTTTGGCTCCGTTTTTGGTCTATTGGGGGTAGGTAGGTATATATAGGAGGAAGGAGTACGTCGGTAGAGCTCCGAAGGGCCCACGAGGTAGGGGGCGCGCCCAGGGGGGGCGCGCCCTCCACCCTCGTGACCTCCCCGGTAGCTTCTTGGAGTAGGGTCCAAGTCTCCTGGATCACGTTCGGTGAGAAGATCACGTTCCCGAAGGTTTCATTCCGTTTGGACTCCGTTTGATATTCCGTTTCTTCGAAACACTGAAATAGGCAAAAAAACAACAATTCTGGGATGGGCCTCCGGTTAATAGGTTAGTCCCAAAAATAATATATAAGTGGAAAATAAAGCCCAATATAGTCCAAAACAGTAGATAAAGTAGCATGGAGCAATCAAAAATTATAGATACGTTGGAGACGTATCAAGAGCCCCCAAAAGGGAGAAAATAAAAAAAATGAGAGACAAAGAGAGAAGGGACAATGTTACTATCCTTTTATCACCCTTGTGCTTCCGAGGAGCACCATGCTCTTCATATAGAGAGTCTCTTGAGTTATCAATTTCATATACTAGTGGGAATTTTCATTATAGAACTTGGCTTGTATACTCCGATGATGGGCTTCGTCAAATGCCTGAGGTCTTCATGAGCAAGGAAGTTGGATGCACACCCACTTAGTTTTCAGCTTGAGCTTTCATACACTTATAGCTCTAGTGCATCCGCTGCATGGCAATTCCTACTCACTTGCATCGATATCGATTAATGGGCATCTCCATAGCTCATTAACTTGCCTAGTTGCTGTGAGACTATGTCCTTCTTTTTGTCTTCTCCACAACCACCATATTCTATTCCACTTATAGTGCCATATCCATGGCTCACCCCCATGTATTACGTGAAATTTGAAAAAGTTTGAGAACACTAAAGTATGAAACAATTGCTTGACTAATATCGGGGTTGTGCATGATGAAATATTTTGCGTGATGAAGATGGATCATAACCAGATAATATGATTTTGTAGGGACAACTTTCTTTAGCCATGATATTTTGAGAGGACATGATTGTTTTATTATTATGCTTGAAGTATTATTTTCTTTATGTCAAATTATAGACTATTGCTTTGAATCACTCGTGTCTTAATATGTTGGGGAACGCAGTAATTTCCAAAAAATTCGTACGATCACGCAAGATCTATCTAGGTGATGCATAGCAACAAGAGGGAAGAGTGTGTCCACGTACCCTCGTAGACCGAAAGCGGAAGCGTTAAGTAACGCGGTTGATGTAGTCGAACTTCTTCGCGATCCAACCGATCAAGTACCGAATGCACGGCACCTCCGCGATCTACACACGTTCAGCTCAGTGACATCCCTCAAACTCTAGATCCAGCTGAGGCTGAGGGAGAGTTCCGTCAGCACGATGACGTGGTGGCGATGATGAAGAAGTTACCGGCACAGGGCTTCGCCTAAGCACTACGACGATATGACCGAGGTGGAAATCTGTGGAGGGGGGCACCTCACATGGCTAAAAGATCAACTTGATCAACTTGTGTGTCTAAGGGGTGCCCCCCTCCTCCGTATATAAAGGAGTGGAGGAGGGGGAGGGCCGTCCCTCTATTGCGCGCCCAAGGGGGGAGTCCTACTCCCAGCGGGAGTAGTATTCCCCCTTCCCAAGTTGGAGTAGGAGAGGAAGGAAGGGGGAGAGAGAGGGAAGGAAAGGGGGGCCGGCCCCCCACCCAATTCGGATTGGGCTTGGGGGGCGCACCCTCCACCTGGCCACCTCCTCCTCTCTCCCACTAAGAGCATCCCCAGCCGTTGCGCCCCCCAGCCGGCGTTTTTTCGGCCTCCTGGGGTTGCCCCAGCGATAATTTTGCACTGGGGTCGAACAATTTTCCAGTCATTCCCCCGCCCCGTCCTGCCCGCACCGTGACCGTCCCGCCTGCGCCGTGCCCCACCATCCAGGCCACGGTCACCCTCACGGTCCGGCGCGAATGGGAAACCTCACCATGGCATCCTCCATCGTCTGCCTCTCCTTCCCGACGACGGTGTTGCCGAGGCATCGCATGAGGACGACAGCGTCCTCCAGCGCGACGCGCGCGCCCTATGCTAGGTCCGGAAGCCATGGCCGTCAGGGTACTAGGCGTGCCCCTGCATGGCCCCGCGCCCCGAGTCGGACAGCTTTGCGAGCCCTCGTCGTCCCGCCCACGGGCGCCCGTCCTCCCGGGCCGCGCCGCCCCTGTCCGCCCGCCCAGGACGCGCCGCACTTGTCCGCCCGCCCAGGCCGCGCCCGCCCATGCCGTACGCACCAGGGCAACCCCACACGCCCCCACGCGTCGAAGATGCCCCGACTAGCCCGGCGTCCCCACGTGCCGCCCGCGCTTGCCCCGGCTCCCCGCTGGTCGCTGTCAGCTGTGCCCGTGTGAGGCTCAAGGTTGCGCTCGCCGGTGCGTGGCTCGGGGCCGGGGCCGCTCGGGGCCGGCCGTGGTCGCCATGCTGGGGCCCGGGGACGCCCGTGGCCGGCGCGCCCGGTGCCGGGGCCGCCCGTGGAGGAGAGAGCTGCTCCGGTGACGGGCTCGGTAGCGCACGGAGGCCTGCGGGGGCTGGCTAATGGCGACTGGGCCAGTGGCGTGAAGCCGCTCTTGGGAGGCACGGCACGGGGTCGGTGGCGTGAAGCTGCTCCATGGAGGCACGGCGTGGGGCCAGCGACGGGCGTCGGGCCGACCGCTTGCGGCTTCTCTGCATTGTCTTTTTTGCATGCGTCACGTGGTGGGCCTAGCCAGGAAAAGGAGAGAGAGAGATTAGAGGCTGGCAGTGGACCTTTCACAGCTAAAATATAGCGCCGGCGCCCCTAGCTGCATCCCGGTTTTCTGAGTTTCCCTTGCGCGCGCCGGCCGTAATTTTCGTCAGATCCAGCGAAAAACATGACTCTCAGGTTGCGGCTGGGACGATTTTTACTCGCTGGTGATAAAAAGGCTTCTGGGGGTCGTCTTGGGGGCATGGGTGGAGATGCTCTAAGGCCAAATAAGGCCCATACACTCCCCGGGGGGTTCCGGTAATCCCCCGGTACTCCGGTAAATGCCCGAACTCACTCGGAACCATTCCAATGTCCAAACATAGTCGTCCAATATATTAATCTTTATGTATCGACCATTTTGAGACTCCTCGTCATCTCCGTGATCACATCCGGGACTCCAAACAATCTTCGGTACAACATATCACATAAACTCATAATACTAGTCGTCATTGAACGTTAAGCGTGCGGACCCTACGGGTTCGAGAACTATGTCGACATGACCGAGACACGTCTGCGGTTAATAACCAATAGCGGAACCTAGATGCTCATGTTGGTTCCTACATATTATACGAAGATCTTTATCGGTCAAACCGCATAACAACATACATTGTTCCCTTTGTCATCGGTATGTTACTTGCCCGAGATTCAATCGTCGGTATCTCAATACCTAGTTCAATCTCGTTACCGGCAAGTCTCTTTACTCGTTCCGTAATACTTAATCCCACAACTAACTCATTAGTCACAATGCTTGCAAGGCTTATAGTGATGAGTATTACCGAGAGGGCCCAGAGATACCTCTCCGAAACACGGAGTGACAAATCTTAATAGCAATCTATGCCAACCCAACAAACACCTTCGAAGACACCTATAGAGCACCTTTATAATCACCCATTTATGTTGTGACGTTTGGTAACACACAAAGTGTTCCTCCGGTATTCGGGAGTTGCATAATCTCATATTTTGAGGAACATGTATAAGTCATGAAGAGAGCAGTAGCAATGAAACTGTAACAATCATAATGCTAAGCTAACAGATGGGTCATGTCCATCACATCATTCTCCTAATGATGTGACCCCGTTCATCAAATGACAACACATGTTTATGGTTAGGAAACATAACCATCTCTGATTAACGAGCTAGTCAAGTAGAGGCATACTAGGGACACGATGCATGTATTCACACATGTACTAAGTTTCCGGTTAATACAATTCTAGCATGAATAATAAACATTTATCATGAAATAAGGAAATAAATAATAACTTTATTATTGCCTCTAGGGCATATTTCCTTCATAATATTCATGCCAGGATTAGATTACATGATCAAGATTATGCTAGGTAGCATTCCACATCAAAAATTATCTTTTTTATCATTTACCTACTCGAGGACGAGCCTTAAGCTTGGGGATGCTAATATGTCTCCGTCGTATCTATAATTTTGAATTGTTTCATGCCAATATTCTACAGCTTTCATATACTTTTGGAAACTTTTATACTATTTTTGGGACTAACATATTGATCGAGTGCCAAGTGCCAGTTCCTGTTTCTTGCATGTTATTTGTTTCACATAATATCCATATCAAACAGGGTCCAAATGCGATAAAAACTTACGTAGATTTTTTGTGTGGAATATATGTGATTTTTTGGAAAAAAGAATCAACGTGAGACGATGCCCGAGGGGCCCACAAGCCCTAGGGGTGTGCCCCCTACCCTGGGCGCGCCTGGAAGGATTGTAGCCACCCCTTAAGGTGGTTGGTGCCCTTCTTTCGCCACAAGAAAGATAATATCCGAATAAAAATCGTGTTAAAATTTCAGCCCAATCAGAGTTACGGATCTCCGGGAATTTAAGAAATGGTGAAAGGCGAATCTGGGCAGAAACAGAGAGAGATCCAATGTCAGAGGGGCTCCGGCCCCTCTGCCGCCATGGAGGACAAGGACTAGAGGGGAAACCCTCCTCCCATCTATGGGCGAGGTCAAGGAAGAAGAAGAAGAAGGAGTGGGTCTCTCTCCCCCTCTCTCTGGATGGTGCCGGAACGCCGCCGGGGCCATCATCGTGATGGCGATCTACACCAACAACTTCACCGCCGTCACCACCAACTCTCTTCCCTCTATGAAGCGGTGTAACACCTCTTCTCACCGCTGTAATCTCTACTTAAATGTGGTTCTCAATGCTATATATTATTCCCCAATGATGTATGGATATTCTATGATGTTTGAGTAGATTTGTTTTGTCCTATGGGTTGATTGATGATCATGATTGGTTTGAGTTGTATGTTTTATTATTGGTGCTGTCCTATGGTGCTCTCCGTGTTGCATAAGCGCGAGGGATCCCTTCTGTAGGGTTTGCAATATGTTCATAGATTTGCTTATGGTGGGTGGCGTGAGTGACAGAAGCATAGACCCGAGTAAGTAGGTTATTTGCGTATGTGAGTAAAGAGGACTTGATAGTTTAATGTTATGGTTGGGTTTTACCTTAATGATATAGTTCCAATCATAAGTGCATATGATCCAAGTAGAGAAAGTATGTTAGCTTATGCCTCTCCCTCATATAAAATTGCAATAATGATTACCGATCTAGTTATCGATTGCCTAGGGACAAATAACTTTCTTGTGACAAAAAGCTCTCTACTAAAACTAATTTAGTTGTTTCTTTATCTAAACAGCCCCTATCTTTTATTTATGTTCTCTTTATTATCTTGCAAACTATCTCTTTATACCTACAAAGTACTTCTAGTTTCATAGTTGTTATAGGTAAAGCGAACGTTAAGCGAGCGTAGAGTTGTATCGGTGGTCGATAGAACTTGAGGGAATATTTGTTCTACCTTTAGCTCATCGCTGGGTTCGACACTCTTACTTATCGGGAAAGGATACAATTAATCCCCTATACTTGTGGGTTATCAATGTTCTAAAATAAAATGAACCAATATGGATTGGTGAACCTTGGCATATATGTGGATATTGTTCATATTCTTTTCATATGCTTTACATTTATCTAGCTATAATTTTCATGTGCCCTCGAACTAACCATAGTGATACGGGGCTAACCCAGTGTAGGCCGATCTTTCACGATTGGAGTGGATTCCCTCGAAGAACACGGGGAAGAACGGAGAGAAATCACAAGAGGAAACACTCAAGAACAAGTCCAATCACACATCCACTAGCAATCAAACACACAAGATCCACAAGGTACATGAAAAACAAAAGGAAAGATACAAGGTAAAGTTCATCCCAAATCCAAAGGATATGGGGGCTTGAATCCTAGAAGGATCTTCTCCGTGATCAGGTCTTGATGATCTAGATAGATCCTTCCCCGAAGGGATCTTGATATCCCTCGGGATCTTCTCCTAGGAGGCCTTGGCCTCCAATGGAGTAGTCTCTCTCTCTCAAGAGGAGAATGTAGGAGCAAAGCTCACATAAAAATGAGCTATCATATTTGCTAACCCTAGAAAGGAGGAGCGGGAGTTCTATTTATAGTATGAGCCATGAAGGGGTAAGTGGGAGAGGGATACAAGGACAAAGGCCCGGCTGCGCACTGGCAGGCGTCGGACGTCCGAGGGACGTCGGTCGTCCGGTGGCTTGCGGGGGTCCAGACGTCCAGAGGGCGTCGGAATTCCTATGTTTTGGCTCTGGACAGGTGGAGTCGGATTTCCAAGAGGCGTCGGTCGTTCGGTCGCTGGGGCTTGTCAGACGTCCGGTGGGCGTTGGTCGTCCGGCCGTTGTAGCACGCATCAGCTGTAGCTCTTTTGGCTGGTGAAGTCTCCAGGCGTCGGACGTCCGGAGGTCGTCAGTCGTCCGGAGGCCGTCGGTCGTCCGAGAGCTGTAGCTTGTAGCAGCTCCATTTCTTATGTCTTCGCTTCCACGCTTACCTTACGGATGGTGTGGTTGTTCCTTGGCGCTTGCGCTCCTCGTCGTTGTCTGTGAAGCTCCGGCAATACCTATGCATGCACATGAGTGGAGTGTCAAGTAGTATACCATCCTCGAAGGGGTCAAGAGAACATGTGTAAAGGGGAAGATTCACCTTTATGTATGTGAAGTCGAGGTCGCACGTGTCACTTGCCAAAGGGACTCTTGACATGGTGTTGTCCGTAGGATGCTCTGCAACATCTGCCCCCTAGGAAAGATCTAACCTCGGACCAAAAACCAAATCACCATGGGAAAGAGATGGCTTTGCCGTGTAGACATGGACGTTCACCAAGTACTCGTCATCTTGACAACCAGAATGTGCACTCTCCAATGTCGCACCATCTTGTGATTCCTTCAAAAGGAGCAAGGACAACAAACACTTGGAAAAACAAATTTGGTTGGCATTAGTGTAAAACCTAGCATTGAAGTGGTGATTCACCCAACAAGTGTCATCATCATGCAAAGCATATGGTTTGACAAAAGATTGTGACATGGCATGTAAGCACATAAATTTAGCACAAGCAAAGATATCATGGGTACAAGCATGTAAATGTGAGGTAGTGATGCAAATATGTGTGACAAGCAAATAAGCATCGACCTCAAGTTCATAGCAATCATGCTTAATGTGCTCAATGAAAGGTCTATGGTAGGCATAGGAAGGATTCACGACACCAAATTAAATGAAGTTTCTAAACACATGGGTCAAGTGCAAGACAATCCAAGCATAACGTGCATAGGGTGTAGTGAAGATAGTGTAGCACTCAACACAATAGAAACAGCAATTGTTCATCATGTGTGAGGCAATAAAGCAAGCAATGGGACATGGCATATGTGAAGAAAAGACATTGTTGCAACCAAACATATGATAGGGGCAAGTAATCCAAGAATTGGATGCAACACACAAGGTATATATGTCATGAGGCATGGAAATGTGTAAATGACAAGTCGAAGCTAGATCTCTAGCATGTGTGCAATCAAGTGGTCCAAGATGGCCAATAGGTCGCATGGTACAAGCAACACAAGTAGTAAGATCCTCAATATCCATGCTCAAGAAAGATGTCACCTTGAAGGCGTGCCCTTGTGCATTCTTCACAATGCCAAAACACAAGCAAGTGCGATGTAGAATCATCCTGGTAGAAGGTGGTTCGCTCTTAAGAGCTCGAATGGTCAACTCGCGTGAAGTGGAAGTTGACACGAAGTCCAAGTATCCTACACATGCACACAACAAAACAACGAGCGTATGCGCATGGTAGATAAACACGTCATCCATCATGATGGTTCTCTTCTCTTGCACAAAAACATTAGAAGCACAAGTGCATGAATAATATGATGCAACAATGGTGATATTCATGGCACAAGGTATATGGTGCAAAGAGGTAAGACAAGCATGCTTCACAAGGAATATGTCAAAATCTCCAAATATATGCGAGAATGCTATGGGGGCAATCTCATTAGCAAGACTAAAATTATTGTTGCACTCAATACATGGAAAATCATCTAGCATGAGAGAGGCAACACATGGAGATATATGACAAGAAGCAATAACAATCATGTGCAAAGCATGTAGATGATTGTCATAAACCACATGAATAGAGCAAGTATGAATCATTGGTGATGCAACATGAGTAAGCATAGACATCATGTCATGCAAACTAGTGGAGCGAAGATGCAACACACTAGGGGAAATCATAGCAATCAAGTCATGTGAGCAAATAGTATACATAGATAATGTACATGACATATTGCAAGCACGAAAATCAAACATGATCAAAGCATCATCATAAGCATTGGGAACAAAGCAATCATGGCAATAACAAGCAATATCTCCACCAAGCTTGCAAATACACATACAAGTACTAGAATCAATCATCATGTGTAATGCAAAGCATGGGTCACAAATGCATGTCAAAGGAGTAGGAATGAGCATATCATGCAAAGTGAACTTGGCAATATGGGCAAAGGATAAGTAATGGACAATAAGCCATAACCATGGGAGGGCCATGTAGAAGTTGTTGCGCAATGGGAATGGTGTGAAATACAATCCACGTGATCCCAAGTCATCGTTGCTCTCTAGAGCTCGTTTTGCCAACTCATGGGATTGTAAGGTTGACAAGTATTCATGGGTACCTACACAAAAGAGACACAAACCGAAGAAATTGTGTGTGTGGTAAATTTACACATCATCCATCTTGACGTGTATGTGCACGGTGAGTTAGCACAAGATAAGCATCGCTCAAAGAAATTTGATGCATGGTATAAGAACATGTCATTCATCATGAAAGAATAGTTATTGTGTATAACACGATGGGGATGCAAATTTAGCATGCAAGTATATGGCACATCAATAGCATGTTTATTCATGGGAGCATATGGTGCACATAATGATTGGGATCATGCAATGGATGGGATGGATCAAAAACCCTATCATGTATGAGGAAATTATGAGGGTCTCCTAATGAGAAATATCGGAAACATCATATGGAGAAAATGGACAACATCCAAAACAATGCATATCTGAAGCTACGTGGTCATGACATGGCATATGAGATAAATGATGCAAAGGGAGCATGTTAATATCATCACAAGAAAAACAAATGCCAATAACCATGGGCTTGTCATTTATGCCATATGTGCAAATTGGGTTTATTTTAATGGCATATGCATAGTCACTATGAAGATATTGCAAAAAATACATATGGTTGATCTCATGCATAGCATATGACAAGTCAAGCGGATTGTCAAACATGATGTGACCTAAAGAATTGTCACAATAAATCCTATGTAACATGGCATCACAACTAATAGACTCCATGTGAGAATCATCATACTCATCATAAATGGGCAAATCATCGCATGGGGAAGTCGCACTAACATGAAACATGGAAATAGGTTGATCAACATCATGCAAGCAATCAATGTCAAGTATGTCCACTAGTGGGACTAGAGCATCACCTTCACCTATGTTACCTTGTTCATTCCACTCAAGTGTTGTAGGTGAGGTGGGAAATAACAAATGGTGGTCATCATCATCAACTTGATGGAACCATGTGGGGGTGCATCATATTCCACCATGGCAATCATCTTGTCCAAAGGGAGGACGAAGTCGTCGAGAATCGGCACATCATTGTATATGGGACCTAGCACCAAATGAGAAGACACAATAGAGGTACAGGTTAAGCCGTTAGAAATCGAAGTGGCCTCACATGCTCTATCAAATACCTCACTCTCTCTATGTGGTGGCTCACTCACTCCCTCAAAATACGTGCACTCAAAGTCACATATGGTGGATTCACTCATCTCACTCAAGTGATGGGGGTTGTGGCTCTCCTCACATGGGAATTTGGGCAACTCATCATATATGGGGCTAGTGGTGAACTCGCTCTCACTCTCAATATGGTGGCACAAGTCACTCAAGTCATCATACGTCGTCGTTGTCAAAGGGAAAATCCCATGCTCAACCTTCCCGTTGTCGTCGCCGTGGATGAAGACCGAAGATGGCACATCATCACTATCCTCCATGACCGAAGGGAAAATCCCATGCTCGATCATCTCGTCACCGTCACCGTGGATGAAAGCCGAAGATGACACATCATCACTCTCTCCTCCTAAGATGGAAGCATCATCCTTGCTCGCCACCATGTCGCTCGCCTCCAAAGCATGTTCCTTGATTGGCTCCATAGTCGTAGTCGTCACCGCACCATCTTGAAAAAGAGTCGAGGTAGACTCGGCACCATCAATGCCACAAAGAGGGATGGCGGTGAAGTTGAACTTGGGAGCGTCATCTTGGAGCTCATCAGGCTTGGACATCATGGTGGTACTAGCCTCATGCTCGCCGTCTTGGAGCTTGGTATTCGAGAAGTGTGCTTGGGGTGGAGAATCCTTGGCCATCATGAGTTCTTGTTCCGCCTTGAGAGCACCAATGTAGTTGTCGTCGAGGGACTTGTGGTTCTAAAGGAAGATTGTCTTGGATATGTTGTTGTGCAATCCCATCATGAAGTGGGACTTCATCGAAATGGGGTCGTCCACTCTGGCTCGTTGCAAGGCATTCTTCATCTTCTTTAAGTACGCGTCGATGGACTTGGATCCTTGGATGGTATTCTCCAATTGGCGTAGAATTTGTTCTGTGTAGGTTGGAGGCACAAATTCTCGCCGCATAGCTCTCTTCGTCTTGGTCCAACTCATGTCGTAGATCTCCGAAGGTGTGTGAAGCCACCATGTCGACGCATAGTCGTGGAAGTTTCTTGTGGCGCACTTCACTTGATCTTCCGGAGGAACTTGATGTAGCTTGAGGTAGTCGTCCATCAAGCGCTCCCACTCAAGATACTCCTCGGGTTCTTGAGTCTCATAGAAAGGAATCGTGTGGTCTATGTCAAGGTCGTAGTAGCTCGTGAAAGTCGCGGACTTGAGCTTGGGGAGCTTCTCTTGGGTGTAGTCTTAAGGTGCTTGTATGCGAACATGTCGTATGTCCATAGGCGAAGATGCCTTGAAGTCTCTTGGCTAAGATTCCAAGGGATATGGTGAAGTCATTGAGCGGTTGTTGGTGTAGAGCTCTTGACCTTCACGTCCTTGTCCGTGGTGGTGTCGTTGCTGATGTGATCTTGCCAGAGATGGTAGCTCGGATGGATGTGCACTTGAGCGTCTTCTCCAAGATGAGGAGGATCTCTTGTAGGACTTGATGAGGGCTTTGATCTCCTCCATTTGATCTTGCATATTGGCGTCGAAGTTTTTTTTGTGGCATCAAACTCGTCGTCGTAGACCGGAGGGGGTGTGCTTTGCCTATCCATCCCAAGACTCGAGCACATGTCAGTAGGAAATGAGATAAACAATACCAAGTTACCTTTTCCCAAAGTTGAGGATGTATCCCATTTCACTCAATGTGAAATGAAAGAATAGTGGAATTGTTACTGGACTTGTTCACTCACACCTATCAAGTAAAGCTTATGGTGGAGCTCGGTGAGGATAGTGGCCCAAAAAATTTGATGCAAAATGTTAGCAAGAGACAATAATTTTGAAAGAAATTCACAAATTTGCAAGTGAAACAAGTAGACCAATAGCAATGAATGGCAGACGGAAACACACACACGGATAGATAAATGGGGTCGTGCAACCAAGGAATGAGCACAAAATGTGGAGTCCATGAAAAACGCTCGTGTTGCACAACTCAAGAGAGACGGTAGCACTGTTGCTCAATAGGTGGATACGACATTTGTGCACAAGCTATAAGATGCAAACGGATAAACATTTTATCCCAAGTATGCTATTTTTGTATGATGTTCCGGTGCTTTAGCACAAGATGATCCAAGATGATCGGATATGATACCATATGATACATTGTAGCACTATGGTACGATGATATGGCTCTTGCATACAAGCTCTTTGCTCTTTCTCTTTGCTTAAAAGCTTATTTTTATTTTTATTTTTTTGTATGGCCACTATGCGAAATGCACAAACCAAGATAGCAATTGTATATATGCGGGAACAATCTCATGACACAAGAGATGATATGATGATGCCAAGATGATATGGTATGTATGCAATGGAAGGGACGATCTCTAATGTGCACAAGTAACGTTGCCGGCAATACTCAATGGCTAGTCTCGATAGGCAAGTGACGCAAAATGGGCTAGGGGTTATCAATGCAATTGCAAGGGGAATATACAATGGTGTCATCAAGGTTACCGTCGATGGTTTGTCGTGTGTACATAAGGGCGTGTTATGATGAAGTGGTCGTTGTCGATGACGACCTCGTGGCGATGATGAGTGGCGGTGTTCTTGATATAGAACCATTCCTAATTAGCCAGAGCACCTTAGGAAACGAAAAAACCACGAACTCAAAATCTCAAATGTCAAATGGTGGTAGCGGAGCACGGTGGTGGTTCTGCACTCGGCAATGCGGAAGTGGAATGATGGGCTATGCGAGCCGAAGTTGAAGTTGTTGTCCCTAAGGAGTCGAAACACCTTAGGAGACACAAGCCACAACTCAAACAAGCTCAAACATAAATGGGTTAAGTTGGGTGGCGGAAGTGTATGGTGGTCTAGGTTATGCAGAAGTTATGGTGGTGGTGGTGGTTGATGAAGAAGTAACCATCCCTAAGTAGCCGAAACACCTTAGGAGACTCGAATCACTACTCAAGCAACCACTAATTCTATATGGATCAAAATGGGTTAGGTTGCGGAAGGCTATGGTGGTATGCGGTTGATGTGGTGAAAATCCTAGGCAAAGATGCCAAAGTTCCAAAATTTTGATGAAGTCAAATGATGGAGGTAGTATTGTTGGGAATGGGGAAGGCAATAGCTTCAAAACTAGCTAAAGAACGTCAAAATCGGAGTCCGGATGAATTAGTTATGGGCAAAACAAAATTCAGCCAAAGCCTGAATCTACAGGTGTCGGACGTCCGAGAAGGGTCGGACTTCCGATGGATGGAGCGTGGAACGGACGTCCGGAAATGGACGGAAATCCGATGTTTTGGCACTGGGTCGGGGGTGTCGGACGTTCGGTAAGTGTCAGTTGTCCGATGGTTCCGGGGGCATCAGACGTCCTGTGGGTCTGGGTCACCTCGAGATCCGAGTTTCGGGATGCGATTTTGGGCGGAAATTGGGGATTTTGGGGTCAAAATTGATGAGATTTCGTGGATGGAAAGTAGGGGAAATTATGGAGATGCTAGATCCACTCGAAACCAAGCAAATCCATGGATCAAAATCAACAAAACATCATCAAACCAACAAATCACACTAAATTTTGGGGCTATTTTTGGTGAGGATTTTCGAAATTTCGGACGAAATCACACAAAAGAAGGCTAGAAACGGAGGGGGAGACTCCAAATACGTGATCAACGTGGCTCATGATACCATATGATGCGGGCATAACCCGGTGTAGGCTGATCTTTCACGATTGGAGTGGATACCCTCGAAGAACTCGAAGAACACGAGGAAGAACAGAGAGAAATCACAAGGGGAAACACTCAAGAACAAGTCCAATCAGACATCCACTAGACAATCAGACACACAAGATCCACAAGGTACATGAAAAACAAAAGGAAAGTTACAAGGTAAAGTTCATCCCAAATCCAAAGGAGATGGGGGCTTGAATCCTAGAAGGATCTTCTCCGTGAGGAGGTCTTGATGATCTAGATAGATCCTTCCCAGAAGGGGTCTTGATATCCCTCGGGATCTTCTCCTAGGAAGTCTTGGCCTCCAATGGAGTAGTCTCTCTCTCTCAAGAGGAGAAGGTAGGAGCAAAGCTCATGTACAAATGAGCTATCATATTTGCTAACCCTAGAAAGGAGGAGGGGGAGTTCTATTTAGGGTATGAGCCACGAAGGGGTAAGTGAGAGAGGAATACAAGGCCAAAGGCCCGGCTGCGCACTGGCAGGCGTCGGTCGTCCAAGGGACGTCGGTCGTCCGGTGGCTCGCGGGGGTCCGGACGTCCGGAGGGCGTCGGACTTCCGACGTTTTGGCTCTAGACAGGTGGCATCGGATTTCCGGGAGGTGTCGGTCGTCCGGTCGCTGGGGCTTGTCAGACGTCCGGTGGGCGTCGGTCGTTCGGCCGTTGTAGAATGCATCGGCTGTAGTTCTTTTGGCTGGTGAAGTCTCCAGGCGTCGGACGTCCAGAGGTCGTCGGTCATCTGGAGGCTGTCGGTCGTCCGAGAGTTGTAGCTTGTAGCAGCTCCGCTTCTTCCGTCTTTGCTTCCATGTTTCCCTTAAAGATGGGGTAGTCGTTCCTTATCGCTTGCACTGCTCCTCCTCGTCCGTGAAGCTCCGGTAATACCTATGCATGCACATGAGTGGAGTGTCAAGGGGTCAAGTGAACACGTGTAAAGGAGATGATTCACCTTTATGTATGTGAAGTAGAGGTTACACGTGTTACTTGCCAAACAGACTCTTGACATGGTGTTGTCCGTAGGATGCTCCACATCACATAGAGTTTCGATATTTGAGTTGTCGAAAGATCCTGGATGTCGCCTAAAGGGGGGTGGATAGGCGTTTTAAAATAATTACGGTTTAGGCTTGAACAAATACAGAATAAAACTAGCGTTTAATTTGTCAAGCAGAAAACCTAAAGCAACTAGGCTCACCTATGTGCACCAATGACTTATGCTAAGCAAGACAAACAACTAAGTGATAGCAAGATATATAACATCAAACACTATGGCTATCACAAAGTAAAGTGCATAATTAAAGGGCTCGGGTAAGAGATAACTGAAGCACGCAGAGACAACGATGTATCCAGAAGTTCACACCCTTGCGGATGCTAATCTCCGCTTGGAGCGGTGTTGAGGCACAATGCTCACCAAAATGCCACTAGGGTCACAGTAATCTCCTCACATCCTTGCACAATGCAAGATGTCGTGACTTCACTAAGGGACCCTTGAGGGTGGTCACCGAGCCCGTACAATTGGCAACCCTTGGGGGAGGTCATCGGAACCGTACAAATTGCTCGAGGCACTCTCCACAACTTAATTAGAGTCTCCCGAAGCTTGTCTGAAGTTTTACAACACAATGTTTGAGCTTCGACAACACCAACTGTCTAGAGCACCAAAGCACCCAAGAGGAACAAGCTCTAGGGTGCCCAAACATCCAAGAGTAATGAGCTTCTCAACTTTCACTTCCACGTATCACCATGGAGAACTCAAACCTATGCACCAAATGCAATGGCAAGGGCACACGGAGTGCCCAAGTCCTTCTCTCTCAAATCCAATACAACAACGAAAGCTATGAAGGAATATGAGAGGAAGAAAAAGGAGGAGAACACAAAGAACTCCAAGATCTGGATCCAAGGGGTTCCCATCACTTAGAGAAGAGATAGATTGGTGGAAATGTGAATCTAGATCTCATCTCCCTCTTTTCCCTCGAAAACTAGCAAGAATCATTGGAGGGGTTGAGAGATAGCAAGCTCAAAGAAGGTCAGTAATGGAGGGGAAACATGAGCTTCAAGGATAAGAACCTTTGGGGAAAAAGACCCCTTAAATAGCCCCCCCCCCACCGAATCCAATCGTTATGTCCACTAGTCGTCCACAAGCGGTAGTACAGCTTGGGGGAGTGGTACTGCCATTTAGCATGGTCAACACAACCCAATGAGACAGAAATACAAGAGCAATAGTTCTGTCGGAGCAGTACTACCGCTTGCGGGAGCAGTATAACGCTCGTGAGCAGTACCACCGCTTAGTGCAGTACTACCGCTAAAGCAGATTAGGCAACATAAGCATAAAAATAAGCGGAAGTGGAAGCAGCACTGGTCAGCGAAGTACCACCTAAGTGGTACTACCACTAGGAAGTAGCAAAACAGCCCATGTAAAATATATGGATGCAAGGAAGACCAAAACTGCCAAAACTTCTGCAAAAGAACATTGATTTTGACGAACTCAAGCTTGATGGAAAGCTAACGACTAGAGTTGTCAAATCATGACTGGAAATCTTCAGAAGTGGCAAGGGGAGTATTCCTATGATATAGAGGTGTGAAACCTCCATCAGTGAAGAACTGGCATAAACGCCAACATCGAAAACACAAGAGATGATGCATGCGAACTCCGCTTTCGATGAGCTTGAGCTTGTCATGAAGATGACCACAAGCTAAACAACTCACTCGGAGAAAATCCAAACAAGACCAAGAAGGATGATGCCAAGGATGCAATGGTTTGAGCTTTCTACAAACGATACGATCAAGCTACTCACTCCAGAGCCCCCCTTGATAGCAAGTCATCAATCCTATAACCCGATCTCCCAACTAACACCATGAGACCGGTAAAATAGAAAACCTATCAAGGACAAACCTTTGCCTTGCGCATAGTCTATTTGAGCTAGATGATGACGATCTTGTCCTCCTCAAGTTGGACCACCTTTCTTGATTGCGCAGGCTCGATGAAGACTAGTGAATTGCTCCCCCATACTCCACTATGGGTGAGCCTCTCTTCGGCACATCTTCACATGTCCATTGTCACCAAATGGACGGCAAGCTTCAAGCAAGATCTCTTCGTGATGCTCCACTTGAACTTGCACAATGCAACCTTGATGACGATCACCACTTGATGTCATCCTCCATGGGACATATGGGATCTTCCTTTTGATGCACGCCTATGGAAACAAAATAAACCTCACAACAAACTCTCACATAGACCATGGGTTAGTACACAAAGCGTAATGGACAATGCTTACCATACCATGAGATCACTTGATCCCACTCGTTACATCTTCTACACTTTGTGTGTTGATTAATTTGAATTACTCTTTGTACTTAGTCTTGATCAACATTGCATCGTGTCACCTACTTATAGCCTTGAAACCAACAGATGATCTTTAAGAAAAGCCTATGGACAAATCTTTCAAATATAACTCAAGGCAACAATTAGTCCATAGAGATTGTCATCAATTACCACAATCAAACATGGGGGCACCATGCTCTTTCAGTTGTTTTCATAAAAAGGTTGTTGTGCCTCTCCTGCATGATGGCATGGCAATTTTGTCGTGAAGTTTGAAACAAAACTTTATCTAACTTTTCCATGTTCCACGAACTCAACATTTTCCTCCTCCCCCTCCTCCTGATTTACCTTGTGACTAGCACAAAACAAAATTTCTCTCGAATTCATACATACACTACGACAAAAGTCGGACAATGCATAACCACAAATCACCGGGAGCTAAAAAACTTCATATGAGGATAGTGACTACAGGAATTGCCAGGCAACATGAACACAAAATGCCTACATTCAGACCCAAAAAATTCTTTAGACATGTCTCAGTATGAACATGACAAATCTTCAGACATGTGTCAATATGAATATGCCGATGGCCCGGTCGCCGACCTTTCACTCGCCTCGATACTGTCCAAATCAACTGCCACCTCCCCAATGCCCTCACCCCTACCACCGCCTCACCCCCTTGCTCCAGGCCACCACCAACCTTCTCCTCCACAAAGGACAGCTGCAACGCCGGTCGCGAGTCATCGGCGAGCACAAGCCACCAGCGCTTGGCGAGATGCCCTCACGGGGATACGCGCATCCTCCGACAGCACGGGCGCCGGGTCCGGTCGCCATTGCGTTCTCCGGAACCGTCGATCTCTCTCTGCTCTCCTCTCTCCTCTTCACTTTCTGTGGTCAGCCCCGAGTGAAATGGAGGAACGTGAATGGGCATCAGTGGGTAAAGGGAATAGGCGCGTATGCGTTCACGGCGGACACCTTCCCAGGGAACGAGTTGGAATCCCTCATGTGGCAAACCAGAGCGCTTTTCGTGTTTTTCATCCGACGATTGTCGGGTAGTTCGCTGGGAAATCCCTCCCAGGGGACGTAAGCCAGATAATATTCCCAAAAAATGGTAATCTTAGTTCCATCAAGTATTGGTGTCGTTTACTTTGCTCCTCAACCTGCTTTTAGACAACTGGCTCTGTTGAGGGTGGATCATGTTTGACGGTTTTCACCATGTTACCCTCTGCGCCATGTTCCCTAGTTTTTTGACATGTAACTAACACCTCATGCGACATGTCATCTATGTTTGTCACCTCTCTTTCTCCCCTCCATTGACATAACCCAAACCATTCAATGAAACCGGATCATGTGTCAAGGGTTACTTAAATTTTTTGATACCTGAAGTGAGTAAAATTATGCAGCGCATTTACTTCAGAGATTATCGAACAATCATAATTTTGGGGGGAGTAAAAAATGACCATTCTTCTCCATGTTAGACAATTTTATGTATATGCATGTACACTTGTGTAAAGCCTAGAATCTAGGATCTGTAACAGCCGCCCTGGCCTGCGTGCCGCCTCCCAAGGGCTCCCTTCTGTATATGTTGTAACATTGTAACCGATCCTATGCAATCAATCAAGAGTAATTCTCTCCAACTTGGTATCAAACTCCAGGAGCACCCATGGCCGGCCCTCCTCCCTTCTCCTCCGGCGGCACCTCGAGCACCGCCACCTCGCCAGGCTCTCTCTCCTCCTCCTCCACGGCGCCTGCTGCCGATTCCTCTGCGGCTACTTCCCCCGCAACCTCACCGGCCTTCTCTTTCGGTACCACCCCGTCCCACTGTTCACCGCCGGCACCACTCCCTCGCCCATGCCGGCTACCCCTGCCCCTAGCCCCTCCATCTTCCATGACCACATAACCAACCACATCAAGTTACTCCTCAACCCAGCAGATCACAATTACCACAAGTGGAAGACCTTCTTCCTCATGGTGCTTCTCCGCTATGGCGTCACCTACCTCATCGAGCACCCTCCTCCGCCCAACGCCACCTCCCAATATCTCGAGCTGGATGCCCATGTCGTTCTGTGGATCTATGCCACTCTCTCCGACACCATGTGCGATCATGTCGTCGGTGCCACGACCACGTTCGCCCTCTGGCACAAGATCAAGGATTACTTCCTTGCCAACCGCATCGCCCGCTACATGATCCTCAACCGCCATACCGCAACCTCAAGCAGGGCGACCTCTCGGTCTCCGAGTATGCGCGTCGCATGAAGCTCCTCACCGACGGCTTCGCCGACATCGACCACGCCGTTACCGAGACTGATCTCACCACTCAGTTTCTTCATGGCAAACCATTTGGGTCATCCTCGGTGACCAGACCCTCCCCTTCGACACGGTTCTCTCTCGTGTGGTCTTGGCCGAGGAGTCTCAGGTGCAGCACGCGGCCGAGGAGAGCACCTCCGCCTTTGCCATCACCGGTTCTAGCTCCTCCGGCGGCCCCTCCGGTGCGGGTGGTCGTGCCGCTGGAGATCGCGGCGACCGCTCCTCCGACCGCCTCCCCGACCGGCCTCAGGGAGCGCCTCATCCACACCCCCCACCTTCCGGGCGTGGCCGTGGTGATCGTGGCGGCGACGGTGGTGACCGCGGCCGTGGGCGTGGCCGCGGACGAAACGACAGCGGGGGACGCGGCCAGTCGCATCCCGCGTTCTCCCCGTTCACCGGCTACTTCGCTCCATATGGGATGGCACTCCCGTCTCCTCGCTCCGGCTGGATCCCACCCAACGCCGCCGGCGTCCTTGGGCCGCGTCCCGGCTCCTACGCCCAGGCGTACCATGCCTACGCCCCGCCGCCGACGCCCAACCCGTACTACCCGCCGCCGCCACCATCATGGGATCACATCGCCATGCTCAATGCCGCCTACAGCAACGGTGGCTATCCTTCTACACCGGCGCCCGAATGGTTCCTCGACAACGGTGCCTCCTCTCACGTGACAGGCAATCCAGGTACCTTGACCGCACCGAGTTCTTCATTAAAGCATATACCATCTAGCATTCTTGTTGGCAATGGGCAGCATCTTCCCATCACCGCCTCCGGATCCACCACTCTTTCCCCCCATGACTTCCGCCTTACCGACATTCTTGTCTCTCCTCATGTTGTTACTAGTCTTATCTTTGTTCGTTGTTTTACTAAGGATAACTCGTGTTCCATTGAATTTTACCCATGTGGCTTTCTTGTGAAGGATCTTCGCACTCGGAAGGTGCTCATGATCTCCGTTAGCAACGGCAATCTCTACCCCTTCGTTGGCACAACTCCATCTCCGGCGTCTGCACTTTTCAACGTCTCCACCTCGGACTTGTGGCATCGACGGCTCGGCCACCACAGCGCCAACACTCTTTCATCCTTAGGACTTGATTTTCTCTCCACTTGTAATAAGGCAGCTCATTCTCCATGTACCGCTTGCCAACTAGGGCGCCAGCCACGGCTTCCGTTTTCTTCTTCCCTTAGTAAAACTTATGCTCCCTTTGATTTGATCCATTGTGATCTATGGACCTCTCCCGTTGTAAGTTTCTCCGGTTATCAATATTACTTGATTATTTTGGATGATTTCACGCACTACTCCTGGTCCTTTCCCCTTCGCAACAAATCTGATACATCATCCACACTCCAACGCTTCTTTTCGTACGTGTACACTCAGTTTCACGTGATCATCAAAGCCATGCAGTGCGACAACGGCGGCGAGTTCATTAACGCAACCCTACGACACTTCTTCTCCTCCAATGGCGTCGTATATCGCTTCTCATGCCCCATACTTCTCCTCAAAATGGCAAGGCCGAACGGCTCATCCGCACTACCAACGATATTGTCCGCACTCTTCTCCAACAAGCCACGCTTCCACCACCATTTTGGGTCGAGGCCTTACACACCGCAACATATCTTCTCAACCGGCGTCCCTCTCGTGCCATTCATCCCCACACCCCCTACTTCCTACTACACGGCACTCATCCCACTTATGACCACTTACGCGTTTTTGGTTGCCTTTGCTTCCCCAACACTTCCGCTACCATGCCTAACAAGCTTGCGCCGCGCTCCACTCGCTGTGTCTTTCTTGGGTATCCCCTAGAGCATAAAGGGTATCGGTGTTTCGATCTTACGACCCGTCGCGTCATCGTTTCACGCCATGTCATATTTGATGAACAAACCTTTCCATACACGACGTCCACACCTACGCCACAGCCAGGCACGTCCACAAATGATCCCATGCAGCAGATCCCGCCCATCCCAACCGCCTCAGATCGCCCGACCCCACCGGATCTCTCGGATCCGCCACCCCGCCCGTCGCTATCGCACGCGCACCCTCCGTCCGGTCCCCACACTCCCACTACGCTGACCGCCTCCACGCGTTCCCCCGCCAACGGCTCGCTCGACCCCCGATCAGTATCTTCCTCGCCTGTCATGCCCACTCCCCGCGCCTCCCTCCAATCCGGTCCGTAGCCCCGCTCTGCGCCACCTACCCTGGACCCACCTGACCCAGCATCCACCCCGGGATCCACTCCGGTCGGCTCTGACTCCCCTGCAGCCCGGCCCACCGCATCCACCTCGCATGCCGCGCCATCCACTCCCAGTCCGCCACGCCTGCCTCGCCATGCAGTGCCAATAGAGCCTCCACGTAATTCTCACCGCATGACCACTCGCGCTAAGCGTGGTTACTGTATGCCTCGTCGTTTATTCTTAGCCACCTCTACTACTCCTCTCTCCCCTATACCAGCCACATATAAATCTGCACTCAAGGACCCCAATTGGCAACAAGCGATGCGTGATGAATATTTTGCTTTAATGAATAACTCCACTTGGTCTTTGGTACCCAAGCCTGCAGGTGTGAATGTGGTGAGCGGCAAATGGATTTTTTGGCATAAGTTCAATGCGGATGGCTCTCTCGCTCGCTACAAGGCACGCTATGTGGTTCGTGGCTTCACCCAATAGGAAGGTGTCGATTATGACGAGACGTTCAGTCCCGTGGTCAAGCCATCCACCATCCGTGTTGTTCTCAGTCTTGCCACGTCAGAGTCATGGCCTATTCATCAACTCGACGTCAAGAATGCATTCCTCCACGGTGAGCTCAATGAAACTATGTACTGTGCTCAGCCTGCCGGGTTCGTTGACCCAGCTCGTCCTGATCATGTTTGCTTGCTGCACAAGTCTCTTTACGGGCTCAAATAGGCGCCTCGCCAGTGGTTCCTTCGGTTCAAGCAGTTCCTGCTCTCCCTCGGGTTCTCTGCTTCCCGAAGTGATTCTTCCCTATACATTCTCCATCGTGGTACGTCCATTGCTTACCTTCTAGTGTATGTTGACGATATCATCCTCACTGCCAACTCCACCCACACACTCAACACTATCATCGCTTCCCTTAAGTCCGAATTCTCCATGAGCGACTTAGGTGATCTCCACCACTTCTTGGGCATCAATGTCACACCCAACAGCGCCGGCCTCTTCCTTTGTCAATAGCAATACACTTTAGAGATCCTAGACCGTGCCAAAATGTTAAACTGTAAACCCGTGTCCACACCAATTGACACCAGCTCCAAACTATCCTCCACCGATGGTCTTCCTATCTCTAACCCCACACACTATAGGAGCCTTGCCGGTGCGCTCCAATATCTTACCCTCACTAGGCCTGACATCTCCTATGCCGTACAACAAGTCTGCTTGTTCATGCATGAGCCCCGGGACAGCCACATGCAATTGATCAAGCGCATTCTTCGTTACTTGCGGGGTACAACGCACTACGGTCTTCAGTTGTACCGGTCCACCTCTCGCGATCTGGTTGCTTACACCGATGCAGATTGGGCCGGTTGTCCGGATACCCGGAAATCAACGTTTGGGTTCTGTGTTTTTCTTGGCTCCAATTTGGTGTCGTGGTCTTCCAAACGACAGCCAACCGTGAGTCGTTCCAGTGCCGAGGCTGAATACCGCGGGGTTGCCAACTGTGTCGCCGAGTCGTGTTGGCTGCGCCAACTTCTTCATGAGCTGAAGTGTCCACCGCGGCATGCAACTGTGGTTTATTGCGACAACATCTCCGCTACTTATCTTGCCAGCAACCCTGTACAGCATCAACGAACGAAGCACATTGAGATCGATTTGCACTTCGTCCGTGATCGTGTTGCTCTTGGTGAAGCTCGAGTGCTGCATGTTCCATCCAGCTCTCAATTTGCTGATCTCTTCACCAAAGGACTGCCATCACAGGTGTATCATGAATTCAGATCCAGCCTGAACGTTCATCCAAATGGCGTTCCGGCTGAGGGGGGGTGTTAGACAGTTTTATGTATATGCATGTACACTTGTGTGAAGCCTAGAATCTAGGATCTATAATAGCCGCCCTGGCCTGCGTGCCGCCTCCCAAGGGCTCCCTTCTGTATATGTTGTAACACTGTAACCGATCCTATGCAATCAATCAAGAGTAATTCTCTCCAACTCTCCATACCACACTACCAATATATGTTCAAGATGAGATCTTTCATGTAAAGGGAGGGAGGGCGTATGTAGGAAAGAGCCCTAATTTGGACACCATACTTGCACATGCATCACGTGGAAAGTAGAGGCCCTAGCTAGTGTATACATTGAAAAAGATACACGATTGCAAGAAGGGAAAGGCAACAGCGTTTGCCCATACTCTGCACCTGCTGATCCCTCATGCCTCAGTAGTAACAGAACATCTCCCTTTAGCTTCTCATCTGACATGACATGAATGGCCGTGGGGCTAGCCCTCTCATCATCTGATGGACCTGCGGTCCTCTCCTATTTTTCTTCTCCATTTTCTGGGGTTCGAGGACAGGCGGTTCTGCGTCAAGTTGGGCATTCTCCAATTTTGTTCTTGGAGGAAAGAGAAGGTGTACTAGCTACTGGACAAAGCCCCCAGCAGACACCAACTTTTTTGCACCCCTTTGCTGCCATGGAATCATGCACCACAATTACCGAGGCCGCCCCAAAGTATCTTTCTTTCTTCCTGAAGAAAGGGATCTACCCCTCCTGGTCCCTTAATTCACTGAAAAGAAGTAAAGTTGGCGTGCCGCAAATATATTCAAGAAAAGATTCACTCCCCAGCTTTACACTGGTTGTATATACAGTTCTAAAAAAAATACTCCATGCGGATCAGTATACAATAAGGTGCCATTGTAGTATTAAGTCTAATTTTGGTAACCAGTTTTCACAATACGTAGTCAATATTATTAGATGCACCATGAATTTAATTTTCATTTGTATAACTTTATTGTTGTAGATGTTGATATTTTTTCATATAAATATGGTCAAACTTTAGGAAGTTTGACTTCAAAAAAATCTTATATACACAGTAAAAAGGACTGGAGGGAGTAGCAGAAAAGTTACATCATTGGATTTGCATTTGAAAGATGTTTTTAAAAATAAACCTTTTGCTGAACGTAACTCGTATATTCTTTTTTATATCGGTGATCAAAGTTAGGCTCAAATACTGTGGGGCCTTGTATGCCGGCCGCGAGGACCTTTAACAGTTTAACTACATAACTTCTAGCTAGTTCTGTTCTGCCAGGCAATTTCAAGTACTTTAGTTTGTGCTGTTTAGGACATATGTATAGCTACTCCACCACAGTTGGAGTACTAATTAGCTATGTTAATTATAACCTACTGTCATCACTCACATATATGGTTGGTTTTCAATTATGGACCTTTTCTACTTCCACCCCAGTTGCAACATGATTTGACATGTACGCGCATCAGCCTGTCATTCATGCATATATATGGACAAATACAAGCTATATAGATGTTCCAAGACAGATAATTGACATACCTTGGCAGTTTGCTTGACCCGTTTTCTTTTCTGGAGAACAATGTTGTACCATGTCTGTACTAGAGGCTGACACGTACAGCTTATGGGTAATAATACATCCCCAGGGCGGGAGAGAAAGACTGTCTCTTTGTGTTGGAGCCTATGCTCCGGGATCTAAAGGCAGAGATCCTATGATCCTAGCAGAAAATGTTATAATGATTCACCTGTAATTGGCAGAGGGGAGAGAGTGTATGTGCAAGAGAGAGAGAGGGGAGAGAGGAGAGAGGAGAGAGAGTCACCTTTCTTGGCTGATGCCTTGAAAGGGGTAAGAGAGAGAAAAAGTTACCCAAGATAAAAGGGTGAAAGCCTTATGAGAAAGAGAAAGGTTCATGGGCATCTCCATTTTCAAACTCAACAGTAGCAGCATTATAGTTTCCCATTGGAGGGTGTGTTCTTGAGAAAGCTTAGAGAGAGCTAGCTTGACTGGCATTTTCTAAGCTTTCCTTCCCATCTTGGAAGTAGCACATCAAGATCTCCTAACTTTTAATTAGTATAGCTAGTGTAGTGTAGCACCATGATGGCCTCCTCGTCTTCCTCCTCCGACCTCAGCGCGGATCACCAGCTCTTGCAAGATGACCTCCCATGGCCTTCTTCTTCCCTGCCGCCGCCGCTCGCTCCAGCTCTTCATCATGCTGTCGGAGGCAACCACCACCAATGGAGCCAACCACTAATGCTGTAAGCACCTTCAATTTTGCTCATGTGTTCAGCAGTTTTCATCTTCACCTTTTTTTTCTTGTTGAGAAAATGTTGAAAGAGAGGATAGAATCTTCCTAATAGTTGAAAGTAGAAAATTAAGCGAAGAAGGTGTGCTCACAGTCATGGTGTTTGAGTTTGTATCCCTCTCTCAGATGCATATATGAATGATTCCTAGGATTTGGAGTTTTCTTCTGGGTTGCTTGTTTGCTAGAGTAGCACCTGGTTCTGGTTGTCCCGTGCATTGGGAATTGTGGCACAGCAAAATGACAAGCTCAGAGAGAGAATAAAAGAAGGGAAGAAACAAATTTAATGTGCGTGCCAAGCAACTAGTAGATCTTACTATTTTGTTGGTTTCCCACAAGAGGTGCTGTGTGTATGTTTCCTCTTGTCATCGTCAATCTCATGTTAGTAATTTATTTATTATGTTGGATGAATCATTAAGCAGACCACATCTATCTACATATATATATATAATTGAACTCTTTGCAGTGAGCAGTTGAGTTCAGACGAGCTTGAGGCACTCTTGTCAGCACAAGGCCACCAGCATCATAGCACTCACAGCCAGTTGCTTGCTGCTCCATTGACAACAAACCCTCATCATCAGCTGAGCTCACTGCTGATGATGCAAGAGCTAGGGTTCCAATGGAGTAGCAGCTGTGGCACCGCCGATGGAGACTCAAACGAGACAGCGCAAGATGCGGTCAAAGAGGACGCCGAGCTACCGGGGCCCCTTGTGCTCCCAAGACCGTCATCGTCGTCGAGCATCGCTTACGACGACGACATGGCCGTCGACGTGCTCCCGAGCGTCAACATCTCGCGGCTGCAGAAGATTCCGTGCCCAGTCGCGGCGGGGCCTTTTGGCGGCCGGGCGGAGGCGACACTCGAGATGCTAGCTTCGGCTAAATTCTGCAAGAGCCTGCTGAGCTGCAGCCAAGCTTCTTCGACGGTGCTGCTCCATAATGGCGGTGGGACGGCGCCATTGCTGGGGATGGGAGGGCATCATGTGGCATATGGCCCTCCTCCTCCTGTTCATCGTCTTCAAGGCCCATCCTCCATTCTCCACACCTACAACAAGGTCAGTGCTACTACTGTACCGTCCTCCTCGATCTAATTAAGGAGATGGGGAATTAATTGCGAGATATGATGGAAAATGTACAATTAACGAGGTAGAGAACTGTAGGGCAGTAGGACTGAATTGTGAATTTGCTGGCACAACAGTTGTATAAGTACAGAAATTAATACTAACCAGGGATCTAAGCTGCTAGGTGGCTGAAAGGAAAAAAGGCCTTTTGACCATTTACTGCAAACTCATGGCCGATCTATAGCCTAGCTTAGCTGAAAGGGAAAAGCTTAATTTTGCTGACCCATTTGCAAGAGGTAGCTAGATGGTACAGTACATATGCATGCAGCCTTTTGGTCTGGTCTGCGTGTGATGCAGCAAGCAAGCAAGCAGCTTTAGGATGGATGGATGGATCGATGGCATGGATGGGTCATCTTTTCTCTCGCCCGCCCAAAAGTACTACTATAGCATATGACCCTCTTGCAGTTCCACATCCATCCATTTTAATTGGTGCTTACTAATTAGTTAGTGATGAACGACTGCAAGGCTGCAACTCACTACTGCTGAGCAATTGCATGCATGTCGCCCAGATCGACCCAGTTCTGCGATCAACACAATTATTACAAATTACAATGTACTACTAGCCAGTATCCATTCATTTGCATTTCTATCTTGAAAACATGCAAAAATGTGTGTACAAGACTACCCAATTGTGTGCTTACTGTCTGGATACATAATTTGGTACGACGTGTGCAGATGGGTGTGCCTGCTGCTTTAGTGAGCGGAAACGGAAGTGCGCTGCAACCAGCCGCGGGGAGATCATCAGGAGGGGGAGGCCTGCACGACGAGCAGCAATTGCAAGTGGTAGCAGTATCGTCGAAGAAGAAGCCTCGGCTGCTCCACTCGCGCCCCGCCACCAACAACAATATCCTCCCTTCTTTCAAGGTATGTACTACTCCTGACTACATCTCCAACATTTTCTCTATCTACACATGCATTGCATTTCTCTATCTACTCTACTCCCAAGAGAATGTCTTGTTTTGTCTTGTCAAGTCTATTCTCCTCATGTGTGTGTATGTGTGTGTTGTGCTGTGTTATGTTGGGTAGTGTGTGTGTTTTGCACTGATCACTAATTCACTACTGCTCATGTGTTACTGAGCATGTGTTTTTCACTTTATCTTTATCTGCATATCGCTTGTTAATTAATGAGTGAGTACCTGCATGCATGTGTTGTCCTTTTTATTAGGTAAGGAAAGAGAAGCTAGGGGATAGGATTGCTGCTCTTCAACAGCTGGTCTCACCCTTCGGCAAGGTACGTACTGCTACTGCTAGCTAGCTTAACTAATTACCATTTACCCCCAAAAATTTAACATGTAATTTGGTTCAGAGTTCAGACTGTGAGAATTGTGTTGTACTGGACTTAATTTATAATTGGAAAATTCATGGTCACAAGAATAGAGAAAAAAAACTGGTTAATTAATCAACAAGAAAGTAGACAAAAACTAGTTGGGTAAATGAAATATATTATCACAATGACAATACACGGCCTTATGGTAATTGCACATTCACAAAAGTACATGACCAGCATGGTTTAGTCCTTTTCGTACCTAAATTTGTCAATAATGACAATGCTACTACCAAGCATATGAACCTGCATAGCCCAAACCCCAAAGAACAATGTTTTCAGACTTAAACGATATTTCAGGTCAACATGTCCTATATATGTATGCACAGACCCTCTTGTGCTGAATTTACTCTTTGGGGTACAGAGTACAGTTGGCAAAAGATAAATTTAGCAAATAAATAATATTTCGACGCATAATTTACCTCTTAGATGCTTCTACATGTAGTTGATATCTTGCAAAAAAAAAACAGTAAAATCTTCATTAAAAGGAGAATCCCTCACATGTATATCTTCCTGGCTGTGTGCAGACTGACACAGCATCAGTGCTGATGGAGGCCATTGGGTACATCAAGTTTCTTCAAGACCAGGTCGAGGTAATTCAATTAATTCTTAGTCAGGTCAAACTAATTAATGCTTCTATGTGCCATATAGCACTGCATCCTGACCATCATCGCTCATTTACTTCATGCAGACTTTAAGCGGGCCGTACATGAGATCAGCCAAACATAAGAAAGCCAGGACAACACAACAGCGGGTACATGACTATTTATACTTTATGAACTTTATTAAATCCATTTGGAAAAAAAATTAAAACCTGTTAATAAGCAATGGGTAGACTTAAACTGTTATATTTGCCTGATGTTCAATCTAAGAAATACTACTTGCCTGATGATGCTTACGCATTCATGTTGGTTTCTGTCGACAGGGGCCGTCAGACACCGGAGATCAGAAGGAGGAAGCAAAGGTTGATCTTCGCAGTAGAGGGCTGTGCTTGGTGCCTCTAGCGTGCACATCCTACGTCACCAACGAGAATGGCATCTGGGCCCCACCTAATTTTAGGGGAAACTAATCAGTGTTAGCTGCAATTAATAGATCGATCAAGCACACAGGTGTACTCTGAAAGAAAACATTAACTGATTAATTCCAGATTTCCTGAGAAAAATATGTTCTCTTTCTCTCTCACAGGCATCGAAACGGGATGTACATATTTCCTTTGCTTTCACCATTTCGATCAAATCTCTATAGCCAAGTGAATCATCTGAAAAAAAAGAACTAGCCATGTGAAACTATGTAATTGCAGATCATGGAAGCATGACATGCATGACATGATGTCATGGAGATGTCATGCTGCTGATTACTCTGAATTTGTAACTTACTTTGTTTACGGAAGTGTCAACCCATAAAATTAGTTGCTTGTTCTGAAGCACTGTTCACCTATCATGAATTCAAAGACTAGGCAGGAAAACAGAAAAGCAGGGGTGAGCAGTTAAGTGTCAGCTGTAGGGCTATAGCTTACCTGAGCATTAGCAGCGTGGAAGTGGACATCCACCACTCTGGTTCTGACTAAGAAATGATGAGCTCGCACATATGTAGCCACTCGTTGATTGATCTGC
The DNA here is from genome assembly GCF_018294505.1 of Triticum aestivum. Taxonomy (NCBI): domain Eukaryota; kingdom Viridiplantae; phylum Streptophyta; class Magnoliopsida; order Poales; family Poaceae; genus Triticum; species Triticum aestivum. The sequence goes on along the minus strand of NC_057801.1, from coordinate 72,556,180 downwards.
AAATCCAACAGGAAATATGTACATGATAAATAACTTTGAACAGAAAGATGAATAATGTTCAGGGTAGACAGGGCCAAACAGCCAACAGTATTTCAGCAAAAAAGAAGAAAGCCAGTTGTACGTCAGTTGGTAATTTTTTGCCATGTCAAACTCAATATATCATGTGCAAATCACTACCTGAAGTTCAAACAGCCGAACATTGAAAATGCACCCACCGAGCTTCTGATTCTTCCTTTCAATACATGTACACTTGATCTCACATTGTGAATACAACAAGAACTTATGAAGAATATTCAGATGCAGGAGTTCTCGTTGTTGATGGATCAGTGTCCTACTAAATACTGTATTATTTTGGTGCTATGCAACCCCATTTCCTGCAGTCATTAACTACAATTGGAAGCACCTCCCTTTACCAATTATTTATAACGAAGAGACAAGGCTGTGGTGTATTTATTCCCCAAATGATGTTTACCATTCCAATACAGTATATACTTATTATTTCATCCAGAATTTTGGTCATTCGTACCACTGTTCATGAAGTACGGTCATTTCAATAGAAGTTCACACGTATGGTACATAGAGTTTCTGTGCTAAATATCTCCAGAGTGAAAGAAAATGGCCCTCAACTATTGTTCCAAAACACTGGGAGTGGTGGCTTAATTTTTGACTTCCGGATTCCCAACTAGAGAACTAGAAATCCTGAGGTAATGATAGTTTTGGTTTACTAGAACCATCCGCATATTGTTTCAGCTCGGCGGAAAACCAATTTGTTTTCTTATGATCTCTAGAATGAAATTAGGGAACGAAGTAAGTAGATCGTCTCTCCGCAGAAGCATCTCTCATCAGTGTTCACTCTCATGGGTTCCGCTCTGAGCAGGATACGCCAAACGCAATCAGTGAAACCAAATGTTCCTCTCTTCTGGTTCTTACCATATTGTTTACATCGGCAGCACCTAAGTCTTTCGCTTCTTCATCCAGCCAAACTGTTGGATCATCTCCATGGCTCTGCTGGGAAGAGCAGCTACAGCAAATTTATGCAGGTTCAAACTTTGAGCATGTCATCAGTAGAGCTCCTTCTGGTAAACATCTCAAGCAATAGTATACCGAGACTGGAAAAATGCCCAAGAGTTGAAACAATATAACCTTCGCCATACTCTACAATTATTCAAGTATTAACATATTGATCACTATGAAGTATTCGCGAAAGTATATGCAAGTAAAAGATGTCACAAGCACTGGTATGCTAATAATGTGAACATCCCAAGGAGGTGAGAAGTCAGAAAATACAGAACCCTTGGCAATACTATTCGATTATTTAAATTTCATATGTTTTACTTGATTATTACAAATCAATCATTTAAATATATGCAAGATATGGAAGGCTGGAAGTCAAGACTCACAAGCGAAAATAATAAGAAATGTGTGTTATCCGAAGAACTGTAACCAATGGAACCCCTTATTCCAGCAAAGCTAATTGAATTTAACAAAGTTCGGTTTCTGCATCAAGGTCTGTTGCTTGGCTTGAGACCGCAATGAATTGTTGGTGGCTGGCAATGATTGTGAAGATAGTTCAAAGCATTGATGATATCAACAGCAATATCTAGTCTCAGGACTAGGCTGAGCGTGGCTCAGAGTGGGGAACTTAGATTTTGGAGGAAGCCAACCTTCAAACTGCCATTGGGCATGAGCTAAAAAACCGAGTAAATAGCATAAAACTACTACTTTACAGGTTAGGGTTTCAAAAAACTACCAGTTTTTAATTTTTCGCTGATAACTATCAAGTCAGGGGTTGGCTGTTTTAAAAAACCCCTAATCACTCGGTGCTTTAAAATTGATCGTGATTATGACAGTTGGGACCCGCATGTAAGAGAACCGTTTGTTTGACCGTTTATTTGACTGTTACCTTACATGTAGGGCCCACATGTCAGTATTTCTGTAAGTTTTTTAGAAAAGCAATCGGGTCCCTGTAACTTTTTAAAAAAGCAATCGGGTCCCTGAATGTTTTATGGAAAAAGCAATCGGGCCCTTGCTCCTCTGTGCGCGCTCTCCCGTGCTCAAGATCGAGAGGAGCGCGCCCGTCACCGTGCCCGCCGGCCAGCAGCCGACGTAAAGAGCGCGCCGGCCAGAAGCCATGGCGCCGCTGCGGAGATCCCTCCCGTCGCCCGTCCGATGCGCGCCGCCGCGGAGCTCCCTTCCAGCGTGCGTGGCGGCCGCGACCTCCTCCTGCCGACGAGCTCCCTCGCCGCACGGCCTATCTCTCTCTCTCTCTCCCTTTCCTGGGCGTGGCGACCTGAGCCCGTGGCCATGGAGCTCGGCTGGCGGCGGCCCTGGCCATGGCGCAAGGATGGCGGCGGCCCATGCCCCTGGACGCGACGGGCCGAGTCCCTGCCCCCTGGCCATGGCGAGCAGTTGGTGGCGGCCCGTGCTGCTGGGTGGCAGCTGGTCCTCCGCGCGGCGCTCCTTCCCGTGGTCGGCCATGGTTTGCGTGCAGCGGGTGGTGGAGCTTTGGCCTTGGTCAGGAGAAGGAAGAGGATAAAAGATAAGAGGAAGAAGAGAGAACTTACATGTGGGTCCCACATGTAAGTTAACAGTCAAACAAACGGATTATTTAGGAGTGGGTCCAACCTGTCATAAAACGGTTTAAGTCACTAGCAACGAGTTATTAGGGTTTTTTGAAACAGCCAACCCCTGACTTGGTAGTTATCAGCGAAAAATTAAAAATCGGTAGTTTTTTGAAACCGTAGCCTGTAAAGTAGTAGTTTTATGCTATTTACTCTAAAAAACCAGAGCCTTGAATTCTTAACCTCAAAGGTTAATGCTGGAGCAACATATGATGATCTTAATGAGGCAGCGATGACGCACTCTTCTCAGAGCTTCGCATTCAACCATGAAATTTCTGGTAGATCCAGATTGTATCAGGAATACAACCAGACAGCAAATTCAGAGATTCAGAGAAGTGAGAGCTTCTATATTCTTCAGAGATTGAGGTATGCTTCTGTCAAACAAGTTCAGATCCAGCAATAGTCGTTCCAATACCATGCAATTTCTAGTGGCATCAGGTATGCTACCTGACAATTTGTTTCCTGATAAGAGTTTTTTTTTTTTTTGAAACGGAGGCAAAAGCTTTGCCTCATCCATTAAATAAGAGAGAATAGAGTTAGTTGCAAACAACCCGAGTATACGGCATGCGGATTACTCGCGCAATAACAAAGACCCTAGTTTCCTGATAAGAGTCAGTTGATTAAGGTATCCCAAGCTACCAACTTCAGTAGGAAGAGGTCCGGATAGTGTATGATAAGTCCAAGTAAAAGGAAAGTGAAAGAAGCTTTAAAATCTCTAACTTACTTAGATATATAGGATTCGCTCACAGGTCAAGGGCAAACAGAGTCTTCAACTTCCCCAGGCTTGCTGGAATCGGTCCCTCCAAGTTGCCATAGTATGCATAAAGCCTACTACTAACCTGTCTAAGATTTCCAGGTGATGAAGGTATGAAGCCTGACAAACCAATGCTGTATATAGGCTTAACCAACTTGTCCAGCTTACCAATGCTCTCTGGAATCATGCCAGATAGGTAAGTATTCGCCAACTCAGCGTCGCCACCCGTTGTCCATGGCTACATGCCATGCCCTCCAGCTGCAGAAGCTAGTGCTACCGTTCCAGGAGATGAGCAGGTCAGAGCCATGGCTGCTGAGTCCCGCCCTGACCGCGAGCAGTGTGCCAGCCTCATTGCTCTCCAGGAGGCCATTAGTACAGTCATGATGGAAAGGGCGAAAGACAGCAAAAGCTTATGTGTACCTGCTACCTACCAACAAAGATTGCTGACATGGCCTTCTTATAGGCCTTCCCTGGTCAAAGCTGGCATGTACTACATTGACAGCTTGTGAGAATCCCAGCTGCCTTTTGACATCACTTTTCAATGTATTCACGCATGACATATCCTTATGGTTGTTATTATCTTTTGAGTGTTGGCTTAGCGACAGTGACTTTGCTTGGGCCCAAATTGTATTAGAAAAGCTTACCAACAAGCTTACTCCTACAATGGTCATGGGTTACAGGGATTAAGCAATAAGCATTTGGTAAACATGGTATCTTTCTGCCTCGAGACAAAATATTGATTCAGATATTCACAAATAACCCACCCGTGCTCAACAGTTGGAGGTTGACTTCACGGTGTTATATTGGTAAAAAAAACTCCAGTTATTTGTTCAATGAAAAAGTTAGTGAAATCATTTGCCTCAGTTAGGATCCAAAATGATGGAGCATATATTTTAGCAAATAAAAAGCACAATGCTTAGGTTATCTATTGCTTTTGGTTCCCTGAATAAAGCAATCAGCAAACATGCTATTTCCATTCCTAAAAAACTTGAATTAATTTGTCACAATTTAGTCAGCCTGATAAACATGCAGAAGTTGGCATCATGATATTAACTTTTCTCCACAAAATTAAGTCAAAATTAATCTTCGCCAAAACACAATATATAAATAGCTCTAGTACTTTAGGAACCTAAACCGCCTACGAAAAGAACACAGAATTATAGACAGTGGCTCCTTCCTCAAAAAGCAAAATTGATACTTATAATTTTGTTAACAAAAATAAATCACTCATTCCCTTCTCTTGAGCATAAGATAGAAAAGTACAAAGAAAACAAGGAAAATAAGTGGCGGGTGGTTCAGTGGCAGCAGTTAGTGACAGGTCAATTGCTTACCTAGTAGCTTCTACCCATTGGCTGTGCGAAAATGGCTGATGGAACTGTGGTTTTGAACTAGATATGATTAGTCATGTGTACTGTGTAGCCATTCATTGATAGATATATAAATTCAACAGAAACAAAAGGTGGTACAATTTTAGCACACAAATGTGAATTGGACTAGACTAAGAATTCAGTAGTTAGTACCATTAGCTCAACTGGTAATTATTCGCCATACAGAACCAGCAGTATCATCACTTAGCAAACCTTTCCAGTTCTACAAGATATTTGGACATATTTTTATCCCTGTTTTATGTGTTCATTTGTCAGAAACAACTACGAACGACATATATAATGCAAGAAGAAACAAACATATGTAAGTATTACACATACATCTCCAGAATACAAGCATCTAAGCAAGTACCTGCAATTGAATTGCCCAATACATCCTAAACATATCCTGCTGTGACATTTCAAACAGCATAAATTTTGGGGCATCGTATTGTCAATGACTCTTCTCTTGTGGATTTCTTTTAGCCCAAGGTTGAAAGTCACTGGATGATGTTCCATAAGCCCAGATGCTCAGCATCTTCTGCTAGGATAATTAAGCAGGATCTTCCGGTGACTATTTACGAACATGGAAAAGTCCTGATCGACGATCCAATTTTAGATTTTTCCCAGTCATACTTGGGGATCGATCTTCAGTCTCAGGCCCATCCTTCTTCATATGTATTGCTTTCACCAATATCCTGGTTCTTGGCTCTGGAGTCATCCCTCTCGACTTCATTGTCGTGTAATATTGCAAAGCCTGGTCCAGCTGTCCCTGGGAATGAAGTCCATGGACCATAATAGTAAATGATCGCTGATCTGGACCTGATCCATTCCTCTCCATCTCCTCCCATACTTGCTGTACCCCCTTCTCATATTTCATACTGACATACAGGTTCAATATTAAGTTATACGTATCAGAGTCCAACTTACAACCTGATTCCTCCATCCTCTGGATCAAATTCATAACATCTCTCGGTTTCTCAGTTGTCTTCAGAATGTAGGTGTATGTCATGTTGTTTGGAGAGCATCCCTTCTTCTCCATATCATCCAAAAGCTCATAAACTTTTTCCGTCCGCCTTATCTTACAGAAGTGTTTGATCAAAGTGTTGTAGGTGGCCACATCTGCTTGACAACCACGGTCATTCATCTCACCAAAAATCTTAAGTGCTTCTGGAATCTTTTTCTTGAAGCACAACTGGTCAATGATACAGTTGCAAATTGCCACGTCGGGATTGATTCCCTTCTCCCACATGCTTGTGAATAGTTTCACAGCCGTACTAAGTTTGCCAGCTTTGGTTAGTGCATTTATGAACGTACCATATGTGAACAGGTCCGGCTTAAGTTTAGATGCAATGATCTCGTTCCAAACCCTTTTAGCATCAGCCAGGCTTCCCTTGACACACCAACCATTAAGAATGATGTTCCAGCTCTTTATGACAGGAGGAAACTCATCTTTCTTCTGGAGAAAGAGGGCCTCAGCCTCCTCAACATGCTTGTACCGACAGAGCGACATCAGAAGTATCTGGAATCCAACCAAGTCAACCTCGAACCCATAATCCTTCCTCTTGTAGAATATCTCGATCGCTTCTTGCACCTTGTGCGCCCCTGCATACCGGTTCAACAAGACAGCAAACATCCTGTTCGTTACGACCAACCCACGGCGTTGTTCAGGAATCTCATCGAAGAGCTGTCTCATAAGCCTGACCTTCTTCATCCGCCCAAGGATGTCAAGCATCTCAGTGTAGGTCCTCGGGCCGTGCTCATACGAAGGCAGCCTGGCAGCCCAATTGAAGAACAACAGCGCGACCTGCCAATTGGACCTCTGCTTCTGGAGGACTTTCAGAACAACGTCCTCGTCCATCTCATCGGCAAACTGACGAAGGTCTTTGCTGAGGTCAGCATCGGCAGCACAGGACTTGAGAACTCTCAGAACTTCACCGACGCGGACATCTAGGGAATCCTCCTCTGAAGCACTGCTATGGCAAAGCCTTGGTGACCCGAGAAGATATCCTCTTGGAACAATGCTTGGGTGGAAGCGTGGAGGCAAGGCTGCATCAGGAAGCACCTCCAACGCATTCTGTCGAACAGTTGGCGTGCGCGAACCAAGAACAGCAAGCCACCTAGGGACTGCGCACAAAAATGTTTGAGTTAGCATCTCTCTCGAGTTTCCATAGCGTGTCGCTTTGTTTTCCTAACGCTACGTCTGGAAATCAGGCAAAGTTGGATCTGGGGTGTGCCAGCTGATGCCGAGATGGGATTCATGGACCCGTTCGCGGGATGGGCGAGGAGAGTAATAATCAGAGCAACGAGAGGCGCAAAGGAGGGGTGGATAATATTCGTACCGCAGATGGGGTTTCTGGTCCTGAATGCTGCAGCGAGGACGGCGTACGCCGGCGCCGGCGGCATCGCGCCGGAGGTGCGCACGAGGGAGAGCGGCGTGAGCTCGTGCACGGAGATGACCTGCAGCCAGCCTTGCGCGCTCGGTCGACCTCGGTCGCGCTTGGTCGGCTCCGAGTCCCCGCCGGCGCCGGCTCGTCGGTCGTGAGCTCACGGCGGCGGAAGCGGGAGCGCGGGGCCTCTGAACGGTTACGAGCATCAGCCGGGGAGCGTGGAAAATCCTATATGCTGCGTAGTTGTCGAGCTTTCACCCCAAGGTTCGCGAGCGAGGGATGATCTGGGCCGGCCCGCCCAGCGGGCAAGCTTTTTTGGAAAAGCTCTCCATCCCGGTTTTGGGAACCTTCTAAGAGAATCCTAGCTGGTTTTTCTGGTTTTGGAAACCTTCTAGGAGGTTCCTGAAGCGGATTTTTTTTCTTTTTTCTCCTTTTCCTGTTTCTTTTTCTATTTTCTCTTCTATTTTCTGTTTCTTCTGATTTCCTTTTTTCGTTTTTATTTCAAAACATGTTCGTATTTTTTAAAATTTGTTCACAAATTTATAAAAAGGTTCGCATTCTACAAAAAATGAGAGATTCAAAAAATTCACGTTTTCAAAAAATGTTCTCGTCTCCGAAAAAATGTTTGTATTCCAAAATTGTTCACATTTTCTCTTTCCCAAAAAAATTAGTGTTTCCAACAATTATTCATGTTTTTAAATTTGTTCCATGGTTTCAAAAATTGTTCGCCTTTTCAAAAAACTTTTGAGTTTCCAAACATTGCTTCTGTTTTGAGAAACTATTTGCAAATTTCAAAATATGTTCTCGTTTTCAGAAAATGTTCATGTTTCCCAAAATTGTTCACACTTTCAAAAAAAATTCTGTAGTTTCAAAAAATGTTTGCGTTTTCAAAAAACTCTTGTGGTTCCAAAACGTGTTCCTGTTTTCCAAAAATTGTTGGCAAACTTCAAAAAATGTCCCTATTTTCAAATTCGTTTGGGGATTTTAAAAAATATTCACGTTATGAAAATAATTTTAAGACTTTTAAAAGATTTTCCCTGTTTTCAAAAAGGTTCATATGTTAAAATTTGTGTGATTTTAAAAAAAATATTCGCATTTTTTGAAATGTTTGTATTTTTTCAAAGTTTGTTAGGAAATTTGAAAAGTTTTTGTGTTTCATAAAATATTATATTTTTAGAAAATATATAATATTTCTGTAAATATGCACAATTTTTTAAATACTAAACATCTTTTGAAAAATATGCGAATTATATCTGAAACACGAACATTTTTTGAATTTGTGAAAAAAAATCAGTATCGAGAACACTTTTTTGTAATGTTGAACAAGAAATTTAAATACACAAAAAAGAAAAAAAACTGGAAAAGAAAAGAAAATGTTTGGATCTGTGTTGCTTTTGGTTCTTATAAATATACACTGCTCTCTAATCATTCACGCTCATTATCTCTGTTGGCTATCACAACAAGCTCTCATGCGGGAGGTCTTAGGTTCGATCTCTGGTAGCGCGATAAGCGGCAGATAGAAGCTCTTGGGGAGCTTTGCTACATCTACTAGACAATTCTTCATCTCTTCGTAGAACCAGTCCGTAGTAGTATTCCGCTCTGACGACTCCGGCAGGCGCTCCGACTCAGACCTCGATGTCAACGAGGAGCTGGCCCTCCTCGTTGCCTCGAGAGGTATAAGGTGGACACGGGTGTAGTTCCAGATCTGCCGCCTCGCCTCTCCCTGTCGGTGTAGCGAGGACCCCGTAGCTGGCTCCTCTGAGCTCGTGCGTAGCTGTGTGAGGGCTACGAAATCCAGGCCGCTCCTGTGCCACCCCGGCTCAGAGAAAACCGGAACGCCCCATATTCCAGCCCAGAGATCGAGATGAAGTCTTCTAGAATACGGCACTGCTTAGCATAGAACAAACCAGCTCTTTATTACAATATTTTTGGGTACAATGGTTACATCGGCACGTCGACACTACGACTGCCACTATTGCTCTATGCAAGCAGCAGAACAACACGATGCAGCGGAAGAACTCTAGCAGCGGAACAACGACGACGGTGGTGAACTCCACTCCGCAGGGACTCTGGCTGGAACGCTTATCCTAGCTCGCAAACAAAGACTCCACGGCAAACAAGCAATCAAATCTGAAATGACCTGCAAGATGGCATGACACGCTAGGTCAGTACATTGAATGTACTTGCAAGCTCACAATAACCAGAAGCATTCAAGACAGACAACAGCATGGCAATTACAGGTTAAGCAGGAATTATCATGAGATCATTAGAATAACATGGCATGACCAATATGAACATGATACAGCTAACACAACATGAGCATATTAATCTAACGATACTAGCATGCAACATGATGACACTATATGCACCAATTATTCCGCCCGGGTTAATTGGTAACCATCACATGCATCACTTACCAACCACGGACATCACACGATCATCTCAGGATCAAATCAAGCTTGGTATAAACAATACCGTAGCGATCAGTAAATGACCACAAGGAGCTTGATCTTTACCCACGACTCTCGCACAACATCACGAATATACAACAACTCGGTATCCTCGATGCCACCGTGATTCTTACGGTGATCACAACCACGACCAACACTTGGTCCCAAACCGTGATCCTTACGGCGATCACAACCACGGGTTGTCATTAATCAAGTTATTCTTATTACTGTTGACTCATGATGTACCCTACTTTCAACCTGGGCCCTTATCCGCAGGCGCGGCTATCGATAGATTTAATATACACTCTGCAGAGGTTAGTATACTGTACCCATACTACGGAACCCATGACCTCGCACTCCCATTTGGGTGGACCAACGGCGTTCCGACAAAACCGTCCTACTGCCATGACACTCTCCCGGCCACTCCAACTCACTCCCCTCTGGGCTAAGTCATGGATGGCCCCGTGTCTACCTCAAGACACCTCAACGACCATCATCGTGGCCTAAAATAATAAATCGTCCCAAACAGGGACATGTGCACATAACAACAACAACGGGCACACAAGGCTTATGTCCGCCTACCTGATCAGGGTAGCGCGCGCCCATAACCTTCCCTCGTTGGACCCAGTTAGGACCGTCCCATATCGGTAAGCGTGGTTGCACTGGTCAGTATCGTTTCAGCGGCACCATGACTCAGCCAACAGTTGTTCAAGTTCAGTTTAATCTGGTTAACTTGAATGCAAATATGCTGAGCCATGATAAAATGCATGAACATGATATCAACATAATCTAGAACATGATAACATAGCACAAAAGTGAACATGCAAATCTAACATCACCGGAACAACGATAACTATCTTTTCAACAAGCAAATATTTAATAAAGATTCAAGTTGAAAACCATGGCTACTGCATGACTATCATGCAAGTGGGTATTGTGGCTTGCCTGGGGATGAAGAAGGCACCGGGGAGAAGTGCGAGAAACTTGCGGAACGAATCGCCAGAAAACGTTCTCTCTCGGGGAGTGCTGAATAAGGGCAAGGGCATAATGGTCATTTTCACAATGTCAAACCATAGTGAAAGCATTACCAACAGAACGGGCTCAATGAAACAAAGAAGTAGGCTTTGGAATCACCTCATTTGGAGTTACGGATAAAAAGTTATGGATGTTTTTCTGCCAGGGACCTATCTGCAAGAAAAAGATTTTCAAACAGGGGCCTGGACAGAAAAACAGAACGCGTAATAGAGAAATACGCTTTCAGAAAGCGAAGACGTAATCAGTGGATTACGCCTCCACTTATCCACGTCAGCGTACCTGGGTCAACGCGGGGCCGGCGGCTGGGAGGCTGACAGGAGGGGCCCGCGGCTAGCTGGCAGGCCCGAGGAGGGTCAACGCTGCTGTCTTCTTCCTCCCGACGGGGCGCTGGGAAGAGGCGAGGCCGCGCGCTCCGGCGACGAGTCCAGCCGACTCCGGCCACCACTCAGGTCGTGCGACATATGGGCGAGCTCAAGGGGACGAGCCGCACCCGTTCCAGGTCGTAGAAAGCGTCGATGGTCACCGGAGGGGGCGGGGCAGGGGACACGGAGGAGGAGGGCTGCGGGTGGAGTTGGGCTCGTGGTCATAGTGGTTCCAACGAGAGGGAAAGGGCATGGGCAGGGGCGCCGGGGTGAGTGGATCTCACTGGTGGTGGCTAGGTGGAGAGGCAGGGGCTGGAACGCTCGAATTTGAGCGGCGGCCGGCGATGACCGTAGCAACGAGGGGAGGGAAAGAGAGCTCCTCGAGCTCAAACGAGAGGCTGGGGAGGTAGCTAGGAGGTGCGGGAGGCTGGAGATGAGCTCGGACGAGGCCGGGGATGGTTTATATAGCCACGGGACGAGGAGGCCACGCTGGCACCGCCGCGGACGCGTGGCTGGCTCCGCGGACGCGTGCTTGCGTGCATGAACTCGGGGGCAAACGACAAAGGAGGAGCAGTGGGGGCTCTCACGGGGCAGAGGAGGCCAAGGGGGCGCAGGGAGGAACACGACGGCGACGAACGGATCCAAAACTCCACTGTACGTCCGTGGGCACGCGGCGGTTTACGGTGGTGAGCAAGCGGACGGAGGGGGAGAGGGGTCCAGGGGAACGATGACGACGCGGGCTACCTACTGGACATCATCACGAGTGCGAAGCCGACGAGAGGGGAAGGGGGTCCAGCACAAACAGCCACTAGACGCGCTCATGGCATGCCAAAGTGGTGGTCGCCACCAGTACTAGCATGTGTGGGAGGCAAACAGTTGGCAAATGATGTCTAGAGGTAAGTCCTTCGAAGGGTGGTTTCAACTGAGATGGTAACTTGGTGAAAAAGGCTCTGGTCAAAAGGTTAGTGAGCTCTGAAGTTTACTGCAGTAAACTTTATCAGCTCAATGTGATCAACAAGGATAAGGTATGGGCCAAATAAGTTGTTTGGGGTGTCAGGCTATGGAGGGAATATGATCCTGGAGGTTTTGAGGGTAAATGGGCCAATATTTACTGCAGTTGCTTCACAACTAACCAAAATGGTTCAGAAACTAGATCATGATGATGCACTCACATGGAGTGTCAACTTGAGCTCAAATTGGGCAAAGCTTGATCATTTGGTCATATGAAGATGCTCAAAAAGTCTCATACCATTTGGCAAAGCCAAACTGGTACTTGCTTCACAAACATCTCCTCTGGACAAAAACTTGAAATAATTTTGGTGATCAAATGGATCAATGAAATGATACCAAATTGAGTGGAGAGATGTTTTATGGGCATAAGAATGATCTCCTAATTTATCAGGATTTTTGAAGCAATATAAAATATACTTGCTTCACAACCTGAAAATATTGCCAGAAACAAAGATTTGCTCCTCTGCTCACATAGATGATTGGATGGGGCTGAAAATGGATGGAGGGGATTAATATGAGCACATTAAGGAGTGTGCAAAAGTTTAACTTATTTGGGTACTCCTAGCTAGTACTTCACAAAGCTTTCTATTTGACAGAAACTTTGAAAAATCACTGAGGAAGATTGGCTAGGCAAATAAATTTGAACTTGTGCATGAGGCAATTATTTGGACATATAAACATGACCAAAAAGGTTGGGATCCACTAGGAAAGATATAAATCACACTTCCTTCACAAAGTGTCATTCAGGGCAGAATAGAAAAAGGAATATTGGGGAATTATTTTTGAACATGGCAATGAAAAGTTTTGCCATATTTGATCAAGATATGACCCAAACAATTTATGAGAATTATTTGGGAATTTTAGGAGTGAGGGAAATATAGGTTGCTTCACAACCTAGGGTAATTTGAGTTATTCCTTTAACAGAAAAGGAATATTCCCAATAAAAAGAATATTGGGATTAGGGCTAGGATGAAAATGACAGGGTCTAGGGAAATATTTGGGAATGACAAGCCACTCTCGAAGCAAAGAAGAGGGCATCTTCTTCAGTTTTTCGGACCACAAAGCCACGAAAAAAGAAAACTCAGGCAAAAACCTCGGAAAAACAAAAGAAAAAGAAAGGGCCAAAAATCAGGCTGTCACAGCTCCCATCGACCACTGCTCCACACGGGCAGCGGTGGGTGCTAGCCCGAACATGCATGCCAGAATCGGAGGCACGCGCCGCCCGCCGCGAGAGGCAGCGGGCAAGGGAGACAAACGCGACGAAGTAGTTTGTGCGCAGTTGCCACGGGTTGCCGGCGGAGCCCGACGAGGACAAGCGGCTCCTTACTTTGGGTTGTCGGCGGAGCCTGCTTCGATTACATTTTTCTGTTATACTAGATGTTTATTCGCCTGTTGTGATAGCATATCTGATTGTTTATATTGTTTGACATGTATTCCGTGCACAGAGTCACTTGGTTGTTTGATGTGTTCGTGCTCGTCGCCGGGGCGGTGCAAGGCGCAGATCTGACACGGTTCCTCGTCGGTTGGACGACGTTCAGGCGCAACCCCAGTGCTCACTGAGTACTACCTCGGCTACAACCTCCCTCGGTGAGCTCCATCTTCCTCCTGCTCATCTGCTTCGGCTACTGTATTTGACATGGCCGTGGCTATATCTCTACTCCTAATGTCTCAGTTGGTAGTCTCCGTTTCGGGTTTATTTTCGTCCCACCAACATCGGATTTTTCCGTCCTCCCTCCCACCTCCCACGTACCAGCAATTCCGCCCCCGATCCGGCGCCGAACCAATAAAAAAATTAGCGATGCCCCCCACGAGAGGTCCAGGCGGGAATCGTCTGATCGATCCAGAAAAAAACGTGTGAAAAAAGTCTACGAAAATAAACCTACGAAAATTAACCTGGTTAAAAAAACAGTAACGAATCTCGTCACCCCGCTCGATCTGGATCACCCCACTCGATCTGCATCTCGTCGGCGGACGAGACTTGCCTGCTCCCCGCGTGTATGCCCATCCGTGCTCCCGCATATGTGGCATGATTTGATTGAAACAAAATAAGGCCCGGCCCAACCCCCTTAAAATCAGGGGGGAGATGATTAGATTAGAAAGAGAAAAGGAAAAAAACAACCTTAAGATGAAGTGGGAGCACAGATGGGAGTATGGGAAGGGAACAGGCAAGCCGGATCCCTCGTCGGCGGTGGCTCCTCCTCACACACCGACGCATCCCCAGAGCCCTCCCCACCTCCTCCCAGAACCGATGACTTCGCCTCCCGCCGCGGCCCACTCTCTTCCCCTCCCCTCGTGGCAGATCGAGCGACAACCGCGGTGTGGGTGGGCAACGCCAACGCGCTGCTCTCGGCCGCCGAGATGCTCCTGCTCGGCCACCCGTACCCGTCCGTCGCCTGCTCGCCTCCCGCAACGTCTTCTCCGAGCACACAACCGACGGTAGCCGGAGGCTATACGCGCTTGTGCTGTCGTGGCCGTGGCTCCACAAGGCCGTGCGCGACCCCGCCAGCGCCAAGCCCTTCGCGCGCGCGCCCACGCCGGCGTCCCCGCCTACACCTACTACACCCAGGACCGGGAGGCGAACAGGTGATGCTCGATGACGAACATCTGCTCGAGGACACCCTGCTCGACGATGCTCCTCTTCACCAGCATCTCCATTGCATGATGAGCTTCCCCTGTCTCCTCTCTTTAAATTTGGAGTGCTGCTTGGGTACAGATTAGGAGTAGGGGTAAGTTTATTTGTATGAGTATGGGTACAGATTATGAGTAGGAGATGTAGTCGTAGGCACAATTTTAGTAAAATTTCAGTAACTTCAATTATCCTGCTTGAAGTACTTTGAAAATATACTCAAAAAATGTATTGTTTGTACTGCTGATCTTGCAGATAGGGGGAGAGTTCTTGAACTCAGAGCAGCTGTTGATCTGCAGCAACTCTAGAAGTAGGATTTAGGATAATCATAGTTTCAGTTTGCCAAGCAGGGAGTATAATTGAACTGGAGTATAATTACGGAAGCGGGTCGAAGTGGGATGATATGGTTCGGTGGTCAACGGCGGCTGCGCGGAATGCAGTATGGTATGGCTCGAGCATCTCAAGGAGGGGCTCTCTCCGCAAGGCATCCTCTACGCCAGTACGTTCTCTGATCTGAACCTTCTTCTCTTCGCTCATGCACGCACCAACGCACTTGACCTGTCGTTGACCACCGACGGAGGTTTTCGAGTAGTCTGTCCCGGGGCTGCGCGTCTCCGTCTTGCCATTGCTCAGCACCGCCCTGCCGTATGGGGTTCTTATTTTCTATCGAGGCCTTCCACAACAGGGACCATGGTGCCTGATAGCTTCCTCTCCGGCTGGATCGGCGGTCCATCCACACCCAGTAAATTTTTGCTCTTCTCTTAAATTTTCTATGTTTCTTTGTCTGATTCTCAATAAAGAGTTCAAACTCGAGGTGAGTTTTTGGTTATGACCTGGCCTATTTTGTTGATCGGTCACCGGTGGCGACGACGCGGCCGGCTGATCTGCCGCCTCCACACCAGTAGTTGCGAGATTTGTGCGTCCCATTCAAAATTAGCCGCTCCGTGATTAGGGCTTCATGTTCAGCAGATTAGAACACGGATTTAGCACTAGGATCCATCGCCATTGGAGGGCCTTGAGTCGTTCCTTGCGAGAACGGTTCCTGCCATGATCGACGGGGCTCTCTATGTGGCCCTCGTCCAAAAGCTAAAATAGTGAACAAGATATGTCTTCTCGTTTGCAGCATTGGGTACGTATCTTTTGCATATGCTCCCTAAAAAAATAACCAGCTAAATTAACTACAGCCCAAAGGCAGCAGCCTGTTACTATTGTATATCATTTGTTGTTGATTTGTTTTTTCATAATTGCATTGGCAAATCATGAAAGATGTAATGTTCACGGATTTTTGTTAGATGATCTGTTGGTCCGGTTTACTTTTAGCAGGCATGAGGCATCTAGGTACTGTTTATGAATTGATAGCGCATCTTGCTTAAATCCTACTAACTCTCAAGAATTCATACTAACAAGTGTCTTTGCTTTTTGTTTGATGCATTTAACATGTTCAGGAAACATGTTTCAAGGGCCTAGTTTGTCGATCTGGAGCCCACTGTTAGTAGATTATGGCAGTAAATCATAGTTAGTTTCATCGTAATTTGAATAGAGAATTTTGTGTTAGGCGAGTAGAGCTTTACCAACTTAATAACAAAGGATGATGCTTGCAGTTGTTGTGGGTGCTGATGGTTCCCATGTCTTGGTTTCTTGGAATGGTGATTCAAGAAGGGACACCATCGTGTGGATGGACCATAGGGCTCTTGACCAAATCGAGTGAATTAATTCTCACAGTTCACCGGTATTGCAATTTTATGGTGGGAGTGTCTCTCCAGAATACAGATAAATAGTTTTGAATTATTTCGTAAGATCGGTAGACAACATTTGCTGTGTATTTTACAGTTACCGGCGTTGATTGTATCGTATTGATTTATCTTTTAAAACATTTATGGATAAAGATCTACGAAAATTAGCCAGACGCTCGCACCCGAATCCTCGTGCCCTCGATGCACTTGCCCGCACGAGTCGCCGCCATCCCTACGTCCACGCAGCTAACGTCGCCGCTCAACCCCTTCGCCGCCGCCATCCAAGTGCAAAGCCTCCACCCATCTGCACCTGCGTTGAGGGCCCCTGACATTCATCGGATCGGATCGTTTTTGTTGTCGATCATCGGACCGGATCGGATATTCGGCCGATCATCGGAGCGGATCGGCGGGGCGCTGTTGTCGTTGATCGTTTTCGTTGCTTGCAGGGGCCGCCGCCGACCGCTTCCGCGGCGACACAGATCGGTTCCAGTTCCCATAGCCGACGTTCCAGGCCCTCCCATAGCCGACGTTCCAGGCCCCGCCGACGATCGCTAGCGAAGGTATTGCACAGTACACAGTTTATCATACATCCAACGCATGCTCATCAGGCAATAAAAAAATTATACACACATTGTGGGACATCACTTTTGAGTGTTGACACTGGTGACACCGCTCAAGCCCTTTATAACCTGCAATGGAAGTAAACATGAATAAATACAAAACAGCAGGTGCAGCACTAAATTTACACGTTTTTGGAGCAGCACATAACTGACACCAGTTTTGTAGTTTGCAAGTGGTGAGACCGCTCAGTCCCATAGTCATCAGAAGCAGCAAGTGACACCAGTCGCCGAGTTTGCAGCTCACAATCTCAGGCTTAGTTATTTGGTGCACTTAGCTATTTATTTCTATTAGTATTTATCTTTTTTCCTGTTCAATGCTTAGTTATTTTATGCTTGAGTGCAGAACTCATTGTACTCTATATATCTCACGTTTTGTTTGTATCAGGTTCGTGTGAGGCGGTCTCTGTGAAGTATGTCGACAAGGCAGATGAATTACGTCACTTGTTAGTATGCTTAATGATTATGGCTCCGTAGTTGGCTCTTATGTTGCTCTTGCTTTTGGCATCGAACTTCGTGTTGAGTATCCATCTTTTGTGGTCGGATGAACCCACCTAGCTTGATCCTGTATATAATCTGATGTTGATCTTGAGATTCATTGTGTTTTACTTCTGCCGCAATTGAATGTTTCTTTGCTTCATTATCATCATGTATAAGTACAAATTCTATACTTGGTTCCTACTGGCAGGTTGTTACATGCTTCGGCAAAACGTTGAGACCGGCATCCTCGCGCCAAGGCGCGTTCCTAATCTAGTCTATATAGGCACATGGTCACACAGCAGCAGCAAGTAAGCACTAGCACAAGATGAAGGCACAAACAAAGGAAGGAGGGCGAGCAGAGGAACTACCTGAGGGAGGAGCTCGGGAAGTCGGGGTGGAGGAAGGGGAGCACATCCTGCCTCGGATAGGCCGGGGAAGGCCGTAAGGGGAGGCAGCTAGATAGAGGAGCGGAGTAGCTTAGGTTGGGTGGCCTCCACGACGAGAACGCCTGCACGTGAAGCCGCTGCCGCCGTGACGAGGACGCCGCCACATGGTTGTTCCGATGTAGACACGAGAGCGCCGGGAGCAGGTCGCCGGCGGCCGCCGGCAGCGGCGAGCCCTTCTGTGCCGACCAGCCGGATCAAGCTGACCAGGATGCCAGCCCGGGGGGAGCGCTGGCTCGGTGCCGATGCATCGGCGCGAGAGGTTGTCGGCAGAGAAGCCGTCCGGGGACGCAGTGGCGGGGAGAGGAGAATGTGGGCGACACCATCAATGGAAGGGACGCGACGGGGAGAGAAGCGGGTGGGCGGCTTTGAGGGGGAGAGAAGCGGGTGGGCGGCTGTGAGGGGGAGAGAGTGAGAGGACTGGCAGTGCGGTGGTGAGAATAAGGATGCCGGGCAAATAAAGAGTACTGTATGTGAAGAAAAACAGTTTTTTTGAAGTACCCATTTCTCTGACAAACTCGGACGGTATAGCTCAAAAAACTAATTCCGGATGAAGGGAGTATGTTGATATAAGAGCAACTCCAACGGGCCGACCCAAACGAACGGCGCATTTGTCCGCTTTTTGTCCATTTGGGTCGGCCGCCCGCCCGTCGTCCGCCCTCTTTTAGATTTGGGTCGGCAGCGCGCCCAACGCGCCGACCCATTTCATGACTGCACGCTTTAGATCATACCAGCGACCATGCCAGCGCGCGGGAAAGATTGGCGCGCGCGGCGGAAATTTGGCCTAGCACACACTGGCTTTGGCGCTTCAGAGCGTGGGAAATGTTCGCGCGCGCATTTTGGCGTGCCACGACCGGCGCTCGTTATAAAGGTGGCGCTCCCTTCACAGTCAGTCCGCCACCGCCGCCCACTCGTCTTGCCCCCTCTCACTAGCCTCGCCGCCTGTGCGCCACCATGTCGATGCACATACTTGACGCTTCGGATTTCCGCGGAGTCCGCGAGCGCCCCTCCGTCGCCTTCTCCGCCGAGATCTTGTTTGGCGAGAAACAACTCATCCTAGGCACCTTCGACACCGCTGAGCAGGCGGCCCGCGCGTACGACGCAGCGGCGTGCCGCCTCCGGCGGCCGAGACGGGAGATGAATTTTCCCGACGTGTCGAGCCAGCGGGCGCAGGATCTGGCGCCTCTCCCGCGACTTTTCACCAACGACACCGGAGGCGGATGCGTTGCCTCGCCCTCGCCGAGATGGACGTGCAAGCCTTGGTGGTGTGGCGCGAACGCTTCCCGCAGGACATTGTCGACGAACGTCAGTTCTATGAGCAGAGGAGGACGGAGAGGAAGGCCAGGAGGACGGAGCGAGCCGCCTATCGGGAGGGCAAGAATACGCGAAAGCTGACCGCTCAAATAAGACTGAGGCTGCGAGAAACATCGGAGTGGGACTTCACGGACGAGCATGCTGATGACGCCTATATTCAGACGTCGGAGGAGGACATTACCGTGTCAGAATCGGAAAGCGACGAGTAGTTGATCTTTTCTTTTATCTGTGTACGCAAGAACTATCTATATATCCTTTTTTATCGGAAAAAATGGCCGGCGGCGTCGGTCACGAAGCCGGTGGTGGAGGTTGTGCACGCGCGGGGAGGAGAGAGGGCGCGCGCGCGCGTCCGTCTTGTGTCCGCGCCGACGCAAATCCGGCTTTAAAATGGGCCGGGAAAGGGTCGGCAGGCGGACGAAATCGGACACGCGTCTGTTTGGGTCGGCGTGTTGGGCCGTCTTTTCTGTCCGCGCCGACCCAAACGGACGCGGGCGGACGAAATGGGTCGCCCCATTGGAGTTGCTCTAATGCAGTATAAAATATCAGTTATATTTTATATATTTCACTTTTGTCTGGCAGAAGTAAGAAGTGATGGATTCAGATGATGTTTTGAACACATTAATTAAAATATGCAATGGACTGAAACAGCACGAGAAGAGATGCACACAACTAATCCTTCTTTGTTTCATTATTATACATGATAACAAAAGGGGTGTATTTTCATATGATTTTTTTTTCAAAATATGAGAGAGATAGAGATGGATTTTGGCGATGTTCAAAAAGAAACCATCGACAAGGGTTTCAAGGCGACGTCACTGGAAGGGTTCATAAATTCATCGAGGTTTTTAAAACATAATGATATGCAAGCGTTGATATCTCTTAAAAAAATCTTCGACTTTAAGTATTCGTACTAACTACATATATTGCTTGTGTTGAATGAGTATGAGTTGTGGAAGGAGTTTCTATTATACTTGCTCAAATATCTGTGAATGTAGCTAAAAACAACATTTCTAATATTGTGCGAGAATTTCTTAAATGCATCACGTACATCTTAATTTGTAACGTTTTAGTTGGATCATCGCTCTATATGGTTGCATCATCAAAGTACTTTTTTTTGCGGGTGATCAAAGTACTTTTTTTTAGCAATTTACATTGCAAGCGAAGTGGATTTCAATTATTACCCGATTATGCAGATGCTATTTCTTTCTCTACATGTGAAATTTAACATCCACTGTGTTTATACAACTTTAGCAAAATATTTTTAAAGCCCGTGGCAACGCACGGGCATTCTACTAGTATAGGTGAGTTTCAACTCACAACCTGTCTAAGCCTGTAATAAGCTATGAGCTGAATTTCTAACAAGTTTGCTTTCTAACAGCTAAATTAACTACAGCCCAAAGGCAGCTGCCTGTTACTATTTTATATCATCTGTTGTTGATTTGTTTTTTCAGAATTGCATTGGCAAATCATGAAAGGTGTAATGTTCATGGATTTTTGTTAGATGATCTGTTGGTCCGGTTTAATTTTAGCAGGCATGAGGCATCTGGGTACTGTTTATGAATTGATAGCACACCTTGCTTAAATCCTACTAACAATTTTCTCAAGAATTCATACTAACAAGTGTCTTTGCTTTTTGTTTGATGCATTTAACATGTTCAGGAAACATGTTTCAAGGGCCTTGTTTGTCGATCTGGAGCCCACTGTTAGTAGATTATGGCAGTAAATCACAATCAGTTTCCTCGTCTACCCTTCATCATAGCCTCATATGTACTATTATATGACTGTTGCATTTCAATTTTTTTTGCAGATAGGTCATGTTGTTGGACGAGGGCAGGCTGGCGGAGGGCGTGTCGGCGACCGACCTGGAGGTCGTGTTCGGCTCCATCGGCCGCATCACCGGCATCGAGTTCGTGCGCACCAGCAGCCCTAGCTTCGCCTACGTTGGCTTCCACTGCCCCTCCCACAAGGTCATGACCAAGTTCTTCTCCACCATAAGCATCCACCAGCCCATCAACAATCTCATTGTAACTATGTTTCTACACTTCGGCAGCACTTGATAGTAGCAGATTAGGGTTTTGTTAATTCTCCACATTAGCCGTGTGTATTCAGTAATTTGAATGGAGAATTTTGTGTTAGGCGAGTAGAGCTTTACCGACTTAATAACAGAGGATGGTGCTTGCAGTTGTTGTGGGTGCTGATGGTTCCCCTGTCTTGGTTTCTTGGAATGGCGATTCAAGAAGGGGCATCATCGTGTTGATGGACCATAGGGCTCTTGACCAAGTCCAGTGAATTAATTCTCACAGTTCACCGGTATTGCCATTTTATGGTGGGAGTGTCTCCCCAAAATACAGATAAATAGTTTTGAATTATTTCGTAAGATCGTTAGACAACATTTGATGTGTATTTTACTGTTACCGGCGTTGATTGTATCATATTGATTTACCTTTTAAAACATTTATGGGTAAAGGAAAATCTACAAAAAATCTTGGTTTATGTTATATAGGTGAGTTTCAACTCACAACCTCTCTAAGCTTGTAATAAGCTATGAGCTGAATTTCTAACAAGTTTGCTTTCATTCTTTTTTTTCTAAGGAAACTGGTGATGAAACCCGCAACTTATCACACATGGAGCAGCGCAGGGAGTTAAAACCATGTGGTATGGAACCATGTGGAAGGGGTGAAGTCTTTTGGGCAGAAAGACGTTTGGGAGACCTTTATGAAGAGAGCTAGGCAAAAACAGGTTGAATGCTTATCCATTTCTCCTTTTTTTTCACTAAAGGTGATGTATCATTTGTAGTTCTTAATTTTCTAATACGCCATTCTATGCAACTCAAATAGGACACTCCATTGTGTTTCCTCGTCATCCTCTATGTTCTGGTTTGACACCTACTTCTGCAAAGGCAAGCAAATCAGTTTTGCAGTTCATTTAGTGACACTATTTAAGTTGTCAATGCAAAGTGCTTTCATGAGTGAACAAAGATACAATCGTTTACCTAAGGGACGCGGAGTTTTGGCTCCCGAGCTCATCTGCACCCACGCTCAGGAAAAAAATCAAAATAAATACTAGAAAAATTCAAAAAATTCTAATTTTTTTGGGGGTGGTAGATAATTTGACGCGTGAGGTGCGCCCCAAAATTCAACTGATTTGAACATCTGAGCAGCTCTCGGCAAAAAAGACAAAATCAGGGTCTGTAAAAATGTTTACTGTTCACGCACTGTTTTGACCCGATTTGTCTTTTTTGCCGAGAGCTACTTAGATGTCCAAATAAGTTGAATTTTGGGGCGCACCTCACGAGTCAAATTATCTACCAACCCCCAAAAAAATGGAATTTTTTGAATTTTTCTAATATTTATTTTGATTTTTTTTCTGAGCGGGAGCAGATGAGCCTGGGCACCGAAGTGGATATCCGTTACCTAAGTGCTTTCTTTGTAGTTTTTAATGTTAGAAGCAAGAGAATAAATGTCTGTGCTGTTAATTTCCAGTATTTCATTTTGTAATGGCGTTTACCTCCAATGTTCAGGAGTTAGGCTTGCTTCCCGGGACTCCTGTTGGAACTTCACTTATGATGCTTATGCCGGGTGTCTTGGAGTCATGGAAAGTGTGCCAATGCAGAGTTTAAAGCTGAAAGTAGGTGTCGGTTCCGCTATGTTTTTCTAAAGAAACTATGACTCCTTCTAAAGCTTCACATTTATTTATGTGAAACATTTGTCCCAAAGAAAGACGTAAAAACTTGTGTATTGATGCATTGATAGAGAAAACTAATATGTACAAGCCTAAGATAGGCACACAATGCACAAGATTATGTGGAGCATTTTTTTCTGCGGTATTTGAGGAAGAAGCAATATTCCATTACATGGTCTTGGTTTGCAGAACATTTACATGCCACATGGCTTTTTCAAAGAATAAGCTATTTATCCCTGGTGTTGGGGAACTATTTTTGTCTGGTGTAGTTTCCTTCATATATTTTACTTCCTTATTACGTTCCTTGCCAACGTCTCTATTAATTTTTGTATGTGGTTTGCTCTCCGCAATCATATGTTGGCTATGTTAAGTTAATGATTTTATTTCTTGAAATTTTAATGCTTATCTTTTCATTGCAGATTCAGCGATGATACCTGAGTTTTGGCTCACGGAATGTGGCCAAAGTGCAACTGGCGCTTTACTTGATTACATTGCTCAAAACCATATTGCGGCTCCCCTTCTTGCTAATCAAGCTGCTTCTGAAAGTAAGTTGCATGTTTCTCCCAATGTAGATTACCTTTTTTCTGACATGATGTAGATTACCTTTTGAGGATGTACCACGTAAAGGTGTATACTATTCATCTCAAATTATCCAGGTGATGAAGAAGACATTGCTTTTGATGTCACATGAACAAAGTATGCCTTTTTTCTTTCTGCCTTGAGTCGATCAAAACACCCATGTCCTTCTAGATTTTCATGGAAATCAGTTAGAGATAATCTGTGCTTAACCAAGAATGTTGGCTATCTAGATCTTTTTTCTTTGTACATTATGTGATACCAAATGGTATGTCTGTTTTAATTAGATTATACAGCTATGAGCGCACACCACGGAGGCCATGCCTCAAACATGGGTGGACTGGGCATGCACTTGCGTTTCTAGCCAACTACTCCCTCCGTTCCTAAATATTTGTTTTTTTAGAGATTTCAAATGGACTACCACATACAGATGTATATAGACATATTTTAGAGTGTAGATTCACTCATTTTTCTCCGTATGTAGTCACTTCTTGAAATCTCTAAAAAGACAAATACTCCCTCCGTCCGGAAATACTTGTCGAAGAAATGCATAAAAATGGATGTATCTAGAACTAAAATACGTCTAGATACATCCATTCCTCCGACAAGTATTTTCGGACGGAGGGAGTATTTAGGAACGGAGGGAGTATAACACAAAGATCTTGGAACTGTTTAACCAGACTTCTTTTTCTGTCATAAATCTCAACCATCATTTATGTAAAATTAACATGCCCTTGACATATACATTGTGGTCTGAGTGATTATAGCCAGTTTCACCATTGTTCAGTTTACAACATTATGATATTGCAAATAATTATGGTGATGTTGTCCATAGGATTTCTTGTGCTTCAAATTTTGTTGATCGAAAGCGGAGTAAGGAGCCCATCTTTCATGGAATCAACTACAATGATGCACGACTGGATCGAATTGAAGATCAAATATATTTTGGCGAGGAAGGACAAATGTTAATTAGGTTTCATTTTAATTAGGCTTCATCTTTGTTGCAGTCAGTTGATTTCAGAAAGTATTACATTCAGATTAGTTGAAGATAGACAAAAGCCTGAATTCTTATTAGCTGGTGGTTGAGCCATACAAACGTTGTTCTAATTTCTACAAGGCAAGTCGAGATTGACTTTAAAAACTAAGGATTATGCAGCCATAATCTGACATTAAATTAATTGAATTAGAGAATTGGAGGCCGGAGAAGTCGGTTGCACAGGGCAAAAAAGAAACATAATTGGCTCATAGTTTGGGGAAATATGACGGGCGAGCAGGTGTGTTGGGCGCTTGTCAATGCGAGGCGTCACTGATCAACATACTAACACCCTACTTTAGACCTGGCGTATCCAACTAGATGTGCATGCTCAACAACCTCAAAGAATCTGTTGGAGACACATTCGTGCATACCGGCGATGGCTCATGCGTCCTTTCACTTAATTAGAATTTTCTGCTTAATGATACGGCTGCTGTTAGTTATTTTTGGATTCGAATTTAATTTGTGTAGAATTCATTAATGCACAATATGACGAGATTAACTTGTTGTTTCAGTTCAGTTCGTAGGCGTAGCTTTCTCATTTGGTATCCATATGGTGACTTTTTGATAGTTGTGATGTTACCACTTCTACATTTAGTATGTCGTATATAATCTATCTATATGATAATGGTTGTCATCTTGATTCTTGGATCCAAATCAAACGACACATGTGACAACCGTGGCAGCCTCGGCCCGTGGTGGCCAAAGGAGCGCTCAACATGGAGGCATGGAGGTGAGGCAGGAGAGGTCGTGGTCAGACTGGTACTGCACTGAGTGTAGAGGAGTTTGGTGTATACGGTAATTCTTCCTACGTTGTTGTTATTGCTTGATGGTGAATCTAAAAGGATGGAGAAGTAAACCCTAAAAATTTGCATGTGGATGTGGAAGGTTGGGTTTGTGAGCTAGGTGTGCTATTGATGTCAGTGGCGAAGTTGGATCAGGAAAGAAGAAGAACATGAGTGATTTAACGGTGAATAAGAAATCAATAATGCTGCTTGATGTGCATGATGATGTTCATATGATTGATGTTGAGCCTATACAATATGTATCGCACCCGTTGCAACGCACGGGCAAATTGAATCTATTGTGCTAACTTTTATGCCATGTTATTATAAGTATTTATGCCATCTTCTTCTTTAGAAAACAGGTTAGTAGTAATTCTCTTTGTCGCCTTTCTTATTACATGGACTCAACTAACAATGTGGCAATAGGTTCTATCACTCGGGTAAAGAGCGCACGCAGCTGGACGTCGTATATTCCTTTAATCTAGGTAACCTACAACTTGGTCAATTCCAATTCCAATTTATATTTGTTATCATTATTTTTTTATATTATTAATTTAAATTATTGCAGGAATGTGTCTAGCTATTTTGTTTTTCATTTTATGCTCTGGTGGAACGGTAAAGAATTGGTCAAGCCGGTTTGCGCGGTGAGTATTGTCCGTTAGATGTTTTGATACCTTCGGCATGAAATTTTCATACTAACTACATATATTATTTGTGCAGGATGAGTATGAGTTGAGGAAGCCGTTTTTATTATACTTGCTAAAACATAATGGGAATGAAGCTAAAGGCAACTTTCCTGATATCGATAGTTTTGTAATAGATGTCAAGGTCAAACATCGTTACATGAACATGTCATTAATCTTTTTTATTTATCAATTTACATTGCAAAAATGAATTTCAATTATTCAATAATTGTGTTTGTGTTATATTATTTGTATGTGTGGTATTCAATATGTAACTCTTGCAAACTATTTCAAGAGCCCGTGGCAACGCACGGGCACTCTACTAGTTGATGTAGTGCTCGTCTAGTTGATGCTCTATGACCTACTCATGCATCAGTTTCTACATGAGCTCTGTAGTTGTGGATGCATGCTATTTAGGATTTGCAGGCTGCTGTTCATGTTTGGTTTCTATCATAGGAGTTCCTGCGATGATCTGGTTTACATGTGGATGCCCTAGTCGTATAGCTATGCTCCTGGATTTGCTAAATTGATCAGTAGTGTTCGTGCTAGGGCGATGATGATTAACCTTGACTGAAATAAGTGTGCCTTTGAGCAATCGAGTCACCTATGGGGGTATCAAGCTGGATCCTCCCTCTTGTCACCGGCTTCGAATTCGCAACATCTGCGTACCAAGGGAAGATCATTAATCACTAGGTTATCCCAATAGTTGTGAAACACTTGTGTTTTTCTTTTATTTCTTTCTTCAGTTTTTGGTTTTTTTGGACGTTTTTACTCATTCATTCATTTTTTGTTTTTCTTTCTTTTTCATTTTTCATTTTTCTTAAATGCATGGATTCTTTTAAAATTCAATCGATGAAACATTTTTCCCAAAATTCATTTTCCAAATTCATGAACATTTTTTCAGATAGATGAACTTTTTCAAATGTGTGAACTTTTTAAAATAAATCAATGAACCAAAAATTCAATGAAATTTTTTCAAATCGGTTAAATTTTTATTTTATTTTCATTGAACTTTTTCCAAATTGGTGAATTGTTTTTACAAATTTAATGAACACTTCACAAACTTGATATAGGTGCAGTGGATCAGGGGATGCTCGGCCCGGATCTGGCACGTTCGCCTGTGCTGGTTTTGTTTGGCAGCAAACCTACTGTCTTCACTTTCTCAATCAAAAAAATTTATAATCTAGTACTGTCTAATAAGTAGTAAAATTTTAGAGGTAGAAGTTAGAGCTGCCTCATGGGCATGCAAAAGCAAGAGCATCCATAGGCAGAATGTAATCCCTTGTGCATGCATTCCACTTCCTCTATTCGTAAGTAAACAGGAGACTCCAGAGGAGCAGCTGAAGTGGGGAGCGGAGCAGATCGAACTTGACAATTGCAGAGTGCCACCTGCTCTGCTCCCGCCAAATCCCCTTCACCCAAAACGCACACAAAGCCCAGACAATTGCAGAGCGCCACCTGCTCCGCTCTCCCATGTATATACATCCCGCTCTGCGCGGCCCTCCCCAGGACGAAGAAAACCTCTGTGAAAGACTACAGAGTACCAACAATGGCGTCCCACTTCCCCTCGCTCGCCGGCCTCCTCGCCCCACGCCCGCTGCTCCTCTACGCGGCCACGTGGTCCGCCGTCGCCGCCATGTCCGTGGCAGTGGCGGCTCTCGCGCCCGAGCTCGCCTACGTCTGGGGCGTCGCGCCGGGAGCGCCGCTCACCAAGGCATGCCCCGATGGCAGCTTCGCGGGCGGCAGCATCGGGCTGCCGCTCGATGGGCCGCCGTGGGACGCCGTCTGCGTGCCCGCCGGTCTCTTCGGCCGGACCGTGCCCGACGTGGTCGTCCCGCTTGTTTTCGCCGTCGTGGTCGTCGCCGGCGCCACCGCCTTCACCGCCGCCGTCGGCGTGTGGGAGGACGATGAAGACGACATCGAGATCACCGAGGTGGGACAGGTGTAGTAGACTAGTAGTACTAGTAATGACGCTAGACCACTCGAGATGTACTGCTCTCCAGTTTCAGAAATTTGTCAGCGGCAACAAAGCAGAGACAAGTCTTTCTGAACTTTCCGTCAACTGTCTCTGTATATACAGTATGTGACACTGAAGAAGTTTCAGGCAACAAAAATCTCTGAAAGCATGATGATTATAGAGCTTCAATCATGCTCGGTCGAGCTAATCAAGTATGCATATGAGGGGCTGTACGTGCCTTTGAGATTTCTGATTATGCTGCTTCACGTTTTTTTTTTGCGGGTAATTGTGCTGCTTCACCTTGACTAGTAATGAATCAGCAGCTGCAAATTACAAATCTTGACTCGTGATTTACATAAATCTCCATCTTTTTTTCGCGCATAAAACATAGGAGTAGTACGCACAGTACTTTTTTTTTACTCGACAACAAAATGATACGAAGATCACTTGGATTATATGTATACACAAAATATATTTGGTCGTTTCCGCAGCGGACATGACCACATGGTAATTCAAAGAAGAAATAAGAAAAACAGAAAAAAGAAGAGCACGTCTCTTTTTTATAGAATAAATAATTATACGAGTCATCCTATCTCACATAAGAAATAAGTAAGACAAAAAAGAACACTTTTTTTTCTATGTAAGCATGGTTCAGGAAATGGTATTACCTTGAAGAAGAAAGGAAAAAAAGATTAAAACAATAAACTTTTATAAGAAAAGAAATAATTAGTGGCATTGGTATTACCCTTAAAGAAGAACGAAAATTTAAAAACATGTGCACACAACTCTACATTGAAATTATGTATTTTGTACTCCCTCCATCCCAAAATAAGTGTCTCAACTTTGTACTAGCTTTAGTACAAAGTTATACTAAGTTTGAGACACTTATTTTGGGAAAGAGGGAGTAATATATAAAGAACAAGCATATAATAGTGTAATTTATAATTTACACGCACATACTATAGTACTTGCGTATATATTTACACACAATAAAAATTTAAAAGCAACGTTTTCTATGAAAGAAAAAACTAGTGGCATTGGTATTATCCTTTAAAAAGAAAGAAAATAAAACACAAATTGTGAAAAAAAACATAAATTTTGTTTTTCTGTAGTTATGCAAGATCAAGCATATAGTGGACTTTTTGCAAAAAATAAATCTAAGAAAGAATTAATTAGTGACACTATTATTACCCTTAAAGAAAAAAGAAAATAAAATAGAAAACCAAACAATATCAAAATTTATTTTTTAGAAAAAATGAATTAGTGGTATTCGTATTACTCTTTATAAAATAAAATAAAAAATAAAATGAAATAATTGCACACATATTTACACTGAAATTGCACTTTGTAATATGTAAAGAATAAGCATATAATAATGTAAATTTTGCACTCTAGCATACTTTTCATAAATATTATATTTTAACTATCGGTATATATTTACACTCATCCAACATCCCCAAAATACCGTAAAGAGAAAATCAACTAAAAAGAAAAAGGAAAGAAAAGAAAATGCAAAAAACTTGGAAAACATGCAACGGGTTACATGCTTCAAGGGCAAACAGGGGCAGGTCTGAAATTCAGCCGAACAACCCATGAAAGAAGGGAGCGCCTATACAGCACGGTACGCGCTGGCGGGAGCTCCTATGCATCGCTCGATGCGGCGAATTGTCGAGCGGACGCACAGGCGCGTCTCAAGCTGGGCCGGCCCATTTGCGCAACACAGTGAAAAAATCCCAAAAAACTCTGCTCGAAGGAGGGTACGAACCAGGGACCTCCATCTTTGTATGCACGAGCATAGCCAACGCGATAGACAAGCTTTCTTGATTTGCCATTGTGCACAGAGCTAAATGTAATGGAGATCCGAACATTTTCTCAAATTACTAACGCGAGAATTATTTTGAAAAGATGTTTCTTAAAAAGCGAACACTTTCGTAATTTTAGAAGAAAAACTAAAAAGCTTGAACAAAGTTTTGATAAAATGAACACCTTTTAAAATCCCGAACATTTTTTGAATTTAGAGAACATGAACATTTTTTTAAAGCATGAACATTTTTTTAATCTTGAGAACAAAATTGGAAACGGAGAACAAATTTGGAAGCGGAATTTTTTTAAAGCATAACATTTTTTTCGAATCTTGAGGACAAAGTTTGAAACGTAGAACAAATTTGGAAGCACGAACAATTTCTTGAACCACAAACATTTTTTGAATATTAAGAACAAATTTTGAAACGGAGAACAAATTTGAAAAATCCCAAATAAATTTGAAAGCGCAAACATTTTTTGAAACATGAACAAAAAAGTTGAAGTCCGATACATTATATTAATTTTGAAAGTTTTGAACATTTTGTGTAACGAGAACAATTTTTGAATTTTGAGATTTTTTAAAGAACTGAACATTTTATGGAAAGGCAAACAAAATTTGAATACTTTTATTAAAAAGGAGAAAAGAAAAAGGAAATGAAATAAGAAACCAAAGAAAGAAAACAAACAGATAAAACGAAAAAGAAGAAAAGAAAAAAGAAATAGAAAGGAATTTGAAATCTGAAGAACTAAAAGGAAATAGAAAGAGAAGAAAAGTAATTGAAAAAGCGAAATAAAGAAAGATAAAACAAACAAAGAAAGAAAAAAATAAATAAAAAAAGAAACAGAAAAAAAAAACCAGTCAGGAACCTTCCAGAAAGTACCCAAAATTGGATACTGTAGCACGTGTATTATCTCGTAGTTGGGCCGGCCCATCTGGATCGCTAGTCGCTCGCCTCTGTGCGTTCGCTCCACAATCTGGCATAATGAGCGTCCGCTAGGATATTCCCGCGCCGGTAGCCACGGGAGCGCGTACCCTCCCTGCTCCCCTGCGCGCCCTCATGAGCTGACCCATGTGCGGGGCGGGGAGCCCCTTGTTTTTTTTTTGCCTTTTTCTGTTTTCAGCTTTATTTTATTTTCAAAAATAATTTAGGATTTCAGAAAAAGTTGCAAAATATCCAATTGTTCGTGAATTCAAAAATTGTTCACAATTTGAAATTTATTCAGGAAATGATAATATCTCACAGATTCAAAAAAGTTCGCAATTTCAAAAATAATGTTTGTCTAATCAAAATCTTTACAATTTCAAAAAATGTTCATGAATTTCTAGAAAAATGTTCACGATATTTAAAAAATGTTCATGAATTTTGAAAAATGTTCACAAATTTCGGAAAGTGTTCGCTATTTGAACAACTATTAAGAAATAATAAAATGTACGTAAAAGACAGAAAAATGTATCTGAATTTCGAAAATTGTTCAGAAATTTCAAAAAATGTTGACCATTCCAGAAAAATGTACAAAATTTTAAGGAATGTTCGTGAATTTGAAAGAAATCAGGATTTAAAAAAATGTTCACGGATTTAAAAAATGTTCACGATTTCAAAAAAGGTGTTCACTATTTCAACAAAATGTTCACTTCTTCGAAACAATGTTCACGAATTTGAAAAAAATGTTTTGCAATTTGAAAAATGTTCACAGTTTAAGAAAATTTCTTCAAAAAATTGATACTTGGCCGATTTGTTTTTTAGAAAAGGTGAAAATAAGGATAAACATAAAAACAGAACATTATAGAAAGAAAAAAAGTTAATCGGGAAAATTAAAAAGAAAAAGAAAATACAAAAGAAAAAACTGGAATAAATAAACAAGAATAAAAGGTTCTGGGAAGGTTCTACAACCTTCCCAAAACCGGTGGGGAGGAGTCCCTATATGGGCTGGCCGTACATTTATAGGGGTGAAAATGAACTTCTTTCGAGATATTGGTTACGTTTAGGGTTGCTTGTCGGGCCGGTGGGCCGGTTGCCATGGCCGGCTCTGTGTTTACCGCTCCTGCATGTATGTCATGTATCGATACAAATTCGGATTACTAAGGAATTTGTTTTCTCCCCGGCCCCACAAACCCCAACAAAAAAAGCCGCCGCCGACTTCCCTACCGTCTCTTCTCATCTATATATTCCAGCGCCGCGTCTCTCACCCATCGATCAATCGCTCGATCAAAAGACCTAGTTCGACCGAATAGATCGACGCACGCGCGCGTAGGTTAGGTGATCGATCGAGATGGCAAGTAGCAGCGACAACACGACGGTGACTCTCCGCAGCGACGACGGCGAGGAGTTCGTGGTCCAGGCGGACACGATCGCGGCGGCGTCGGTGCTGATCAAGAACATGCTGGAGGACGGCTGCGCCGCCGGCGTGATCCCGCTGACCCAGGTGACGGGCCGCATCCTCGCCCGCGTCGTCGACTACTGCAACCGCCACTACGCCGACGCCGACGCGGCCACGTACGTCAACAGCACCTTCTCGTCGGGCGACCCGGAGCTGGATCGCTTCGACACGGACTTCGTGAGCGGCATCGACCAGGACACGCTCTTCGACCTCCTCCTCGCCGCCAACTACCTCGAGGTACAGGGTCTCCTTGACCTGGCGTGCAAGACGGTGGCCGACCAGATGAGGGGCAAGACGGTGGAGGGCATGCGTGCGCACTTCAACATCGTCAACGACTACACCAAGGAGGAGGAGGCCCAGGTCCGCAGCGAAGTTGCATGGGCCTTCGAGTAGACGTACCGGCAAATCACTGGCCGATCACTTATCTTTTTCTTTGGGGGATTTGTTGCTGCCATAAACTAGCTGTGATAGTTCTTATACACATTTAATGGGAGCGCTTATATGTCAGTCACCTGAATAAATATTTATTTCCCCATAAGCAATTTTCTGGTTTGCCCCCTATCAATTTGTCGCCCCGTCAACGTATCAGAAATTGGGTGAACTAGATGATATCCCGTGCATTGCCGCAGAATCGATCAAAATACCTAGTTCATCGAGCTTCATTGCCCTGTGCCCTATGCCCTGTGCTGCGCTCATCGACTGACCTCTTAACAGCCGTCGTATGTCTCCATCATCTTGCGTCTCTACAACCACAACCAAAGATGCTTCCTCGCTTGGACCTCTCGAGCTTCATTGCCTCTGCCTCCTAATTGTGATATCATAGCTCGGTTACCCGTGCATAATGAGGTAGGAGTAATTCGGCTCATCAATTTTTATGACATGGATGCAACCTTCTCAGTAACATCAGTGTGCAATGTGGGATGTTTGGAGGAAGGAGGAGCGCCGGTGCGGTCCGCGGAGAAGAGATGTGGAAGAAAGAAATCCATGTGCCAATGTGCGGGTGGGCAGGAGCCGCCTACTATGTGGAAGAAGGAAGGAGTGGGGTCAGACACGACAATCAGTGCAATGGGAAAAAACACATGATTCGTTTTGTTAAAAAGAAAATAAAAGAATCTATTCAGTTGGCAGATTTGTTGAGGTGGAAGGCTGAAAGTTTATTGTTTGCTTATGTGAATACTGCATGCCAAGAGAAATCGGGTAACGGGGGCTTCTATTTAGATATGCTAGATCAACACTACTCTCCTGTTGAAGACACGGGATGATGGGTAAAGGGCCAAAGGTTGGGGAAAAAAGCTTGGAACATTTTTCTTCTCCCTAACTGATGCGAAATTCTTCTAAAAAAGGTTGTACCCTTATTTGTTTATTTACGTCTATAATTCAAAATTGGGCAAATGAATCATTAGTAATATGTTACCAAGATTACTTTCATGTAAGAAAATGGACCCTAATAAGTGCCACATCTGTGGCACGTACAAATGCCAACTCCAAACTTTTTTATCGCAAGACTAGTGATGCGAGGATGGCAATTTTAGTTGTCAAGCATGGCAGCTTTCTTTTCGGATGGCAAATTTCAATTTTTTTTGGATTGCAGCTTTAGTTGTAAAAAAACGTCAGTGCCGACGTGCTTTGTGCCACATGTGTGACATTTATCATTTGGAAAAATATATTAATCAGTCATAGCGCAATGTGGCTTCTTCATGCTTTAGCAGGTCATTAATTATGAACATCCCCATCCTGTTTTTATGAAGCAAGTTTTTCTATGCAGAGGCGGTGAATCTCCAGGCCTTCGCCTCTGCGCTCGCGCAAGGGCCACCAGGAACCGATGCCTCTCGCTGGCGCCGCCATAGATCGCTTTGTCTTCCGTGGTGTCAGGCCATGGAGACACAGTGGATTTCGGCTCTTGCCGGCGGGAGGGCTCCTACATTGTTTTTAGGTGCTATTTTGTTTTCGTCTAGGATTTGCGTTCTGCTCAGGAAGACAAGACGGCGGCGGCTTTCTGATGTTGGAATAAGGTTTTCCTTGCCTATGCCCTGTTTTGCTGGTGCATCTAGCATTAATAGAGGGCGTGTGGAAATTTATCTCCGATGGATCTCACGGGATTCGGTCAGCATTTGTTTTTGGTGGATCAACTTGGATCTGGTCTTCGTTCATATATGTTTGTGTGTCTTCAGGTTATATCTTTCCGGTCTACACTTCTCTCATCGGTGGCTGCTGCTATTCTGGTGCGCTGGTCCTCTTAGGCCTTAGCACGACGACTACCCGACTATCTACTACAACAAGGTTTGTCCGGCTCCGATGATGGAGGGGCGATGACAGCGGCGCGCCTTCGGCTTGCTCTAGTAATTGTAGTAGTCGCTAGGTGGTCTACGAATCTGGATCTAATTTTTACCTTTAGTGTTCTTTGTATTGCCTTGAAAATTGATGAATAGACCAGAAATTTTCTGGCAAAAATAATCCATATATGCTAGCGAAACCTTACTTTGCAACCATTCCTTATAAGAACGTGCTTATCAAAGTTTTGAGATCATGTTGTATTTTTATTTGAGCTGCCTCAAAGTTTTGGGTGAGAACTACATATTAAACAAGATCATTTGTATTTGCATGAATATTGAAAGGTTTCACCTAAATAAAGCATGTCTCGCATAGCAACACCCGGGTTTTATCTAGTCATCTTAATTGAACAATTAGTATCTACAATCGGACTAGGCAAATATAAACCACAATATGTCCGACCCATCCCTTAAATGTCGGCATCCACAGTACAAAACCCCAAATCCACATACAATCTCATGTAACCTAGATCAACACACGCACTTCATTATTTATACAGAACAAAACACATACTCCCTCCGTCCGGAAATACTTGTCGGAGAAATGGATGTATCTAGACGTATTTTAGTTCTAGATACATCCATTTTTATGCATTTTCTCGACAAGTATTTCCGGACAGAAAGAGTAGTTCATACAGGGCATAGCATAGGGGAGTTCATCACACATGCCATCGGACTAGCAAAATTAGGAATATTCTACTAGTTGAAATAGGCTTTATATATAGTTCATCCATGACCACCCTTGCCCTTGCCCTTGTCCTCTTGGTCACAATGGTAGCGTTGAAAGACGACACAGGGGTCGAAACGGATCTGCTTGGCATCGAAGTTGGAGGTGTCAGATGCACCACCGGTCTCCTCCTCCTCTTTGGAGGGCGGGCCGACGAGGGCATGGACGTCCTGGATTTACCCAACCGTTAGGGAATGCGCCGCTCGGGCTTGCCGCTTTGCCAGGATCCAGGCACATGCATCATCCACGACCTTGTCTGACGGAGCGTGGTACCACCCACCCTCACTAACCAGTGCACCTTTACATTCTCATGGCGGGTACGCCAGGCCTCAGTCTTGGCTTTGCCATGTAGCTAGGGCATCCGGAGCATGTGTGGGCGTGCATAGCGACAACGACCTTGGATTCAGAGCCTAATTAACATCACAGGGACAAGTACTCAGCATCGGGCTTGATCCGATGTCATGGGGATGGCCTCAGGTGTTGGAAATACGCCCTAGAGGGAATAATAAATTGCTTATTATCATATTTCCCTGTTCATGATAAACATCTATTAGCCATGCTAGAATTGTATTGATCAAGAAACTTCGATAGATGTGTGGATACATAGACAACACCGTGTCCCTAGTGAGCCTCTACTAGACTAGCTTGTTGATCAAAAGATGGTTAAGGTTTCCTAACCATAGACATGTGTTGCAACTTGATAACAGGACCACATCATTAAGAAAATGATGTGATGGACAAGACCCATCTGTTAGCATAACATATGATCGTTTAGTTTTTGCTACTGCTTTTTTAATGTCAAATACATATTCCTTCGACTATGGGATCATGCAACTCCCGGATACCAGAGGAAGACCTTATGTGCTATCAAATGTCACAACGTAATTGGGTGATTATAAAGATACTCTATAGGTATCTCCGAAGGTGTCTGTTGAGCTGGCGTGAATCAAGATTGGGATTTGTCACTCCGTATGATGGAGAGGTATCTCTGGGCCCTCTCGGTAATACATTATCACAAGAAGCTTGCAAGAAAAGTTACTAAGCAGTTAGTTAAAAGATGATGTATTACGGAACGAGTAAAGAGACTTGCCGGTGACGAGGTTGAACTAGGTATAGAGATACTGACGATCGAATCTCGGGCAAGTAACATACCAACAGACAAAGGGAATTACATATGTTGTCATAAAGGTTCAACCGATAAAAGATCTTCGTGGAATATGTAGGAATCAGTATGGGCATCCAGGTCCCACTATTGGTTATTGACCGGAGAGGTCTCTCGGTCATGACTACATAATTCTCGAACTCCAGAGGGTCGCACGCGTAACGTTCGTTGACGCTAGAGTAGTATTGGGATATTTGATGAGTGGTAACCAAATATTGTTCGGAGTATCGGATGAGACCCCGGATGTCATGAGGAGTCTCGGAATGGTCGAGAGGTAAAGATTTATATAAAGGAAGTCATATTTTGGGTTCTAGAAAAAGGTGCGGCTTTTTCGGTATTGTACCGAGAAGCTTCCAGAAGGTTCCGGAGGATTCTGGAGAGGTCCGGAAGTCCACAAGTGGGTCCACCATGACCCAATGGATAGCATGAGCTGAGGGGAGGCGCACTGCACTTATTGGATTACGTGCACCAAGTCCTCAAAAGCACATGAGTCTAGGGACGACAAAAAAGGAAGGAGTCCTAGTAGGAATAGGATTGGACTTGGAGTCCAAGTTCTTTTCCCCATATCTACGCCCTAGGGATTGGAGGGGCTGTTTTCCGTGCCCCTACACCTATATATAGAGGGGAGGGGGCGCCCCAAGAGAACAGACTAAGACCTTGGCGCCCCTCTCTCTCCCATTACTCCGTAGTTCCACTGCCTTGTCCCAGCGATGCTTAGCGAAGCGCTATCCGTACTCCACCACCACCATCACCACCACACAGTCGTGTTGGTTGTGATCCCATATACTTCTCCTCTCCCGCTTGCTGGATCAAGAAGAGAGGCCATCAATCTGCACACGTGCTAAACTCGGAGGTGCCGCCCGTTCGGAACTAGATCGGTTGGATCATGATCGGATCGTGAAGAGTACGACTACATCAACCGCGTGATAAACGCTTCCGCTTAGCAATCTACAAGGGCATGTCGATGCTCTCCCCTCTCGTAGCTATGCATCTCCATGGATAAGATCTTGCATGTGCATAGAGTTTTTTTGTTTTCCATGCAATGTTCCCCAACAGTCGCATCATGTGCTAGGTATATGGGTAGATGATATGCATGAGTAGAACACAAGGAGTTGTGGGCGGTGATGTTCATACTGCTTACCACCAACATCTTATTTTGATTTGGCGGTATTGTGGGATGAAGCGGCCCGGACTAACCTTACCTGTCCACATACATGAGACCGGTTCCACCGACTGACATGCAACTTGTTTTGCATAAAGGTGGCTGGCGGGTGTCTATTTCTCCTACTTTAGTTGAATCGAATTTGACTACGGTCGGTCCTTGAAGAAGGTTAAAACAACAAACTTGATAATCACCGTTGTGGTTTTTGCACAGGTAAAAACAGTTCTTCCTAGTTGCCCATAGCAGCCACATAAAACTTGCACCAAAATAAAGTAGAGGACGTCTAACTTGTTTTTGCAGGGCATGTTGTGATGTGATATGGTCAAGACGTGATGTGATATATAGTTTTGTATGAGATGATCATGTTTTGTAATATCGACAACCGGCAGGAGCCTTAGGGTTGTCTTCTAATTATTGTATGACATGTGTGTGTCAATCATTAAGTGCCATGTAATTGCTTTACTTTATCGCTATGTATTAGCAATAGTTGTGGAATAAATAGTTGGCGAGACAACCCCGACGCAGCGATGGTGATCAAGATGTCGAGCTGATGACGATGGAGATCATGACGATGCTTTGGAGATAGAGATCAAAAGCACAAGATGATGATGGCCATATCATGTCACATATTTTGATTACATGTGATGTTTATCCTTTATGCATCTTATTTTGCTTAGAACGACGGTAGGATTATAAGATGATCCCTTCATTTAATTTTAAAATAAAAGTGTTCTCCCCGAGTATGCATCATTGCTAAAGTTCGTCATTTCGAAGCACCTCGTGATGATCGGGAGTGATAGACTCTATGTTCACATAAAATGGGTGTAAGCCAGTATTGCACAAGCAGAATACTTGGGTTAAACTTGATGAGCCTAGCATGTACAGACATGGTCTCGGAACACTAGAGACCAAAAGGTCGAACGTGTGAGATGTTCCAAGAGCTGAAATTGGTATTTCATGCTCATGCCCATGTTGAGAAGTATGAGACATCTAACAAGTAGTTTGCCTACAAGATGGAGGAGAATAGCTCAGCCAGTGAGCATGTGCTCAGAATGTTTGGGGTACTATGATCGCTTGAATCAAGTGGGAGTTAATCTTTCAGATAAGATAGTGATTGACAGATTTCTCCATCCACTATCACCAAGCTACTAGAGCTTCGTGATGAACTATAATATGCAAGGGATGACGAAAATGATTCCCAAGCTCTTCGCGATGCTGAAATCGGCGGAAGAAATCAAGAAAGAGCATCAAGTGCTGATGGTTAAGGAGACCACCGGTTTAAGAAAAAGGGCAAGGGAAAGAAAGGGAACTTCAAGAAGAACAACAAGGAAGTTGTCGCTCCCATGAAGAAGCTCAAAGCTAGACCCAAGCGTGAAACTGAGTGTTTCTACTTCAAAGGAAATGGTCACTGGAAGCGCAACTGCCCCAGATACTTGGCAGATAAGAAGGATGGTAAAGTAAACAAAGGTATATTTGATATACATGTTATTGATGTGTACCTTACCGGTGCTTGTAGTGGCCCCTCGGTATTTGATACTGGTTCAGTTGCTAAGATTAGTAACTCGAAGCAGTAGTTGTAGAATAAATGGAGACTAGTTAAGGGCGAGGTGACGATGTGTTGGAAGTGTTTACAAGATTGATATGGTCACCGTCGCACACTCCCTCTACCTTCAGGATTAGTGTTGACCTTAATAAATGTTATTTGGTGTTTGCGTTAAGCATGAACATAATTAGATTGTGTTTATTGCAATTCGTTTATTCATTTAAGTCCGAGAATAATTGTTGTTCTGTTTACATGAACAAAACGTTCTATGGTCATACACCGAATGTGAATGTTTTATTAAATCTCGATCGTAGTGATACACATATTCATAATGTTGATGCCAAAAGATGCAAACCTGATAATGATAGTGCAACATACTTGTGGCACCGCCGTTTAGGTTATATTGATGTAAAGTGCATGAAGAAACTCCATGCGGATGGACTTTTAGAATCACTTGATTATGAATCATTTGATACTTGCGAACCATGCTCATGGGTAAGATGACTAAAACTCTGTTCTCTGAAACGATGAAGCGAGCTAATGACTTAATGATAATACATACCGATGTATGCGGTTTGATGAGTGTTGATGCACACAGCTGGTATCGTTATTTTCTGACCTTCACACATGATTTGAGTAGGTATGGATATATCTACTGAATGAAACACAGGTCCGAAACATTGAAAAGTTCAAAGAATTTCAGAGTGAAGTGGAGAATCATCGTAACAAGAAAATAAAATTTTTACGATCTGATCGCGGAGGTGAATATTTGAGTTACGACACTACTAGGAAAAAGGCTACTAGCAGCGCGGGTACCCGCACTTCTAGTATCGCGCTACAGCTAATAGTTAGTAGTAGCGTGGGTAGACCCGCGCTACTACTAACTTTGTTAGTAGTAGCGCGTGTAACACCCACGCTACTGCTATTACGAAACCGCGCTACTACTAACAAAGTAGTAGTAGCGTGCTTATAATACCAGCGCTACTAGTATTCAAAATTTTGAATACTAGTAGCGCTATTTTGAATACTAGTAGCGCTCAATTTGTTCCCACGCTACTACTAACTATTTAGGATTTAAAAAAAATAAAATTAACCAATTCCATTTTGTGCATACAATTCCAAGAAACAATTGTGATGGAAAAATGTCACTATCACACAGTTGCCATATTCCTTATTCCTGATTCTACTATCACACAGTTGCCATATCTGCTACCACACAGTTTCTCATTCTACATGTCCTCACTCCAATAGTAAGAAAAATGAAAAGGAAAAATAGAGCTAATCTGCCATTGAAATGTCCTTATTCCTGAGTAATATTTAATGGAACGGTGCAATTGCACTACAGTCTCATGGATTCACTCTGCCGCTTCAACATCTCATTATCCTGCAACGATAGAAATGAGCATCAGCAAGGCATATAGATATAATGAATAAATGAAGAGGAAGCATAATCTCAGACGAGACAGGAGAAAAGGACTAAGATTCTGATACAATGCGAATATGCACTGTAAGTACACATATATTTCAGTTACAAAAAGATATTCAGTTAAAAAGTGACAAATAACTGAATGAAACTCAGACTATATATTTCAGTTACAAAAAATATTTCAGCTTAGGAATGCAGTGTATAAATCAGACTAAATAGATAACACTAACAAAGCTTAAATTTTAAATGTGCAGTTTAAGTACGAGCACCTACCAACTGAATATAGCTAGCTAGCATAAATGTCAATTGGCGTATGATTTTTCTTAGTGCATTTGCACTAGGAAACTAGTCCTAACATATCAATATTTTGATCAGCATTATCCTACAGACCCTGTGTAGTAGAGTTGATGATCTTATTATCCTACAGACCCATCACTCAAGTGCATAACTAACAGTAGTAACCATCAACAGTACAGACGTATGTAATAACATTACTAACTCAAAGAAGATGCTAGGGGTTCGTTAAGAATGCTAAATATCTCTAAGTTACCAAAGCTAGTGAGAATGATCTCAAATTCGTAAACCCACTTCATTTATCTTGTTCCAACTTGTGAATGGCGACTGAATTTGTTTTAGACAGTAAGTAAGGTTGGTAACGGTGCAGCAGAGTGGCAGGATTCAGATACTATTGCAGAAAGAATGGTGGTGGTAATGCAGGAACGGAAGGCGGTCTGACTTATGAACCCATGGCAATCTGACTTATGATGTTCAATTTTCTATATCAAATGGATAAGTTCAGTCTTCGAACAAAAAAAAGCATAAGTTTCAGAAGAATCGAATCTATATAGCATTAGTTACATACTAGGTTCTTTTGGTGTCATGCCACGACTTAATAAAAGAAAATGTTTCTTTAACCCAAGAAAATGTCAGAATTTCCATGGCACATGTCTACAGACTAGTTATGCGCTGGGGTGTTCTTCTCATGTCAGGAAATAGCATAATTGTGCAGTATGGTTTCTCTGAATCAAGATGTGATTGATCTCTGAATCAAGGTATACACAAGTTGGCAATACTTATGCTAGAAGGAAAGCAACCTGCTAGTGAATGAGTTTAGAAATTTTTCTACGGATGAGAAACAAGCGAACAGAAGCAAAAAGAAAACAAGCGACTCAGACATGTTGCCATGTTGGTGATTACACAGCCACCATATGCCAATGATGCTAACATGTCTAGTGTGGTACACAGGAAAGCGGCTTTAGCACTTTACTAACACATGACACGGCGAGGAATCCAAAAATGCACGAGCAAGAAAGAGACAATATACTAGTAGCACTCAAATGATTCTCGCTAAAGAGCAGCGAACCCTGGATAACACGAAACGACAACATCTACAGCCCATTCATCATCAGTGAAGTAAATGGGTGTGTATCAGACTATTAGGGCAGAATTTTACCCAACAATTTATTGCGGTGCACTGAGCCTTAAAAATGTTAGCTAGCCAGCTAGAGGGAAGTAAAACTAGAGAGTTGCTGAGTCAATCCAAGTGCAACGGCCAAGAAATCTGCAATAAGTACAGAATTAATTGATGGTTGGAGTCAATGTATTTGTTACCAAAAAATAATACTTCCTCCCTCCCAAAATAAGTGACTAAACGTTATACTAGCTTTAGTACAAAGTCGAGTCACTTATTTTGTGACTGAGGGAGTACATCCAGGCTACTTGGGTCAGTTGATGTACGCATTTGTTACCAACAAGAAGCTACGTGAGCTGCTGATGCGTTTGTCACAGCAGAAGAGAAACCAAAAAAATAAGGCACCCTCCGTTTCACCCAAACTAGATGGACCCCAAAGTGTGCATGGGCGGTCAAATCTGAACGAAGGAAGAGATGCCACCTCGGGTTACGTTACAGGCGGATTAATTGGAGCAGGTGGTGGTGATGTTGAGCAGCTTCTCCTTGGCTGGCCGATGGGAGCAGCTTCTCCACGGCCCCCTTGACCAGATCGGATCAGAGCAACCTGCACACACAAAAAAAATCTCACGAATCAGGTATGGAGATGAAGAAGAACACCTCCATGGGTGGAATTGTGGAAGAGAGCAGATGGGATCCGTAAGGCACTCCTCCTCTGGTTGCGGGCGTCGGATCCGGAAGCCCCACTGTGGGCGTGGTGGATCCGGCCGGTATGGGGCCTTCCCTTTGGAGGGAAAGTGAGGGGCAGAGGAGAGCGTGGGTAGAGGTCACCGGCAGGGATTGGGGAGTCGACGGAGTGCGGCGGCGTTTGGGTAGGAAAAATAGGGGCTTCTAGTGTTTCAGGCGCGAGGAGGGATGGAGAGCCTGGCCGGATCTGGTCTAGTCGATCTGGGAGGGGAGGGGAGAGGGCACCGGTGGTGGGGAAAGAGGAGGTCGCCGACGGCGGGGTTGGGTGGGAGGAATATAAGAGGAGTGGGGTGGAAGGGGGGTTCGCCATCGATTTTTTCGTTTT
Organism: Triticum aestivum; assembly: GCF_018294505.1. Lineage (NCBI taxonomy): Eukaryota > Viridiplantae > Streptophyta > Magnoliopsida > Poales > Poaceae > Triticum > Triticum aestivum. Next base: position 72,513,253 of record NC_057801.1, on the reverse strand, counting down.
GTTTTGTTTTGTGTCGACAGACGAACGGGAGACCGGCGCAGGAGGGGATACCGAGGTACATAGTAGCAGCGCGGGTATATAACACGGGCTACTGCTATTCATTTAGTACTCCCTCCGTCCCAAAATACTTGTCGGAGAAATTGATAAAAATGGATGTATCTATATCTAAAATATGTCTAGATACATTCGTTTCTCCGACGAGTATTTTCGGACGGAGGGAGTACTAGCGTACACCACGCGCTACTACTACTGCCTATCTGATGAGGCATGACGGAAACCATTTAGTAGTAGCGTGGTTTAAAAACACGCGCTACTACTACCAACTTAGTAGTAGCGTCTCTTTTTTGGTAAGATCCTGTGTATAAGATTTTTCCTAGTAGTGCGAGTTTGGCCTTCATTTAAGACAATGTGTAATTATTTCATAACTCACGCCAGCTGGAACACCACAACGTAATAGTGTGTCCGAACATCGTAACTATACTTTATTAGATATGGTGCGTCATATGATGTCTCTTACTGATTTGCCACTATCGTTTTGGGGTTATACATTAGAGACAGCACCGTATGAACTATGGTTTGGAAAGAAACCTAAGCTATTGTTTCTTAAAGTTTGGGGATGCGACGCTTATGTAAAACAACTTCAGCCTGATAATCTCGAACCCAAAGCGGAGAAGTGCGTCTTCATAGGATACCCTAAAGAAACTATTGGGTATACCTTCTCCCACAGATCCGAAGGAAAGATCTTTGTTGCCAAGAAAGGGTCCTTTCTAGAGAAGGTGTGTCTCTTGAAAGAAGTGAGTGGGAGGAAAGTAGAACTTGATGAGGTAGTTGTACCTTCTCTCGAATTGGAAAGTAGCACATCACCAAAAACTGTTCCCGTGATGCCTACACCAATAGAAGAGGAAGCTAATGATCATGAAACTTCGGATCAAGTTACTACTGAACCTCATAGGTCGACTAGAGCACATACCATACCAGAGTGGTATGGTAATCCTGTCCTCGAAGTCATTGTTGGGGAACGTGGCATGCAATTTCAAAATTTTCCAACGCTCATGCAAGATCTATCTAGGAGATGTATAGCGACGAGGGGGAGAGTGTGTCTATGTACCTATCGGTGTCAAAACCGGTGGATCTCGGGTAGGGGGTCCCGAACTGTGCGTCTAGGGCTAATGGTAACAGGAGGTGGGGGACACAATGTTTACCTAGGTTCGGGCCCTCTCGATGGAGGTAATACCCTACTTCCTGCTTGATTGATCTTGATGATATGAGTATTACAAGAGTTGATCTACCACGAGATCGTAGAGGCTAACCCTAGAAGCTAGCCTATGATTATGATTGTTGTTGTCCTACGGACTAAACCCTCCAGTTTATATAGACACTGGAGGGGGCTAGGGTTACACAAAGTCGGTTACAGAGAAGGAAATCTACATATCCGAATTGCCAAGCTTGCCTTCCACGCAAAGGAGAGTCCCACCCGGACACGGGACGAAGTCTTCAATCTTGTATCTTCATAGTCCAACAGTCCGGCATAAGCATATAGTCCAGCTATCCAAGGACCCCCTAATATAGGACTCCCTCAGTAGCCCCTGAACCAGGCTTCAATGACGATGAGTCCGGTGCGCAGATTGTCTTCGACATTGCAAGGCGGGTTCCTTTTCCGAATACTCCATAGAAGATCTTGAACACAAGGATCATGTACGGATCTGCAAAACAAATTCCACACACCACCGTAGAGAGCACAATATTCCACAAGTCTAATCTACTGACAACTTTTCATAGCGTGACATCATGCCGCGGCCTGGTCATTATTCGAACCGTTTTTCTCAACCTGCTAATGCACATCTTGCGAGGCGATTTTATTGGCACGTCTTGTCGAAGCAGAGATCGTGTCCCCTTATCACGGGATTCTCATCAATACGGGCGTGGGTAACCCAACCGTGCCATTAATATGACTCCTCGGTTTAGGCAAGTTCCAAACGGCCATGCGGAGGACGCTTGATATTCATCCTCTTTATAAAGAGGTCAAGACCTGTCCTTTTCTTTCCACGCCCGATCCTTCCCCTCCCGTACCTCGAGTTCCAACACCCAAGGTTCAGTCTAAGTGTTCTGGACCTTCAACCATGTCCGGATCCAACCTTCAAGGCCGGTGGATGGCCTCCTCCATCACAGAGGAGGACATCAAGAAGCTTAGGGAGGCTAGGTATCTGACCGCCGAAATCCTCCACAGGCTACCTGCTCAAGGGCAGGTTATCCCCATTCCCGAACCCAACGAGAGTGTCGTATTCATCTCCCACTTCCTCCGAGGGCTAGGCTTTAGTCTTGATCCCTTCGTTAGAGGGCTCATGTTCTATTACGGGCTAGATTTTCATGATCTAGCTCCAGATTCCTTTCTTCACATCTCATCGTTTAGCGTCGTGTGTGAGGCCATCCTCCGCATTACCCCACACTTCGGCTTATGGCTAAAGACCTTCAATGTGAAGCCGAAGATGATTGACGGGCGACACGTGGAGTGCGGAGGCGCCATAATAAGCAAAGGTGCCGACGCCTTATGGCCAAAGGGTTCCTTCCCGGAGGTGTCCGACCTATGGTAATAGGAGTGGTTCTATATCACAGCACCCCGAGGCACAAAGTGGGTGGCCGCCCCAGCCTTCCGCTCTGCCCCGCCGCCACAACTTGCATCATGGGTCAACAAGGGGCTGGACTGGGGACCAGTTAATGACGCGCTGACATTGCAAAGCCGCATCCGAGATCTCCTCAAGAGGGATATCAGTCTTGTCAAGGTAAGTCAAGTAATGTTAGTTCGTCGGGTCCTGCCATGCCAATGTCGATCTCTCCATATGTGGGAGTTCAACACAGAAGGGCTGCAAACCATTCAACACTTCTTCGGCGTGACGCTCGAAGAGATGTATCGATTATTCTTTGGATCACGAATAAAGTGTCCGGACACAACAGAGGATGCGGGTCTCAACTGCAACCGTCCAGATACCCAAGTAAGTAACTCCACGACCGAACATGCTGACATTATATTTGCCACAACTTTATTCTGAAAAACCACCCTTGGCCAGGACTGGATAAGAAAGGCGGAGAGGATCAGGTGTTCGGCCCCTCTTCCCGAAGGCTCGCCGGATCCTATACTAACCAGGATGCTGGCTCGTGCACCTTATCAAGTGCCATTAGGGGAGGACAAGGAGAGAAATAGGGAAGCCGACACCGGACTTCTTGCTGGAGGTATGTTACGCATCCTCACTGGGGGAATTAGTACCCCCGCGCCGGAGGGTGAACGGGGAGAAGATTCTAGCATCCCCTCTTACCACGAGAAGAAAAGGAACGCCCCTGAAGATTTGGAAGCAGAGGTCTCCAAACGAGGGAAGAAACCTGCATCAGGGGGCCCTGCCTCGGAGGGCAACCTTACCGCACAGCGCCCGCAAGGGGTCCAGCCGTCAACCAAGCCGTAAGTGAACAAAGGTACTTTAGTAAGCATGTCCCGTTCTTTTTCCTGAGAATAACAACCGAGACATATGTCTTGCAGTCCGGCTCATAGCCCTTCTCAACAATGTTCGTCCTCGGGGGATCTTCTTTCGAAGATGATGGAGAACAAAACACCTCCTCCTGCTTCCCCGCCTCATGAGGCGGACAACCCTGAGGTGTCGTCCCGGAGGATCTCTCCTGATTCGCAAAGGCCAGAAGGTAACTCTTCGGCCGCCCGAAGTCCGGAGTTCTCGGCTCCTAAGGAGACCAACAGAAAAAGCCCGGGATTGTCCGGTGTACAACCGGACACATTGATGGGTCTTCTGGAGCAAGCGACTATCTCAGAGGCACATCGTACCTTAATGGGTACGGTGGTTGAGAGGATTTCATCTGCAAAAAGTGGGTTGAATGAAGCTTTTACGAGCCTGCTAAGAGGCTTTGAGGTACGCAAAGTGATATATATATATATATATATATTTGACTGTATCGCACACGCAAGGTTTACTTTGTATAGATAGTAGCCACTGAGACTCTGGTTGCCGTCCATACGAGGTGAGCAGAGGATCATAGTCTCAAGTAATGACGGTGCTGCTTTTGTGCGCAGGCAGCTGCAGATCCGGCGGCTGGCTGGTCTGCTGAATTTGTCGAACTGAGGCGACAGCTTGACATGGCGGATGCGGACATCACGCTTGTGAACAAGCGGCTTGACGAGGCACAGGGTATGTATATTCGGGTGGTCAGCAAATATTAAGTAGAACATGATGCTAGTATTTATAGTATGCTTTGACTGCAGATGGAGCTGCCGCCGTGGAGACCCTTCGGGCAAAACTTGCCCGGGCCAAGGAGCAAGCCAGGAGGAGTGATGCGGCCGCCCTGAAGGCGGCCGAAGAATTAAAAGCCGAACAGGCTGCTCATCGCTAGAGTGAGGATAAAATAGCCCACATGGCTCTTGAGCTGCAAAATGCCGCCAGCCGATATGAGCTTCTCGAAAAGGAAAACCAAACAAAGACGACTGACCTAAAGAAGGCCTTGCAATCGCCACAAGAAACTCTCTCTGAAATCAGAGCGGCCCGGGAGGAGCTTCGGCAAGCCGGTGATATCGCGGCTGGGAAGACCTTTTTATTGCGAACGAAGTTCGGCGATCCGAAGTATGCCCCTCTTGATCAACTGTGGAGTTCCACAGATGCATACTTGGATTTAGCAAAGAGTGCTGCTGATGCGACGGAGTGTTTCAAAGATCGGAAAGATCATGAGGTGGAAAGGTTGTTCTGGTCGTAGTTCAATGCTCCAAAGCATCCGTTGCTGTTGAATGAGCAAATGGCTGAGTGGGCCAAGCTCCATAGGTTGTTCGGGCTTGCCATGAAGGCTGTCGTGGATCATCTATGGCCGAAGGAACCGAGCCCGGATAGTTATTTTGGTTCGGTGCAATGATTTCTTCATGCTGTGCCGCATATCGAAGCCGTCAAGAGGTTAGAGGGTGCGTGGATGGCTCTTGCCCGTGTTAAGACATATTGGGCAAAGATGGAGGCCATCGATATTGTAACTAGGGGTCCGCCCGGGGGTCCGGACTTGCCCGAGCACTATTTTGAAGAAGTCCTAGAAGGTGCCCATTTAATAGAGGCTCAGTGTCAAAGAATACCATGTTCCAGTGTACATGTATCTTGATTGTAAAAACAATGCTTTTGATAATAAAGGCTATATTTATACTTTTTCCCTTGAAGTATTGTGGTGCATCCTGTGCGGCCGTTTATGTATGTATGTATATAACCTGAAAGTTTGCAGTCATCGGCTTCAACCCCCACGCATATAATGCGGGGGTGTTCGGCAAAGCGCGTAATCACACTTGATCCAACGTCTTGGTCCCTTAAGGAGGTGGTAGCGCGGCGAACAAGGCAATCGGACTATATAGCTTTAACACTTTCACTTAGCCATAGGAGTTTGACGGTGGGGCTACTATATAGCCCCTGGTATGTCCGCGCTCATTCGAGTACGGTGCATGTACATACGTGACCGGAAAACCGGTCCTTCGTTAATGCAGAGGAATCATGAACATTCCGCTGAGTCATCGAGTGGTTGACCAGTCTCACGCTTTATCATGACAGTCAGTTTTCGGCTTTCTCTACTGAGGTGCTCATCCAGATGAACCAGGGCACAATCACAGTAGTTCTCCCGGCACCACCTTAGCCGATAGAGCGGAACGTAAGGTAGCAAAACACGGGAGCCGGGAAAACCCAAATTTTTACCCAAGACATGATTCGGAGATGATGCATATAAGGCCAAACTCGCGACGCCCAACACTCCTGAAGGTATTCAGACTTTACAGCATATACTGGGCTGAGTACCGCCCTCGATAATGATCCCTTAAGTTCCGGGTACGTGCATTAATCCGGCATGACGAAAGAGCGGTGGTGGCGAGGGCATAAATCCCTAAGACACATTGGTTGCTTCCCTTTAACATCTATTTTACATCGGCGGATCATAAGCTTGCCAATAACGCCGATATCCCTCTTGGTTACTTTAAGTGTCAGGAGGGTATGGGGCAACAAGAGATAATAAAAAAAGGTTTACACATGGTCTTAATCTAGAAAGAAACCTTTGAACGGGGCCCTGCTGCACGTCTGCGCCTTTGTCTCCGTTGTGCCGTATCCTGGAAGGGTGTGGCATGATGGTCATCTGTAAAAAAGGAAAAACCCAGGTGAAAGAATCTGGTGTGATCGTGCGAAAAGTTGGTTATTCTTAATGAACCATGAGAGTTTAATCTATTGAGTATTAATAGGGTCAAACCAAAATATGGACCCTTTTACATGCGGGCATCCCCTAGCACCACATGTGGGGACATAGCCATTAATCAAGCTCAGGTTTATCTGGGCTGCTACAACTAGTGGTGCACCGAACACGTCTAGCCGTGTCCGTGGTCTCAACGACCGATTAGTTAGTTGGGTTGGAGAGGCCGTTCAGTGGTACGGCTGCTAGAGCCGCCACATATTCTTCCGCACGCAGGGAATGCTCTGTATTTCCGCTAATTGTGACAACGCCACGTGGACCGGGCATCTTAAATTTAAGATAAGCGTAATGCAGAACTACATTGAAACGAGCGAAGGCCATTCTTCCGAGTAGTGCATGGTAGCCGCTTCAGAATGGAGCGACGTTGAAGATTAGTTCTTCGCTTCGGAAGTTGTTGGGAGAACCGAATACAACCTCTAATGTTAGAGAGCCCGTGCAGCGGGCCTCTATGCCTGGTATTACTCCTTTAAAGGTAGTACTGCTTTGGCTGATTCTTGACGGGTCTATCCCCATCTTGCGGATAGTGTCCTGATATATCAGATTAAGACTACTACCGCCGTCCATAAGGACTCGGGTGAGATGGTATCAGTCAATTATTGGGTCGAGCACCAAGGCAGCCGAACCTCCATGCTGGATACTAGTCGGATGATCCCTGCGATCGAAAGTGATCGGGCAGCCGACCATGGGTTGAATTTGGGGGTGACGGGCTCTACAGTGTATACGTCTCGGAGTGCGCGTTTGCGCTTCCTCTTTGGTATGTCGGTTGCATAAATCATGTTCACTATTTTGACCTCTGGTAGAATTTTTTTGTCCCCCAGTGTTCGGCTGGCGAGGTTCGTCCTCGTCTTCACTCGGCGGCTCCCTCCCCTTGTGTTCGGCGTTTAGCTTGCCGGCCTGCTTGAAGACCCAGCATTCTCTGTTGGTGTGATTCGCAGGTTTCTCGGAGGTGCCATGAATCTGACATAATCTGTCTAGAATTTTGTTTAGGCTGGACGGCCCATCTCTGCTGCCTTTAAATGGCTTTTTCCGTTGACCAAGTCGACAGCCCCTCAATGCGGCGTTTACCGCCAGGTTGTCTGGGCTGTCTTCATTATTTCGATGCTTGTTTTTATTGCGTTGCGGCTTCCCATTGCCATCCCTGATTTCGGATGTGCCTAGGTCGCTGGTGCCGCTGTGGGCCAACCAACTATCCTCGCCCATGAAAAAGCGGGTCATAAGAGTTGTTAGGGCTGCCATTGTCCTCGGCTTTTCCTGGCTGAGGTGTCTGGCGAGCCATTCGTCCTGGACACTGTGTTTGAAAGTTGCTAAGGCTTCGGCATCCGGACAGTCGACGATTTGGTTCTTCTTGGTGAGAAATTTGTTCCAAAGTTTACGGGCTGACTCTCCGGGCTGTTGAATAATGTAACTCAAATCATCTGCATCCGGAGGTCGGACATATGTCCCTTGAAAATTAGCCCTGAAAGTGTCCTCGAGTTCCTCCCAACTTCCAATTGAATTTTCGGGGAGGCTTTTCAACCAGTGTCGAGATGGTCCTTTCAACTTGAGGGGCAGGTATTTGATGGCGTGTAGATCATCTCCGCGAGCCATATGGATGTGAAGAATAAAGTCTTCAATGCAGACTGCAGGGTCTGTAGTTCTGTAGTATGCCTCGATGTTTACAGGTTTAAATCCCTCTGGAAATTGATGATCCAACACCTTATTGGTGAAGCACAGGAGGTGTGTGAGGGAGTCCTGGATTAGGGGTTATCCGGACAGCCGGACTATATACTTTGGCCGGACTATTGACCGTGAAGATACAAGACTCAAGACTTCGTCCCGTGTCCGGATGGGACTCTCCTTTGTGTGGAAGACAAGCTTGGCGAGCCGGATACTATATTTCCTTCTTTGTAACCGACTCTATGTAAACCCTAGCCCCCTCCGTTGTCTATATAAACCGGAGGGTTTGGTCCGTATAGGGACGATCACAACAATCATAATCATCATAGGCTAGCTTCTAGGGTTTAGCCTCTATGATCTCGTGGTAGATCAACTCTTACTCATATCATCAAGATCAATCAAGCAGGAAGTAGGGTTTTACCTCCATCGAGAGGGCCCGAACCTGCGTAAAACATTGTGTCCCTTGCCTCGTGTTACCATTAGCCTTAGACGCACAGATCGGGACCCCCTACCCGAGATCCACCGGTTTTGACACCAACATTGGTGCTTTCATTGAGAGTTCCTCTGTGTCGTTGCTGCAAGGCTCGATGGCTCCTTCAATCATCAACAACAATGCGGTCCAGGGTGAGACTTTTTCCCTCGAACAGATCTTCGTGTTCGGCAGCTTCCCACTGCGGGCCAATTCACTTGGCCATCTGGAGCAGATCGACAGCTACGCCCCCGGCCATTAGGTCAGGTTTGGAAACTTGAATTACACAGCCGATATCCGCGGAGACTTGATCTTCGATGGATTCGGGCCTACACCAGGAGCGCCGAACAGTCATGACAAGCACGGCTTAGACTTGTTGTCTGACAATACTCGGGGTATCGCACCTGCAGGACCTCCGGACCTAAATCCAGGGCAGATCGCACCGTCCGAGGACGGGTGGATGGAACCCGGCCTGAAGGCTTCACACTCATCGGTGGTAGAGCCGAGCACATGCTTCACCCTAAGGAAGCCGGTGACGCCGGACCCCTGGACTCGTGTCTGGCTGTAGGCTCCAGTCCATGCACCCCCGAGCCCGCCGAATCTGGTTGGGCTTCGGTAATGGAATTCACTGCTGCGGATATCTTCCAGCACTTGCCCTTTGGTGATATGCTAAACTCGTTAAGGTCTCTCTCTTTGTCAGAAGACTCTTGGCCGAACTATGTCCGGCTCGAGTGGGAAGCGAGCGACGAAGGAATTCGTTGCCCACCCACCACCCACTTCATAGCCACGGTCGATGATTTGACCGACGTGCTTGATTTCGACTCTGAAGACATCGACGGTGTGGACGACGATGTAGGAGAAGAACAGGAACCACCACCCACGGGGCGGTGGACAACCACCTCCTCATATAATATATATATGGTGGACACTCTGAAAGAAACCAATGGCGATGAGGCAATGGAGGATAACCCCTCAAGGAAGAAAGCAAAGCATGGGCGTCGTCAGCGTCGCTCCAAGCCCCGCCACAGCAATACCGGCACAGGAAACAAAAACAATCCGGATGGTGCCGAAGATGAATACAACCCTAATCAGCCTGCCTTCGAGCAGGCCGAACAGGAAGACGGGCAGGTCAGCCCAGACGAACAGGCGACGGACGGATACCCGAAGGAGGACAACTACATGCCCCCCTCCAAAGACGAGATTAGCCTCGGCGATGACGAGTTCGGCGTGCCTGAGGACCCCGTAGAGCAGGAGCGCTTCAAGCGCCGGCTTATGGCCACTGCGAGGAGCCTGAAAAAGAAGCAGCAGCAGCTCCAAGTTGATCAAGACCTGCTCACAGACAGATGGACGGAAGTCCTGGCAGCCGAGGAATATGGACTTGAGCGCCACACGGCTGACCGGCCACCTCGTGGTCGGGATAAAATGGCATATCAGCCCGAATGCCATCCCGCACCCCTACGCCAATACACTACGGCCCAGGGCAATAGGCAGGACCTGCAAGACATACTAGAAAACAAGGCAGGACAGCCAAGATCGATCTACGGATCGCGGGGGCGCACCCCAACACGTGACGACGATCGTCACGCCGGATACACTATCAACAAGTCCGGCCGGGCCGAACAGAGCCAACCAGACTCATTCGAACTTCGTAACCACATAGCCCGACGTAGAGGCGCCGCACACCCCCTCTGCTTCACTGACGAAGTGATGGATCATGAATTCCCAGAAGGGTTTAAACCCGTAAACATTGAATCATACGATGGCACAACAGACCCCGCAGTATGGATCGAAGATTTCCTTCTCCACATTCACATGGCCCGCAGTGACGATCTACACGCCATAAAGTACCTTCCCCTGAAGCTCTAAGGACCAGCTCGACACTGGCTAAATAGCCTGCCGGCAAATTCCATCGGCAGTTGGGAAAACCTGGAGGATGCTTTCCTCGAAAACTTCCAGGGCACATACGTGCGACCACCGGATGCTGATGACTTGAGCCACATTACCCAACAGCCCGGGGAGTCAGCCAAAAAATTCTGGACTTGGTTCCTAACTAAAAAGAACCAAATTGTCGACTGTCCGGACACCGAAGCCCTGGCGGCCTTTAAACATAATATCCGCGATGAGTGGCTCGCCCGACACCTCGGCCAGGAAAAACCAAAATCCATGGCGGCCCTCACGACACTCATGACACGCTTTTGCGCAGGCGAGGACAGCTGGTTGGCTCGCAGTAGCACCACGCCAATAAACTCCGGCACTTCAGACGTCCACGACAATAACGGCAAGCCACGGCGCAACAGACATAAGCGTCGGAACAATGACGACAACACTAAAGACACGGTAGTCAACGCCGGATTCAGTGGCTCAAAATCCGATCAGCGGAAAAAGCCGTTCAAAAGAAACAATCAGGGACCGTCCAGTCTGGGCCGCATACTTGATCGCTCATGCCAAATTCACGGCACCCCGGATAAGCCAGCAAACCACACTAACCGAGACTGCTGGGTGTTCAAATAGGCCGGTAAGATAAATGCCGAAAACAAGGACAAGGGGCTGCACAGCGATGATGACGAAGAGCCCCGGCGTCCGAACATGGGGGGACAGAAGAAATTTCCTCCCCAGGTGAAAACGGTCAACATGATCTAAGCCACCCACATTCCCAAACCGGAATGAAAGAGAGCACTAAGGGACGTCTATGCGATGGAGCCAGTCGCCCCAAAGTTCAACCCATCGTCAGCCTGTCCGATCACCTTCGATCGTAGGGATCACCCTACCAGCATCCGTCACGGTGGTTCAGCCGCATTGGCCCTAGACCCAATCATTGACGGATTTCACCTCACACGAGTCCTTATGGATGGCGGCAGCAGCCTGAACCTTCTCTATCAGGACACAGTGCACAAAATGGGCATCGACCCTTCAAGGATCAAGCCCACCAAAATTACCTTTAAAGGTGTAATTCCAGGGGTAGAGGCCCGTTGCACGGGCTCCATAACACTGGAGGTGGTCTTCGGATCTCTGGATAAATTCTGAAGCGAGGACTTAATCTTCGACATCATCCCTTTCCGTAGCGGCTATCATGCACTGCTTGGACGAACCACATTCGCTCGATTCAATGCGGTACCACACTATGCATACCTTAAGCTCAAGATGCCAGGACCTCGCGGGGTCATAACAGCCAATAGAAACATGGACCGCTCTCTCCGTACAGAAGAGCATACTGCGGCCCTCGCGGCAGAAGTAGAAAGCAGCTTTCTCCCGCAAACCACCAAACCGACGACAACAACTCTGAACACCGTCAAGCGAGTCCAAAGTACCCCACAACAGTGTCGCCAGGCACGCCAAGAGCGCGACTAGCAGTCCGGCCTCTGCTCCAGCTCCATTAAGGCAGCATTCGTGCCGCGCGTACACAATTACGCACTCAAAATACCATGGGCATAGGCGGAGGCGCAATAGTGACGCAGTCAACAGTGCGGTTCAGCCGCAACATACTTTAATAACCCCCTTTTTTATCTTTCAGGACCCTGCTTCCGGGCAGCCTCTTCAGAAGAGCCGAATTATCGGACTTTCATAGGAGAGAAATCCAAGGAGGCAAAAGGCTTTGCGCACAAAGGGAATACCCAGGTGGAATCTATTCGCGATTGTTATACCTGTTTTATATACCTACATGCGGCCCGGCCTTGTATAGGACATGTCAAATAGTCCTATTTACCTCTGCTTAACATATTCATTGTAAACATACGCTTAGACATATTATTCATCAATGGGAGATTATATATAGCGTCAGCTTATTATTCCTATCTGCGCATTTTTCATATAAATGTTTATTTACTATTGCATCCGTACACCTTGGTACATTTAGTTTGCCAGGGGCTTCTTACAACGCCCCTTAATACGGCAAGATAAGTCCGAACACTTTCGACAGCGCGGCACCCCGAACTTATAGCATTATATGCATCAGCTCCGAATCATGTCTTGGGTCAGTAGTTGGGCTAGCCCGGCTCCCTTGTTTTGGTACCTTACGTTCCATTATATCGGTTAAGGTAGCGCAAGGAGAACTACTGCGATTGTGTCCTGGTTCTTCCGGACGAGCGCCTCAGTAGAGAGAGCCGAAAACTGACCGGCATGATGCGGCGAGAGCTGGTCGCTGTTTGAGAGGTCTTAAAATCCTTGAAGTTTTTTCCGCTTTAGGCGAGGAATCGACCTCGTCCGATTTAGGCGTACATAGTGCCCCAATTCGGCTTTCCGAATTCTAGGGGCTTCGCCGAAATTTAAAATTATAGACTTCTATGGCTAAGTGAAAGTTATAAAGCCGCATAGTCCGATTGCCTTGTTCGCTGCACCAAACACCTCCTTCAGGGACCAAATATTTGGATAAAGAGTGTCTGGGTTTTCCACGAACACCCTAGTACTAGTTACGTGGGGGCGGAAGCCGATGACTGGCCTACTTTCAGAATTTTATAAATAGCCGCACAGAAGGTAATATTTTAAATCAACAAAGTGCTATATAGCACAAATAACTTTGTCTTTATATTACAAAAATGACAGGAGTACTTTCACTCAAAGATTGTGTCCTTTGTACATTCATCGGCCACGAGGCGAGCACCTTTCATAACGCCATCATAATATTTCTCGGGATAGCGATGCGCCTTGCCCTCCGGTGGTCCATCCTTCACCAACTTCTCCGCATCCAGCTTGCACCAATGCACCTTCGCACGGGCAAAGGCTCGGCGGGCACCCTCAATGCAAACGGATCGCTTGATCACTTCCAGCCGTGGACATGCATTTACCATCCGCTTTATCAGGCCAAAGTAGCTGGCGGGCAGGGGCTCACTAGGCCACATCCGGACTAGGAAATCCTTCATAGCCACTTCGGCCGCCCTGTGGAGTACAACTAGTTGTTTTAATTGGTCACTCAGAGGCATCGGGTGTTCGGCTCCACCATACTGGGACCAGAACAACTTCTCCGTTGAGCTCCCCTCTTCGGCACGGTAGAACTCCACGGCATCTAATATGCTGCGTGGTAGATCTGCAAATGCCCCTGGGAGCTCCGAATTCGGGTAAGTAAAAGAAACGCCTCCTCCACATGCTTGCTTTGCATAAAGAATGTCTTACCCGCCGCTATCTTCTTGGCCGCCTGGATTTCCTACTGGGCCTTTTCGGCTTTGGCCTTGGTGTCTTGCATGCTCAAAAGGGCCTTCGCAAGTTCAGACTCCTTCGTCTTGAAGTCACGCTCCAAGGACTCGAACTTCTTGCCGAGCTCCTGGAGCTCTTGCTGTACCTCGCCCACCCTAGCATTTTGCTTTTCACACTCAATACGCTCCACGGCTGCCTTGTTTTCGGCCTCGGATAGCGCTTTCTTCAGGGACGCCACTTCGGTCGTGGCCCCTATTGCAAAATCATGACGTTTTTTTAGCGTCACCAATTTTTATTCTTTGTGATATGTGAATGGGGTATCACTCACCTTTGTTCTCTTCGAGCTGCTTCTTCGTGAGGCTAAGCTCTCCCTGGGTCTGCTCCAGGTCTCGCTTGAGTCCGGAGACCTCCGCCGTGCGGGCAGCAGCGGCAAGCAGCACCGCCTGCTTATTCACATAGACACCTAATATTAGACTCCTGCGGATTAAAATTGACCCTCCGTTTGGCTTTTCTTTCCGAACACCAAACAGAGTGTCAGGGGCTACTATCTATCGGGTGATAATTTCACACACTTTTGATTACTTACCTCAAAGCCTGTCAAGAGGCTGGTGCAGGCTTCTGTCAATCCGCTTTTGGGGGACCGAACCTTCTGAATCACCGCACTCATAAGAGTACGATGCTCTTCATCCATGGAAGCGCTGCAAAGCGCTTCCAACAGACTATCCGACGCCTCTGGTGTAACAGAAGTCATCGGCACGGACGGCCCACCCTCCTTAGCGAGGGGCTGCCTGCGTGAATCCGGAACCTTTGGAGGTTCCGGTACAGTGTCCGGTTGGGAGCCCGACTTGCTGCGGCTCCCGTCGGCACAATCTGCGGGGATCTTGCGCCTCGTGTGCCCGGTGTCTGGAATTTCACCTTGGGGCGTCTCCAGAGTCGCCTCCCCTTGCTTAGGGAGCCTTTGGGATAACACCTCCATGTCATCCACATGCCGAGGGGAAGTGGCCGCTGGGAGCGAATTCATCGCCGAATCACTCAAAGACCCATCCGAAGAGGATACCTCGGGATGGGCCCTGGCCGGACTGCATATGCGTGTTCGGCATTATAACAGACTATGAAGCGATGTCGCACTAAAGTACAACAGAAGTGCGGATACTTACGATCTTACTAGGGGCTTCCTCCTGGGCAGCCACTCCTCCTCGCTGTAGGCGGCCGTTGTGGAGTAATCCGGAAGGGGCGCTGACGGTGTCCTGGACTAGGGGGTACTCAATGCATCGTCTCCCGATCAGTTGGATTGGGCCGAGGACCCCCATGGCCGTATACTCATGAGCCAGTACAGACAGCTGCCGCATACAAGGAAGAATCCACAAGACTTGGCGATCAAGACAAGGACTCCTCCCCCACCGGCATATTCGGCTAGGACTCTTGTTATCCTAGGCCTCTCGAGCATTATATAAACCGGGGCCAGGCTAGTCGATAGACATATACAACAACAATCATACCATAGGCTAGCTTCTAGGGTTTAGCCTCTCTGATCTCGTGGTAGACCAACTCTTGTACTACCCATATCATCAATATTAATCAAGCAAGAGTAGGGTTTTACCTCCACCGAGAGGGCCCGAACCTGGGTAAAAACATCGTGTCCCTTGTCTCCTGTTACCATTGATCCTAAGACGCACAGTTTGGGACCCCCTATCCGAGATCCGCTGGTTTTAACACCGACATTGGTGCTTTCATTGAGAGTTCCGCTGTGTGATCGACGAAAGGATCAATGGCTCGACTTCAGGTCAACTGCGACATCGGCTTCTTCGTCACCAGCTCGACTGGTCACCTTGGTTTGACCAAGGACTGCGCCCTACCTCCGATCATCATGTTCGGATGAAGGCCTTCATCAACACCAACTCTGATCTCTATAAAGATCATGGGGGAGTCATCCATGGAGCTCGGGGGCTCAACGTCAACATTGCCCTCAGGTGACCGTGCTGTTTTTCTGGACAACAAACTTTTATCCGCCGCCACCGCCTCCTCGAGTGTCTCTTAAACGATTACTTCGGTGGAATTATGCGGAATTAAGTCTACAACAACCCTGCAAAAATTTTGTCGAGTTCCGATGGAGGAATCTCCGGCAATCTCTGATATACCGGAGCCCTGTTGAATCTAGACGAGAATCCGGACGGGTTTAGGGCGTGGTATCCAGCATCTAGCTCGGATGTCCTTTGGAGGATCCAACCATTGATTTGCTGCGGAATTCTCATATCTACCACCTGCCAAAAATTCAGCTCGATCTGGCTGTCCAAACTCTAGGAAACTTCTGATTAGTGCATCACTTTTTGGATCTGTTTTCTGCGCGAGAACGAATCCGACCCGAATTCATCTTCTTTATGAACGGGATCTCGGACATCCTTTTTGAAGGAAGTTTTCATATGGGGTGTTGTGTTTTATTCTCAAACACATCCCAGTAGTATTAAAAGTATTCTTGCAATACGAACTTCACCATCGCGCCGGTGTCAAACCAGCCCGACAACATCACTCCACGGCGGCCGACCTGTGTTAGACACGTCGTCGCTTTGTTGAGCCGAGCTCAATTTCTTTGGATCATCATCTCGCCCAGCCGAACAATAGTTTGGCATCGCGAAGGATAAATCGTCACCAACATCACCGCCCCACGGATTACACGGAGCGGGCACACCTGCATCGCCACACGGTCACTTCATTAAGCCGGCATCACCCACGTCACGACCTGCATCGGCAGGGCCACACTGTTGCTTTTCCAAGCTGGTGTCCATCACGTCGACCTACTTCGACTCATCGGCTGACACCGAGGCTTCATCACGCTAGCCGAACCAGGGGCTTCATCATCTCTTCATCAACCTACTCCGAAGACTTCGGCCTCGCTGGCCGACCAGCTCCGTCACGTTAGCTGGACCGAGGGCTTCGCCTCGGCGAGCCAACCTTTGCCAGCATCGCCATGCCGTTGCTTTATCACCCATCAGGCGATAGGTGTGCGGATTGAAACCCAATTTTGGGAATCACATTTCTTCGGATTGCTACAACAAATAAGCCAGGTGCTATTAATCCTAGTATTTTTTGCTTATTTGGGTTCATTTTCCCCAACGAATTATTACTCTGGTTTGTCCATCATATGTACGCAAGTCTATCAAGTGGTGGCCGCATTAACGATGGTCGCATGGTGGTTCGGTCAGTTTCCATACATAGTCCGGCGAACGCCGCATCCGGAACTTGAACCGACCTATGAATTCAGGCCTTGCCATGCCTTTACTGCATCACGCCGCCGCCCTGCATCAACATTGACTTCGGCGCCATGCCATATTTATTTTATTACTCACTTTGCATAAATTATTTGTTATGCAATGAATTATTATTATTATTATTACTATTATCTCCAGTTTGCACTATTTTTTGTGCACAGGAAAATGATCCAGCCGGACTATATCCTTTGGCGTCACCTCGGCTGGAAGGGGGGCTTCGTCAACACTTCATTACCCCATGCCGGGGACTTCGACATCACCCTGCCGTCCTGCATTGACCGTGCTATGTCACCACTTCGGAGTGCCGAGCTCTTTGCTCCGCCACCTCGGGACCGGCTTTGGGGATGGAACCTTGTCCCGCATCAAGCTCAGACCGCGTCATCAATACCGAACTCATTAACCAGCTAAGTTGCCTTCATGCTCAAAGTTTTAAATTTTTAACTTGTGTTCGGCTCGACCAAGCATTATAATTTTTTGGAAAAAAGTTGCTTGTAAAAATTTCCTTGTCCAAACTTTGTTTGTGACGCGTAAATTCAAATACCCAATTCACTTGGGGGCTTCCTTCATGAAGCTTTTCCTCTTGCATATGATTATACTTGTACGGCTTCGTTCCTTGTTCGTGTATTACGCCACAATATGCACCATATTGACTTAAGCGATTTGCAAGCTGGGTTGCCTCGCTCCTGTGTTTACCCCTACGTTCCCGATTGTTCGGCTAGGGAGTAAAGGGAGCACCTCTGCGATTGTCATGATCGGGTCATCCGAGCCAGACCTCAGACTGGGTGAAGCCGAAAGCTAGCGCTCTTATAGTTTTCAATGATGGTCGGCACACAACGGAACTCATGAGTACAAAAAATCTATTGCACAAGTCTCATAATAGCAATGAGCACCGAAGAAAGGTATCGGTGGGGGTACTATTTTCTTCGAAGATGCTTCTTACTCTTTGCAGTAATATAGCATAAGTTCCCTGAGCATGCTTTGTCTGTTACAGCCTTATGGCCTGATTTCCTGGTTATTGGAAACACCGTCGATATTCTCGATAGATGGAGTACATAACACTTTTCGTTCCTTGACCGAAGAGGGAGAAGCCGACGGTCGGTTAAGACGCGTTTAAAGTTCGGTTGAACATAGATATGATATAAGTACTTCGGTACATGCAATCATTCTTTTACCCAAGTCACCTGGGGGCTCTTAAATTTGTATGAGCCATTCTATGATAAGTGTTTTTCTTTTTAGTCGTTGCAGAGTTTTTATTATTATTTATCACTCCTTTTCTCGACACGAGTGTGCGGTCACTAGTCGGGGAGCCTAATTTCTCTCTCAAAGCCGCTAGAGTTTAGTTTGCTAAACTGGCCTAGTAAGAAGTACTCCGCCTTCGGGATAGGAGGTTGAAGCCGTAGGCTGACCCGCTTGAAGTTTTGAGATAGGATGTGTCATGTTAAAGCACGGCAGAAGTACCTTTTTTTTTTTCTAAATTCCAATTTTCGGATTGGCACCGAACACTTGATCTAGGTCGGACATTAACCTTTTGAATAAGTTTTTTGGCTTTTTGAGCCCATGGCACTTTTTAAACTATTTGTGTGTTTTCAGCACAAGTCTCGCAGTGCAACGCTGGACACCTTTAGAGATTCGGCAAAAAACATTCTCGGATATTGCTATATATGCATCGGTTTCGAATTGTGTCTTCGGTCAATAGTTGGGTTGCCTGGCTCCTGCGCTTGCCTCCTATGTTCCTCTTTGTTATGCTAGGTGTGCAAAGGGAGAACCACTGTGATTGTGCTTCCAGCTCACATGGTTAAGCACCTCAGTGGAGAAAGCCGAAAACTGACTATCACAATAAGCGTAAACTGGTCGGCGATCCGATGACGACGTTAAACGACAGGCCATTCATAACAATGGTCGAAGTGTTTACGGCTTGACCTCAACTATCGCCGAACACTACCGGGGGCTATTAACTGGCCTCCCAAACTAAATCCTCGATATTTTGCTCTTACATTGGAGCTGAGGTTTCATGATCATGCTTAGCATGACAACCCAAAGAAAGGAACCGGTAGCGGGACTATTTTCTTTGGAAGACATTTCTTCTATTAAACAGTAATATAACATGTCTCTCCGCGTACCTTTGTTTATAAAACCGTATGGCCAGATTGCCTTGTTTGTTGTAAATCTTTGCCCTCATAAAGGCTTTACAAAGTAGGACAAACACTCCTCGACTATTGGCGGAGGAGGTTGAAGCCGATGGTCGGTCAACAAAGTTTTGTACAATGCGGATCCGAGCATTAATGACATAAAGTACTTGGATACATTGAGTCATTACACATAATTTGTGATTTTACTATGGATATCGATCCTTAATTCGGCCACCCGTGTCCGCATTAAGGCTCGGGGGCTACTGGGCTTCGGGCTTATTATTTACAAATATTAAAGGGGCACATCGATCCCCTGATCTGGTGTTGCCAGTCGACCAGTGTCTCGGGGGCTACTGCATTGCCTGTCCAATGCAGAAAATTTTAAGTGCAATACAGCCTCCGAGGAGATTTTGATCCTCAGGTTGGTCGGCCGCACCCAACCCGAGTCTTGAGGACTAAGCATGCCGCTTTTTGTGTCCCGAAGTATTCTGCCGAGCTAGGACTTGATCCTCAGACCGATTTTGCAAATCAACCTGAGTCTCAGCAGCTACGGGGATCAGCGGCCTTATGTCATCCTTCATGTGCATCTCGGGTTTTAGACCGATACCCACCTTGAGGGCTACTGGCACCAATCAAAAATATTGACAAAAATTGGCCCACATTCGGGGTGGTGCACCACCTCGGAAGCAGTCCGGCATAAAGCTCGGGCGCTAGTGGCTGGCTCCATAGAGGGCATTTCCGGCGTTAAGCTCGGCTAAACTCCTTCAAACTTCTTTGAACCAAGGTGATTTACGACACCTCGGATACAGTCCGGCATTGGAGCTCGGGTACATAGTCTGGCGTTGGAGCTCGGATACAGTCTGGCGTTGGAGCTCGGATACATAGTCTGGCATTGGAGCTCGGATACATTCCGGCGTTAGAGCTGGGAAGCGGTCTGGCGTTGGTGCTCGGCTGCAAAAGATACCTCGAATGCAGTCCGGCGTTGGAGCTCGGATGCAAGAGGATGCTGCCGCCCGGGAACAACTTCAAACCCGAGGTGTGGCATAAAAATAACAAGGCATTGATAAAGGCTGGAAACTTAAAGGGGCTCCTCGGATACCCGACGTATAAACTTGTCGAATGCATTTCGGCGATCCTCAAGATCGAAGATGAGAAGATTTGTTGAACCAGTTTTCAAGACCGGCAGCCGAAGATGAAGAACAGTTCGGAAGAATCGAGGAGCGTCCCTAACTTGAAGACCGGTTCAGGGGGCTACTGACGGTGTCCTGGACTAGGGGGTACTCAACGCGTCATCTCCCGATCAGTTGGATTGGTCCGAGGACCCCCATTGCCGTATACTCATGAGCCAGTCCGGACAGCTGCCGCATACAAGGAAGAATCCACAAGACTTGGCGATCAAGACAAGGACTCCTCCCCCACCGGCGTATTTGGCTAGGACTCTTGTTATCCTAGGCCTCTGGTGCATTATATAAACCGGGGCCAGGCTAGCCGATAGACATATACAACAACAATCATACCATAGGCTAGCTTCTAGGGTTTAGCCTCTCTGATCTCGTGGTAGACAAACTCTTGTACTACCCATATCATCAATATTAATCAAGCAGGAGTAGGGTTTTACCTCCACCGAGAGGGCCCAAACCTGGGTAAAAACATCGTGTCCCTTGTCTCCTGTTACCATTGATCCTAAGACGCACAGTTCGGGACCCCCTACCCGAGATCCGCCGGTTTTGACACCGACAGGCGCCTTTCCCTTCTTGGGCATCCTAGCCTCCCCCTCCGGGGCGGCTTTCCTTTTCTTCTCCTCCCCAGTGCGGGGAGGTGGAATTTCTTTGTGATCCCCCCCGCCTCCGCTGGAGGAATCTGCCTCGTCGTCCTCGGACGACGAGCCTTTGACGGCCTTGCGCCAGGGACCTTTCCTGGTCCCATGGGCCGCCTTCTTAGGCCCTTCGGCCTCCCCAGATGGGGCGGCCCTTTCCTTCTCCTTCTCCTCCTCCCCTTCATGGGAGGAGTGTGCCTCGTCATCTTCGAACGAGGCGTCCGGTGCGACCTTACGTCGGAGACCCTTCCTGGTCCCCGGGGCCTTCTTTTCGGCCTTCTTTTCCGGCACCTTGTATGACGTCGGGACTAGCATCTCCGTCAGGAGAGCGGTCGCCGGACCTTCTGTCAGTGGAGCCGGACAGTTGATCCGCTCCGCCATCTCCACGTACTCCTGATTAAGTACACACGACGACTTAAAATCCTCCCATAAGTATGCTGGGAAAACTACATCTGGTGATGGTTAGCAAACTCACTGGACGGGTGGGGGGGGGGGTGCACGGCATGGAGTCCGCGGTCCTCGGATGTGGGAGGAGGTATTTCGGAGGCCTTGAATAGCACCTTCCATGCATCCTTGTGTGTCGTGCCGTAGAGCTCTTGAAGTGTCTGGTGTTCGGCCGGGACGAACTCCCACAGATTAAAAGCCCGTCTTTGGCATGGAAGGATTCGGCGGACGAGCATGACCTGGACCACGTCGACAAGCTTGATTTTCTTGTCAATCATATTCTTGATGCAGTTCTGAAGTCCGGTCAGCTCCGCAGGCTCGCCCCAGGCCAGGCCCTTCTTTTCCCAGGAGGTGAGCCGCATGGGAATTCCAGATCGGAATTCGGGGGCCACCGCCCAGTTGGTGTCGCGCGGCTCGGTGATGTAGAACCACGCCGATTGCCACCCTTTCACGGTCTCTGTGAAGGAGCCGTCAAGCCAGGTGACGTTGGGCATCTTGCCCACCATGGCGCCTCTGCACTTCGATTGCTGGCCGCTCACGATCTTCGGCTTCACGCAGAAGATTCGTAGCCACAAGCCGAAGTGAGGCTTGATAAGGAGGAAGGCCTCACACACTACGATGAATGCCGAGATGTTGAGGACGAAGTTTGAGGCTAGATCATGGAAGTCCAGCCCATAGTAAAACATAAGCCCGCGGATGAAGGGATGAAGTGGAAATCCCAGTCCACGGATGAAGTGGGCAAGGAACACGACCCTCTCATGGGTCCTGGAGTCGGAATGGTCTGCCCTGCGTCCGGCAGCCGGTGCGCAATATCTTCGGCCAAGTGTCCAGCCGCCCGGAGCTTTGTGATATGCTCCTCCTTCATGGTGGAGGCCACCCACTTGCCCCCTGCTCCGGACATGTTTGTCTGTGCGGAGAAGGTGTGAACTAGGGCGCTGGAGCTCGAGGGTATGAAAATGTATAAGCAGAGGAGGAAGAAGGCGTGGGTAAAAATGGGGAAATCGTTGATAAACCACAAGTGTAGGGGATCGCAACAGTTTTCGATAAGTAAGAGTGTCGAACCCAACAAGGAACTAAAGGTAGAATAAATATTCCCTCAAGTTCTATCGACCACCGATGCAACTCTACGCATGCTTGACGTTCGCTTTACCTAGAACAAGTATGAAACTAGAAGTACTTTGTAGGCGTGATAGGATAGGTTTGCAAGATAATAAAGAACACGTAAATAAAAAGTAGGGGCTGTTTAGATAAATAAACAATAAATTAAATATATCGAGTGTGGAAAAGTGGTGGTAGGAGTTGTGGAATTGTCCCTAAGCAATTGACTACGTTACTAGACCGATAGCAAGCTTTATGTGGGAGAGGCATAAGCTAACATACTTTCTCTACTTGGCTCATATGCACTTATGATTGGAACTCTAGCAAGCGTCCGCAACTACTAAAGATTCATTAAGGTAAAACCCAACAATAGCATTAAAGTATCAAGTCCCCTTTATCCCATACACAACAATCCCCTTACTCGGGTTTATGCTTCTGTCACTCAAGCAACCCACTATAAGCGAATCATGAGCGTATTGAAACACCCTACAGCAGGAATCCCTCACGCTTGAGCGACACGGAGGGCACAATAGGACAGCAACATAACCACAAGCAAATTAAATCAATCATAGCAATTCATCAATCACCAATAGGACAACGAAAATCTACTCAGACATCATAGGATGGCAACACATCATTGGAAAATAATATGAAGCATAAAGCACCATGTTCAAGTAGAGGGTACAGCGGGTTGCGGGAGAGTGGACCGCTGAATATAGAAGGGGGAAGGTGATGGAGATGTTGGTGAAGATGACGGCGGTGTTGGTGAACATCGCAGTGATGATGATGGCCCCCGGCAGCGCTCCGGCGCCACCGGAAGCATGGGGGAGAGAGGCCCCCTTCTTCTTCTTCTTCCTTGACCTCCTCCCTAGATGGGAGAAGGGTTTCCCCTCTGGTCCTTGGCTCCCATGGCTTAGGAGGGGAGAGAGCCCCTCCGAGATTGGATCTATCTCTTTGTTTCTGCATTCTCTGATTCTGCCCCTTCACCGTTTCCTTTATATCTGGAGATCCGTAACTCCGATTGGGGTGGATCTTTTGCCCAGATTTTTCTCGTAAAATTAGCTTTCTTGCGGAAAAAGAAGAGCATCAACCGCCTTACGGGTGGCCCACGAGATTCCAGGGCGCGCCCCCTGTCTCGTGGCCACCTCGGACACTATTTCGCGTTGATTCTTCCTCCAGAAAATCCCAAATATTCCAAAATAATTCTCCGTCCGTTTTTATCCCGTTTGGATTCCGTTTGATATGGTTTTCCTGCGAAACATAAAACATGCAATAGACAGGAACTGGCACTGGTCATTGGATCAATATGTTAGTCCCAAAAAAATAGTATAAAAAGTTGCCAAAAGTATATGAAAGTTGAATAATATTGGCATGGAACAATCAAAAATTATAGATACGACGGAGATGTATCAGCATCCCCAAGCTTAATTCCTGCTCGTCCTCGAGTAGGTAAATGATAAAAAAGATATTTTTTGATGTGGAATGCTACCTAGCATAATCTTGATCATATGTCTAATCATGGCATGAATATTAAGACACGAGTGATTCAAAGCAATAGTCTATCATTTTACATAAAAACAATAATACTTCAAGCATACCAACCAATCAATTATGTCTTATCGAAATAACATAGCCATAGAAAGCTCATCCCTACAAAATCATATAGTCTGGCTATGCTCCATCTTCGTCACACAAAATACTCCCATCATGCACAACCCCGATGACAAGCCGAGCAATTGGTTCATACTTTTTAATGCGCTTAAGCTTTTTCAACCCTCAGACAATACATGAGCGCAAGCCATGGATATAGCACTATAGGTGGAATAGAATATAATGATGGAGGTTATGTGGAGAAGACAAAAAAAGAGAAAGTCTCACATCGACGCGGCTAATCAACGGGCTATGGAGATGCCCATCAGTTGGTGTCAATGCGAGGAGTAGGGATTGCCATGCAACGGATGCACTAGAGCTATAAATGAATGCTCAACAAAAGAAAACTAGTGGGTGTGCATCCAACTTGCTTGCTCACTAAGACCTAGGGCATTTGAGGAAGCCCATCGTAGGAATATACAAGCCAAGTTATATAATGAAAAATTCCCACAAGTATATGAAAATGACAACCTATGGGACTCACTATATGAAAAACACGGTGCTACTTTGAAGCACAAGATATGAGACTCACTACATGAAGAACATGGTGCTACTTTGAAGCACAAGTGTGGAAAAAGAGATAGTAACATTGCCCCTTTTTATTTATTTATTTTTTTCTTTTTCTTTTTCTTTTTCTTTTTTTTTTCATTGGCCTTTTTTTCTTTTGGACTTTCCTTTTTTTCCTTTTTGGGCAATGCTCTAATAATGATGATCATCACACTTCTATTGATTACAACACATGAATTACAACTCGAAACTAGAGCAAGATATGACTCTATATGAATGCCTTCGGCGGTGTACCGGGATGGTGCAACGAATCAAGAGTGACATGTATGAAAAATTATGCATGGCGGCTTTGCCACAAATACGATGTCAACTACATGATCATGCAATGGCAATATGACAAAAGTAATGTATGTCATGATGATGAACGGAACGGTGGAAAGTTGCATGGCAATATATCTCGGAATGGCTATGGAAATGCCATGATAGGTAGGTATGGTGGCTGTTTTTAGGAAGATATAATGAGGCTTATGTGTGCTAGAGCGTATCTTATGACGGGGTTTGGATGCACCAGCGAAGTTTGCACCAACTCTCGAGGTGAGAAAGGGCAATGCTGTCACGACCGGTTTTTCAATAAAAAGCTTATTGAACAACCGACCTTTAGGCAGACCAGTATAGGAAAATCCTCCTTACTGGTAGACAAAACTTTGATACAGAGATCCAGTAGTATTAAATATTGTACAGGGTTGAGCTGAGGTTGCTCAACAATTTATTACAAGTACGCCAATATTTTACATAAGGGGGGATATGACACAAGGGTATGGTGGCATACTACTGGCTCGATATAAGAGTGGTGGTGGAAATGTCACAGTGGAGTGTATAACAAGACTCTTAATCTTGTAGCTCATCGAGCGTCAGAGTGAGGCTCGATGAATTTATTCGGGTAGCGGAAGCGGATATAATACAAGTGACAAAATCCAGGATCGCACGAGACTGACTGGAACTCCTCTAGGCGTCGGACTCGCTATCGTACTCTTCATCCATGAGATCGCCTTCATCAACACCTGGCCAAATCAACAAGCCAGGTGAGTACTTTGAATGTACTCGAAAGACAGTTCGGACATAAGATATAACAAATGCATGCATGAATGCATTATGAGCAAATAGCAATGCACACTCAATTAATAAATATTTGCACGACATGATAAGTAAAAAGGAAGTCGGGCGGTAGTCCTCCCGAAATCCCAACAAACAACTGAAAACCGATCGGGTGTATGGAGCGATGCCTCGAAGGGTAAACAAATAAATAATCATGCCGCAGTCGGGCGTCTAAGCGACACCACATAAAGGGCTTATATTGAAAAGTAAATGACATGCGTGCCACAGTCGGACGTCGGAGCGACATCACAGAAAGGGCTTATATTGAAAAGTAAATAACATGCGTGCCACAGTCGAACATCTGAGCGACATCGCAGAAAGGGATTATATTGAAAGTAAATAACATACGTGCCACAGTCGGACGTCTGAGCGACATCGCGGAAAGGGCTTATATCGAAAGTAAATAACAAGCGTGCCACAGTCGGACGTCTGAGCGACATTGCAGAAAGGGCGTATATCAAAAGTAAATAACAAGTGTGCCACAATCGGACATCTGAGCGACATCGCAGAAAGGGCTTATATTGAAAAGTAAATAACATGCGTGCCACAGTCGGACGTCTGAGCGACATCACAAAAAGGGCTTAAATTTCATTATTCACATCTGATAAATTCACGAAGATATAATACTCATAGGAATCAACACATAACAATAAATGGGTTACTCCATCCACAGGAATAAACATTTAACCGGACTTAACACTCATGTGGTTCACCGGAGTTTTGTCACTGAGACTGACACTTGACAAGATAAGTTGAACACAGTACTTGGACATGGATAAGATGATTCAAAGGATTTTTCACTCTACAGAGTTTGTACTAATTACCCACAGCCGACGAATTTCCGTAGTCTCGAAGGACTAGTTCCGTTTACGGTATTTCGGTAGAAACACATCTAACCAGTACACACCCATCCCACCTCACGATGCCAGGAATCACCCTAGACAACGTTCAAGAAAAACTTTGAGACGGGGAGATCACAACCTCGAATAGCATGGGATCAAATTTATATACGCGCGCTCTAAGGGGTGCCCCCCCTCTCGGTCCCAACCAGAAACACCCATGCCCCCTGACAGGATGACTGGCTTCAATCCAGGGCCATGGAACCCTCATCACGGCCTCTCTATTTGGTGTGTACCAGGAAAGAGGTTTGGAACTTACTAAGCCATATCCCTTGCGGAAAACACGTGGTAGTACAGGAAGGGAAAACGGATGGAAATGTGACTTGATTCACGTTGACACTGGAGTCAAATAGTCTGGCATAAGACTAGCATGCTACAACACTGCCATCTTACCCATTCTCATGCCATCACATGGCCATGCAAACTCATATCCAACAACACATGGATTTTTGAAACTCACTTGCCTCAACTTTGCATATAATATAACATTTATCGAAATGCTCATAAACATGCCATGCAACTACTTAATGCAAACATGCAACGGACACTCATCATATCAAAAGTTCAAACATGCTTGCCTGGTTCGGAGTAGTCGGAGTCTAGCTTGGCGAAGTTCGCGGTTCCGTCACCTCCTCTGGTATCTACGGTATAAGAAAATACGTACTAACATAAATACCAAGTGTGCACAAAAAAAAGGGTTCCAAATATTTTTCAAATAAGTATGAAAAGAAACTAGACAGAAAAATAAAGATGACAGAAAAAGAATCAATCAAAAATCAGTTTCTGTTTAAAACTTATAAAGGTTTTAATCCAGGGACTCATCTGTAATGAAACAGAAAGTTTCCAGGGGCCAACTTATAAAAACAGAACACGCTTCGGCTAAAAAGCCGTCAACTGCAAATGGAGACGTACTCTGCCCGAAGGCGTTTTCAGAAAACGGTTCGAAAAAAAAGAAAATACTGACGAGGGGTCCCACCCGTCAGGTTTGAAATTTCAAACGGGGGAAGAAACAGAGCTCGTCGGTGCCCGAGAGCTGCGGTGGTCGCCGGCGGCGGTCCACGGCGAGTTAGGAGGATAGGAGGGTACCTATGTGCTCAGTGTGTCCTTCCGCGTCGGTGGGTGGTGGTGGTCGTTGGCGAGCACCATGTCGACAGCGGTCCTTGCTCCGGCTGACGGCGGCTCGGGTGAAGTTGGATCTCGTCGGGGAGGGCTGCGAAGGTTAAATTGAAGCCTGGGTTAGATTACTGGGTGCACGAGAAGACTACTGACGAGGTTTGGGAGGCGGGGATGGCCTCACAGGAGTGGATCGAGTTGGTGGCCGAGACGGATTGGGGCGGCCGAAGTTGGGGGAGGAGACCTCCTCGAGGTCCTCCTGGTGGCTTGGCGGGGTTGTGGTGAGGAGTAGAGGTGGTGCGTGCTTGAGAACAAGCTCGGGACTCCATTTTATAGGCGATCCGAGGCGGTGGCCGTGAACCGGGATCTCCGGCGATGGTTACGGCGGTGCAGTGCTTGGTCGGGTAGTTTAGGGGGTTGGGCATCAACGTGGAGGTCCACGGGTCCCGTTTAGAAGCTAAACCAGGTTGGATTAGGCGCTCTTTGGTGGTTTCGACAAAACGGGGCGGCGCGGGCCCGTCGGCGGCAGAGGGCGTACCCTGTGCTTGCCGGGCCACGACGACGGTGCTGCGGTGTGCGCTGGTATGCATGAGGCCACGCGGAGGGCTAGGGGGCGTTGGGCTGCGCCGGATGGCGTAGCGAGCTGGCACTGGCTCTTGTTGGCCGCCACAGGTGGCTCTGCCACCGCAGAAGCTGCCGGCGTTGGCGATGCTCGCCGCCACCGACACCTGTGCCCGTCCAAGGGAGCATGCGGTGCTCTGGTCAAGGAGGAGAGGCCGTGCACAACGCGCCAGGGTGCACTGGTGATCGATGACAAGGCACTGATGAAAAACGACACTGACAAAACTCTGAAACTCTGAATTTACTGAAAGTGTACAGGAACAGTGCCGACCAAGTGTTTGATGAAATGATTCCAGCATGAGAAGAATTTTTCTGGGGCTGATCTTTGGTGTGGTGGGCTCTCAAAGCACCTGGGGGCTGCCTGAATTTTTGTGGAATTTTTGGAGAAAGGAAAATATGAATTTCACCAAAAATGATGAATCTGGTCCAAACTTGCAGAGGTTGAAACTTGAAAATTTTGAAAAGAGGAGGAGTGGATCTGATGGTTCTAAGTTGGGGGTGCTAGGGACTATCCAGAGGAGTTGGTTTGAGATCAAAACTCAAAGGGAATCAGGTACTTCCTTTCTAAATCATCTAGGCTTACAATAATGGACATAATTGTTTTTGGGGAAAATAAATGAAATAAAATTAAAAAAAATGGGTTGGACCTGTTGGAACAGAATGTTTGGGTTTCCCCAAAGTGGAGGGAGGGGTTTTGGGAGGATTTACCACATGAGGCATGGTAAAACCATGGGTGGTTTGAAAACAAAAGAGTAGCCCCAAAACCCATAGGGTTTCCTTTTAAAAGAAAATAAATTCCAAAAATATATTTGAGATGGGAAAAATCAGAAGAAAGGTTTTTAATAACCAAACACCAGGGTTGAAGAAGATACAAAAATAAAATCCTTGCCATGGGGAATTTTTTTGAGAGAGAGTTTTTTTGGAAGGATTTAAATGACCTTCTTCAAATCAAACAAAGTTTTTTGTTGAAAGCCAAATTAAAATATTTGGAGTGTCACAACACCTACCCCCTTAGGAAAAATCTCGTCCCCGAGATTTCAGCTGATCCTCAAATAAGTGTGGGTGCTCTGTCCGAAGAAAATCCTCTCTTTCCCAAGTTGCTTCATTCTCGGTGTGATTGCTCCACTGAACTCTGAAAAACATGATGGTTTTCTGTCGGGTCCTCCTTTTAGACTCCCCTAATATTTTTATTGGACGTTCCCGGTAGGTGAGGTCTGGTTGCACATCAATGTTTTTATGGGATATTGCTTCTCTGGGTTGCTCACGCACTTCCTCAACTGCGAGAAGTGGAACACGTCGCGGACATCGGATAATTCTTCGGGTAAGTCTAGCTGGTAGGCTACCGTGCCTCTTCGGGCCACTATACAGAATGGCCGATGAATCTTGGTGCTAGCTTTCCCTTAACCTTGAATCGTTGCAGGCCCCTCATAGGAGATACTCGTAGGTACACATAATCACCGGGTTCAAAATTGACTCCCCGATGTTTTCGATCGTAATAACTCTTCTATCGACTTTGAGCTGTCTTGAGTCGGTCCCTGATTAGCTTAACCTTTTCCTCGGCTTCTTTGAGCATGCCTGGGCCGAAGATTCGGCTGTCTCCGGCCTCTGACCAATTTAGTGGGGTACGACATCTCCGCCCGTACAAGGCTTCAAAGGGTGCCATTTGTAGGCTGGCTTGGTAACTGTTGTTGTATGCAAACTCTGCATACGGCAAGCTTTCTTCCCAACTGGTTCCATAGGTGAGGACACAAGCCCTCAGCATGTCTTCTAGAATTTGGTTTACCCGTTCAGTTTGTCCATCTGTCTGGGGGTGGTATGCTGTACTGAATGCTAGTTGAGTTCCCAGTGCCTGTTGTAGGTGATCCCAAAATCTAGAGACGAATTGTGTGCCTCTGTCGGATACTATAGTCTTTGGGACTCCATGCAAACAGACGATACGGGAGAGATAAAGCCTAGCAAGCTTTTGAGTGGTGTGGGTTGTCTTCACCGGGATGAAATGTGCCACCTTAGTCAGTCTATCTTTGATGACCCATATGGCATCATTTCCGTGTCGTGACCGAGGTAGTCCAACAATAAAATCCATTCCAATCTCATCCCATTTCCACTCGGGTATCTTGTTTGGCTGTAATAGTCCGGCTGGTTTCTGGTGCTCGGCCTTGATGCGTTGACATGAATCACAACATGCAATGAACGTGGCTATGTCCCTTTTCATACCGTGCCACCAAAATTTTTCCTGAAGATCCTTGTACATTTTTGTTCCTCCAGGATGGGTTGAATACGGAGCGGTGTGGCCTTCAGCTAAAATTTGCTGTTTAAGGTCCTTGATATTTGGTACGCAAAGCCTATTTCCGTACCTCAGTATTCCCTGCTCGTCTATGATGAATTCTGAGGCCTTGCCCAAACTCACTTTCCTTTTTATGCCTTCAATGCTGGGGTGTCCATGCCGAGCCTCCTTAATCTTTTCTATCAAGGTAGGCTGTATTTCCAAATTCGACACGTTGCGTTCGGTGACCATTATTAAATTGAGTTTGGCAAACTCCTGCTGAAATTCTGGTCTCAAATTTGGTAGGCTGTCGTTGCTCGGACTGGGGTTTCGACTAAGGGCGTCTGCCACTACATTTGCTTTTCCTGGATGGTAGTGTATGCCAACATCATAATCCTTCACTAATTCCAACCAGCGTCATTGTCGTAAATTGAGTTCCGGTTGTGTGAAAATATACTTGAGGTTCTTATGGTCTGTGTATATTTCATAACAATTTCCAAGTAAAAAGTGTCTCCATTCTTTGAGTGCATGGATGACTACTGCCAACTCCAGGTCATGAGTAGGATAATTTTCTTCATGCTTGCGAAGTTGTCTGGAAACATACGCGACTACTTTGCCTTCTTGCATCAATACGCATCCGAGGCCCTTCCGGGATGCGTCACAATACACCTCAAAATTTTTGTGTATGTCTGGCACAATTAATACTGGTGCTGTCGTTAATTTCCTTTCCATGTCTCGAAGCCAGTCATCGGCCTCAAGAGGTTTGTCAGTATGAGAAAATGTTGGGGGACGCGTCTTTTGTAGCTCAGACAATTTGGATTGCTGCTGATACGGTCCACGGTGATTTCCCATATTAATGACTTGGTTCATCATTTCCTGATGTTGTTGCTGACTCTGTTCATAAAGGCGACATACTTGGGAAAATGCTGTTTCACTGCCCTGTTGACTTGACTGCCCCTGTGTGAAATTGTTGCTTGTTTGTGTGCCATAATTTTCCTCTGGCGGGTTTGGCATGGAGCGCGTCCAAGGACGAGACATTTTTCACTCTGGGGATATATTTTGTAAAACTCATAAGAAAAGGAATTGAGTCGCAAGAATCAATAAATTTATAACGACGGGAAATTTTAAGAACTCCAGATTTTTCAAGAGAATAATCGATTGCGCACGGAGAAGGACTGCTCATTACATATCTTACATGCAAGCAGTAATTATACAATACATCACTCAGGATATGCGTACATATTCCTGACATGTTATTTAGGCTAGTGCACTTCTCCCAGTTCCTACATGATGCGCAAACAAGCTACTTCTCACAACCTATGTACATATAAAAATATCGTACAATCCGGTACATCGCATGGCGGCTAAGCGTACTCAGTCGGAGATGGTGAGGATCTCCCTTGGCCTGCCAAGGGTGAGGCGCAGTGAGGCTGGGGACTCAACCTCCTCCTCGCTAATAGGCTCCAGACGTATAGTCCTGCGCTGAGTTGATGGAGCGGGCGCCATAGGCGGAGCAACACGAACAGGAGTGGGCGCAATAGGTGGTGCAGTACGAACTGAAGTGGGCGCAATGACTTGGTTGAACTCCTCAGTGGTAGGCAGGCGACGAGTAGTGGCGAGAATGGTAGGTGAATAAGATGCCGAGGATGAGACGAAAATCAGTGGTGGTGCGGTGTGCAGGAGCTCCCTCCTGTTGGCGGCACAGCCATGGACTGAGTCCATGCGGGCAGCCACAAGGTCGTCCACCAGGTTGTCGAAGGCTGCCTCCAGAGCCCGGAGGTACTCGACAAGCATCTCAAAAGCCTCGTCTCGCTCTCCTCTGGGGCAAGCGAATGCGTAGTGATAGGTGTATGGCACGTGGCATGGAAGGTAGCGGTAACGACGAGTCTTCATCGAAGGAAGAACATCCCGGAGACGAGCTATCGCCTTACGGGCAGCCATCTGCATAGCATGCTTCTCCGTAGGCATGGCTCTCCCCAAGAACCGGAAGCGGCATAACTCAACACGCCCTCCCTTGAATTGCACCGCGGCCTGGTGAATGGACAGACTGTCGTTGATCTTGTGCTGGTAGAGTGTGAAGACTGGGCGCACTGATGGCCCCATCACGACCTGGACGATGAAGGAGAGGGGCTTGACGAACCCCTCAGGCACGTTGGCGAACACCTGTGACTCACAGTCGTTGCCAGTCATCTACAAAAGTAGGCAAAAATTCTGAATGGTCAGATCATAAATTTATGCTGACTGTCAGAAAATGACTACATTTGCAAAAATGATAATTAACTCTACCATGCTAATAACCGATTAGCGATCGCACCTAGTGGCTTCCTACAGTCAGCCTGGCTCTGGTACCAAGTTTGTCATGACCGCTTTTTCAATAAAAAGCTTATTGAACAACCGACCTTTAGGCAGACCAGTATAGGAAAATCCTCCTTACTGACAGACAAAACTTTGATACAGAGATCGAGTAGTATTAAATATTGTACAGGGTTGAGCTGAGGTTGCTCAACAATTTATTACAAGTACGCCAATATTTTACATAAGGGCGGATATGACACAAGGGTATGGTGGCATACTACTGGCTCGATATAAGAGTGGTGGTGGAAATGTCACAGTGGAGTGTATAACAAGACTCTTAATCTTGTAGCTCATCGAGCATCAGAGTGAGGCTCGATGAATTTATTCGGGTAGCGGAAGCGGATATAATACAAGTGACAAAATCCAGGATCGCACGGGACTGACTGGGACTCCTCTAGGCGTCGGACTCGCTATCGTACTCTTCATCCATGAGATCGCCTTCATCAACATCTGGCCAAATCAACAAGCCAGGTGAGTACTTTGAATGTACTCGCAAGACAGTTCGGACATAAGATATAACAAATGCATGCATGCATGCGTTATGAGAAAATAGCAATGCACACTCAATTAATAAATATTTACACGACATGGTAAGTAAAAAGGAAGTCGGGCGGTAGTCCTCCCGAAATCCCAACAAACAGTTGAAAACCGATCGGGTGTCTGGAGCGACGCCTCGAAGGGTAAACAAATAAATAATCATGCCGCAGTCGGGCATCTAAGCGACACCACATAAAGGGCTTATATTGAAAAGTAAATGACATGCGTGCCATAGTTGAATGTTGGAGCGACATCGCAGAAAGGGCTTATATTGAAAAGTAAATAACATGCGTGCCACAGTCGGACGTCTGAGCGACATCGCAGAAAGGGCTTATATTGAAAGTAAATAACATACATGCCACAATCGAATGTCTGAGCGATATCGCGGAAAGGGATTATATCAAAAGTAAATAACAAGCATGCCACAGTCGGATGTCTGAGCGACATCGCAGAAAGGGCGTATATCAAAAGTAAATAACAAGTGTGCCACAGTCGGACATCTGAGCGACATCGCAGAAAGGGCTTATATTGAAAAGTAAATAACATGCGTGCCACAGTCGGACGTCTGAGCGACATCACAGAAAGGGCTTAAATTTCATTATTCACATCTGATAAATTCACGAAGATATAATACTCATAGGAAATATTCAACACATAACAATAAATGGGTTAGTCCATCCACAGGAATAAACATTTAACCGGACTTAACACTCATGTGGTTCACCGGAGTTTTGTCACTGAGACTGACACTTGACAAGATAAGCTGAACACAATACTTGGACATGGATAAGATGATTCAAAGGATTTTTGACTCTGCAGAGTTTGTACTAAGTACCCACAGCCAGCGGATTTCCGTAGTCACGAAGGACTAGTTCCGTTTACGGTATTTCGGTAGAAACACATCTAACCAGTACACACCCATCCCACCTCACGATGCTAGGAATCACCCTAGACAACGTTCAAGAAAAACTTTGAGACGGGGAGATCACAACCTCGAATAGCATGGGATCAAATTTATATACGCGCGCTCTAAGGGGTGCCCCCCTCTCGGTCCCAACCGAAAACACCCATGCCCCCTGACCGGATGACTGGCTTTAATCCAGGGCCATGGAACCCTCATCACGGCCTCTCTATGTGGTGTGTACCAGGAAAGAGGTTTGCAACTTACTAAGCCATATCCTTGCAGAAAACATGTCGTAGTACAGGAAGGGAAAACGGACGGAAACGTGACTTGATTCACGTTGACACTGGAGTCAAATAGTCTGGCATAAGACTGGCATGCTACAACACTGCCATATTACCCATTCTCATGCCATCACATGGCCATGCAAACCCATATCCAACAACACATGGATTTTCGAAACTCACTTGCCTCAACTTTGCATATAATATAACATTTATCGAAATGCTCATAAACATGCCATGCAACTACTTAATGCAAACATGCAACGAACACTCATCATATCAAAAGTTCAAACATGCTTGCCTGGTTCGGAGTAGTCGGAGTCTAGCTTGGCGAAGTTCGCGGTTCCGTCACCTCCTCCGGTATCTACAGTATAAGAAAATACATACTAACGTAAATACCGGGAGTGCACAAAAAAAGTGTTCCAAATATTTTTCAAATAAGTATGACAAAAAACTAGACAGAAAAATAAAGATGATAGAAAAAGAATCAATCAAAAATCAGTTTCTGTTTAAAAGTTATAAAGGTTTTAATCCAGGGACTCATCTGTAATGAAACAGAAAGTTTCCAGGGGCCAACTTATAAAAACAGAAAACGCTTCGGCTAAAAAGCCGTCAACTGCAAAGGGAGACGTACTCTGCCCGAAGGTGTTTTCAGAAAACGGTTCGAAAAAAAAGAAAATACTGACGAGGGGTCCCACCTGTCAGGTTTGAAATTTCAAACGGGGGAAGAAACAGAGCTCGTCAGCGCCCGAGAGCTGCGGTGGTCGCCGGCGGTGGTCCACGGCAAGTTAGGACGATCGGAGGGTACCTACGTGCTCATTGTGTCCTTCCGCGTCGGTGGGTGGTGGTGGTGGTCATCGGCGAGCACCACGTCGACGACAGTCCTTGCTCCGGCGGACGGCAACTCGGGTGAAGTTGGATCTCGTCGGGGAGGGCTACGGAGGTCAAATTGAAGCCTGGGTGCACGAGAAGACTACTGACGAGGTTTGGGAGGCGGGGATGGCCTCACCGGAGTGGATCCAGCTGGTGGCCGAAGCGGATCGGGGTGGCCGGAGTTGGGGGAGGAGACCTCCTCGAGGTCCTCCTGGTGGCTTGGCGGGGTTGTGGTGAGGAGTAGAGGTGGTGCGTGCTTGAGAACGAGCTCGGGACTCCATTTTATAGGCGATCCGAGGCGGTGGCCGTGAACGGGGATCTCCGGCGATGGTTACGGCGGTGCAGTGCTTGGTCGGGGAGTTTAGGGGGTTGGGCATCAACGTGGAGGTCCACGGGTTCCGCTTAGAAGCTAAACCAGGTTGGATTAGGCGCTCTTGGGTGGTTTCGACAGAACAGGGCGGCGCGGGCCCGTCGGAGGCAGAGGGCGCGCCCTGTGCTTGCCGGGCCACGGCGATGGTGCTGCGGTGTGCGCTGGCATGCATGAGGCCACGCGGAGGGCTAGGGGGCCTTGGGCGGCGCCGGACGGCGTAGTGAGCTGGCACTGGCTCCCGTTGGCCGCCATGGGTGGCTCTGCCACCACAGAAGCTCCCGGTGTTGGCGATGCTCGCCGCCATCGACACCTGCGCCCGTCCAAGAGAGCATGCGGTGCTCTGGTCAAGGAGGAGAGGCCGTGCGCAACGCGCCAGGGTGCACTGGTGATCGATGACAAGGCACTAACGAAAAACGACACTGACAAAACTCTGAAACTCTGAATTTACTGAAAGTGTACAGGAACAGTGCCGGCCAAGTGTTTGATGAAATGATTCCAGCATGAGAAGAATTTTTCTGGGGCTGATCTTTGGTGTGGTGGGCTCTCAAAGCACCTGGGGGCTGCCTGAATTTTGGTGGAATTTTTGGAGAAAGGAAAATATGAATTTCACCAAAAATGATGAATCTGGTCCAAACTTGCAGAGTTTGAAACTTCAAAATTTTGAAAAGAGGAAGAGTGGATCTTGATGGTTCTAGGTTGGGGGTGCTAGGGACTATCCAGAGGAGTTGGTTTGAGATCAAAACTCAAAGGGAATCAGGTACTTCCTTTGTAAATCATCTAGGCTTAGAATAATGGACAGAATTGTTTTTGGGGAAAATAAATGAAATAAAATTAATAAAAATGGGTTGGACCTGTTGGAACAGAATGTTTGGGTTGCCCCAAAGTGGAGGGAGGGGTTTTGGGAGGATTTACCACATGAGGCATGGTAAAACCATGGGTGGTTTCAAAACAAAAGAGTAGCCCCAAAACCCATAGGGTTTCCTTTTAAAAGAAAATAAATTCCAAAAATATATTTGAGATGGGAAAAATCACAAGAAAGGTTTTTAATAACAAAACACCAGGGTTGAAGAAGATACAAAAATAAAATCCTTGCCATGGGGAATTTTTTTGAGAGAGAGTTTTTTTTGGAAGGATTTAAATGACCTTCTTCAAATCAAACAAAGTTTTTTGTTGAAAGCCAAATTAAAATATTTGGAGTGTCACAAATGCACGATACCGAAGAGGCTAGCAATGATGGAAAGGTAAAAGTGCGTATAATCCATGGACTCATATTAGTCATAAAGAACCCATATACTTATTGCAAAAGTTTATTAGCCCTCGAAGCAAAGTACTACTATGCATGCCCCTAGGGGGATAGATTGGTAGGAAAAGACCATCGCTCATCCCCGACCGCCACTCATAAGGAAGACAATCAAAGAAACACCCCATGCTTCAAATTTGTCACACAACGGTTACCATACATGCATGCTACAGGACTTGCAAACCTCAACACAAGTGTCTCTACAATCCACAACCACCCACTAGCATGACTCTAATATCACCATCTTTATATCGCAAAACAATTGCAAGGAATCAAACATATCATATTCAATGATCTACAAGTTTATGTAGGATTTTATGACTAACCATGTGAATGACCAATTCCTGTCATCTCTCTAAATTGATATAAGTGAATCAAGAGAGCTTAATTCTTTCTACAAATGCCCATGCTCTAACAAATATAAGTGAAGCAAAAGAGCATTCTACAAATGGCAGTTTTCTATGTGAAGAGAAACAGGCAATCCAAACTTCAAATGATATAAGTGAAGCACATGAAGCATTCTATAAAGCCACACT
Source organism: Triticum aestivum (assembly GCF_018294505.1). NCBI lineage: Eukaryota > Viridiplantae > Streptophyta > Magnoliopsida > Poales > Poaceae > Triticum > Triticum aestivum. The sequence goes on along the minus strand of NC_057801.1, from coordinate 72,475,632 downwards.
CAAAAGATTTAAGTGAAGTGCAATGAGCATTCTATAAATCAACCAAGGACTATCTCATACCAGCATGGTGCATAAATGAAAAGTGAAAACTAAATGCAAAATACGCTCCAAGACTTGCACATAATGCATGAACGAAACGAATTCGAAAACATACCGATACTTGTTGAAGAAAGAGGGGATGCCTTCCGGGGCATCCCCAAGCTTAGACACTTGAGTCTCCTTGAATATTTACTTGGGGTGCCTCGGGCATCCCCAAGCTTAAGCTCTTGCCTCTCTTCCTTTTCCTCATATCGAGACATCCTCGATTAGACACTACATCCACACAAAACTTCAACAGAAAACTCGATAAGATCCGTTAGTATAATAAAGCAAATCACCACTCTAAGTACTGTACAAAACTAATTCAGATCTTATTTTTGCATTGTGTCTACTGTAATATAGCTTTTTCATGGCTTAATTCCACTGATATAAATTGATAGATTCATCAAAACAAGCAAACTATGCATCAAAAACAGAATCTGTCAAAAACAGAACAGTCTGTAGCAATCTGAACATTCACCATACTTATGGTACCCCAAAAATTCTAACAAAATTAGGAAAAATAAAAAAGTTGTATATAAAGACAGTGCAAAAATAATCAGAAGAAATTGACGTTCCAGTTAAAAATGTAAAATCTCTTACTACAGCCAAAGTTTCTGTCCTGCACCGTACAAACCAACAAGCATTGTAAACATCCTAAAGGCAAACCTTGGCACATTATTTTTATAATACAATGGAATTGTACAAGGGGATAATTATTTTTGTTTAAAAGTCTCTGTAATCAAGATTCACAAAGTTTTCATGAGCATGAACAAAGTTCAAGGAGCTCTCCCACTTCAACAATGCTTGTCTTTCTTACTTTCACTTTCCTTTTTGAAAAGTTTTTAGGTTCCCCTCTTTATTTTTTTGTTTTTAAACTATATGAAAGAACTCAACAGAAATAAATGACTCTCTAAAACTTCTGGGTTGTCTACCTGGCAGAGCTTTCTTTAAAGCCATTAAGCTAGGCATATAGTGCTCAAGTAATGGATCCACCCGGATCCCAAGGTATATCAAAGCCAATTTTAATTAACAATGATTTGTAATTTAGTAGTGAGCATAAAGTAACATATATCAAGCAATGATGAAGTTTAACTCTCTTCCTATGCATCGACATGTCATAAAAGAACAATTCATGCACACATAGTAAAGGCCAATGCATAGTATAAACAGTTTCTTGCAATTTTATCATATTGGAAACATAGAGAGGTGCAGATGTAGTTCCTCTCTCATAATAATTGAAAGTAGGAGCAGCAAGCACATGCATATTATATTCATCAAAATCATCATGTGCAATGGTAGAATGCAACCCATCAATATAATCCTTAATAAGCACAAACTTCTCCGATATAGTGTAGTCGGGAGAATTCAAAAAGATAATAGGACTATCATGCATGGATGCAATAGCAACAATTTCATGTTTAACATAAGGAACTATAGCAAGTTCATCTCCATGAGCATAATTCATATTGGCATCTTGGCCACAAGCATAGCAAGCATCATCAAAAAGGAATATTTCAAGAGAATTAAAGGGATCATAGCAATCATCATAGCAATCATCCTTCGGTAAGCACGAAGGGGAATTAAACAATGTATGAGTTGAAGAGTTACTCTCATTAGAAGGTGGGCACGGGTGATCAATCCGCTCTTCCTCCTTTTTTTCTTCGCTCTCCTCATCATCTTTTTCATCCAATGAGCTCACAGTTTCATCAATTTCTTCTTCCATAGCTTCCTGCAAAATATTAGTCTCTTCTTGGATAGCGGAGACTTTATCAATAAATGCATTAATATAGTAATTGTATTCATAATTTTCATAGCAATATCTAAGTATAGAAAGATTTTCAGGCCTATAAACAACATCATCATCAAAAGCTTCATACTTTTAAAACAAAAATTCAATTTCATAAGCAGCCTTAAAAGCAACAAATTCTTCTATTTGTTCAACATCATAGTAATCATATCTACCATTAGCATAAGAAGCTAAGGTTTCATTATCATTAAATTTGCATGAAAAGGGAAGGTGCGTAGCCTTCATCCTAGAGCAACAAGTATAATCATATCTCAAGCATAGATCCCGGGCATACCAACGCAACATAATAAATTGGTCCCATAATAGTTTCCCTTTTTGTGTCGACCGATAATCCCTAAAGTATTCACGTTGATCCAACGTGTCTCCCATTATAAAGTTGAATGGGGTTTTCTCAGGATTATCAAAGTAGTACATAATATCTTTCACATGATGAGAATCGAGGGTTTTAGGAGTTAACCCATCTACATGAGTAGCAAGTACATCTATTTTTTTGGTATTTTGTGTTCCATATCAATAACTAAAGATAAAGAACAACTAAGAACAACAAATAAAAATTACTTAGTGATAAAGCAAACAAGCACACACGAGAATATTCACCCCACGCTATGACTCACCGGCAACGGCGCCAGAAAAAGGTCTTGATAACCCACAAGTGTAGGGGATTGCAACAGTTTTCTATAAGTAAGAGTGTCAAACCCAACGAGGAGCTAAAGGTAGAATAAATATCCCCTCAAGTTCTATCGACCACCGATACAACTCTACGCATGCTTGACGTTCGCTTTACCTAGAACAAGTATGAAACTAGAAGTACTTTGTAGGTGTGATAGGATAGGTTTGAAAGATAATAAAGAACACGTAAATAAAAAGTAGGGGCTGTTTAGATAAATAAACAATAAAGTAAATATATCGAGTGTGGAAAAGTGGTGGTAGGAGTTGTGGAATTGTCCCTAAGCAATTGACTATGTTACTAGACCGATAGCAAGTTTTATGTGGGAGAGGCATAAGCTAACATACTTTCTCTACTTGGATCATATGCACTTATGATTGGAACTCTAGCAAGCATCCGCAACTACTAAAGATTCATTAAGGTAAAACCCAACCATAGCATTAAAGTATCAAGTCCCCTTTATCCCATACGCAACAATCCCCTTACTCGGGTTTATGCTTCTATCACTCAAGCAACCCACTATAAGCGAATCATGAGCGTATTGCAACACCCTACAGTGGGAATCCCTCACACTTGCGCGACACGGAGGACAGCAACATAACCACAAGCAAACTAAATCAATCATAGCAATTCATCAATCACCAATAGGACAACGAAAATCTACTCACACATCATAGGATGGCAACACATCATTGGAAAATAATATGAAGCATAAAGCACCATGTTCAAGTAGAGGGTACAGCGGGTTGCGGGAGAGTGGACTGCTGAATATAGAAGGGGGAAGGTGATGAAGATGTTGGTGAAGATGACAGCGGTGTTGGTGACGATCGCGATGATGATGATGGACCCCGGCAGCGCTCCGGCGCCACCGGAAGCAAGGGGGAGAGAGGCCCCCTTCTTCTTCTTCTTCCTTGACCTCCTCCCTTGATGGGAGAAGGGTTTCCCCTCTGGTCCTTGGCTCCCATGGCTTGGGAGGGGTGAGAGCCCCTCCGAGATTGGATCTATCTCTCTGTTTCTGCGTTCTCTGATTCTGCCCCTTCATCATTTCCTTTATATCTAGAGATTCGTAACTGCGATTGGGGTGAATCTTTCGCCCAGATTTTTCTCGTAAAATTAGCTTTCTTGCGGCAAAAGAAGAGCATCAACAGCCTTATGGGTGGCTCACGAGAGTCCAGGGCACGCCCAGGGGGGTGGGTGCGCCCCCTGTCTCGTGGCCACCTCAGACACTGTTTCGCGTTGATTCTTCCTCCGGAAAATCCCAAATATTCCAAAATAATTCTCCGTCCGTTTTTATCCTGTTTGGATTCCATTTTATATGGGTTTACTGCGAAACATAAAACATGCAACAGACAGGAACTGGCACTGGGCACTGGATCAATATGTTAGTCCCAAAAAATAGTATAAAAAGTTGCCAAAAGTATATGAAAGTTGAATAATATTGGCATGGAACAATCAAAAATTATAGATACGACGGAGACGTACCAATCCTTATCCCTTTATAGAAGTGACGAAAACGGTGCGCCTCCCCACTTGCCCGTTGAAGATAGCTTATTTCCCAAGCCCGCGATTGATGATGCGGTTGGGTTACCCATACTCGTATTGATGGGAATCCCGTGATAAGGGGACATGATCTCCACTTCGACAAGACATGCCGAGGAAAATGTCTTGCAATATGCGCTGTGGCTGGTTGTGGGAAAACGGTTCGAATACTGACTCGACCGTAGTGTCATGTCACGTCGTCTGTAGTTGTCAATATATTACATTTGTGGAATATTGTTCTCTCTACGGTGGTATGTGAAGATCATCTTGCGGATCCAGACACGATTTAAGTGTTCAATAATTACCTTGGGTATTCAAAGATGGAACCCGCCTTGCAATGCCGAAGACAAACTGCGCGACGGACTCATCGTCATTGAAGCCTGGTTCAGGGGCTACTGAGGAGTCCTGGATTAGGGTGTATCCGGACAGCCGGACTATATACTTTGGCCGGACTGTTGACCGTGAAGATACAAGACTCAAGACTTTGTCCCGTGTCCGGATGGGATTCTCCTTTGCGTGGAAGACAAGCTTGGCAATCCAGATATTAGATTTCCTTCTTTGTAACCGACTATATGTAAACCCTAGCCCCATCCGGTGTCTATATAAACCGGAGGGTTTGGTCCGTATAGGGACGATCACAACAATCATAATCATCATAGGCTAGCTTCTAGGGTTTAGCCTCTACTATCTCGTGGTAGATCAACTCTTGTAATACTCATATCATCAAGATCAATCAAGCAGGAAGTGGGGTTTTACCTCCATCGAGAGGGCCCGAACCTGGGTAAAACATTGTGTCCCTTGCCTCCTGTTACCATTAGCTTTAGACGCACAGATCGGGACCCCCTACCCGAGATCCGCCGGTTTTGGCACCCCTGTAATTGGATGTGGCATGGCGTGGGTCCGACGGCTATAGTGTTCGGTGTTGATTCTGAGCTGGTAGCTGGTCAGTATAGACAGTTTGGTGGCCGTGATCTTGCATAGGAACACGTTTCGTAGATCCATAGATGGACCAGGCCGTACCAGCTCTTTTGTCCAGGTGCTCACATAGATCGTGTGCTGACTTGTGTGCGGCGTCGTTAGATGCTCTATATCGGCCACGGGGTGGTCGGTCCGACAGATCGACCATATTGTTTTTCGGCGGATGGGCTCTATGGCCTCGTCCTCGAATTCGGGCAGCAGCTTGCGCTTTGGGTAGTTCTTTGTGTGGCGATCACCACCATTTTTTTCATCAGTGTCGAGCACTTTGTTCCATCTGTGGTTGAGCGTATCCTGCGCGGCCTTAAGCCTTTGCTTCTGCTTCTTCAAGCTCCTCACGGTGGCGATAAGCCTTTTGTGGAGGTTCTCTTGTTCCAAGTGCTTTTTTGGGATGATGCTTGCATCGTTGTCTGTTCTCCTCTCCGAGGACAGGTTTATCAGTTTTGTCTTCGGCATCGCTGTGATCGGACAGCGGCCCCAGACTGTGTTCGCCGTCCCCTGGCCCATCCTGCACCATCACTGGGTCTATGGGGTCGTCGTTATCCTTAGCGTCTTCCGGGGTATTATTCTTTCTTGTGTCAGTATTGCTGTTTTTGCTTTGGCGAGCTTTAGAGCAGCGCCGCTGACGTCGGCCCTTTGTTTGCTTCTCAAGGGGATTTTCCACCGTTGCCTTATCGCCATTGCTTTCTTTGGGTGTGTCCACCATATATATATATATATATATATATATATATATATATATATATCATATGATGAGGTGGCTATCTAGTGCCCTGGGGGCGGTGGTTCCCGTTTTTCTCCGGCATCATCATCATCCATACCGTCGATGTCTTCGGAATCGAAATCGAGCATGTCGGTTGAGTCGTCGACAGTGGCTATTAAGTGGGTAGTGGGTGGGTAACGAATTCCTCCGTCATCCGCTTCCCACTCAAGCCAGACATAGTTCGGCCAAGAGTCTCCTGACAGGGAGAGAGACTTTAATGAGTTTAGCATGTCGCCCAAGGGCGAGTGCTGAAAGATGTCTGCGAAGGTAAACTCCATGATCGGTGCCCAATCAGGTTCGATGGGCATGGATGCATGCGGTTCGGAGCCTATGGCCGGAGATGAGTCCGAGGGTCTGATGACGCAGACCTCATTGGAGGCGAAGTCTGTGTTCGGCTATATCGCCGTTGAGTGTGTGGCCTCCGTGGCGAGGTCCATCAACCCGTCCTTGGATGGCACGATCTGCTCCGGATTTAGAGTCAGGGCAGCTGCAGGTGCATTCTCCTGAACACTGTCCGATGGCAGATCTAAGTCATGGTCATCTTGATTGTACGGCGCACTTGTCAAACCTGACCTGGCTCGAATCCGTTGAAGATCAAGTCTCCGTGAAGTTGGCAGTGTAGTTCATGCTTCCAAACCTGACCTGATGACCAGGGGCATAGCTATCGATCTACTCCAGATGGCCAAGCAAGGTGGCCCATAGTGCGAAGCCGCCGAATATGAAGATCTATCTGGGAAGGACAACCTCACCTTGGACCGCATCGTTGTGGATGATTGAAGGAGCCATCAAGCCTTACCGTGACGACACAGTGGAACTCTCAATGAAAGCACCAATCTCGGTGTCAAAACCGACGGATCTCGGGTAGGGGGTCCCGAACTGTGCGTCTAGGGATAATGGTAATAGGAGGTGGGGGACACAATGTTTACCCAGGTTCGGGCCCTCTTGATGGAGGTAATACCCTACTTCCTGCTTGCTTGATCTTGATGATATGAGTATTACAAGAGTTGATCTACCACGAGATCGTAGAGGCTAACCCTAGAAGCTAGCCTATGATTATGATTGTTGTTGTCCTACGGACTAAACACTCCGGTTTATATAGACACCAGAGGGGGCTAGTGTTACACAGAGTTGGTTACAGAGAAGGAAATCTACATATCTGAATTGCCAAGCTTGCCTTCCACGCAAAGGAGAGTCCCACCCGGGCACGGGACAAAGTCTTCAATCTTGTATTTTCATAGTCCAATAGTCCGGCATAAGCATATAGTCCGGCTGTCCGAGGACCCCCTAATCCAGGACTCCCTCAGTACCCTCGTAGACCATAAGTTGAAGCTTTACACAACGCGGTTGATGTAGTCAAACTTTCTTCACGATCCACTGATTGAGTACCGTACGTATGGCAGCTTCGAGTTCTGCACACATTCAGCTCGGTGACGTCCCTCGCCTTCTTGATCCAGCAAGACGTCGAGGTAGTAGATGAGTTCCGTCGGCATGGAGACGTGGTGACAGTGATGGCAAAGTGATCTCCGCAGGGCCTAGCCTAAACACTATGGAAATATGAACGGGGGAGTAAACTGTGGAGGGAAGCGCACACAGCTAGGCAATAGTCTGGTGTGTGTTAGGTGCCACCCCTCCTCATATATATAGGTGGGAGGGAGAGGGGTGAGGCCAAGGGGTGCCCCAAGTGGGGCTGAATCCCACTTGGGGTCCTACCCTGGTTCGCCCTCCTTCCTTGTATAGGCGCTAGGGGAAGGAAGGGGGAGGTGGCGCCCCCTTTCCTTTCTCCCTTGAGAAGGGGAAGGAAAGAGGGACTTGCCCTCCCCCTTTTCCTTTCCCTAGGGTTGGCTGGCCTGGTGGAGGGGCGCACCAGCCCCTTGTGGGCTGGTTTGTCCCTCCCTTGGCCCATTAAGCCCATATCTTTGCCGGGGTTGCCCGGAACCCCTTCCGGTGACCCTATATGTACCCGGTACCCTCTGGAACACTTATGATGTCCGAATACCATCGTACTATATATCAATATTTACCTCTCGACCATTTCGAGACTCCTCATGATGTCCGTGATCTCATCCGGTGTCGGGGAAACCGATCACCTATGGGGTCACTAGGATCCCTTCTACGTTTGGCGGGGGATTAGTTGCACGAAGAGCAGGTCGAGTTGTTAGCACATAGAGGATTTTTATCCAGGTTCGGGCCGTGGAGAAGCGTAATACCCTAGTCCTGATTTATCTGGTTATATGAGTGTTCTTGAGCTTTTGAACTAGCCACAGTGTGTGCCTTGTCCAAAAGTCCGAATCCTCTCTCTGTGCGCCTCGGGCCTCCTTTTATACACAAAGGGGATGCCACAGTGGCACACAAGAGGTGGCAAAGCTACAGTGGTATGAGCTTATCGCTCGATCAATGTGGGACAAGTGCATTTAATGCGATGCCTATGTGTCCTCTTGCTTTATTGGGGACGGCAATATAGGCTATCCCGTCCTTCGCCATTTCCCCTTGCCTTGCCACGCGTCTAGGTCGACGAGGTATGCGGCGCCACGCTGGCTAGCCAGCTACTTTGTTGGTAAAGTGGTAGGCTTCCACGAAGATCTGCATGCCTCCACGCTGGCGTGCTTATCGCCGCGTTGGAGTGGTGGTGAGGTGGCGGAATCCTGCCGAGCGTGGGCCTGGCCGCGGCCCGGCGATCGTCCCCAGCAAGGCTTGTCGGGGGCCTTGGAGTCGTCCCCGGCAAGGGTTTTGCCGGGGGTCTTCATCATTTGATCCCATGTGGACTCGTGGGTTGTCGATCTTTGTGAGGAGCCACATATGCTACCAGGCATGTGCTCTTCAAATCTTGGTATTTAACATTGTGGATGGTGTCAGAGCTCTCAAGCCCAAGGGTGGTTGCCTTGCTAGTCTCTTTGCAAGCTGCCCCGGCAAGGGGCTTGCCGGGGGCCGTGCAGGTCGCCTTGGCAAGGCTTGTTGCCGGGCGTGGCCCTATTTGCCTCTTGCTGCTCACTACTCTGGGCAGCTGTCTTGATATTCTTTTTACCTGTCTTGCTTTCTGCTGTCCTCCTCTGCCTCGCCAAGGCTTGATGTAGGGGTGTCTGCGACCGTCCGTGCACAAGTAAGGGGTGCAGAAGTACCCATACTTTTGTACACCGACAGGAGCCCTCGGGCCTGGGCTACACATAAGCGCGAGGCGTAGTTGGGCCAGGCCCAAAGTAGTGCGCGGGCGGGCGTGGCAGAGGTGAACCGCAACGATTTCTTTGTCAGTTGCGCTTCCCCACGACACGCGCCTTGCGCATGACATGGGGGTCGTGCATGGAGTGATTGCAGCATGCTTGAGTCACCCCATGGTGAATAGTAAAGAGGCAGCCCGTTTCTGCCTCAAAAAAGTGGGGGAAATCGTGGGGTCGCTGCTCATTTACTCTCCTTGCCTTCCTCAATCTTGGAGCCGCCATTCCACGTTTCCTCTTACGCCCGCCGTTTCCGCCACATACACCGCATGCATGGCGCGCGGTAGGTGATGGACGCATGGGATATGGGAAAAACGCGCCATGGTTGATACCCATGCGCCTTTGATTGGCGCGGGGAGTGCGGTCGATGGCCTTGCTCATTATCAGTGGCTTTAATGAGCGGGGTTTGAAAGGGCTTTTTAGCGGCGCAAAGCCAGCCTTCCGTCTCCCTGGTTTGGCTATAAAAAGGGGTCCAGGAGGAGGAGGAGAGGCAGATTCTCATGTCTTCTCCTTTCCCCGTCCTCCATCCATCACCATGCCGAGAGGGCGCAGCCGTGGTCATCATTCTGCGGAGGTGACTAGATCTTCTTCCCACCAGAAAGCCGTGGTGGTTAAGGAAGATCCAGATGCTCAAAGCGAAGGCGTCGGACAGGGGCGCGGTTGGCGAGGTGGTCGAGGCAGAGGTGGGCGTGGAAGACGGGAATCCGTGGCGCCACCCTCTCCGCCTCCGTATCCTCCTGCCTTGTTGAGCGGCCATGTCGGAGACACGGCGCTGGAGTTTATCTTGCAGTTGCGCGAGCCGCCGCATAGTCGCCTCCGCCTCCCCGAGGCGTTTGCAAGGGTGATGGAGATCGACCAGCCACCGAAGCTAAGGCTTCACATGAAGGGGTGTTTCAATGGCGACATGTGGGAGAACACAAGGTTCCTCGTCCCTCATGTAATGCTCCTACGCCACAGCTGGAAAACCTTTGCACACGCCCATTGCTTGATGAAGGGGCACATTCTCCACTTCAAACTAGTGGAGAGCGACCTGCTCTCTATCAAGGTCTTCGGGCGCTTGGGACACAGGTTAGGATGTTGTGCAGAGAGCTCGACCAACGACGAGAGCTCCTCCTCGAGCGACGGCGGCAAGGAGGATAGCGACAGCGACGACGGTGGTAGCGGGCGGGAGGATGACGGGTCCGACTAGGTGTCGGACACACCGTCCCTGGGCGATGCTGGCAGCACCATCATGTGAACCTGGCCTCCTCCCCGGCAGAGCAATTTGCCATGGAGTAGTTCTTGGCAGTGGCTTCCCAGGCCAGCACCTTGAACTTCTCGGGGCCGCCGCTTTTAGTGGCTAGCTCTAGAGGGCCGGAGAGGATGAAGAAGGCAGGTGGTGGACCGTCAAGTCGGAGTACGATGGCACCAACGTCTTTGTCTCGTATTGGCGGACCACTGCCTCATCTTCCAGCTTCTTCCCCGGCAACGTCATCACCAGCCCTCTTCTGGACGGCCACGAGAAGTTCTCTTGGTGTCTTCTGCTACTCGTAACTCGCCTAGGGGCTCTTTTTTCCCTCCTGCTATCCCAGTCCGCTTCCCGAGGAGAGGGACAAGAAAGGGATTATGGGAACTTTATCTCTTTCCTTTTTAAATCTTAGGCCCGCGAGCACTTGTTGAATTTAGACTTCGCAATTACTTGCTTATGTTTACATCCCGTATGAATTGTACTTGTAAACAACATACTAATGAAGAAAAGGGTGCTTGCCGGGTTCTTTTGTGCGCGAGTGAGGCTCACACCAAGGAACGAGTGCTCGTTATCTTAAGATAAACATCATCACCCGGCAACAGACCTTGGCGTCCTCCCGCTCCATAGCTCATTCACACTCATGCCCTAGGCAGGGGTAGGAGCGGTGTAGGATTAGGCCCTTCGTTTATTTCATTCCCATCGCACTACAACCAAGTTTCGGCCTAAAGAAGGGTTTCTGGGCACGGGAAAGAGGGGGCACGGTGGTATACACTACAAAAAATACACTTCTGTGATGATACGTGTTTGTCATAGTAGGTCGCGTTTTTTGTCATGCATGTACATCCATGACGATTTTATGACAGAATCAAGATAGTCATACCTGTGCTGTCGTAGAAGTGTTCCATGACATTACCAAAATTATCATCACGGAAGTTTCCACTTCCATGACGATAAATCACGCGTCATAGAAGTGCTTTCATCAAGGGTGACCAACACGTGGCATCCACCGTAACGGAACGCCGTTAAGCTATCAGGTCCACCGATAACCCGTTAATAGCCCTGACCAATGGGGATTTTCCACATGTAAAATCATCATTGGCTGGAGGAAACACGTGTCAGCTCACCGTTGGGACAGATGTCATCCACTTATTGGATCGAAGGCGCCTATGATACGGCGACACGTGACACGGCCCAACAGAGGCCCATTCCTGTGAAAAGGCCGGCCTGTTTGACTTGGTCAAAATGTGGCGGGCCGGCCCACGAAAAGCTTGTTAACGGCCTGTTTGCATATAGCCCATTTACAGCCCGCTAACCTAGGGCCCATTAAGACCTCTTCGAATTAGGCCAAGTAGCGTCATCTGGGCCATCAAATATGATTCCAGCCCGTTTTAACTTCCGGCCCATGTGTGGCTCATGACTTCTTTCGGCCCATATGAGGCCCTTTGTAACTCTTGGCCCATTAATGGCCCATGGTGAAACTAGCCCGTAATGAACAATGTATCACTTTATACCCATTAACGGCCCGTTATTCCATTGGGCCGTTTCCAGCCCAAGTTATCTTTCGGCCTTCTTAGGGCCCATTGATTCTTGGGCTCATTTGCAGCATTCGGTTACATACGGCCCGTTACTGTCATTTTCTGCTTGTGGGCCTAATTCAGCCCATTGTTACAGTCGGCCCGTTTGCGGACCATTAATATGTTGGGCCGTTTTCATGTCAAAAAACCCGTTGGGCTGTTTTCATAGAGTTATCTAATATGGCCTATTAATGGCCTGTTATGGTCCATGAATAGTACGACCCATGATTGGCGAAATGATGATACGCCTCGTAGAAGGCCCATGGAGTCTATGGCCCATATGAGGCCCATGGATAGTACGGCCCGTAGAAGGCCCATGGATCGTACGTCCCGTAGAAGGCCCATGGACCCTACGGCCCGTAGAAGGCTCATGAATCCTAAGGCCCGTATAGAAGGCCAATGGATCCTACGACCCGTATAGAAGGCCAATGGATCCTACGACCGGAAGAAGGCCCATGGATCATACGGCCTGTAGGAGGCCCATGGTTACCACAGTCTGTGTGTTGCCATGATTATTTTGGCCTAGTTACCAAAAATAGGCTATTGTGGCCACTAGAAAAACACAGAAAAAGAACTGCAGTGACTACAAGCAAACAACTAAACAAGACAATAAGGAAATAAATAAGCAAGCAATTAATGCTAGCCTATTACCGCTATTACACATATTACATCCACTGGGCATGAAAGTTTGCCACCAGTGCAAATATAGGGAACAAAGCAGCATACTACATACACTGGCCGTCAAAATTGGCCACTAGTGCAAATAAACATGGCAGCAAAACAAGAGCATAACTGAAACAACTTCAGAAGAGCTCAAGAAATGTTATCCTGGGTATCCATCATGCTGGCAATAAGCTTAGCAAGCTTATTAGCTTTGTCCTGTTTGGCGCTAAAATCCTCCAACGCTTGCTGTTGCACCAGAAAGTATGCATTTGAATGCTCCAGGGACTTCCGCAGTCCTTCCGCTTCTTGTCGCAGCATAGCTGATTGATGTCTTTCAGCTTGTAGTTGAGACTCAAGAAACCGAACTGATTCAGACAGTGAGTTTGAATAGCTTGTGCAAGCGGTAGTGGCTAGTAACTCAAACACTAAACCAAGACAGGACTTTGGGGTTGTCTCGCTGTCTTCAAGATAGTCTTCCTTAGCGTTGTATAAGCTTTGTTGAAGACCAACAAGGATGTGTCACTATCCTGAACCTTATCTGCATTACTTCCTTTATCATTGCTTAATAAGGCACTCTTCCCCAATATTCTGTCAGCATTCTAAAAGAAGAAACAAGCAGACACATAACAAGTTTAGCATGTACTAGTATATGAAACTCATTTCGGTGAACCAGTTCATTAGTAAGGTGGACAGGATTAAACTACCAAGTCTTCTATTGCCAAGTACTAGTACATAATAAAAGCATCAAACAAACATATATCTATGTCCTATGGTCACTGCATTGTCTTGCCAAATCAAAATAGAGACACAGTTCAAATTATATCAGTTCAAGACAAAGCAGCAGTAAAAGAATACAAAGCGTGGGAAACTACACGACACAACAAGATTTCAGATGGGTACCACATGTCTACATGTACAACAACACTATTGGCTCTGTTGTGATGCTAGTAATGTGGATGATATGAAAGTCAACTGTATGCACAATTGAAATTGAAATCAACAGAGCCATTGATAAGAGCAAACCCTTTAAAGAAACATGCGTGAACATACCTGCTGTGCCATTGGAGTTTCGATTGGATCCTTCAATTTAAAACTATGTTTGTATGAGTAAATACAGTGATACAAGAGCAAAGCAATCATAGTTAAAAAAGGCGCGCCTAAGCGAGTGCTTAAGCGCACCTAGGCTCTAGGCGTTGGCAAAATGCATTGTGCATAACTACGCTTAATCTGTGCATAACTGCGCATAAGCATGCGCTTTGGTTAGTAAAGTGCAAGGCGGTGGCAAAACGCACATTAACGCCTAGAACTTTTTTGAACTATGATAGCAATGGAATCTTTAATTAGAACAGTTGTTCTTCAGGTTTAGGCACTTGTTCTACATGAACAGAGTACAGTAAGACGCAAGAATATAATACTTAGAAATAGAAAAATGAGCTCATAGACCTTACCACATTCTTAGTTCGGGACCAGTACAGAACAAGGTGTTCCCAGTCATCGTCCAGTAAATGTGGCTCAGGAGAACGTAAGGGAATTTGATGAGTTTCTTTGCCGGTGAAGTACGTTTTCTTTAGGTAATTCCAATACTACCACCAAGCATTCTTGAAGATAGCAGAGGTATTAGCACAGGTTACCTCATCCTGAGTTTCCAAATTGGTCCTTCTCTATAGAGAAAAATGGGAAAATTTGCTGTATTATAACCATCATGGAGGTAGGATGTATGGGACGAAGCAAAGTAATTGCCATGAATAACATTACTTACACATAACTTCTGGACAAACACCTACAACTGGCATTTTCCTTCATCTTCAGTATAATATTTCCAAGATGGGAAGATACATACGATTTAACAACATCAAATGCGATAGATGCTAAACTACGACTAGTTGGTTGTGCTTCCTGCACGGCAATAGGCGTACTAACTGGTGGAGTTGGGGTTCGCCGTGATAGTACTGGCCCTTTGGGCACTGGAGCTGCCTTACTAACTGCTCTTGTTTGGGAGCTCTGTGGTGGAGATGGTGCTGTGTCAACAGGAACTGGGTTACTACCGGCTGAGGTTGGGGTTAGATTGGGTGAAGCTGGTTCTCTGTCCATCACAGTAGGGGTACAATATGTGAGAGTTTGGGTTATGTGTGGTAGGGACGGTTCTTGTGCATGTACAACTGGGGTGATATCTCCACCAAGAGGTAGCACTATTTTATTTGAAGACCGTGTTTTTAGTCCGCTAGATACTGGCATCACCCGCTCCAATTCAAATGGCTGATAAACAGGAAACATAGTTGAATGTATAGACATTGTATGAGAGACAGAAGCAATAGATAGTGTGGAAAAAAGAGGGCATTAAATAGTTGACATGTATATTGTTTAACTAAAACGGATAGCATGACATAATTTCACATATATGATGTCTATCTAAACTGGATAGCATAGCATAACATAATTCAAAGATATGATGAATAACTAAACAGGATCGCATGACATAATTCACCTACGTGTTATCTAAGTAATCAGGATCGCATCATTTAATTCACATATGTGATTTATATGCTAAACAGGGGGCATTCGATATGATGTCTAAACTAAGAACATGGTGTTGAATATTGTGTATATGATGTCTAAACTATGCAATGCAAGACACCATATGCATGATATGAGCAGTATAACCATGCCAAGTTAGGGCATACACCTCAGTGGGGGAATAAGACTAGTCATCTGTCTCTGAATCCATCTCTAAGGAGCTATCAGGACCCAACAAGAGATCTTCTTCGACAAGTAGCACTCTTTGCTCTGAAGGCCTTGTTTTCACTCCAGATTTTTCCATCTCCCACCCAAATGGCTGATTCACAGGAAGAGTAGTTTAATGTCAAACATTGTCGACAAATGGAAATGTAATGAAGAAAAGATGGGCAAGATATCATTCAAATATATGATGCCTGGTTAAACAGGATGGCATTGCACATTTCACATATATTATGGCTGGCTAAAAGACATGAGACTGCATAATTCCCATATATGATATAGAAACTAAACAGGTGGCATTACAGAACATGTCTAAACTAAGCAGATGACATATATGATGTCAAAAGTAGGCACTGCAAGGCAACATATGCATGATATGACTAACATCATCATGCCAAGGTAGAGCAAACACATTGGGGGGTAAATAGGAGTGGTCAGCGGCGTCTGAATCCACCTCAGAACAGATATCTTCCTCTGGATTACGATCTAGAGAGGGGTGGGGAGGGTTTGCCATTGAACCCACCATGGAGCGATGTCTGCATGACATTGTATTGCCGCGCAAAACTCTTCTCTTTTTCTCTACATGTTCAGCATGACTGTGTACAATATCTGACATGCATACGAAAATTATATATGGTGAGATTATGTAAGGAGAGCATGCAGAAATTTAGAGTGATGGTAACAACCAGTGGATGGATCAGAAAATAATGATAGCAGGCTGATGATTGCTTTAAATTAATAAAAAGACAGATGATGATTGCTTTACTATTTGTTTCCCACCCAAGATGAACAACATAGGCATACCCTAGGTGAACCAGATATTAGACAGACATACTATTCATTGCTGCCTCGATATGTGCCCCACAACTAGTTTAGAACTGAAGTTTGAACATTAATTTGGACCTGACTTGGGAGTCCAAGAGCTGAACATGACGATAAACTAGCAGGTAAGTTTAAGCAATGCATAACATAAGCAGAAACAAAAGAGTGTGACCTCTCTTGTGGACCCGTGTACTCCTCAGGTTCATCTACTGAGTCGATGATGGTGATGCTGTTGCGGTGGGTGCCGGCGGCAGGGAAGGAGATCTGAGGCAGCAAAAGACGGTCAGGAGTCGTGATGTCTGGTTTGGTGGATGCTTCTGTCGATGGAGCAGCTCAGGTGAGGTGGACGACGTCGCGGCAGGAGCAGGACAAACCACACAAAGTTCCCTTCGACACGTACTTGTAACTGAAGTAATTCTGTAAGGGCTCATTTGGCTTGCATGATTCTTAAAACGCAGGGATAGGAAAAACACCAGAATAGGATAGGGATGCACATGGTAAACAGAGCATTTGTAAACACAGGATTTCTGTCAACTTGGGTGTTTGGTTTACAGGAATTAGAAGAGCAGAGGAATGCAAAGAAACATGGCCAAAATAAAGTGAAACCATATGAAAGCGTGTACAGTTAGAATGTTATTCTGGCACTAATGCACTTGGTCATGTTTTCATGCATAGGATTTTGAAAAGTAGGTCTAGGTGGATGTTTTGCTTCATTCCATTCAACAAAATGCATGCATAATTGAATAGTAGAGTGCCATTGGAAAATTCCCTATTGCTATGTTTTTCCGTTGAACCAAAATAGCCCTAATGGATCGACGTGAATGTATAGTAATAAGTGATGCAACAAGTGTACAACCTCTTTGCCATAGCCGTTTCGACCTCAGCATCATTGGGTTGGTCGCTGAAGCAATTGAGGCAGAGGTGGCTGTTGGAGGTGTGGAGGAAGATCCGAGGAATGTGTAGACGGCGTCCAGGGCACTGCTCTATTGTGATGGATCGTTCTGTCATTGGAGCAGCTCCGGTGAGCCGTAAGACATCAAGGCTGAAGCAGCACAAGACAGACATCGTCAATCTCAAGTGGGATTCTAATAGCATCTCCAATAGATGATGTAAAATGGATGTAAAATTTACATCACCAAAAACCACCTGACTACAACAGATGAGGTAAAAACGGTTGACTCTGAACTTAACTATCGAAACTGAAATTTACTGTGGAATCTGAATGCTACTGTCGAAACTGAATGCAATGGTAGCAGAGAGACACTTGACATGTAGTTTAGGGAGGGCTTGTAGTTCATCTTCAACCTGCACCCCCCCGAGCCGCCAGCCACCACCGGCCTCGCCGCCGGCCCCAGCGCCGCCTCGCCGCCCCGAAACAACTCCCCACCGCCACCCCGTCCAGCCCTCTAGGCCCCCGCCCCCACCCTAAACCCTAAGATATATAGTGTGGTACTTCTCTGGCGAGCCCCCGTCCCCGCTGCGGGTGGTTCTTCCTTAACTCCGACGAGCCCCCCACCAACCCCTGAAAATCGACTGACCCAAAAGTCAATTTAGTTGACTGAAGTGTGCCTAAATCAGAGCAGAGCAGCAGCACGAGCGAGGGGGAGAGCAGCAGCAGCAGCAGTAGCTAAGCGAGCGAGCGATCGAGCGAGAGCCGGAGCAGCAGTAGCAGCGCGAGCGAGCGAGCGAGAGACGGAGCAGCAGTAGTAGATCTGGCTGGTATGGCCGCCGCCGCCGAAGGGGCCTTGCACTGGGGGAGAGCCGCCATGGAGATGTCACCCGCGGCGCCAGCTTCAAGGTAGCCGCTCCATGGGGGTGCGGGATGGAGCACCATCGGTGTCGGGAGGTCGAGTTAAGGAGAAGGTGTGATGCGATGAGTGTACAACCTCTTTGGTGGCGCCGAGTAGGCCTCGACTTTGTTCGAGGAGTCGGTGAGGATGCTGCGGTTCCGGTGGAGCAGGTTAAGGCAGGCTCTGGGGATGGAGCAGCCGCGATAGACGAGGCGATCGTTAGAGCAACTCCTTGGAGGTGGAGGACGGGGCGGCTGAACCAGCGGGACGACAAGATGGACGACGGATCCTCATCCGGGGAGGTGGACGAGGGACGTCGAGCTGTTGCGGTGGACGACATCGTCGGGGAAGAGGCTCTGGCTGGGCAGCGGTAAGGTGGCGTACGGAGGAGGGTGGGGTTTCGTGGCTGGAGCGGAGAGGTTATGGAGGCCTGGAATTTCGAATGGCGAAAAGGTGGCGATGGGAGGGGGTGAAGCATGACTTAGGGACACGCTTGTCCAAAATGTAGGGTGTGTTACAAAAGTACCCCCCACCAATTTGAAATAGTGGCCCTTTCGGCTTAGGGTTAGAAGGGGGATTTCGCGTGTCGGGATTTGGCAGCTGGGAGGAGTTTTTGCGCGCGTTGTAATTTTGGGATAGCAAGGCGTGGGTTGTGAAGGCGCCAGTTTTGGGAGCACGATATCTGAATTTTCGGGATATAACAAGACGTGGGTTGAATTTTAGGGACAAACCTAACGTGTAGTAATATTGTACTTGTACATACCAAATCAATCCACATTCCCCTCAACCAAAAAGAAAACGAAAAAAATAAAACTATTCACACCACACAAAGAGAGAGTCTTGCCCCGTTTTACTATACAAATGCTATTCAAAGCTACTCCCTCCTTCCATCTATATAGGGCCTAATGCGTTTTTCGATGCTAACTTTGACCAAATATTAGAGCAATAATATATGACATGCAACTTACACAAAGCACACCATTAAATTCATCTGTGAAAAGTTCTTTCAATGATATAATTTTCACATTGTGCATGTCATGTACTATTAATCTTGTCAATAGTCAAAGGCGGTCTTAAAAATCTCATTACGCCCTATATAGATGGAAGGAGGGAGTATGAATCCATGTTATGTCCGATTAAAATTTTTCGCTTGTTGTATAATGCATGTAACCTACTCATACCAACATTTTAGCACATTCCAAATGTCTATACTACCTCTGCAATTCGAACTAAATTTGAATTCGTTTCTCTATTTTAATAAGAATCTACAATCATGATTGTTGCCAACTTCAACCATCATTCGTGTATTACCTTAATAACACACCACATGATTACTATAGAGATAGATATGAAGTATGTGTACTACATGAACTCGAATTTTATTTTTTGAATACACTTGATGTTGATTCCAAATAATAGTACATTTGATGTACTAACTATATATCCATACGTACACTGTGTTTATCACACAAAGTATAGTGCCCCGCCCCCTACATTATGACAAGTATTTAGACCTGAGCCGCAAAAGCCACACATTAGCCCAAATTATAATCAATGTTCTACATTATGATATCTTCTTCAAGTATCCGTATCCACTTTTTTATAATGAATTATGATCTTTGTTCGTCTTTTACACCTTCACGACCCTCTTCTATTTGTAGCTAGCTAGCGCTAACTTTCTATTGTGCATGCACACGCCCGCCCCCTCTCACCCACCCTTAGCGTCCCCTCCATCGTGCATGTTCATTATTTCTCTTTAGGTCATCCACCAGCGGTGTGTGTAGGCCCCCGGCTCCTTCTTTCCAGCACACACCGGTCGATATACCTCTCTAGCCAAGTGTGCCTACAACAAACACATACATACTTCCCCTCATATCTTCTCACCGTCAATGCCCCCATATGTCCAATACGATTCCACGCAGGTGCACACTCCCACCCCTCTTTTCATTTATCACATACTCGCACACTCCTCCCCCTCGACATGGTAGGCCTCTCGCACCACCTCCTAGCCACACCCTCTCCCCCTGTCTGCCTCTCCGGACCTTATTTGCTTCTAACACATGCAGGCGTGTATATGAACTGATCTCCCTACATATAGCTAGGTCAACTATAATTCGTTTTCACCAAGCACCGATACACTTACCTCGCTAATTATGTCTCTCCTTTTCTCGGACACACGACGATTGATCTTCCTATGTAGTTACGTATGCTTACCACAACCATATCTTCTCCCCTCATCATCCTTGAATACCCCCCGACCCGTCTCTCACACGCACGTGCATAGACAGAATGACACCCCCCGCCCTCTCTTATTGATATTGCACTCATACCCTCCGTTTGTCTAGCAGGCCTCTTCCACCATTTGTGAGACGCCACTCCACCACCAACCCTCTGACGCTCTACCTTTGTCTTTTTCCCAACCTGATTCCTTTGCTACACATATCCATGGATGTCGATCGATCTCCCTCAATACATAGCTAGGTCTCTCTCCTTCCCCACACATATACTAGTCGGTCGGTCTCTACCCACTCCCCCCCACACACCGATAGTCGAACATTGTAGGTAGGTATCCACACCATGGAGAAAAATTGCACCTCTGCCCTCTCAAATTCCAGTAGGCCAGCCGCCCTGTATCTTTGACGTGGGCAAACACAAATTCGATGGCACTCTTTATCGATCGCACAGCCACACACTTCATCCCTGTTTTCAATTCTATCGATATCTCACGTCCATGACTCCGTTTCACACACATTGCATATGTTACGTTTTTCTGATTGAGATATCATCAACACATTGCCTCTGTTTCGCAGAAACCATCTCACACCCACCCATGTACGTACCTGCACCTAAAGAAGAAGTGCACGCAAGACGCATGTACTCACGTCTCGTTCTTGGCCACACCCGCGCAGGTACACAGTGGAGTTTGTTTCAGTATGAAAAGGCAGCCCACGTGATAATTTGACGCGTGTAGCGGTTGTTTACTCGAAGGAGGGTCGGGTACCACGCCTAGACGGAACAAAGTTCGACTTGAAGTGTTAGCATTAAATAAAGTTATATATTCCTCAATGACACGTACAGAATATAAAACGATTGCCGTGGGGAAAATGGAAAAATGAGTTTGTCTCTCGTCACACCATCTCACACAAGGCCGTCGTGGCCTCTCTCTCTCAGCGTTGGTTAGTGATCCGGCCACATCCCATTCGCCGATGGAAAGGGAGGATGTGCATCGTCTCTCCATTCGACGGTGTTGAGGCAGCACGTCCCGATCTGCGGTACCGATCGTTCTCTCTGACCAAGCTCCGGCGTGGTAGGGCCTTCGCCACTTGCTCGCTGCCGCAATATGGGCAGATCCCGGCCGCCGGCTCCCTCCTAGTAACATCCCGACGACCCTCAGGTACAGCTTCCTCCGGCCTTGCTCCACTGCCCACCTTCCCACGTTGCTGCATGTGGATCTTCTTTAGTTGTTGGCTTAAATCGTATCTCGGCCTGCATACTTTCCATCTTGCAATCTTGTCCTCAAACCATTTTTGATAAACCACCATGTGCTATCTTTCCCTTATTACATGGAACATGCTTCTTTTTTGTCGGCGTATGTGTCTTCAACTCGTGTTATTGGGCAGTCATTGTTTCCTTTCGACCTCCTTTTGCAAACAGGGCTATCCATTTTCACCTCGTTGCTATTGCGACCTTTTGGTGAATTGCACAAATCACTTTTTTCTAAAGAGTCTTTTGTGCAGTTCCGCCAAAATGTCACACAGGCAACGTTTTTACATTTCTGTGGGACTGCGGAAAGGGAGATTGGTTTTGCTATCCTCCTCATCCAACTCCGTGCCTAATCTTCTCCAACAAGAAGTTAGTCCTAAAGAGATATCATAGAGGTGATCGGCTTCTATTTATGTGTGTTATGTTTCATCATCTAGTTCCACTATTATTGTAATCACACTGACTGGATATCTTTGCAAACAGGGATGGTCCGCTCGATTTTAGTGGAGCTGCACAAAATGATCGGATTGTGGTGTCCTTCATACACCTCTTTTTTTGCTACAGAGCTAGGTGAAACTAGCTGCCAAGCAATGAACACTGTGCCAAGGAAATGGAGCCATGTGTACGAACAACATCGATCAATTATATTTTTTTCTTTATTTGTACACCTTCTCAGAACTTTTTCTTCAGCTGTGATGTGAATATTGGCACTGATCTGCGAACCATTGAGATGCATTATCCATGGTAGTTTCATTTGTATTTGATGGAATGTTGTAACGAGATAATCTCGAGGCAAGACACATGAATCCTAAGTTGAAACCTTTTTTTCCTGCGGGAACCAAAGTTGAAACCTTCATAGCATCACAGTACAATTTCATCAAAATTATGCGTACATATAAACAAATCCTGAAGGATTGATAGCAATGCCAGAAACAATTCAACTTCGTTTTGCCGACATCTTAGACATCCTTCATCCGGCTCCACCTGCCATGCAGCAATATTGAGTGCACAACACAACTTCAGGGAAAGATTCAACCGGTTGTTGCGCCGCAGTAGTAATGACTAGTGAGCAGTCAAATCACAGAGCCCCACCTTCACCATAGTAAGTTGCTCGCACGAAGCAACCATCATTTCTCTGTTCCTTGAATCCGTTGGTACTCCCATATTCCCACATTAATAAGTTGCTCAGGCGAATCAACCATCACTATATCCGCTCACATGTGCTGACCACATGAGCTATCCATTCAGATTGCATGTTAAAAAAATAAAGGTCGATAACTAATGCGACAAACTTTCAAAAAAAAAACTAATGCGGCACCTCGGGCCAACGCGGCTAGATCGCATTTTGCACGAGAAATTACACACCATGTTTCGTTGACATGTGGTCCCGTTCCAACATATCAGTGAGACGACGACAAGTCCTTTTCTACTAGTATTTCTGAACGGACGTGTAGGCCGGGGCGCCTCTTCGTGTACCGTGGAAAACTGGCAACCGTTCATCGACTCTTCGCCTTTCCCTCTCGATTTGGAACTGCTGTCGCACACTCTTCCTCTCGCTCCTCCATTTTCCTTCAGCCCTTCACCCTTCCTTCTACCATTGTTTGATCGTCTTCTCCATGGAGGGAACGACCCTGTTATTCTTGCCCCAATCTGAAAGATGACGTGGTGGAGGAACTCATTGATCAGTGCAACATCATCACCTCAGCTAGCATGGCAGGTTCGTTCAAGACCATTCTCGACTCAACTAATAACATCATTACAAGGAACCCAAGAGTCTAGGAGCGGTTTGATCTCCCCTATCTTCTTCGTCGTGACCCTGATGACTACTGGCGCGGGGACGACGGAGGCCTCGCCTTGTGCAAGTTGATGCCGCTTGATAATGATACGTATGATGTTAAGATGCCATTGCTTGAGGGTAAGGATTCGGCAGGCGCAAATGGAGATTGGGTTGTTTATATTGGGTACAACTGCGAGTGGGAACTTGTGAATGTGTACACTCGTCACCAGGTTCCACTTCAAAAAATCTCAGCAGACTGCCTAGAGGTTGAGCACACCGGTATTCTACACATGTTCAAATATGCTCATGGTGACTGTCTTCTACGGAAGATAGCAATTTGTCAAGTTCCCAACCGCTCTTGGAATTACAAGAACTATGAAGTTGTTGCTATATTCGACAAGCTTGTTGCCGTCCTTTGTGGTTCGACTCGATGGATATTGCTCAAAAATCAGTTTCTATACACGGATGTGTATTGTGATGCAATTCAATATGAGGGTCTTGTGTTTGCTTCCACGCACTGTTTTTGCATGGGATCCTCATAGTTTCGGTACGTTTATCTTCCAACGTAATTATAATTGTTTCATCCACATGCATGCGGGTTAGCAAGTTTCCCTTTAATAATTAACCTTCTTCTTGTGTTTCCAAGGTTCTATGAACATTCCACTACCTATACTTGAAAATTTTTATAACCAAGGGGGAGATGACGATGGTGATGATCACGAGCATGAGGACGAGTAGAACGTATATACTCAGTGGCACCTGGCAACTAATTCCGATGGATCACCTCTTCTTGTATGTATACAACGCACTGAGTTTGTTACTACTGAGGGAGCACATGTTGTCTCCCATGGTCGCACTCTCCGGACCTATTCCAACACCCGTTTCATGGTATTCGGGATGGATACTAGTGTGCTAGTGCCGACACCTTCTCCCTGATACAGAATTGATAGTCTTGGAGATATCCAATGATGGTGAAAGGCGATCCAACTGCTGTTGACACAACGTTACTAGTACCATTTATGAGAAGCAACTATGTCTATACCTCGGACATTTGGGTGGTTCCCTACCCTGGTACTGATATAGTAGGCTGCTTCAGCCTGGATGATCGGTCCTGCGTTGGTCTCGAGATCGACAATAGATGGCTCGTCCCAGAGAATCACTTGTGGTTCAAAGCAAGTGTTTCCAACGCCGAGGATTGGTTGAGTTGAAGTTCATTTCATTGCTTGTTATTTGTTGTGTGATGAAAACTTTAGTATTTATAATGTATCCTCGTTGTCGATGTGGGTTGATGACCTGTTGTATCTAATAAAATGATATGCCTGTGATAAACTTACTAAATTTATGAATGGCTTTTGAGTCGCTTCTCTGAGTGAGTGGTGCGACGAGGAAAAAAACTATTTTCTGAATACATAATTGTACGTGCATTGCAACCGTTTATCGGATGAGGCCAATCAACAATAGTAGTACACTATTTGTACTAGCTTCACATGCTTCGCGCGTCGGGCGGGTATTTTTACTGTAGCCATATGTTAATGTGTTCGCTGTACGTAACCAACACCTCGAATCCTTGATACTAGTAATTACTATATAAGTAGTAGGAGTAGTAGGGTGGCATGGGCCAGAACAAGCATTTACGTCCAGGAGTACGACACACTATTTCCTGGAGTCCGTGCTAGAGCAGTCTCTTCAACCTCATCGTTTCTCTAACTTAGCCATCGCACGGCGGGCGAGGTGGGGGTTGCCGATAGTCGGTTTCCTCAACTGCGGTCCCACTTGTAAGGCCAACTCCAACGCTCTATCAATATATCAATGTACTCTTCTTCCCAATACAAAAACTTGCATCCATTCTACTCCCTCCGTTCCACAATACATGCCTTCTATTTGTCAAAATATAGATGAATCTAGACATGTTTTAGTATATAGGTACATCCATTTTGGACAAATGGAAGTCAAGTATTTTGGAATGGAGGGAGTACACAATAATTTTTTTAAGTTAGCACAACTAGTCTAATCCGAGAGCACAACCGAAGATTTGGTCGGGTTCTTCCTCCTTTTGCCGACATGTGGGACATCCAGCATCCATGTCGTTTCATGCAAGAAAATAGAGTGGTAGTTGAAGCCACGTGATGTGCATCTTGGGTAAAACTGTAAATAGAATCTTACTACTCTTGAGTAACTCCAAAAGCGGCCACCGAAGATCTTTATTGGATTTGTTTTTCATCACCAGCACGTCGAGGTGAAAGATGTGCAGGTTCAGTGGGTCCTCTTGCGTTTTCACTGACATGTGGGACCGCATGTGAGCAAACAGACGATGGGCTCCGTGCGTCCGCTGGCTGGCTAAGAAGAGAGATAGAGGAGGGTTGAGCATGGACTCCAGGAAATTTGTTCTACGTAACCAGCACCTTGATATTCGTGTGTGGTTATTTCTAGAATAAAAAAAAGGAGGTACCCCTACTTATGTTACTCCCACTACGCCTAACCTAAGATTAGTAGGTGACCTTTGCGCTTGGCTCTTCGCCTCTTCCGGAAGTCGATGGTTCTATAGTAGTGCTTCTGGCAATCTGACACAAATGAACTACTGCACGTCCACCGCTTGTAAGCAAAAGTTTCTCCTCGTGCTGCGAGCCACCGCGCACGCGTTGGCGAGGGAGAAGGCGTAATCAAGCTTCTCATCATTCTGCGAGTTGACGGGACACATCAAAGTTATTTATTACATACTCTCTCCAAAAAAGGACTGACCATGTCATTGCTACCACCCCGTGCTCCGTCGTTGAGTACGTGCACTATTCACGTGCCATCGAGGAGAAAAAAATATTGTGTAGGTGCCATCGAAGTGCACGACGCACTTACGAGAAAGGGTTTCCCCCCGCTTTTCCCCCCCACATGACTCACTTACGTATTGCTTATCTGATTATCTCCATTTTCTTGCATGACACGTGTACCTTGATGCTAGATGTCTCGCGTGTTGGGAAAAGGATGAACAAAGCTCACGTAAAAGAAAAGAGTTGAAGAGCATAGATTCCCGACGACCAAGAAGGAGCAAGGAATCTCGTGGTGGAGCGTCTGCAAGGAACCTTGCGCGTTTCCCCTATTTTTTGCCGCCTGCCCATCTATAAACAAATAAAATAACATGAACTTTTCGCTAACCACTAGAAACGGTACATCAGGTTGCTAAGTTGAAGATGTTTTATACTCCCTCCGTTCCCAAATATAAGTCTTTTTAGAGATTTCAATAAGGGACTACATACGAAACAAAATGAGTGAATCTACACTCTAAAATATGTCCACATACATTCGTATGTTGTAGTCTATTTGAAATGGCTACAAATACTTATATTTAGGAATGGAGGGAGTAGTTTATATTGAATTATTGATAACCACGCAACAAGCCACGCATGTACAGGACGCATGCATCCACACATGTACACAAGCCAACACACTAACTCCATCCGATCCAACTCATGCACATACGCGCATAGCATGGAGCACACAACGCACGTAAAAAACACGTGCATGCACACATGCTCGGCCGCAGAATGCACGTGAATAACACATGCATGGGCACACACTCGGCTGCATGGAGGAGTGCGCCATCCGCAGCGATGTCCGGTTCGTCATGCTACGGCGAAGCTCGCACGCAACGGCGCATATGCATCTCTTGCAGCACCTCTTTGCCGCCGTTGCTCAACTACTAGTCGGAGACGATGACGACCGCATCCTTAGCCTTAGAGCTAGCACAGATGGAAAAACACGCACGCTGCACGCACACGAGCACATACGGAGTGCCCACGACGTGGTGGTGGTGCGTCCCAAGTCGCCTCTACTCCTTCTACGCATGTTGTCTATCAAGGCGGCTGCATGCTAATGGTGATGTGGGTGAGATCTTCTAGGACTCAGATGATGACGAGGAAAATTATGAGACACAAGATGACGTACACTCTCAAGGTCCACGGTCAAGGGGGTGCTAGTAAGTGCTTAGATGTGCTTAAAGTAAGTACAATAGAGTTGAGTCAGTGGGCTATAAGGAATAAACTAGTATATTTCTGCTTCGTGAAGAGCCAGCTCTAGCACGTGCTCCTAGGCACTTTGTGAGAATGAAAGGTGGGCCACATAATAAAAAAGTAGTATACTCTTTTGATTTACTATTGTACATGTTGACTATAAGATGGGCTATAGATGACATGGCACTGGTTTATAACCAGCAACTGGCTATACTATTAACCATGCTCTTTAGATGAGGTGCTAAGTGCATTAAATGGCTTACTAACTCAAGTCTTCAATGCATAGGTGCTTAGTTTATTGGTGCCACATCATATTTTATGCCTACGTGATAGGCTTAGCAGCTATACATGGTGAAGCACTGGAAGAGGCCAAGGCTGGTCATTGTGGGGAGTAACTTATACTGTAACATATTACTATGATACTCTAAACATCTCTATAAACCGGAAAGGAGGGAGTAGTAACATAAACTAGTGTCATATGCAGGATATTTCCCCGTCCGGACCGATCCCAAGTTGGCTTCTCACCTTCTTGGCCCAACAAAAACCCCTTCCCCCTCCGGTTCGCGCTTCCCGCCCGGCGCCAGCTGAGCACACCGCTCCACATTGATGGCAAGTCAGGGCGACGCGACCTCTCACCGCTTCCACCGTTGAAGCGGCGCGCCGACCGAGGGCACCGCCCGCTCCACGCCCGGCATTTCAGACTACACAGTGGAGAGTAACTTTAGAGCAAGTACTACAATTAGATGACATAAGCAGGCTATACGGATTTAAATATAGTATTTGTGCTTAGTTGAAGGAGAGAGAAAAGAAGCGGATTGTAAACGTGTAGCCGGTTGTACTCCAACATACTTTGTGAGACAAAAGGTGGGGCCATTATTAATTATATAGTATCTATTTGTATATAAAAAATGATTGACGGGCTCCCAGAAAAAAGAGAATAGACTAGAAAATTCCACAATAATTAGAAACATCCAACCATCTATTTAATAGATTAAACATTTACAACCATTAGATGTGTTTTAAGTGAAAACAATTACCCACCATTGCCATTACCAGAAAAAAAACATTTCGTTTTGAGGAAAAGAAGGTAACGTGATGTTGGCTGATTCCTCCGTATATACACACATGCATTAGCGTCCTAAAAAAAAGCTGCCGTGATGTGGCCTAACTCCTTCCTACATGCACGCATCCATTAGGGTAGAACTTTCCTAAAAGGAAATCTAACGTGACATGGGTGATGCCTTTATTTATACATGCATTTATAATTCCTTTATATGGGCGCATGAGAAGAGAAAAAAAACAATTCTTTTGAGGCACCACGTTAGCCACATCATTAAAGATAGCTTGATGGTTGGATCAATAATTTCTAAGTAAGATTTACTGAGAGATACAAATTTTGTATCATAGAGTCAATGCCATGTACGCACGTTAAAATTAAATCCAGTTTGCACTGAACTTGAACATCACATGTGTTTTTTCTTTCGACTCCTCGACCACGTGTCTTATTGTGGTACACACACGTGCTTAACCAACTATTAAGGTGGTTTTCAGAAGAAAAAAAAGATTAAGGTAGCTGCACGTACGCTAGGTACATGTTATATATTATTTATATGTACACATAAATATAAATGATGAATAGGTATAGAAAGATGATCAAAACATAATTTAAAAATCTAATATGCAATATTATTTATTATTAAATATATGCATAGATATAAATAATGAATACATCAATAATAATTTTAAAAAATTAATATGAAATATTATCAATTTATTAAGAATAATTACTATTACTAATTAGAGTGTAAAAATACAAACTACATCAGGCATTTAACAAACACATTTACTAGATCATTCCCCTTAAATCAGACATCTATTGGTATGAACGGGAACAACAAAATTTCAGAAAACATTTCAAAAAAAGAATATTTCTTAAGTCACAAAAATGAAATCATTAACATTTTCACTAATTATTCAAGGATAAAGAAGAAGTCTACATAACAAATTTACAACGTAATATGTTTGAAATAAAAATGCTAAGCGCACTGTCGCATAACAAACACACATATATTGTTCCCATAAAAACATACATATATTGTTATTGTCCTACAAGCCTGGCGCCTACACGAAGGTGCATATCCCATTGTTCTAGAATATATGTCTAGATGACTCAGTTGTACTGTGAGACTAAGTAGTTACAACTTACCATACTGATTTCCTTTTGATAGAAAGAATATATGGAAGACTCGTATATCTAAATTTGAGCATCAGCGTTTCACTGGTGGAAAAACAGGCTTCCGTCCAGCCCCATAAGTCGCGAAGCTGTAGGAACCGCGACTAATGGGACCTTTAGTCGCGGTTCTGGAGGTGAACCGCGACCAAAGGCCTGGGCCCAGGGCGCTCGGTGGCCAGCTGGCGCACGTGAGGGTCTTTAGTCGCGGTTGGCCAGGACAACCGCGACTAAAGGCCTTCGGGCACCTTTAGTCACGGTTTGCCAGGCCAACCGCAACTAAAGCCCCTCCCCTATATATACCCATCCAGCAGCCAACACTTAGCCATTTGGAGCCATTCTCTTCACAAGTGGGTGTAGGTTTGCTTTTGGTTCCTCTTATGCACATAAGGTGTTTGATGAAATGCCCCAAGAGCATGAAACAAACATGACATGAAGTGTTGGAGCCACACTCCTCGATCGCGGTTAGCAACTTGATGAACCTTTGATGTGTCATTGATAAAATATGCATGTGTGCAGTTCATTGTTTAATTTATATTGTTTGTAGCTAGTTAGTTTAACAAATGCATGATGGTTAATTATATATTTTATATTATAATAATACAGATGAATCGGCAATGGATGTACGGTAACCGACTCTCCGGCGAGTTCACTACGGGTTTGAAAGATTTCCTCGTAGTGGCTAATGCGAACAAGCAGGGGGGTTTTGTTATCTGTCCATGTGTTATCTGTAAGAATCAGAAGGGTTACTCTTCCTCAAGAGATGTTCACATGCATCTGCTTCGGCACGGTTTCATGCCAAGCTATAATTGTTGGACCAAGCATGGAGAAAGAGGGGTTATAATGGAAGAAGATGAAGAAGGGGATGATTTCATCGATGAAAGCTATCTTGCTCATTTCGGTGATACTTTCATGGAGGATGCTGAAGGTGAAGGGGAAGGTGAAGAAGAGGCACGTGATGATCCCGTTGATGATCTTGGTCGGACCATTGCTGATGCACGGAGACGCTGCGAAACTGAAAAGGAGAGGGAGAATTTGGATCGCATGTTAGAGGATCACAGAAAGGCGCTGTACCCCGGATGCGATGATGGTCTGAAAAAGCTGGGCTGCACACTGGATTTGCTGAAATGGAAGGCAGAGGCAGGTGTAGCTGACTCGGCATTTGAAAACTTGCTGAAAATGTTGATGAATATGTTTCCAAAGGATAACGAGTTGCCCGCCAGTACGTACGAAGCAAAGAAGGTTGTCTGCCCTCTAGGTTTAGAGGTTCTGAAGATACATGCATGCATCAACGACTGCATCCTCTACCGCGGTGAATACGAGAATTTGAATGAATGCCCGGTATGCACTGCATTGCGTTATAAGATCAGAGGCGATGACCCTGGTGACGATGTTGAGGGCCAGAAACCCAGGAAGAGGGTTCCCGCCAAGGTGATGTGGTATGCTCCTATAATACCACGGTTGAAACGTCTGTTCAGGAACAAAGAGCATGCCAAGTTGTTGCGATGGCACAAAGAGGACCGTAAGTCGGACGGGGAGTTGAGACACACCGCAGATGGAACGCAATGGAGAAAGATCGACAGATGGTTCAAAGATTTTGCAGCTGACGCAAGGAACATAAGATTTGCTCTAAGTACGGGCATGAATCCTTTTGGCGAGCAGAGCTCCAGCCATAGCACCTGGCCCGTGACTCTATGCATCTACAACCTTCCTCCTTGGTTGTGCATGAAGCGGAAGTTCATTATGATGCCAGTGCTCATCCAAGGTCCGAAGCAACCCGGCAACGACATCGATGTGTACCTAAGGCCATTAGTTGATGAACTTTTACAGCTGTGGGGTGGTGTCCGTGTGTGGGATGAGCACAAACAAGAGGAATTTGACCTACGAGCGTTGCTTTTCGTAACCATCAACGATTGGCCTGCTCTTAGTAACCTTTCGGGACTGTCAAATAAGGGATACAATGCATGCACGCACTGCTTACATGAGACTGAAAGTGTACATTTGCCAAATTGTAAGAAGAACGTGTACCTTGGGCATCGTCGATTTCTTCCGAAAATTCATCCAGTAAGAAAGAAAGGCAAGCATTACAACGGCAAGGCAGATCACCGGCCGAAGCCTGCGGAACGCACTGGTGCTGAGGTATTTGATATGGTCAAGGATTTGAAAGTCATCTTTGGAAAGGGTCCTGGCGGACAATCAGTTCCAAAGGGAGCTGACGGGCACGCAGCCATGTGGAAGAAGAAATCTATATTCTGGGAGCTAGAATATTGGAAAGTCCTAGATGTCCGCTCTGCAATCGACGTGATGCACGTTACGAAGAATATTTGCGTGAACCTCCTAAGCTTCTTGGGCGTGTATGGAAAGACAAATGATACAAAGGAAGCACGGCAGGACCAGCAACGTTTGAAAGACCCTGATGACCGGCATCCGGAATGGTTTCAAGGTCGTGCCAGCTACGCTCTGACCAAAGAAGAGAAGGTCATCTTTTTTGAATGCCTGAGCAGTATGAAGGTCCCGTCTGGATTCTCGTCCAATATAAAGGGAATAATAAACATGGCGGAGAAAAAGTTCCAAAACCTGAAGTCTCACGACTGCCACGTGATTATGACGCAATTGCTTCCGATTGCTTTGAGGGGGCTCCTGCCGGAAAATGTTCGAGTAGCCATTGTGAAGCTATGTGCATTCCTCAATGCAATCTCTCAGAAGGTAATCAATCCAGAAGTTCTACCACGGTTACAGAACGATGTGATCCAATGTCTTGTCAGTTTCGAGTTGGTGTTCCCGCCATCCTTCTTCAATATTATGACGCACCTCCTGGTTCACCTAGTCGAAGAGATTTTCGTTCTCGGTCCTGTATTTCTACACAATATGTTCCCCTTCGAGAGGTTCATGGGAGTATTAAAGAAATATGTTCGTAATCGTGCTAGGCCAGAAGGAAGCATCGCCAAGGGCTGAACCCGGAGACAGGGGAGTGTGTTTACCGGGGCAAATTAATTAAACCCACCCAAGCCCTTATTAACGCAATGAGGGATGCTCAACAGGGGAAGATCAAGTTCAACAGAGAGAACGACGCGCTGACAAAAGCCCTCGGGAATCCTGAACACGGAGGACGTGTACGAGGCATGGGGCACATTCCGTGGAAAATAGGGTTCCCCCAGAACGATGACCCGTACGGTTACAGAAGCCGTAAGAGAAAGATGGATCAGGAAGCAGATGTTGTGGCGCGGTTGGCATCGGAAATGGAGGTGATGAAGAAAACCATGAGTGTACTAGTAGCCGAAAGAGATGCAGCTCGGGTGCAGCATGAAGATCATCCAGCGGATCTCGGAAGCCAGCAGCGGAGAAGCAGCGTGGCTTCCACGGAGGCCCCACCGGAGCCTCTGGTGGTCCAAATTACTGCACCGGAGCCTCTGGTGGTCGAAATTACTTCATCGGAGCCTCCTCGCTACCCCGTGGACGATATAAAGGAGATGAAAGAATGTCATCTGTATTATCCTATCGGGAACATGTCCATGAAGGTAGCCATCGGCAGTGCTTTACCATGTTTACCTGGAGCACTCCACCACAACAACCACATTCAAGATGGCTATGCTCGTGTCACGGTGGAGGACATAGTCCAAGGGTTTGAGGACCTGGAGATTGACATTGCTACACCTGAAGGGGAGAAAAGACTTGGAGATGTCAAGCGCCATTTCATTCTATGGCAAAAGAAGTTTATCAAGTTTCCAGGCGAGGCGCCAAGGACAACAAGTCCACCCCCCTACGGTGGTGGTGGTGGCGGTGGCGGTGGTGGTGGTGGTGGTGGTGGTGGCGGTTCACCTACACCTCCGTCACGTCAGCCGACGCCGCCCCCCAGTCCACAACGTCCGGCGGGTGATCAGCCGCCGCCCCCCAGTCCGCGTCCGGCGGGTGATCAGACGCCGCCCCCCAATCCACCTCCGGCAAAGAAGCAGAAGCAGTCCTGGATTATTAACCCGGACCCTTATGTACCTAAGACCACAAAGGTACCGGAGCCATCACTGAAGCCTCTCCCCACAAGGCCTTGGGAACGTAGTGCCGAGGAAGTCGACGCGGCCGCGGCTGCTGATTTGGAGAAATGGAAGGCGGACTGCAAGAAGAAAAGAGAGCCCGAGCCCAAGCCAGTATTTTCTGATGAGCAAAAGAAGTGGGCTAAGTCATTTTTGAGCACACCGTCCCAAGCCGCGAAGAATCTGCCTAACGACTATGCACGTGAACTTCGCAGGCAGGCACTTATGTTCAAGGAGAACAAAGTGCGGGAGAAGGCCGAAAGTAAAAAAAGCGGGAAACAAGTTGCCCAGCTCGGGGAACAAAGTAAACAATCGATTGCCCCGCTTATAGTGGAAGCCTTCTGTCCGGATGCCCCCGAGATCATACAAGCTGCGGCAGCACAGGGATTGACTGTAACGAGTGCCAGAGAACAAGCGGCCAACTTAGGTATTACTCTTCGTGAACTGTTAGGCCTTGATGAGGCGCCAGTGAAGGAGGTAGTAATTACATATGTCAAGAATGGGCCTCTCGTCGAGCCTGCGCAGGAAAAGGATCTACCTCCACAAATGAAAGGTCTGCTGAAATGGTACAAGGGTTACATAAAAAATAAAAACGCCAAAGAATATATTTATGCGGAAGTTAGACATGAGCATCACTTCAAACATTACTATGTACAAATTGAACTGAGTGAATTGTTCCAGCTTTTCAATCTGTGCGAGCTCGATAAATCTATCATCAGTTGCTACGTTCTGTAAGTGATTTATTAATTTCTACCCCATCTCGTTCATATTGCCTGCACTATATATATGTCCTAACTATATTGTTGTGTCCGCTATTATACATGCAGAATGAAGATTAAGGAATGCAGAGTAAGGAACATCCATGATGTTGGGTTCATTGACCCACACATCGTTAATGGACATGTGTTGGAGCGTTACCCCGCCGACGTGGAGGCAGACCTGTGGCAGTTTCTTACAAAGCAGGAACTCAAAAGTGATATTCTATTTCCTTACCATTTTGAGTGAGTGTTTCTGTCTTGAGCACATTCTCTTTTGTTTACTCCATGCATGTATGTGGCCGGCTAATCGATGAGTTATGCATGACGTACTGTGCATGTATCGTGTCCGCAGGTTCCACTGGATTCTGCTAGTAATTAAAGTTAACACCTCAGAATGTCTCGTCCACGACTCTGTGAATATGGATCCAAAGCTTTGGGGCGGCATGAGAAGAATGCTGCAGAAGTAATTATTTTCATTCATTTGCGCTCTATATCGATCGGCCTATTTCGTTCATTTCCTAATATCAAGTAACTAATTAATAACTCTCTTGTTCATTTAATTTTCTTTGCCTCGTAGGGTTTGGAGACGGTTCGTAGATACAAAGGTCGGTGAATTCAAAAAAGAGCTAGAATTCAAAATGTTAAAGGCTAAGAATGCTGGGGATATTCAGCCACCGGAGACCAATCTATGTGGATACTATGTCTGTGAGATGATCCGGAGATACACCTCTGAGCGGGTTCCGAGTGATACCAATGCTCAGAGGAATAACCTCCGGTGGATGCTTAGTCCAGAAGCTCGCTTCCGACCACTCCAAGAGGAACTAGCTGGATGGTTCAGCAGGGAAGTCCTCCATCCTAAAGGAGAACACTATTACGAGGACGTAGAACTTTATATGCATTAAATCATGTATGGAAACTTTTTCAAAATTGTATATGGTCATCCGATGATATTGAATATATATTGTATATTCCTCTTGAATTCTTTTTGGTTCTAATTTCAAATTTATTTGAAATTGTACATTCATATGCATGTATGTAGTACCGTAGAATATATGAAACTCCTTCAAAATTAAAATAAAGCACAAAAGAAATAAAACAATACAAATTAAACAGAAAACAGAAAACATGCTCAAAGTGCTCGCAACATTGAGAAGAAACAAGCATGCCCAGGAAATTAATGCGTGCGCAGGAAGGCCCTTTGCTCAAAGAAGCATCGACCGATTTTCTTTATTTCCACACCTTGTCACAGCTTTGTATTGGTTATAGTATGGTGAATCATTCAGATGCATAGACATGCTGAACTTTTATTCTTCTGAATGTTAGTTTAATGTGAGTGTCTGCGTCCAGTACCGCATCCTCTAATTTGGTGGATGCACACAGAGAAAATAAATCTCCTTAATTTACTCCGTAACCACCCTATTAAATAGGCCTAGTAACAAACCAGGCGCATGCAGTGGCCGGCGGGCACATGCATCCTGCATGCATGGCTAGTCAGCCAAGTCCATGCGCCAACTCCAATGCAGCAACGCAAAAGAAGAGAGTGGTTCTTGCGAAAAAGCGAGTAGTTAGTGCAGCGGGCCTTATAAACACGAACAACTCACTCTCTCGCTTCCGTCTCCCCCCCCCAATCCCCCCCGCTCCCCAATCTTCCTCACTCGTCTAGAAAACCCCGCTCACCTTCTTCCTCACTCGTACAGAAAACGCCTGCTCCTCTTCTTCCACACCTATAGAAATCCCCACCCTTCCTTCTTCCCCACTCGCACGGCCACTAGGCTCGTCTCTGGCTACTCTGCTCAAACCCGTGAGCTCGGCGCGACTCCCACAAGGAAAATGGAGTCGGCTGGCCCCAGCGCCAAGAAGATGAGGCTCCCGCCAGTGGCGACGCCGATTGTAGATCACCAGTTGTAGATCCCGCACACGGTAGCGCGGGGAGAAGCGGCAAGCCCCCCCCACCCGGATCCGAGGAATCGGTAGAATCTCCAGTGGACCGCATCAGCGATCTCCCGGGCGTTATCCTTGAGGAGATCATCTCGCTTCTCCCCACCAAGGATTGCTGCCGCACACAAGTCCTCTCAACTCGGTGGCGCCCTCTATGGCGCACCGCGCCCCTCAATCTCGACCGTCGTCAGATATCTGTCCTTCCTGAATTTCATATCGTTAGAGCCATCATCTCTTCTCACCAGCAGGGCCCCATTCAATGCCTCTGCATCCCGAAAATCTACTTACTGTCCATACCCGGCAAGGTGGACGCTTGGCTGACATCCCCTGAATTCGGAAAACTCCAGCAGTTTGAGTTGTACCATTACCACAAAAGTTTCATACCACGAACACACCAAGAATTCGTGCCCACACCACCATTGTCCATCTCGCGGTTTTCCTCCTCTCTCCACACCGCCACCTTCACCTGGCGCCATCTACCAAATGATCTGGTACAAATGCTTCAACTCCCACTGCTAAAAAAACTTTTGCTTGTGGTGGTTTATCTGTCGGAGGCCTCACTGCACAACATCATCCACTCCAGTTGCCCTGCCCTGGAGCGCTTGCTGATTGTTTTGGGAATAGAAATCGGTATCAGTTGTCTCCAAATAAAGTCGCCTCACCTTAAAAGCATTGAAATTTGTTTTAAAGGACAGCAGCTCATCATCGAAGATGCCCCTTCACTTGAAAGTTTGCTCCTTCATAATTGTTATACACCTTCAGAAATAATTGTCGTCTCTGCGCCCAAACTAGAGACCTTGGGTGTAATTCGTGACCCGTTTAATAATCACAAGGAGTTGGTGTTTGGCTCCTCACTTTTTCAGGTATCGTATATTATCATCTACACATTTGTAATCATATGCTGCATTTTTCATTTGTGCACATAAGTTTTATATCATCTTGGAGTACACTTTGGCTACTAATATTATGTTATATGCTCAATGAAGAGTTCATCCATTGATAGCCTATCAATGCTGCTGGATTCTGTCAAGATCATATATATCAGAATGTATAGTTTTGATCTGGACATAATTATTGGCTTGCTGCGATGCTTTCGATCTTTGGAGAATTTATACATAGGGGTGATGATTTCATGCACATTTAAAGACCGTATATATTGTACTAGAATTAACTGTTCAGCTGTCGTTCTTTCGACATACTCTTTTTTCAGAACTTAACTGTTTTCAATCTTCATGCGTACTTAGGCAGAACCACATGGAGAAAAACATATAACCAATCGGTGGCGTAATAAGCACAAGGATTTTCTCAGTTCTCATGACATTCGTTTGAGGACAAGAACGATCAGACGATATGCATCCAACCAGGCAAACAGAAGCTTTGTCACATTCTTCCTGTTGAATGCGAGGTTACTATTGTCCATGAGGCTTAATTTTACAGAAAGAGATTTCTCACGGACGAACATCTTGAACAGCAAAAAAAGAAGTTTCAGGTGGACAAATGGGCTTCTAAACGTGCTTGGCTTCTATTTACAACAAGTTATGTACATCCTGAAATAAATTTTTTTGCACAGGATGTTGACTTTATGGATCAGACCGATCCATTTGTTTGTGACTGCAAAAAAGAGTGGTTGGGTTAGATGTTACTGTCATGTTCAATCTGGGTTTTGTCTAAAAATTTGATGAACAATTAATCCTTGGGCTTTTTGTACCATTTGTATGCTTAACTTGCATGTTGTTACCCTCGTACTCCCCTCGACCTGCCAGTACACTGCCGCATCTTCCATGGCTGCTGTTCGTTCCCGTCCGAGGCCTTGTCGTCGTTCTCCGCCTTGGTTCGCTCGCTGTGCCCGCCGCCGTCTGGCGTTGTCAACATGGTCAACAACCAAGAGGAATCAGAAGATGACTGTACATGGAGAGGCTGACAGTAGGGACCCACCAGGGTCATTGCATTTTGCAAGCAGGTGCTTCGTTATTACAAGCCAAAAAATACTTCCTCCTAATTGTTTGACAACTAGGTCCCACGCCGTTGTCAATGCAGTCAATAAATGAGAAAATTACATAACGAGCGGATAACACCAGGGACCCAGCAGCTCGCCCAGTTGTTTTTCATTTTCAGAGACGAAGCTCAACTGCGCGCTGTGCGGGGGCTGTGGCCCGTCTAGCCCACACTTACGCTTTTATTAAGCACATGACGAGCCCAGTTGATATATTTTTTCTTTCTGAAATTGGCTAGCCCAGTTCTTTTTTTGGAGAATACCAAAACCGAGGCCTACTTGCTTTTCTCAGCCCTGCTGGGCTGCAAATCTTTCAAGACGAGGAGGGATGTAAGTAGTAAGAAATGGGCTTCCCCAGAAAACGGGCTATAAGTTGTAAGAAATGGGCTCTAAATTTTTAAACCAAAGCCAACCGACAATTGCATTAAAATATCATTTTTTTCAGGATTTCTCTACTCTCTACTCTTATAAAAACCAAAGCCAACTGGCAATTACATTAAAATATCATCTTTTCTCCCACGAGATAAACTACTCATACAAATGCATCTTCATGTTCTGTGCAACGAACGGGCATCTTGCTAGTTAAGAGTTTGGACCCCACCGAAATATGCAAAATTTCGTTGATTTTTTTAGCAGTGCCCAGAATATATGGTGTGTAATGCTAATAAAAAGAATATGGGCTTCAAATATCCTTAAGAATTAGAAAATGGGTTGTAAGTTATTGAAAATAATGGCTAATGGGCTTTACGCTGTTTGCCACATATTTGGAGGCTGACTTGTGGGCCTACTAGGTTGACGATGACGCTGCCTTAAATTTTTTTGATGCGTACGCAAGGCTTTGTCAACTTAGTCAACACACAGCAGTGACTGTTGGATGTCCATCCAACGGCCGCCGTGCTTCTTCAATCTCTGATCTTCCTGCTCCAGCTGCCCAAACCAGCGCCGGCGGGACTGCCCGCTCCCTCCTCCCGTGGTTGGCTGTGCTGCCGCCAGGCCATCCCTCTAACCACCCACACATCCTGTTATTTTCCGGCAACGTCAGCCTCACACCGCAGCCGACCAGTCAGCGCTCGTACTCCCCTCAGCGTGGGCATCCGCTGCGGTGGCTTCGCCGGCTCCGGGTGGTTCTCTTCCTGGGCCTCGCCCTCGTCCACCCCATTTGTGCTCTCGGCGCGGCGAGGTCAACATGGTCAACAAATAATAGCCATCGGAAGAGGTTGACAGTAGGGGTCCACACAGGGAAATGCCTCCTTATTATGCGCAATATAATGATTCCTCCACCTGATAGCTGGGACCCACCGGAAGGGCCTCTGTTTTTGCGAAAAAACGTTCCCCCCACTGTCAGCTCGGACCCACCGAAAATGCCTCCTTATTACGCACAAAAAAATGAATACTCCCCCTGCTAGCCGGGACTCACCTTGGTGGGAGGCTAACTTGTGGGCCTACTAAGTTGATGGGGACGGAGGGCTTTGTAAACTTAGTCAATATGAACGATTCTAGCTGTTGGGGAACGTAGCAGAAATCAAAAAATTTCTACGCATCACCAAGATCAATCTATGGAGTAATCTAGCAACGAAGGGAAGAAGAGTGCATCTACATACCCTTGTAGATTGCTAAGCGGAAGCACTCAAGTGAACGGGGTTGATGGAGTCGTACTCATCATGATCCAATTGACCGATGATCCTAGTGCCGAACGGATGGCACCTCCGCGTTCAACACACGTGAAGCCCGGTGACGTCTCCCATGCCTTAATCCAGTAGGAGAGAGGGAGAGGTTGGGGAAGACTCCGTCCAGCAGCAGAATGATGGCGTGGTGGTGGTGGAGGAGCGTGGCAATCCTGCAGGGCTTCGCCAAGCACCACGGGAGAGGAGGAGGACTTGGGAGAGGGGAAGGGCTGCGCTAGAACTTGGCTGTGGCTGCCCTCCCACCCCTCCACTATTTATAGGTGGGGGGGAGAGGGGGCCAACCCCCCTAGATCTCATCTAGGGTTGGGGCGGCGGCTAAGGGGGGAGGAGTGCCTCCCAAGTCAAGTGGAGGCCCTCCCCTTTAGGGTTTCCCCTCTCCCATGCACATGGGCCTTGGGGGGGCTGGTG
Source organism: Triticum aestivum (assembly GCF_018294505.1). NCBI lineage: Eukaryota > Viridiplantae > Streptophyta > Magnoliopsida > Poales > Poaceae > Triticum > Triticum aestivum. The sequence continues at coordinate 72,435,477 of NC_057801.1, read as the reverse complement.
CCCCTGGCCCATGAAGGCTAGGGTGCCCCCTTACAGCCCATGCTGCTGTATTGGACGTGGTGGAACAATTTCGGACGTCCGGACCCCTCCAGAATCCTCCGGAACCTTGTGGAAGCTTCCCGGTACAATACCGGAAAAACCAGAACTTTTCACGGAACCCGAACAACAACTTTTGATATATAAATCTTTACCTCCAGACCATTCCGGAACTCCTCGTGACGTCCGGGATCTCATCCGGGACTCTGAACAACATTCGGTAACCACATACATCTATTCCCTATAACCATAGCGTCATCGAACCTTAAGTGTGTAGATCCTACGGGTTTGGGAACCATGCAGACATGACCGAGACGTTCTCCGGTCAATAACCAATAGCGGGATCTGGATACCCATGTTGGCTCCCACATGTTCCATGAAGATCTCATCGTATGAACCACGATGTCGAGGATTCAATCAATCCCGTATTCAATTCCCTTTGTCTAGCGGTATAGTACTTGCCCGAGATTCGATCGTCGGTATCCCGATACCTTGTTCAATCTCGTTACCGGCAAGTCTATTTACTCGTTCCGTAACACATCATCCCATGATCAACCCCTTGGTCACATTGTGCACATTATGATGATGTCCTACCGACTGGGCCCAGAGATACCTCTCCGTCACACGGAGTGACAAATCCCAGTCTCGATTCGTGCCAACCCAACATACACTTTCAGAGATACCCGTAGTGTACCTTTATAGCCACCCAGTTACGTTTTGACGTTTGGTACACCCAAAGCATTCCTACGGCATCCGAGAGTTGCACAATCTCATGGTCTAAGGAAAAGATACTTGACATTAGGAAAGCTGTAGCATACGAACTACACGATCTTTGTGCTAGTCTTAGGATTGGGTCTTGTCCATCACATCATTCTCCTAATGATGTGATCCCGTTATCAACGACATCCAATGTCCATGGTCAAGAAACCGTAACCATCTATTGATCAACGAGCTAGTCAACTAGAGGCTTACTAGGGACATGGTGTTGTCTATGTACCCACACATGTATCTGAGTTTCCTATCAATACAATTATAGCATGGATAATAAACGATTATCATGAACAAGGAAATATAATTGGAGAAACATCACTATCTCATCTGGAAGATCAACTCCCACTTGATTCAAGTGATTGTTGTACTCAGACAATCTGAGCACAAGCTCAATGATTGAGCTTTTCTCCCTTAGTTTGCAGGCTAAGAAAATTGTCGGAGGTCTTATAACTCTTGAGGTGGGCACGATCCTGAAATCCCAATTTCAGCCCTCGAAACATCTCTTATGTTCCGCGATGTTTCAAAATCGTCTTTGGTGCCTCAACTCTAAACCATTTAACTGAACTATTACGTAGTTATCAAAACGTGTATGTCAAATGTTCGTAACATCCACAGACGACGTTCGAGGTTCAGCACACCAAGTGGTGCATTAAGGACATAAGCCTTCTACGAAGCAATGAGGACAATCCTTAGTTTATGGACCCAGTCCGCATAATGGCTACTATCAACTTTCAACTAAATTTTCTCTAGGAACATATCTAAAACAGTAGAACTAAAGCGCGAGCTACGACATAATTTGCAAGAATCTTTTGACTATGTTCAGGATAAATAAGTTCATCTAATGAACTCCCACTCAGATAGACATCCCTCTAGTCATCTAAGTGATTACATGATCCGAGTCAACTAGGCCGTGTCCGATCATCACGTGAGACGGACTAGTCATCATCGGTGAACATCTTCGTGTTGATCGTATCTTCTATGCGACTCATGCTCGACCTTTCAGTCTTCCGTGTTCCGAGGCCATGTCTGTACATGCTAGGCTCGTCAAGTCAACCTAAGTGTATTGTGTGTGTAAATCTGGCTTACACACGTTGTATTCGAACGTTAGAATCTATCACACCCGATCATCACGTGGTGCTTCGAAACAATGAACCTTCGCAATGGTGCACAGTTAGGGGGAACACTTTTCTTGAAATTATTGCGAGGGATCATCTTATTTAAGCTACCGTCGTTCTAAGCAAATATGATGCATAAACATGATAAACATCACATGCAATCAATAAGTGACATGATATGGCCAATATCATTTTGCTCCTTTTGATCTCCATCTTCAGGGCTCCATGATCATCATCGTCACCGGCATGACACCATGATCTCCATCATCATGATCTCCATCATCGTGTCTCCATGAAGTTGTTTCGCCAACTATTACTTCTACTACTATGGCTAACGACTTAGCAATAAAGTAAAGTAATTACATGGCGTTGTTCATTGACACGCAGGTCATACAACAAATTAAGACAACTCCTATGGCTCCTGCCGGTTGTCATACTCATCGACATGCAAGTCGTGATTCCTATTACAAGAACATGATCAATCTCATACATCACATATCATTCATCACATTCTTTTGGCCATATCACATCACATAGCATACCCTGCAAAAACAAGTTAGACGTCCTCTAATTGTTGTTTGCATGTTTTATGTGGCTGCTACGGGTTTCTAGCAAGAAAGTTTCTTACCTACGCAAAAACCACAACGTGATATGTCAATTCCTATTTACCCTTCATAAGGACCCTTTTCATCGAATCCGCTCCAACTAAAGTGGGAGAGACAGACACCCGCTAGCCACCTTATGCAACTAGTGCATGTCAGTCGGTGGAACCTGTCTCACGTAAGTGTACGTGTAAGGTCGGTCCAGGCAACTTCATGCCACAATACCGTCGAAACAAGACTGGACTAGTAACGGTAAGCATATTGAACAAAATCAACGCCCACAACAACTTGTGTTCTACTCGTGTATAGAAACTACGCATAGACCTAGCTCATGATGCCACTGTTGGGGAACGTAGCAGAAATCAAAAAATTTCTATGCATCACAAAGATCAATCTATGGAGTAATCTAGCAACGAAGGGAAGAAGAGTGCATCTACATACCGTTGTAGATTGCTAAGCGGAAGCGTTCAAGTGAACGGGGTTGATGGAGTCGTACTCGTCGTGATCCAAATCACCGATGATCCTAGCCCCGAACGGATGGCACCTCCGCGTTCAACACACGTGCAGCCCGGTGACGTCTCCCATGCCTTGATCCAGCAAGGAGAGAGGGAGAGGTTGGGGAAGACTCTGTCCAGCAGCAGCACGACGGCGTGGTGGTGGTGGAGGAGCATGGCAATCCTGCAGGGCTTCGCCAAGCACCGCGGGAGAGGAGGAGGACTTGGGAGAGGGGAAGGGCTGCGCCAATACTTGGGTGCGGCTGCCCTCCCACCCCTCCACTATTTATAGGTGGGGGTAGAGGGGGCCGGACCCCCTAGATCTCATCTAGGGTTGGGGCGGCGGCCAAGGAGGGAGGAGTGCCTCCCAAGTCAAGTGGAGGCCCTCCCCTTTAGGGTTTCCCCTCTCCCATGCGCATGGGCCTTGGGGGGGAGGCTGGTGCCCCTGGCCCATTAAGGCTAGGGCGCCCCCTTACATCCCATGCTGCTGTATTGGACGTGGTGGAACAATTTCCGGACCTCCGGACCCCTCCAGAATCCTCCGGAACCTTCTGGAAGCTTCCCGGTACAATACTGGAAAAACCCGAACTTTTCCCGGAACCCGAACAACAATTTTCCATATATAAATCTTTACCTCCAGACCATTCCGGAACTCCTCGTGACGTCCGGGATCTCATCCGGGACTCCGAACAACATTCGTTAACCACATACATCTATTCCCTATAACCCTAGCGTCATCAAACCTTAAGTGTGTAGACACTACGGGTTCGGGAACCATGCAGACATGACCGAGACATTCTCCGGTCAATAACCAATAGCAGGATCTGGATACCCATGTTGCCTCCCACATGTTCCACAAAGATCTCATCGGATGAACCACGATGTCGAGGATTCAATCAATCCCGTATTCAATTCCCTTTGTCTAGCGGTATAGTACTTGCCCGAGATTCGATCGTCGGTATCCCGATACCTTGTTCAATCTCGTTACCGACAAGTCTCGTTACTCGTTCCGTAACACATCATCCCGTGATCAACCCCTTGGTCACATTGTGCACATTATGATGATGTCCTACCGAGTGGGCCCAGAGATACCTCTCCGTCACACGGAGTGACAAATCCCAGTCTCGATTCGTGCCAACCCAACAGACACTTTCGGAGATACCCGTAGTGTACCTTAATAGCCACCCAGTTACGTTGTGACGTTTGGTACACCCAAAGCATTCCTATGGCATCCGGGAGTTGCAAAATCTCATGGTCTAAGGAAAAGATACTTGACATTAGAAAAGCTTTAGCATACGAACTACACGATCTTTGTGCTAGGCTTAGGATTGGGTCTTGTCCATCACATCATTCTCCTAATGATGTGATCCCGTTATCAACGACATCCAATGTCCATGGTCAGGAAACCGTAACCATCTATTGATCAACGAGCTAGTCAACTAGAGGCTTACTAGGGACATGTTGTTGTCTATGTACCCACACATGTATCTGAGTTTCCTATCAATACAATTATAGCATGGATAATAAACGATTATCATGAACAAGGAAATATAATAATAATAACCAATTTATTATTGCCTCTAGGACATATTTCCAACACTAGCTTCGGTGACTGTACGATGTCCATCCAACGGCCGTAATGCTTCTTCAACCTCTGGTCTTCGTGCTCCAGCCGCCCAAAGCAGCGCCGGTCGTGCCACATGCTCCTGCCTCCCGTGGCCGGCTGTGATTCCACAGAGGCCTCACCGCCCCTACGACTCCCACCGCTGGCCAGGCCATCCCTCTACTCACCCACACCCCCTGTTATTCTGCAGTGATGGCAGCCTCACACCGCAGCCGAACCAATGAACCCTCATACTCCTCTTCGCGTGGGCATCCACTGCTGCATCTTCCCCGGCTCCGTGTCGTCCCCTTCCCAGGCCTCGCCGTCGTCCACCGCCGTGGTGCTCTCGGTGTGGTGTGGTCAATGTGGTCAACGACCGACTTCCATCGGAAGAGTACTGTACGTGGAGGGGCTGACAGCTGGGTCCACGTCAGCCGCAAGGAAGTGCCTCCTTATTTCGCAAAAAAAATGATTCGCCCCCTGACTGCTGGGACCCACCAGCTACATCTTCGCACGCAAGGAAGTGCGCCCGGCAAAAAAAATGATTCGCCCCCCTGACTGCTAGCACCCACCAGATACATCTTCGCACGCAAGGAAGTGCCTGACAGTCGGTACCCACCTGGTCGAAGCGTACGTAGTGTTGTCATTATGGTTACAAACGTGTACGTACATACTGGTGGATGTAGAGGCGCGCACGTGTCGTAGTAGAGGCACGCACGTGTCGTACTAGAGGCGCATACGTATCGTAGTAGAGGTGCGCATGTAGCATGTACACGTACGTACAACGGCCAGTGTGCAAGAAAGAAAATACGGCCACGTATGTGTACATACGGGTGGGGTCTCGAATGTGTACTCGCGCATACGTACAGCCAGGGCTCATGTACATGGCTGGGTCGGAACAGAGAAACAACATCGTCGTTGTGTTCATGGGGAGCCAACCGGATGGGTCGGAACGGGATGCGTCGTCGTGTTCATCGGGAGGGCTTGGACGGAACAGGCGATGGAAACGAGGCCTGGCGTACCGCAGAACGGAGGAAACGACCTTGTGTTCGACCGGCCACGTTCGAAACGGGATCCTGTTCATCGGGAGGGGTGTGGCGTACCGCAAAACGGACGAAACGGACTTGTGTTGGAGCGCTACGGTCGAAATGGGGGTCTTATTGATCGGGAGAGGTGTGGCGTACCGCAAAACGGACGAACCGAAGTTATGTTGGAGCGCTATGGTCGAAACGGGGGTCCTGTTCATTGGGAGGGGTGTGGCGTACCACAAAACGGGACTCCACGGGATACTGTTCATCTCCACCGACCACCTCCTCCAGCCTCCATGGGCTACCGTTGACCTCCTCCAGCCTCCACGGGCTCCTGTTCATCTAGCCTCCACCGCACGCTACTCCACCGGCTTCTGTTCATCCACCCCTCCACGGGCACCCCTCCACCGTCTACTGTTCATCCAGCCCTCCACGGGGTCGTCCTGTTCATCCAGCCTTCCACGGGGTCTTGTTCATCCAGCCCCAACCGGCTCGATCAATCAGGGTCCTGTTCATCTAGAGGCAACGCCACCGCTCACTGTTCACCCCCCCGCAACGCTCACTGTTCATCCCAGTGGCAGCATCGATCGGCTTCAGTTAGCAGCAGTAGTGAAGGAATCGCTCGATCGGGTTCAGTTAACAGCCATCGATTGATCGCTCGGGTTCAGTAACGCGTAGCCTGCAGTGCAATCGCTCGGGTTTAGTTAGATCCCAACGCCTCGCTCGGGTTCAGTTAGAGCCAACGCCTCGCACACACGCGCGTACATGTATGAGAGAAACGCGCATCGCTCGGCCCCCGACCACCCACCGTAACCGGGAACTCCCCAAAATTTTCCTCGCCCTCGCTTCTACCACGGTTTTTTCCGTCATGGACGGCCCAAAGAATGTCATGCAGCTGTGTCTCCAGCTCGCCCAGGACGAAAAGCCCATTTTCTGTCATGATTTTTTGTCATAGAAGTAGGAGCCCACCACATCTATGATGATACCGTGTTTTGTCACAATTATCGTCATAGAAGTGTCATATGTATGACAGAAAAAAATTTCGTTCGGCCCAAAATGTCATGGATGTGTATTTTTTTGTAGTGATAGGAATGAACAAAGTTTTGTACGTCCAAGTTCCATAAGAAGTACATAGCCAGGGGCCGCCTAGGGGCTGTGAAAGTTCCATAAGAAGTTTTGTACATCCAAGTTCCATAAGAAGCTGCCCCGATGATGGGCTTGCCAGAGGCCGCGCAGGTCGCCTCGACAAGGCTTGTTGCCAGGCGTGGCCCTGCTTGCCTCTTGCTGCTCGCTACTCTGGGCAGTTGTCTTGATATTCTTTATACCTGTCTTGCCTTTTACTGTCCTCCTCTGCCTCGCCAAGCCTTGCTGTATGGGTGGCTGCGACTGTCCATGCACAAGTAAGGGGTACAGAAGTACCCATACTTTTGTACACCGACATCCGGGACTCTGAACAACATTCTGTCACCAAATCACATAACTCGTGTAATAATATCTCATCATTGAATGTTAAGCGTGCGGACCCTACAGGTTCAAGAACTATGTAGTCATGACCAAGACACCTCTCTGGTCAATAACCAATAGAGGAACCTCGATGCTCATATTGGCTCCTACATAGTCTATGAAGATCTTTATTGGTCAAATCATTATGACAATAAAGGTAATTCCCGTTGTCCATTGGTATGTTACTTGCTTGAGATTCGATCGTCTGTATCTTCCTACCTAGTTCAATATCATTACCGACAAGTCACTTTACTCGTTCTGTAGTACATCACCTCATGACTAACTCCTTACTCGTTTGCTTGCAAGCTTTTGATGAGTATTACCGAGAGGGCCCAAAGATACCTCCACTACAAAAAAAGACACATCTGTGACATTTTGGGCCGAACGAAAAAAATTCTGTCATACTTATGACACTTCTATGACGATAATTGTGACAAAACCCAGTATCATCATAGATGTGCCAGGCTCCTACTTCTATGACAACAAATCATGACAGAAAATGGGCTTTTTGTCCAGGGCGGGCCGAAGACGCAGCTGCATGACATTCTTTGGGCCGTCAATGACGGAAAAAACCGTGGTAGAAGCGAGGGCGAGGAAAATTTTGGGGAGTTCCCGGTTTCGGTGGGTGGTTGGGGGCCAAGCGATGCGCGTTTGTCTCGTACACGTACACGCGTGTGTGCGAGGCGTTGGCTCTAACTGAACCCGAGCGAGGCATTGGGCTCTAACTGAACCTGAGCAATTGCACTGCAGGCTACGCGTTACTGAACCCGAGCGATCGATCGATGGTTGTTAACTGAACCCAATCGAGCGATTCCTTCGCTACTGCTGCTAACTGAAGCTGATCCATGCTGCCTCTGGATGAATAGTGAGTGTTGCGGGGGGTTTGGATGAACAGTGAGTGGTGGGGGTGGATGAACAGGACCCCGTGGCGTTGCCTCTGGATGAACATGACCCCGATCGATCGAGCCAGTTGGGGCTGGATGAACAGGACCCCGTGGAGGGCTGGATGAACAGGACAACCCCACGGAGGGCTAGATGAACAGTAGACGATGGAGGGTGCCCGTGGACGGGTGGCTGAACAGTAGCCCGTGGAGTAACGTGCGGTGGACGCTGGATGAACAGGAGCCCGTGGAGGCTGGAGGAGGTCGACGGTAGCCCGTGGAGGCTGGAGGAGGTCGATAGTGGAGATGGACACTATCCCGTGGAGTCCCGTTTTGCGGCACGCCACACCCCTCCCGATGAACAGGACCCCCGTTTCGACCATAGCGCTCCAACACAAGTCTGTTTCGTCCGTTTTGCAGTATGCCACACCCCTCCCGATCAACAGGACCCCCGTTTTGACCGTAGGAGGTCCGTTTCCTCCGTTTTGCGGTACGCTAGACCCCTCCCAATGAACAGGATCCCGTTTCAAACATGGCCGGTCGAACACAAGGCCGTTTCCTCTGTTCTGCGGTACGCCAGACCTTGTTTCCATCGCCTATTCCGTCCAAGCCCTCCCGATGAACACGACGACGCATTCCGTTCCGACCCAGCCGGTTGGCTCCCCATGAACACGACGTCGATGCTGTTTCTCCGTTCCAACCCAGCCATGTACACGAGCCCTGGCCGTACGTATGCGCGAGTAGGCGTTCGAGACCCCGCCCGTATGTACACATATGTGGATGTGTTTTCTTTCTTGCACACTGGCCGCTGTACGTACGTGTACATGCTACGTGCGCGCCTCTACTACGACACGTGCGCTCCTCTACCTCCAGCAGTATGTATGTACACATTCGCGACTAGAATGACAATGCTACGTACCCTTCGACCAGGTGGGTCCTGACTATCAGGCAATTCCTTGTGTGCGAAGATGTAGCTGGTGGGTCCCAGCAGTCAGGGGGGCGAATCGTCTTTTTTTCAGACGCACTTCCTTGCATGCGAAGATGTAGCTGGTGGGTCCTAGCAGTCAGGAGGAAACATTTTTTTCACGAAATACGATGGCCTGTCCGGTGGGTCCCTGCTGTCAGGTGGAGGAATCATTATTTTCCCATAATAAGGAGGCACTTCCTTGTTGCGGCCATGGACCCAGCTGTCAGCCTATCCACATACAGTCCACGTCTGATGGAAGTCATTCCTTGACCACGTTGACCACGCTGCGTTGAGAGCACCAGGGCAGTGGACGACGACGAGGCTAGGAAGGGGACAACGGGTAGCCGGGGAAGGCGCGGCAGTGGATGCTCACGCGTAGAGGAGTATGAGGGTTCACTCGTTCGGCTGTCGTGTGAGGCTGCCGTCGCCGCAGAATAACAGGGGGTGTGGGTGAGTTGAGGGATGGCCTGGCCAACGGTGGGAGTAGTAGGGGGCGGTGAAGCCTCCGCAGCATCACAGCTGGCCACGGGCGGTAGGAGCATGCGGCACGACCGGCGCTGCTTTGGGCGGCTGGAGCAAGAAGACCAGAGGTTGAAGAAGCACTACAGCCGTTGGACGGACATCGTACGGTCACTGGAGCTAGAATCATTCATATATTGACTAAAGTTGACAAAGGCCTCCATCCCAGTCAACTTAGTAGGCCCACAAGTCAGCCTCCCACCAAGGTGGGTCCCAGCTAGCAGGGGGTATTCAGTTTTTTGTGCGTAATAAGGAGGCACTTCCGATGGGTCCGAGCTGACAGCAAGGGAAATGTTTTTTCGCAAAATACGGTGGCCCGTCCGGTGGATCCCAGCAGTCAGGGGGAAACGTTTTTTTCGTGAAATACTGGTGGCCCGTTCGGTGGGTCCCTGCTGTCAGGTGGAGGAATAATTATTTTCCGCGTAATAATGAGGCACTTCCTTGCGGCTGCCGTGGACCGAGCTTTCAGCCTCTCCATGTACAGTACTCTTCCGATGGATGTCGGTCGTTGACCACATTGACCACGCCGCACTGAGAGCACCACGGCGGTGGACGACGGCGAGGCCTAGGAAGGGGACGACGCAGAGCCGGGGAAGACGCGGGAGTGGAAGCCCGCGCGGAGAGGAGTACTAGGGTTCACCGGTTTGGCTGCGGTGTGAGGCTGCCCTCGCCGTAGAATAACAGGGGTGTGGGTGAGTAGAGGGATGCCCTGGCCAATGGTGGGAGTAGTAGGGGACGCTTAGGCCTGCACGGCAGCACAGCCGTCCATGGGAGGTGGGAGCAGGCGGTCCCGCCGGCGCTGCTTTGGCGGCTGGAGCAAGAAGATCAGAGATTGAAGAAACACGACGACCGTTGGATGTATGTCTGCTAGAATCGTTTGTTGACGTATATAATAAATAAAAAAATCTTGCATACGCATCAACTAAACAGGCCCACAAGTCAGATCACTCCCTCTTTTTTAATAATTTATATATAGCTCATGGCAACATCTTATGCAATTTATTACAGTCATTTTTCTGGTTGGCAGGGCCACTTTCACATATTTCTGTGGGTTCCAAACTATTTTTAATACCGAAATGTCAATCCGGATTTAAAGTACTTTGAAGATATATTTAAATTAGGTTAATGCCAGTGAAATAGGAATCTGAAAATGTGAAAAAAATCAGAAATTATAAAGTAATTGCCAATTTGTCATCTGATTTTATATTTACAACCCATTTCATATTACTTTTACTATTTGCAGGCGTCTTGAAAGAGTTGCAGCCTATCAGGGCGTAGAAAAATAAGTAGGCCAGGATTGGGTATTCTTCAGAAAAAATAAACTGGGCTCATTTTCACAAATAAAAAATAGTTGGGCTGGTCAAATGGTGAACATAAAATATAAGCCTGGGCTAGACGGACCACAACCTAGTTCAAACCCTGCTCCGTCTCAACAATAACAAAAAAAATACTGCTCGAGCAGCTACGTCCCAGGTGTCAACCGATCTTGTGTTGTTCTCTTGTCTATTGACTATATACACTCACAATGTCGTGGGTCCTAGATGTCAGGAAGACACTAGGAGGAAGCATTTTATTTTTCCATACGCTGACGTGGTGGGCCCCTACTGTCATCCTCTCCACGTACTTCTGCCGATTCTTGTTGTTTGTTGACCATGTTGACAACGCGAGAGGGCGGCGCCGCGGCGAGCGCACCAAAGTGCGCGGAAGACGTCGGCATTAATGATTTAGGAGACGGTGGGGCGGCGATGCGTGCGCTGAGGCGCAGCCAGCCGTGGGAGGCGGAAGCAGGCGGCCCCACCGGTGCTGTTTTGGTTTTGGCGGCTAGAGGAAGACATGACTAAAGAAACACGGCAGACTATAGAAGCAGCAGGAGTACTTAACAACCTTAACTGAAACCAGCAGGGGCACTTAACAACCAAAGGTGAAAGCAGTATGATTACTTATATAGGTTCAACCGTACAAAGCACACCTTGAACAGTGCTACTTTGCCTACAGTTAACCAAGGGCGAGGCCGCGAAGCCCCAGGACAAGGCCCAGGCGCCACCCTGCGCATCCATAACCTTCTGAAAGCGGCTTCATCTCGCAATGTGGCCAATAAACATGATATTCGTTTTAGAGCCATGGAAAAGCATGAACATGATCTTCTGTCCCATTCTCCAAGATGGACGGGCCTTCATTATTTGAGACCACCCATGAATAAGTATCTTTTCACCTCCAAGTGGAATTGAGTAGGTCGACATAAACATCATGTTGTGACCAAGCGCAAGTCTGACCCGACCATGGTCAGGCATCTACATAGGAACAATAGAACTAGGCAGTTTCTGTTTCAAGAGGATCAGAACTGTAAAATTGTGTATAAGCAATAGTTTATGAACAACATATATAACAAAAAACCTCTCGTACCATAAGTTTCTCGACACAGTTGGACCTGTTCAACGAGTGCAGCAGTGGCATACATATCTCACGTGGCCTTCCACAATTGAAACGCCCCACAAGGTCCTCAAAACGATCAATAAAGTGTAGGAACTTGTGGATGTCGACCCAGTCAACTTCAGTGCTATCAGTAACAGCTGAGTTATTACAGAATAACAAACGAGCAACCTGCTTAACTCTGAAAAAACCTAAATTTGCCACCAATTATAAGAAAATATTAGTTAGAAGTAGCATCTTCGTGAGAGATTCGTTGCTACTTCTAAAGTGAAATTGTGATTACTTAGACAAAATAGGTGGATTAAGAAGTAATCGAGGCAACAAGCAAGAAACAGATACAAAACTAACATGGATGAAAAATTGGAACGACGTCGGGGTGGAAGATCGCAGTGAAAATGAGACCAGGTTCTGCTATTTCCATCAACATTCATGCGCCAACTTTCAGTCCGTAACACTTGAGCAACTTTATCCAAGTTCGGCCATAAAAAAAGCAGCGATCTTCTTGGTTCATGAACCCAACTCGGAACTTATATCCATGGCTTGTCTTCACTGTGACCATTAAACTAGTGTATTCAGTTAGGGCAAGGCCGAGCATCTTGAGTACATGTGTTTGGGCAGAGCAAATAATACACTCCAGGAAAAATAATATGAGAACACAATGTATTCCCTATCCAAATCTAGAAATAACTTCCTCCTTCACGTCAGTGTTGACCATCGTACTAGTAGTACCTTTTATCCAAATATAGCAATCCAAATTTCCAAATTAGTCGATAGCATGTTCAAAAAAACCCCACCCTCCCGGATAGACAAGAGGATTCCAGGAACATACTCTGTGTGTTTCAAAATCCTGTGTTAGGATGAGAGGGAACAAGTGTGGCGTCTCGCCGAGGGTGCAGAAACCTGTAGGCTACTCGCACTTTGGGCACTGCACATGAAACACACTAGATTCAGGAGGAAGAAAAATGCATCAACGGCGGCGACTACCATCCTAGGATTACCTGCGACCAAGGGACTTGGATTTATCGGGGATGGATGAAGAATTCGTACCTGGTTCTCCATGAGAAAACCCTATGCAATCATCGAGAGGGGTTTAGCTCTGAACAAGCAAACGAGGGAGAAGGGGATTCAGGCCCAGTGAAATATTGCCGCTTCGTCCGTCCAGCTTACTGCTAAAGCTGGAAAGGGGGGGGTGTGATTTGACGGCTCATTGGGCATTACTGCGGCGCTACGACCAGGGTGTGTCTATCGTGCAGTTGTGCACTCTAATTTGTGCATATGGCACGTGGACCCCGTTGCCGGTTGCCCCACATATCGGCGAAAGGAAGTAGAAAGACAGGAGTAACTAGTTACACATAAATATATTTTTTGACAGAGAGATACTCCCTCTGTAAAGAAATATACAAATCTTTTATATCACAACTTTATACATAAGAAAAATCAAGGGGAATATATATAACATATATATTTATAAAAAACAGAGCTGTTTTTAACATAGTATAGACGAGTTGGTGATGATGGTGTGCCTGCCATCCTGCAATATAGGCCGGTCGATTTATATGTGACGGATAGGAAGGAAACTATGGCAATTTTGCAAAAAGGTACCAACACACCTCTCCACATTAGCAAATAAGGTCTTCCCTCGTTCATCCTTTTCTCTCACAAGATAAAATACTCATACAAATGCATCTTGATGTTACGTGCAATGCACGGGCATTATGGGGGTTTAGCTTTTTTTATGGGGGTTTAGCTGGGAATATAATACTCAGACAGGCTCACGGTTCTGTACTTTGGCGCTGGTTTTAGATGCTGTCGCAAGGCGAATACACAAAATTGAATAAAGCACGGCAGCTGTTGGAATGAAATCGAACGATAGTTCCTAACCAGCAATCAGAGTTGCAATTCTATCAACGATATGTCATGTGATAAATAATACTATCGTACTACTTATGCACACATGAAACTTGTTTCACCATGCCAGATTATTACATCAAAATCTCTCGGAGGATAGATCAGTTCGACAGTTGCGTGCTGCTACTGAAGAATTTCAAAGTTAATTTGGACCAGCTCTCCTTGCCGAGAAAGTTCGATTTTGACATCATCCCCTACCGCAAGATATGATTTAGATTTGAACCTTGACCATCCTTTAGCATCAATCATCATGCGACCATCCTTTGTACTTACGATATATTCAGCAGGTTCATTCACACCAAGGCTGCGCATGGTAAGAGAAACTTGGCCGCGGTCGCCCGGATTGTTGAACGACTCCCTCGTTGCTCTAGGAATTCTCTGTTTGCTAACAAGAAGACATACCCAAACAGTTAGATCAACACAGTGAATCATGTGAAACAACATGGAAAGAAAAAAGAATGAAGCACTTGGGCAGCCAATGCTTACCAAGAAGTGGACATGTCGGTTTTTGTAAGGACTTTTGTATATGAAGTGCGAACTGCAGCCCAGTCTTTTGCCAGTGCAACTGCACGAGCCAGAGCAGATGCAGGTGCAAGTGTTGGTGCAGGTGTCGAAGCTGCTGCTGCTGCCGGAGATGGTGCTCCTTGTAGAGCTGGTGCCGGTGTCGAAGCAGGTGGCGGCGTCGATGCCCGATCCTCCGGTAGATCAGACTGATCCGCTGACGTGGTCGGTGCCCAATCCTTAGTTGTTGCCGCTGTCAGTGCTAGAGAAACTGTCAGTGCTTGATCCGTTGCTGAAGGTGGTACCGATGTGCAAGACTGTGGCGATCATGTCTGGTCTGCTATGATCAGCTTTCTAACTTCACTAGGATCCGTGACCGTGATCCAGTTTTTTCTTCATTTCTTTTAAACGCGAGAAGTACTAATTGTGGCGTTTTTGTTAAACCAAACTGCAGTTCATCATAGGGATTCAGCTTGTACTCAAACAACAGACTGATCCAATTTTTCCGAGTAATATAAGTGATGGACAGTGCCTTCGTTACTGACACGACATAAGAAGTGAAACCTGCAAAAATAGCCATCGTAGAGCAAACCAAACAGTTTATTCTGTGATGAATGTCACATGGAAAAACCTGCATCATAAAATTACAGGAAAAGAAAGAAAACATGACATTAAATCAATAAGATTTAGACAGTAAATCAGTAAGATTTACTTGATGTGACACGAGTGAATCCTTACCAGGAAATCACTATGTTGAAGTACTAAATAGAAGATTGATCGTCCAACTACGGGTGGCATGCAGGGTCCCCGCCTAATCCGACAAGCAGGATAGTCCAAAGGTCGTGACAAATCATATGGACCGAACATCCGTGGGACTGGAAATCCTGGTGGGTGCGATAAACCCTGCAATGCATACAGATATTGGAGTGTAACCATAATTCATAAACCGTCCTCACAAAAAAGATGATCTGGATACTTCAAAATATACAGACTGAATTGAGTGGACAGACATTAACATAGACAATTCTCAGGACTGACCACACACCAAAAGCGGCAGTACTAATCAACAATACAGGGTTCACAAACACAAATCAAGTACTGAACAATAGTACTTACTGCAGACAAGCAACGTTGCACTAATTAAACTCTGCAGACTATTTCTTGCCACCGACCTACAAGATAAACCCCGCATAACTGACTAGGCCATGGACTTCGTGAGAGATGTCTACATGCACCATCACCATCTTGTCAACCTTGGAGAACCTAATAGAGTGGTCTTTCCACTCATAAACATGATGATGAAGACATGCCGCATCAGATTTGTTGGGAAGCTTTACAAGAACCACACCCTTCGTAATCGAAGGCACAACCAGGAAATTGTTGTGGTCAAGTACAGCCTCGAGAACACGCCTGACAACAAAGCTATAGGAAAACAGTAGTTCAGGACACGTGGCAACAAGGACACAACAGCTGGATAGTTTAGCAGTAGAACTCATCATCAGGTCTTGCAGTTCACGTGGCATGACTTTGAGAACTTCATCTCCACTGCAGACCTGGTTCTAATTCAAACAGAAACCATATTTTATTACTACCTCCGTTCAGAAATATAAGATAATTTTCGATATTATACTCCATATATGACTACATATACGCACAGAAATGAGTGAACAAAGACACTAGAACATGTCTTCAAAGGCATGAGAGCAGAGGGATTACTTGCAATATGCATAACACAAGTTACTAAGGCAAATATACCCTCTTCAAAGGTAGCATTGATGTTCATAAAGTACTCCCTCCGTCCCAAAATTCTTGTCTTAGATTTCTCTAGATACGGATGTATCAAGTCACATTTTAGTATTAGATACATCCGTATCTAGACAAATCTAAGACAAGAAATTTGGGACAGAGGGAGTAGTTGAAAGTAATCTATAAGAAATCAGTGACAACCTCTCGAATGTTTTGGTCAAAAGAGGAATTTAGAACCGTCATTTGGCACACTAAAATCACATGCAAGATCACACAGAAAGTTGTACTACCAGTACTAGTACTGCGTGTTAGATGAAAAACACGATCAAGATCGAGAAAAAGATCGTCAACAAGAGACATTACCTGGACTTGCTTAATGAGGGATCCCAGAGAGGGGGGCTTGGACAGGGCGATGGCTTTGAGCTTGTCTGCAGTAGTCTCGGCGGGGTGCTTGTGCTTCTTCATACCATGAGCCTCGATGGTTTTGGCCAGAGCCATAGACATCACATCGGCCGGTGCTCCAGTGTCCATCCAAGAGAGGAAGCTGAGAGAGAAGAGTGAAAGGAGGAGCGAGATGAGGGAGAAGCGAAGCGAGTAGGGGTTTTCTTCAAGAGAGGAAGCTGAGAGAGAAGAGTGAAATGATGGTTGCTTCGTCCGTCCAACTTACTGTTGGAAAGGAGGGGGTTTTGTGATTTGATGCCTCATTGGGCATTAGTGCGGTGCCTCGATCGGGGTAGTCTACCATCACTCTACTACGGAGTAATTCAGTGCATGGCTGGTGGACCCAGGTGCTGGCTGTCCCACACATCGGCAAAAGTGAGTAATTTAGTGCATGGCTGGAGGAGGATCCGCACGGTAGAGCATGTCCATTGTTTTTCTGAAAAAAATGATTACAACAAGCGTTTCCACTCTTATGACGGAGTGTGAAACACGGCAACCACTTGAACATACACAGTGCTCCTACTACTAGGCATGTGCAGTGGTTCATACGTCGGTACTACACAATATTGTTGCTAGTGTAGTAAGATATGACGATACCAAATGATGTTGTGCGCATGTCAACTACTCCTATATGTAACATAGTACCGCTTTTTGGACTGTCCGGTCGAGAATGAATGGTGAGATCAATGTTAACTGAACTAGGTCTACAGCGCATGGAGAGTATGGTGCTACAGTACTCCACGAAACATGAACCATATGAAGCACGAATAGTGTTAGCAAGGGTGTATGAAGAATGCACAGGATGGGAGCAAAAGTTCCGTTCTCGACCCACTTTTGGGTGTTTGGCAGAGTGCATGAAGGGTGCATGAGTCCACACTAGTAGGTTAACATAAATTCACGAAGAGGAAACAACTATATTGAGATGAGAATGCAACTAAACACACCCACACGCTTTGTGCTACAGTGATTGATCTGCACCGTCTGAGTTTGATCCAATGGTCATGTTGCGCCGAGACATGGACATGCCCATGTAGAGGGCGCCTAAACACCACCGAAGTCCCTATGCTTTTCGAGGCGCACGACATTGGTGATGCAGGGTGCAACCGCCCGCAGAGCCCGCTCCCGGTCGATGGGAGCCAGCTCGTCAAAGACGGCGTCCAATGGCACGAATGGATTCTGGTGACCGAGCCCTGGAAGGATTCGCCCGGCAACGGCGACGGCAGGCCGCAACACCTCCTTGTCCAGCTCAGCCCCCACCATCACGCGGAGAAGGCTCAGTTCCTCGGAGATATAGGTGAAGAAGGAGACTAGGTCAGGAAGCCGCTGCTCGTTGAAGTCGACCGGGTGGTCGAACGCATCTGGCCCGATGACCGGCATCATCGTGCTGGCACGACGGTAGGCATCGTGCAGCTGCAATACACGCATGGCAACTTGGTTCACCAAGTGGCTGAGGCGATCCTGGACCTCATCACGATCGGCCTGCTCGCGCTCTAGCCGGCTCCCCTGACGGCCGATCGTATCTCCCGCTTTCTGCAGCAACGCCGCTGATGCCTCGAACAGCTTTGTGGTGGACGCCTGCCTCTTTTGAAGCTCTGTGAACTCCCGCACATCACGGAGGAGCATGGCACTCCTCTCCTCCTTGAGCTCACGGAGCTTCACGTCCTTGGCCCTGAGCTCCGCATCCTTGGCATGGAGCTCCTGTGTCTGGTGCCTTACCTCGGACTCCGTGATCTGCTGCGCCGCCATGGCACCAGGTAGAAGCAATGGGGAGAGGAAGCAAAGGGGGTGAAACGGCTGAAAGGCAATGCAATCTACGGGAAGGCGGAGGGAGCCAGCCGAGGAGCGGGGAATCTTTTGGTTTTCACCACGGTAAAACACCAGTCGACGACTTCTCACATTAGGGAGCAGTGTGTTTTACAGGTGGAGTCATCGTGACTAATGGCTGCCGCGCCTGCACCCATGAATCAAAAATTTAAAAATCTTGCCGCGCCTGCTCCCGTCAATCAAAAAATAAAAATCCTGCCGCACCCAAACACCACAGCAACGCCGCGGTGGATATTTAAATTTACCTGCCGGCAAGTAAATAAAAAAGGGGTGAAAAAACAAATGTGGCGGTGGCCTAGCTAATCGGTCGAACTAGCTCAACTAGCTAGCCACCATGCTTCACTGATGTACTCGGTGGGAAAGGTGGTCTTTCATGATTTGACGACTCATTTACTTGCTTCGGCGCTACGACCAAGGAGGACCCAGAAAACATGCGGTAGGGCGTCCCATGTCAGGAAGAATATATGCGTGCACCACCCGCGAGGACCCCAAAACCGCGCGGTAGGGTGTGCCACGTCTCGGCACAGAGGAAAAATGTGCATGTAAAAATATACTGTATCAGACGTCGGCAGTAACTCTAGTACCTATGGTTCGACCTCGGGACCCAGCCAGTCGGTTGAAAACACCCCGCTAGCCACATAGCTTCATCATGCAAACGTGGCACAGAGGATAGATGTGGTTAGCTCCGTCTCGACCAGCCACAACGTCTCTTGTTCTAGGCGATTCTTCTATTTTCTAAGCTTTTTTAGTTGTAATAACACCACGGTAAGCTAGCGCCGCTCTTCGTGTGTGCCCGTGCAATGGTTAGACGATGGAGAGAAGAGCGATTGAAATCGCAGACCTGGGACCCACCAGTAAGTGAGACAACGGTCATGCACGTGTTGACGAGGCACTCCCTCTACTCTACTCAATGTAATACTGTATAAAATCAAGTTATGGGACAAAGCCAACAACCGTTGTTGTTTCAGGCTATTGACTTACGCTTTGTAGTCTAGGTTGCCAGTTCGAATCTTGTCTTTCATATTTGTTAGTTTTAGGTCCCAATTTGATTAATGACAAGTGGGACCCCCGTGTGTTGTTCCAATATTTTAGTGTAGGATGATTTTTTTGAACAAACACTTTGCGCGGTTAGACAAGTAACGACACGAGTTACACGTATTTTGCAAGTTTACGAACAAAATGACAGCGGCATAGAATATCACATCCACCCCGCAGCTTAGATACTATGGTGATACGAGTTTTTACACTGTTGGAAGTGAGATCCAATGGCTTGGGAGTAGTCTTTGTAATTATGCGCAATTTCCAAACTCTCCAAAGGTTTTTTTGCAAATAAAACATTCAGGCCTCATGTGTGTCGCTGCATGTTCGATCCAATGGCTCCCCGTTGCTCATATTAGGTGCTCCCCGTAGCTTAATTACCCGCTATGGTGATATGAGCATCTAGGTCATATGATCAGTGATCAGATGGCACATGCGCAGTACTTGTACTTTCTGCGCATTTCCCAAACTCTATCAGCCGTATATTGCAAAAACATTCAAACCTCCTACTGTGGGCCATTAGATCTCAGTGAACTCGTATCACCATAGAATCTACGGTGTGGGAGCACCTCATATTGTCCTGTGCAAGAAAACATAAGGTGCTATCACAGCTTGGATGCTACGGTGATATGAGCTTCGATGTCGTTTGATCTGAGATCTAATGGCATCTGAGCAGTCTTTGTGCTTGTAAGCAGTGGTCAAACTCTTTTGGGGCTTTTCTGCAAAAAACCATTCGAACCACCGAGGAGGTGTTGGATCACAAATCCAACGGCTCCGAAGAGCTTGTATCACCAAAGCATCTAAGGTGTGGTAGCACATGATATTCTTACATGCAGGAGAATATGATGTACTCCTTCATCTTAGATGCTACGGTGATACGAGCTTCGAGGTCGTTGGATATGGGATCCAAGCGCATCTGAGTAGTTTTTGTACAAATTGTGTGCAATTCTAAAACTCATCAAGGTTTCCTGTGAAAATATTAAGAAACGTCATGTGAGCTGCTATATCTCAGATCTACAAGCTCCAAGCAACTCGTATCGGCATATCGCATCTAAGGTATGTGTCACGACCGTTTTTTCAATAAAAAGCTTATTGAACAACCGACCTTCATCCAAACCAGTATAGGAAAATCCTTCTTACTGGTAGATAAAACTTTGATACAGAAATCCAGTAGTATTAAATATAGTACAGGGTTGAGCTGAGGTTGCTCAACAATTTATTATAGGTACGCCAATATATTACATAAAGGCAGATATGACACAAAGGCATGGTGTCATACTACTGGCTAGATATAAAAGTGGTGGTGGATATGTCACAGTGGAGTGGGTAACAAGACTCTTATAGTCCTGCAGCTCATCGAGCGTCCGAGTGAGGCTCGATGAATTTATTCGGGTAGCGGAAGCGGATATAATACAAGTGACCAAATCCAGGATTGCACGGGACTGACTGGGACTCCTCTAGGCATCGGACTCGCTATCGTACTCTTCATCCATGAGATCACCTTCGTCAACATCTGGCCAAATCAACAAGCCAGGTGAGTACTTTGAATGTACTCGCAAGACAGTTCGGACATAAGATATAACAAATGCAACACGATGCACCATGAGCAGTTAGCAATGCACACTCACATAATAAATTTGCACAGCATGATAAATAAAAGGAAATCAGGCGGTAGTCCTCCCAAAATTCCAATAAAATAACTGGAAACCGATCGGGTGTCTGAAGTGACGCCACGAAAGGTGAAACAAATAAATTAACATGCCGCAGTCGGGCGTCTGGGCGACACCACATAAAGGGCTTATAATGAAAAGTAAATGACAGTGCGCGCCACAGTCGGACATCTATGCGACATCACAGAAAGGGCTTATAATGAAAGTAGATAACAGTGATGCTACAGTCGGACATCTGCGCGACATCTCGGAAAGGGCTTATATTGAAAGTAAATAACATGAGTGCCGCAGTCGGACGTCTGAGCGACATCGCAGAAAGGGCTTATATTGAAAGTACAAAACAAGAGTGCCACAGTCGGACGTCTGAGTGACATCGCAGAAAGGGCTTATATTGAAAGTACAAAACAAGAGTGCCACAGTCGGACGTCTGAGCGACATTGCAGAAAGGGCTTATACTTCATCATTCGTATTCAATAAATTCATGAAGATATATCACTCACAGGAAAATACTCCGCACATAATAATGAACGGGTTAGTCCATCCACAGGAAGAAACCATTAACCGAACGAAACACTCATGTTTGTTCTCCGGAGTTTGGTCACTGAGACTGACACCGACAAAGATAAGTTGAACACAGTCGTTTACCAAGATACGGTTACTTGAATGATTTTGACTCTCCAGAGTTTGTTCTATTTAAGCACAACCAACAGATTTCAGTAGTCACGAAGGACTAGTTCCGTTGACGGTATTTCGGTAGAAACACATCTAACCAGTACACACCCATTTCCACCTCACGATGCCAGGAATCACCCTAGGCAACGTTCAAGAAAAACTTTGAGACGGGGAGGCTACAACCTCGAATAGCATGGGATCAAATTTATATACGTGCGCTCTAAGGGGTGCTCCCATCTCGGTCCCAACCGGAAACACCCATGCCCCCTGGCCGGATGACTGGCTTTAATCCAGGGCCATGGAACCCTCATCACGGCCTCTCTATTTGGTGTGTACAAGGAAAGTGGTTTGCAACTTACTAAACCATATTCTTTACAGAAAACATGTGGTGGCACGAAAGGAAACGGATGGTAACGTGACTTGATTCACATTGACCCTGGAGTTAAACAGTTTGGCATAAGACTGGCATGCTTCAACACTTCCATCTTACCACCTCTCATGTCACCACATGATCATATAAACTCACATCACAAGCTATATGGAGTTTCGAAGCTCACTTGCATCAACTTCGCATGTAACATACCACTTACTGCTATACGTATGAACATGCCCTAAACTAGCTACTCAAAGCAAACTTGCAACACGCTCAACATATCAAAGGTTCAAACATGCTTGCCTGGTTCGGAGTATTCAGGGTCTAGCTCGGTGAAGTTCGCGGTTCCGTCACCTCCTCCGGTATCTACGGGTTCAAGAAAAATACGTACTAACGTAAATACCGTGTGTGCACAAAAAGGGTTCCAAATATTTCTCAAATAAATATTACAAAAAACTAGAGAGAAAAATAAAGATGACAGAAAAGGAATGAATCAAAAATCTTTTTCTGTTTAAAAGTTATAAGGGTTTTAGTCCAGGGACCTCTCTGTAATGAAACAGAAAGTTTCCAGGGTTCATTTTATAAAAAAACAGAAAACGTTTCGTTTAAAAGAAAAGAGAGGCTGACGGGGGGGTCCCACCCGTCAGGTTTGAAATCTGGAGGGAGGAAAATAGAGCGCGCCGGTGCATGAAGGCTGCGGTGGTCGCCGGCGGCGATCCACGGCGAGGTAGGGAGATCGGGAGGTACCTACGGGTTCATGGTGTCCTTCCGCACCTGAGGGTGGTGGAGTTGAGCGACGACGAGCACCACGTTGATGGCGGCCCCAACTCCGGCGGACGGTGGATCGGGCGAGGTTGGTTCTCTTCCAACAGAGCTGCCAGCTTCAAATTGGGGCGTGGGTTAGGATTGTGGGTGCACTAGGTGGTTGTTGACCAGGTATGGTAGGCGGGGATGGCCTCACCTGAGCGAATCGAGCCGCAGCCCGAGGCAGATCGGGTCGGCCGGAGATGAGGAAGGAGACCTCCTCGAGGTCCTCTCAGTGGCTAGGCAGGGTTCTGGTGGTGTGGAGGTGTGGCGCTGAGTCGAGGGAGAGCCTGGGGGCTCCTTTTATAGCTGATCAGAGGAGGTGGCCGTGAACGGGATAACTCCGGTGGTGGGTACAGCGGGGTGATGGCCGAACGGGGTTGTCAGGCGGTCAGGCATCATCGTGCGAGTCTACTGGTGCCATCCAGGAGCTACACTTGGCAAAGCTTGGGCGTTACCCCAATCCTTCGACGGAACGGCCCACGGGACTCGACGGCGGCAGGGAGCGCGCCCTGCGCTTGCCAGGCCACAGCGACGGTGCCGCAGCGTGCACAGAGGAGGGGGTGGCCACGCAGAGGCCTCGGGTGGCTTGGGCGGTGCTGGACGGCGCTGAAAGCTGGCGCTGACCACAGCCGGCCACCACGGGTGGTTCTACCACCGCAGAAACTGCCGGTGTCGGCGAGCCATGCCGCCACCGACGCCCATGCCCAGCCAAGCGAGTGTGCGGCGCATGGATAAGGAAAGGGTGCAGTGCGCAAAGTGCCAAGTGCGTGCACTGGTGAGATTGACGACGATCTCTGAAGAAAACAACACTGACGCCGCCTGAATCTCTGAACTTTCTGAATGTGCACAGAAACAGTGCCTGCCAGGTGTTCGATGAAATGAAATTGGCATGTGGGGAATTTTGTTTGAGCTGATCTTTGGTGGGGTGGCCTCTCAATGCATCTGGGGGCTGCCTGAATTTTCTCAGAATTTTTGGAGAAGAGGAAAAATGAATTTCACCAAAAATGATGAATCTGGTCCAAAATTGCAGTGGGCAACTTTTGAAATATTTGAACTGTGGAAGAGTGGATCTTGATGGATCTAGGTTGGGTGTGCTAAAGACTAGCCAGGGGAGTTGGTTTGAAATCAAAACTCAAAGGAAAAAGGAAACTTCCTTTGTAAACCACCTAGGTCCAAAAATAAAAACAGAAATAGTTTTGGGGAAAAATAAATGGAATACAAATTCAAAAATGAGTTGAACTTGCTGGGATTGACTACTTGACTTGACCCAAAGGGAAGGGAGGTGTTTGGGGAAAATTTAATAAGGGACATGGTGAAAGGTGATGGTTGGAAATAAAATAAATAAATCCAAAGCCTTTAGGATTTCTTTAAAAAAATGAAAAACACTCAAAAATCATTGTGGTGAGTTAACACCAAAGAAGAACCTTCAAAGGCAACCATCAAGGTTGAGGATAACCCCAAAGAGATTTTATCCAAAAAAAATATTTTGAGAGGGGAGTCCTTTTAAAAAGATTTTTAAATAGCTTCCTTCAAATCAAACAAGAAATTTGTTGAAAGCCAAATGAAAATTTTTGGAGTGTCACAACACCTACCCCCTTAGGAAAAATCTCATCCCCGAGATTCCAGCTGATCCTCAAATAAGTGTGGATGCTCTGTCCGAAGGAAATCCTCCCGCTCCTAGGTTGCTTCATTCTCGGTGTGATTACTCCACTGAACTCTGAAAAACTTGATCGTTTTCTGACGGGTCCTCCTTTCAGACTCCTCCAATATTTTTATCGGACGTTCCCTGTAGGTGAGGTCTGGTTGCACGTCAATGTCTTCATGCGATACATGCTTCTCAGGGTTGCTCACGCACCTCCTCAATTGTGATACGTGGAACACATCGTGGACGTCTGATAATTCTTCGGGTAAGTCTAGCTGGTAGGCTATGGTGCCTCTTTGTGCAACTACACAGAACGGTCCGATGAATCTGGGTCCCAGCTTTCCTCTAACTCTAAATCATTGCACGCCCCTCATAGGGGATACTCGTAGGTACACATACTCACCGTGTTCAAAACTGACTTCCCGATCTTTTTGATCGTAATAACTCTTCTGTCGACTTTGAGCTGTCTTGAGTCGGTCCCTGATTTGCTTAACCTTTTCCTCGACTTCCTTGAGCATCTCTGGGCCGAAGATACGACTGTATCCGGTCTCTGACCAATTCAACGGGGTGCAACATCTCCGCCCATACAAGGCTTCAAAGGGTGCCATTTGTAGGCTGGCTTGGTAACTATTGTTGTATGCAAACTCTGCATACGGCAAGCTTTCTTCCCAACTGGTCCCATAGGTGAGGACACAAGCTCTCAGCATGTCTTCTAGAATTTGATTTACCCGTTCAGTTTGACCATCTGTCAGAGGGTGGTATGTTGTACTGAATGCTAGTTGAGTTCCCAGTGCCTGTTGTAGGTGATCCCAAAATCTAGAGACGAACTGTGTGCCTCGGTCGGATATTATAGTCTTTGGGACTCCATGTAAACAGATGATACAGGAGAGGTAAAGCCTGGCAAGCTTTTGAGTGGTGTGGGTCGTCTTCACCGGGATGAAATGTGCCACCTTAGTCAGTCTATCTGTGATGACCCATATGGCATCATTTCCGTGTCGTGACCGAGGTAGTCCAACAATAAAATCCATTCCAATCTCGTCCCGTTTCCACTCGGGTATCTTGTTTGGCTGTAATAGTCCGGCTGGTTTCTGGTGCTCGGCCTTGATGCGTTGACATGAATCACAACATGCAATGAACGTGGCTATGTCCCTTTTCATACCGTGCCACCAAAATTTTTCCTGAAGGTCCTTGTACATTTTTGTTCCTCCAGGATGGATTGAATACGGTGCGGTGTGGCCTTCAGCTAGAATTTGCTGTTTGAGGTTCTTGATATTTGGTACGCAAATTCTATCTCCGCACCACAATATTCCCTTATCGTCTATGACGAACTCTGAGGCCTTGCCCATGCTCACTTTTCTTTTTATTCCTTCGATGCTGGGGTGCCCACATTGAGCCTCCTTGATCTTTTCTACCAGGGTAGGCTGTATTTCCAAATTTGACACACTGCCTTCGGTTACCATTATTAAGTTGAGTTTGGCAAACTCCTGCTGAAATTCTGGTCTCAAATTTCGTAGGATGTCGTTGCTCGGACTAGGGTTTCGACTAAGGGCGTCTGCCACTACATTTGCTTTTCCTGGATGGTAGTGTATGCCAACATCATAAACCTTCACTAATTCCAACTAGCATCGTTGCCACAAATTGAGTTCTGGTTGTGTGAAAATATACTTGAGGATTTTATGGTCTGTATATATTTCATAGCGGTTCCCAAGAAAAAAGTGTCTCCATTCCTTGAGTGCATGGATAACTGCTGCTAATTCCAGGTCATGAGTGGGATAATTTTCTTCATGTTTCCATAGTTGCCTGGAAGCGTAGGCGACTACCTTGCCTTCTTGCATCAATACGCATCAGAGGCCCTTTCGGGATGCGTCACAATATACTTCAAAGCTCTTGTGTATGTCGGGCACAACCAATACTGGTGCTGTTGTCAGTTTCCTTTTGAGTTCTTGGAAAGTTTTCTCGCATGCTTCGGTCCATACAAACTTTTTATCCTTCTTGAGCAACTTGGTCATTGGTTTTGCTATTGTGGAGAACCCTTCAATAAATCTTCGATAATATCCTGCCATCCCCAAGAAACTTCATACATCCGTTACGCTGGCCGGTGGTTTCCAGCTAAGTACGGCCTTGACCTTTTCCGGTTCTACGGCAACGCCTTCTTGGGTTGGCACGTGGCCTAGAAAACCGACCTGTCTCAACCAAAATTCACATTTGCTGAATTTGGCATACAATTTATGTTTCCTTAGTTCTCCCAGTACAATCCTGAGATGCTCAGCGTGCTCTTCTGGTGTCTTGGAGTATACCAGAATGTCATCAATGAATACCACAACAAACTTGTCCATAAATTTCATAAATACTTTCTTCATGAGGTGGACAAAATATGCAGGGGCGTTTGTCAGTCCAAATGGCATTACTGTAAATTCGTATAAGCCGGATCTTGAGGTAAATGCTGTCTTGGGGATATCCTCTGTCCGTACATTTAATTGATCATACCACGACCTCAAATCAATTTTCGAGAACACTTTGGCTTGTGCGAGCTGGTCAAATAAGTCATTTATCCTTGGCATAGGATACTTGTTTTTGATGGTGACCATGTTGAGCGCTCGATGGTCTATGCACAATCTTAGTGTCCCATCCTTTTTCTTGGCAAATAATACCGGTGAACCCCAAGATGAGGAGCTGGCTCGAATAAACCCTTTGTCCAGTAATTCCTTTATTTGCTTCTTTAATTCTACTAACTCGGAGGGTGCCATTCTGTATGGCTTCTTGTATATGGGGGTGGTTCCAGGTGCTAGCTCAATGATGAATTCTATTTCCCGGTCTGGCGGCATGCTTGGTAGTTCCTCGGGAAATACGTCGGGAAACTCACATACCACTGGAACTTTGTTTAACTCTGAGATATCCACCTTGTTCAACCTTGGTTGCCGTGATATCTGTCTTTCCTGAGCTGGAATCTTTATTGTCTTCCCGTGATGATGGGTGAGGATCACAGTCCGATTGAAGCAGTCAATAAATCCTTTGTTGGTGGTTAACCAGTCCATTCCTAGGATAACATCCAGTCCTTTATTTTCCAATACGATGAGGTTTGCATGAAACTTTAGTCCTTCAAGATCAATTAGCACACCTTGGCAATAATTCTGAGTAACTTGCTTACTCCCACGGGACTTGATGATCATTGATTTTTCCAATGGAAGCAGCGAAAAATTATTTTGCAAAGCAAATATCTTTTAAATGAACGAGTGAGAAGCTCCAGAATGAAACAAAACCGTGGCAGGTATTGTGTTGACAGGGAACATACCGAGTACGATATCCGGGGCATTTTGTGCTTCCTCTCTGGTCACGTGGTTCAGGTGACCCTTCTTGTGGTTGTTATTGGGGTTGAAATTGTTTCGCTTGGGCGCTGCATTATTACCACCGTTGTTTGGCTTCGGGGCCAAGTTTCTTGGCTTGGGACACTGCTTGGCATAGTGTCCTTCTTCTCCACAAGCGTAACAGGTAACGCCTGGGCGATATGTGAACTCCTTGTCTCTTGCGTGGAAATTCTTGATAGGATGTGAAGCATTGGTGGTGGGTTTGTGTGCCCCTCCTTTCTGAAAATCAGTCTTGCTTTGTTGGTTGCGAACAAGTGTAGTCTGGTCTCTCTTGCGCTTGCGAAAGTCTTCCAAGCTGCGTCGCTCATTTTCCAAGGTAATAGCCTTATCCACCAGTGTTTTGAAATCTGGAAATGTGTGCACGACCAGCTGGCATTTAAGCGCTGGTGCCAGACCGTCCAAGAATTTTTCCATCTTCTTGTTTTCAGACATACGTTCCTCGTTGGCGTAGCGAGACAATAGTGTAAAATGACTGTTGTACTCAGTCACCCTCATGGTCCTCTGCTTGAGGTCATCAAACTCCCTCTTCTTGATCTTCATAATACTTCGGGGGATGTGAGCCCCATGAAAACCTTCCTTGAATTCCTCCCAGGTTATATCATTTTAATTGGGGTGCATGTGTAGGAAATTCTCCCACCATGAGGCAGCTGCTCCAGTGAGATAGTGTGGTGCATATAGCACTTTCTCACGATCTGAACACTGTGCAATAATTAATTTTCTCTTCATGTCTCGAAGCCAGTCGTCGGCCTCAAGAGGTTTGTCAGTATGAGAAAATGTTGGGGGACGCGTATTTTGTAGTTCTGATAATTTGGATTGCTGTTGATACGGACCACGGTGATTTCCCATATTGATGACTTGATTCATCATTTCCTGGTGCTGTTGCTGACTCTGCTCATAAAGGCGGCATACTTGAGAAAATGCGGCATCACTGCCCTGCTGACTTGATTGTCCCTGTGTGAAGTTGTTGCTTGTCTGCGTACCAAAATTCTCTTCTGGCGGACTTGGCATGGAGCGAGTCCAAGGGCGATGCATTTTCCACTCTGGGGTAATTTTTTGTAAAAATTTTGTGAGACTGCGAGGTAAAAAAAAATTCTTTTGCAAGACGAAAAATTAAGAACTCCAATATTTTCAAGGAAATATTAAATTGCGCACGGAGAAGGACTGCTTAGTACATATCTTACACACAAGCATAATTATACAATACGTCACTCAGGATGTGCGTACACAATCCTGACATGTTATTAGGCTAGTGCACTTCTCCAGTTCCTACATGATGCGCAAACAGACTACTTCTCACAACCTATGTACATATCATACATATCATACATGCTGACACTCTGCACGGCATGCTGTGCGCACTTAGTCGGAGATGGTGAGAACTTCCCTTGGCCTGCCCAGGGTAAGGCCCAGTGGAGTTGGAGACTCAACCTCCTCCTCAATAATGGGCTCCAAACGTGAAGCACTGAGCTGTGGAGCTGGAATAGGTGCGGTAGGCGGTGCGGCTCTGACTGGGGTAGGAGCGATGACTTGGTCAAATTCTTCAGGAGTAGGTAGGTGGCGAGAAGTGGCGAGTGTGGCAGGTGTGTGAGATGCCGAGGACGAGACGTAAGTCAATGGAGGAGCTGTATGGAGAAGTTCCCTCCTGTTGGCGGAACAGCTGTGAACGACGGACATGCGAGCAGCCACGAGGTCATCCACCAGGTTATCAAAAGTGGCCTCAAGCGCCTTGAGATATTCGACCAGCATCTCAATAGCCTCATCCCTTTCTCCTCTAGGGCATGCAAATGCGTAGTGACAGGTGTATGGCACGTGGCAGGGAAGGTAGCAGTAGCGACGAGTCTTCATAGAAGGAAAAACATCCCGAAGATGAGCTATTGCCTCACGGGCAGCCATCTGCATAGCATGCCTCTCCGTGGGCATGGCTCTGCCCATGAACCGGAAGCGGCGGGACTCAACACGCCCTCCCTTGAAATGCACCACGGCCTGGTGCATGGACAGACTGTCGTTGATCTGGTGCCGGTAGAGCGTGAACTCCGGACGAGTCAAAGGCCCGATCGCGATTTTGACGATGGAAGTGAGGAGCTTGATGAACCCCTCCGGTACGTTGGCGAACACTTGCGATTCACAGTCGACGCGAGCCATCTACAAAAGTAGGCAAAAATTCTGAATGGTCAGATCATAAATTTATGCTGACTGTTAGAAAAATGACTACATTTGCAAAATATTAAAATAGCATTAGTTACGCTAATAACCGATTAGCGATAGCACCTAGTGGCTTCCTACAGTCAACCTGGCTCTGGTACGAAGTTTGTAACGACCGGTTTTTAAATAAAAAGCTTATTGAACAACTGACCTTTATGCAAACCAGTATAGGAAAATCCTTCTTACTGGTAGATAAAACTTTGATACAGAAATCCAGTAGTATTAAATATAGTACAGGGTTGAGCTGAGGTTGCTCAACAATTTATTACAGGTATGCCAATATATTACATAAAGGCGGATATGACACAATGGCATGGTGGCATACTACTGGCTAGATATAAAAGTGGTGGTGGATATGTCACAGTGGAGTGGGTAACAAGACTCTTAGTCCTGCAGCTCATCGAGCGTCGGAGTGAGGCTCGATGAATTTATTCGGGTAGCGGAAGCGGATATAATACAAGTGACCAAATCCAGGATCACACGGGACTGACTGGGACTCCTCTAGGCGTCGGACTCGCTATCGTACTCTTCATCCATGAGATCGCCTTCGTCAACATCTGGCCAAATCAACAAGCCAGCTGAGTACTTTGAATGTACTCGCAAGACAGTTCGGACATAAGATATAACAAATGCAACATGATGCACCATGAGCAGTTAGCAATGCACACTCACATAATAAATTTGCACAGCATGATAAATAAAAGGAAATCAGGCGGTAGTCCTCCCGAAATTCCAATAAAATAACTGGAAAATCGGGTGTCTGAAGCAACGCCACGAAAGGTGAAACAAATAAATTAACATGCCGCAGTCGAGCGTCTGGGCGACACCACATAAAGGGCTTATAATGAAAAGTAAATGACAGTGCGTGCCACAGTCGGACATCTATGCGACATCACAGAAAGGGCCTATAATGAAAGTAGATAACAGTGATGCCACAGTCGGACGTCTGTGCGACATCTCGGAAAGGGCTTATATTGAAAGTAAATAACATGAGTGCCGCAGTCGGACGTCTGAGCGACATCGCAGAAAGGGCTTATATTGAAAGTACAAAACAAGAGTGCCACAGTCGGACGTCTGAGCGACATCGCAGAAAGGGCTTATACTTCATCATTCGTATTCAATAAATTCATGAAGATATATCATTCACAGGAAAATACTCCACACATAATAATGAACGGGTTAGTCCATCCACAGGAATAAACCATTAACCGAACGAAACACTCATGTTTGTTCTCCGGAGTTTTGTCACTGAGACTGACACCGACAAAGATAAGTTGAACATAGTCGTTGACCAAGATACAGTTACTTGAATGATTTTGACTCTGCAGAGTTTGTACTATTTAACCACAGCCAACGGATTTCAGTAGTCACGAAGGACTAGTTCCGTTTGCGGTATTTCGGTAGAAACACATCTAACCAGTACACACCCATTTGCACCTCACGATGCCAGGAATCACCCTAGGCAACGTTCAAGAAAAACTTTGAGACGGGGAGGCTACAACCTCGAATTGCATGGGATCAAATTTATATACGCGTGCTCTAAGGGGTGCCGCCCTCTCGGTCCCAACCGGAAACACACATGCCCCCTGACTGGATGACTGGCTTTAATCCAGGGCCATGGAACCCTCATCACGGCCTCTCTATTTGGTGTGTACGAGGAAAGTGGTTTGCAACTTACTAAACCATATTCTTTACAAAAAACATGTGGTAGCATGAAAGGAAACGGATGGTAACGTGACTCGATTCACGTTGACCCTGGAGTTAAACAGTTTGGCATAAGACTGGCATGCTTCAACACTGCCATCTTACCACCTCTCATGTCACCATATGATCATATAAACTCACATCACAAGGTATATGGAGTTTCGAAGCTCACTTGCATCAACTTCGCATGTAACATACCACTTACTGCTATACGTATGAACATGCCCTAAACTAGCTACTCAAAGCAAACATGCAACACACTCATCATATCAAAGGTTCAAACATGCTTGCCTGGTTTGGAGTAGTCGGAGTCTAGCTCGGTGAAGTTCGCGGTTCCTTCACCTCCTCCGGTATCTACGGGTTCAAGAAAAATACGTACTAACGTAAATACCGTGTGTGCCCAAAAAGGGTTCCAAATATTTTTCAAATAAATATGACAAAAAACTAGACAGAAAAATAAAGATGACAGAAAAGGAATCAATCAAAAATCATTTTTTGTTTAAAAGTTATAAGGGTTTTAGTCCAGGGACCTCTCTGTAATGAAACAGAAAGTTTCCAGGGTTCATTTTATAAAAAAAACAGAAAACGTTTCGTTTAAAATAAAAGAGAGGCTGATGGGGGGGTCCCACCCGTCAGGTTTGAAATCTGGAGGGAGGAAAACAGAGCGCGCCGGCGCCCGAAGGCTGCGGTGGTCGCCGGCGGCGATCCACGGCGAGGTAGGGGGATCGGGAGGTACCTACGGGTTCATGGCGTCCTTCCGCACCTGAGGGTGGTGGAGTTGAGTGTCGGCGAGCACCACGTCGGTGGCGGCCCCAACTCCGGCGGACGGTGGTTCGGGCGAGGTTGGTTCTCTTCCAACAGAGCTTCCAGCTTCAAATTGGGGCGTGGGTTAGGATTGTGGGTGCACTAGGTGGTTGCTGACCAGGTACGGTAGGCGGGGATGGCCTCACCTGAGCAAATCTAGCAGGAGCTCGAGGCGGATCGGGGCGGCTGGAGACGAGGAAGGAGACCTCCTCGAGGTCGTCTCAGTGGCTAGGCAGGGTTCTAGTGGTGTGGAGGTGTGGCGTTGGGTCGAGGAAGAGCCTGGGGGCTCCTTTTATAGCCGATCCGAGACGGTGGCCGTGAACGGGATAACTCCGGTGGTGGGTACAGCGAGGCGATGGCCGAACGGGGTTGTCAGGCGGTCGGGCATCATCGTGCGAGTCTACTGGTGCCATCCAGGAGCTAAACTTGGCAAAGCTTGGGCGTTACCCCAATCCTTCGATAGAACGGCCCACGGGACTTGACGGTGGCAGGGAGCGCGCCCTGCGCTTGCCAGGCCATGGCGATGGTGCCGCAGCATGCACAGAGTAGGGGGTGGCCACGCGGAGGCCTTGGGTGGCTTGGGCGGAGCTGGACGGCGCCGAAAGCTGGCGCTGACGACTGCCGGCCGCCACGGGTGGTTCTGCCACCACAAAAACTGCCGGCGTTGGTGAGACACGCCGCCACCGATGTCCACGCCCGACCAAGCGAGTGTGTAGCGCATGGATAAGGAAGGGGTGCAGTGCGCAAAGTGCCAAGTGCGTGCACTGGTGAGATTGACGACGATCTCTAAAGAAAACGACACTGACACCGCCTGAATCTCTGAACTTTCTGAATGTGCACAGAAACAGTGCCTGCCAGGTGTTCGATGAAATGAAATTGGCATGTGGGGAATTTTGTTTGAGCTGATCTTTGGTGGGGTGGAATCTCAATGCATCTGGGGGCTGCCTGAATTTTCTCAGAATTTTTGGAGAAGATGAAAAATGAATTTCACCAAAAATGATGAATCTGGTCCAAAATTGCAGTGGGCAAATTTTGAAATATTTGAACTGTGGAAGAGTGGATCTTGATGGATCTAGGTTGGGGGTGCTAAGGACTAGCCAAGGGAGTTGGTTTGAAATCAAAACTCAAAGGAAAAAGGATACTTCCTTTGTAAATCACCTAGGTCCAAAAATAAAAACAGAAATAGTTTTGGGGAAAAATAAATGGAATACAAATACAAAAATGAGTTGAACTTGCTGGGATTGACTACTTGACTTGACCCAAAGTGAAGGGAGGTGTATGGGGAAAATTTTAATAAGGGACATGGTGAAATGTGATGGTTGGAAATAAAATAAATAAATCCAAAGCCTTTAGGATTTCTTTTTTAAAAATGATAAACACTCAAAAATCATTGTGGTGAGTTAACACCAAAGAAGAACCTTCAAAGGCAACCATCAAGGTTGAGGATAACCCCAAAGAGATTTTATCCCAAAAAAAAATATTTTGAGAGGGGAGTCCTTTTAAAAAGATTTTTAAATAGCTTCCTTCAAATCAAACAAGAAATTTGGTGAAAGCCAAATGAAAATTTTTGGAGTGTCACAGTATGGGGGCACATGATATTCTCCGAGGGAGGAGGGGTGGGGGTGCACAACCAATCGGTGGTTGGGAGGGTGGGGACAAATATAATCTAAACAACCCTAAACAGAGCTCCAAAATTTTATCTAAGGTCGAGGGGTTGACCCCCGACAATTATAGCTCCACCTAAACACAACATTTGCATGTACTGTAGTACTAGACTTAATATTCATGTTTTAGTTTCCTGTTCATTTTAAATATTGAACCGAGGACCATGCATGTCTTACATTATACTCCCTGCGTTCCTAAATATTAGTCTTTTTAGAGATTTCAAATGGACTGGCACATACGGATGTATATAGACATATTTTAGAGTCTAGATTCACTCATTTTGCTTCGTATGTAGTCACTTGTTGAACTCTCTAAAAGACTAATATTTAGGAATAGAAGGAGTATATTTGAATTCATGTCATGCATGCATGGTTTGGAAAAATAGATGCACTATACTTATTGGATTGTTGTTGTGTTCGTGCGTGTGTGACTGTGTGTGTGTGTGGTCATATGCTTGATACATACAAAGTTTTCTCACCTCCATATTGTTCATCTTTTAAATTTGAATTTGCATTGGAAAACTTAATAGGGATACCATTAAATGTGAAATCCACATTGAGATCACTATATCACAAACTCACTCTAATTCAACAACTCGTCATAAATCAATTACCACATTGAGATTAGTATTTGCAAGGAAAATACGGGTATTGTAATACACATAGATTCGTTCGGCAATTTAAAAGGTTCCTTTCGTATTCTCGAATGATAGAACCCAACGGCGTACTAGCCAGACCTTGGCTCGTGTTGATCCTAAAAAAATAAAAAAATAAAAAACGGGCTCGTGTCCTTCGGTGGCGTGCGTGGTACGCACATTAGGCAACCCCAACCAGTCGAGCCTCAGCGTTTCTAGTCGAAATATCCAGCGACCAGTATTCCAGCCGTAGGAAATTCCCCTCATGTCCCCGGTCCATAATGACTACCGATGAACAACGGAGGGATGCTTTAGTAACTAGACAACATTACCTACCATGCCGAGCACGGTTCAATTCCCTCAGTCGCCGCTCATCAAGGTCACCCGTCAACTGCATTGCCTAGTACTACTACTACTACTACACCAGGATGAGCACAGAATTGAGCCCTTTAGTTCGTGCCTAGTACTTGAGTTAATATATTAGGCAATGCACTGGTACAGAGGGATTATCCTTTTACACTGCATATATAACTTGTCTGAAGTCTAACTAAGAAAAATGTTTGACCAAATACTTTATTAAGAAATACAAGAGGACATATGTACAGCTTGAAAATTAATTGCATGATGCAGGTTATGATATTGTTTTGAATCCTGGATATTAAAATTTAGAAAATCCAAAAGTGAGCACAAATTCTTGAAACTGAGCATGGTCACGTGATATGGCACAAATATTACTTTGTAAGGTTTTTCTTCAATTTGAGACAAGCTGCTTATGACAAGTTGCACAAATGAAGAGCCAAGGTATTTTGGAGCAAAGACCTGTCACGTTAAGGCGAACGCTTTCACTATTGAAACCCTGGGAGTTTACGTGCCGCCACGAGTCCCCACTTCTCATCAGCAGGTGCCGTCCGAGCAAGCGTGTGAGTTGATGGGAGGCGTGCGAGCAGACCGCTGCGCTGGCTGATAGGGAGGTGTGCCAGCAGACCACTGTGCAGGCTCACCGGGAGGCGAGCCCTTTGACCAGGCTCCGCCACCCACCTTCGTCCCAACTGCTCCCACTTTTAATGTCGCCGGCGCCGCAGTTTAAAATCAACCCCGCACTACCCGGTATCGCTACAATCTTCTCTCTTCCTCTCCGATTCTCCTATCGTCTACCTCCAACTAGCCTGACCTAAACGTACGCCATGCTGCATCACGATGATCTGCCCTTAGTGTTCCAGTTTCCTGAGGAAGACACCCAGCCGGAGTCTCAAGAACATAAGGCGCTTTGGGACGAGCTTGAACTGGCCTTGCGGGAAGACGCCACGCCTGTCCCCGCTCCGTTCCGGCTCCCATCGCCCCGACTGCGCCAGTGCCCATCCCCGTGGCATTGATGGGCTGGGAGCCACACATTGTCGCCAAGCTTGATCCCACGGGGTTCCACGAGGTCCCCGCCGACTTTCACGCACCCGTGCACCTACCAGCGCATGCGCCTGCGCATGCACTGACACACACGCCCGTGCCGGTGCCTGTGCACCTGCCAGCACATGCGCCTGCGTGTGCACTGACGTGCGTGCCCGTGCCGGTGCCCGTGCACATGAATGTCTCCGCCGCGCCGTTGACATCGTCTGTCCCCGCGCGGGTGCCAGGGCCCCCCAACGGCATGGATGGCCGTCGTCGACCGCTTCCTTTCACCAACGCCAGTCGCCTCCTCCTGCCAGTTGACTCGCTCCGAAGTACAGAACATTTTGGCCTTCCTTGAAGCTAGGTCAATGTCCAGGAGTACGCCAACAACGGCGCAAGACGCCGTCGTCGCCATCGGTCAGTGGCCCGACGACACACAGAGCATGGCAGAGGAGCCGCTTCCCACCGTAAGACGCCCCCGCCGCCGCCGCGTAATCTAAATTTTCCATGAAAAACCTTCAGATTGCCATGCTTAAAATCCGAACGTTTATCATTTCCGTTTATTTGATATCGATCATCGTATAATTTAAAGTTGGAGTCAGACTGAACGAAATCTATGGTTTGATCGATTGAATGTTCTGCTAGAGCCGTATCAAATTAAATATAAAACGTCATCAAGCCACATGTATTCCTTGTCATCCAACGACCTAGACTGCTTCAATGTCAAGCGCTCAACACGTTTAGCGTGCAGTTAATTTCATGCCAAAAATAGCGCTAATCACATAATAACACGCAAATAATATCCTACTTAGTATCCGCGTGTACTTAATATATTCCAAATTAACGTGCATTGCATGTACACACTGACTAGTGCTGCTAGTACGTGAAACTAGTGCCGTGAGTTGTGAATGCGTCCAGATATGGTCAACGGCAACATCGCCCGCGAGTTCCTCATGTTTGCCCGTGCGTCTAAACGCAGAAGGGGAAGAGAGAGAGAGAGAGCACACATGGAACCCACCGGTAAGTGAAGGCGAATAGTAGTAAAAATAATATTACATGTTATCCATTAAATAGGCCGTGGTAATATAAAAACATTATGTGAACAAAGGGGGGTACAACAAAAATTGATGTTCTACGTATGTTGCCTATTGACGTGCGGCTTGAAGGCCCGGTCGCATGTTCGATCCTCGTCCTTTATTTTTTAATTTGTATATGGGTCCAAATTTGTTTCATGACATGTGAGCCCCTTGGTGTGTAGTTTGTAGCACTTTAATTTGTGGGTTGAAATTTGTTTCATTCCAAGTGGACTATCGGTGTGTAGTTTTGTAGCTTATTTATAATAATTAAAGATAACAACATAGTTTTTTGCAATAATACCATGGTGCGACATTGAAGGCGAGAAAGGACGTGCTAGAGAGCGATGACCGAGCTAGAGGGAAATCAACTAGGGGAGTTGCGGGGGTTGCAACGGTGTTTGGAGTAGTTGTGGGCTGAATGCTATGAAAATATGATCTAAACCGACCGGAATAAATGCCTACACAAATTAATCCAAGGTTGGAGTGCCCCTCGCAATGTAAATAGCTCCGGCTTTGCGAGGGATGGAGAGGTAGTAGCTTCAATGCGTGGAAGATACGGTGTGAGAAAGCGAGGTCAATCGAGAGACATATAGATAGAGATACAAAGTGAGTGTGGTCCGACATTCATTGAACAGATATATATATATATATATGCTCTGGAGATATATTGAGGGATGTAAGATAGAGCTTGAGAGATGTTCCAGTCACAGACGTGTAGATATATTTTTTGCGTGGGAGGAAGCAAGGTCAATCGATCACATAGGGTCGCCGTGCGATCGAAAGAGTGAGATGGGTTGGAGAGAGTGACCTAGATAGACAATGTGCGTGAGAGAGTATACAATGTGAATAGGTCGAATTGGGCTCAAACATGGTGATATATCGTTTTTGTCCGAGAAAGAGCGAGGTCAATCGAGACATACAAAGAGAGAGAGAGAGAGATAGAGAGATAGAGAGAGAGAGATTGAGTGAGTGTGGCCCGCCATGAGGTCGAAAGAGTGGCGGCGGCTTGGATGGACTGACCTAGATAGACAATCTGCATGAGAGAGTATACACTGTGTCGATCGAGGCCCGAGCATGGATATATATCATTTGTGTGTGAAAGAAAACAAGGTTAAACGAGACTCAATTAAAGAGAGCGAGATTGAGCGAGTGTGGCCCGCCATGCGGAAGAAAGAGTGAGACAGTCTCAAGGGAGTGACCTACATATACAACGTGCGTGCATGAGCACGAGAGGTAGGGGGGCTAGATAGGCAATGCATGTATTTAGCGCGAGAGGGTGAGAGGCAGAGAGAGAGAGAGAGAGATAGAGAGCTCGGCATGGGGTGGAATGGTGGGTGTGTGAGGTAAATACATTTGGTAACAGAGTGGAAAAAGGGGTTGTGTAGTTGAGAGACTGAGAGATCGAAACATGGAGAGAAAGAATGAACATGTGTTGGA